>NC_140372.1:7600000-8200000 GCF_054491055.1 Hypomesus nipponensis
GCCAAAGACAATGATGGTGCACTTCTACACAGCCAACATTGAGTCCATCCTCACTTTTTCTATCACCATCTGGTACGCTGCTGCCACTGCCAAGGACAAGAGCAGGTTGCAGCGTATCATCCGCACTGCTGAGAAGGTGATCGGCTGCAATCTGCCTTCCCTCGAGGATCTGCACACCTCGAGGTCCCTGAGGCGAGTGAGGAAGATTGTGGCCGACCCCTCCCACCCTGGACACTCCCTGTTCCAGCTACTCCCCTCTGGCAGAAGGCTGCGGTCCATCAAGACCAAAACCTCACGCCACAAGAACAGTTTCTTCCCATCCGCTGTTGGCCACAAGGCCAAGGACTCACACTGACTTTAAATCACATTCTGCACAATGACACCCTGCACATTAAAATTTGCACTATTGTATCGTTTGCACTATCTGTATTTTTTGGTATTTTTAGGTTAAATTGTAAATTATGGCTACTTATATTTTTATGTTTTATTCCCCTTAGTATTAGCTAGACCCCCCTTAGTATTAGCTAGACTTTGCTCCTTTTGTATAGTTAGTCCACATATTTAAGTTTCAATATTCCTATATGTTTAATGTATGCACATCCCTGCCAAAGTAAATTCCTTGTTTGTGCAAACACTCATGGCGAATAAAATCCCTTCTGATTCTGATTCTATTACGTAATACACAGTATATTGATAAGGATACCTTTCATTGAATGTTAAACCAGCTTAAAAGAGGAAACCCAAGAAAATTGGCCTTATTCCCCATGCAATCCGAGGTAAGTGGCAATTAAAACACTGATTAATGTGAACCACCACTCGAACACAACTTTATAAATCTGAAGGAACTGTAGGGAAAAGGCGGGATAATTCTGAAATCTTCTGACCTTGTGCTTATTATCACTGTCTAATGACAGTGAGCCCACAGCCATTAGCCTCCTGATAGAATAATTCAAAGCAGTTGCATCCCCAGTTTTAAACAGGAAGTGTAAGTTAGTCTGTCATGTGTTCATTTTGAAAGTGTCACACCAGAAGGTATTATACCAACCTGGTCAAAGCATCTGGACTTTGACATCTGTGTCATTTCCAATATCTATAAAAACATTCTATCATCCCAACCAATAATACATAATACATTTTAACAATCACACCTGACCGCTTATTTCTCATGGGAAAGATTAAACATAAAGACAAATTGTTACAATGATGTAACGTCATATCGCACACTTCCCTTTTTGTGTTGTCAATGTATTTCAAGATTATAAGAAAGGGTGAGAATGACCATGCTGTGTTTCAACTGAGAAGAACATCCATTGTACAGACACTAGTGGCCAGATTTCCCAGTGGTGGCTATGGAGCATTCAGCTTGATCAGATAACAAATTGATATTCCAAATAGGAGCTGACATGCATTGCTAAAGATGCCAATGGTAATTAATTAGCATCTAATTTTGACCAGAGAACAACAGGATATAGGACTTGGTGCTCAATGCCATTTCCCCCTAGGCATTTTTTTTATTAGGGTCAGGTTTCCGACTTCTTGAGCTGAGGGCCAGTTCATAAATTGAGGGGAGCACATTGACACTCAAATGTTCATGGTACATCTCTGTCACTGTTCCAGTGCC
Organism: Hypomesus nipponensis; assembly: GCF_054491055.1. Lineage (NCBI taxonomy): Eukaryota > Metazoa > Chordata > Actinopteri > Osmeriformes > Osmeridae > Hypomesus > Hypomesus nipponensis. The sequence goes on from NC_140372.1 coordinate 7,601,622, forward strand.
CCTGGCTACGACAAATGTTCCGAGCTTCATAGCCACCATGTACAGGAAAACGGATCAAAGGCAGCTCAGGACTGAAACACTTTGCACTGGAATAATAAACGGGAGTCTTTTGACATGAGTTTTGTCATGTATTTTATGTTTCTGATTGAGATGGAAAAATACACATTAACAGAGCTACACATCTAACCCCTCCCCTTCAACATCCGTACTCTAATGATTCCCGCCCACTTGGTATGGTCACGATATTTACCCATTATCTAATGACCAAATTAGAGGAGGTTCAATTTAAAATCAGCTACACACCCTCAAGATATCTGAACAGCAGCCTATAATAAATAACCTGCATGGGGAAAAGAATAAAGGGGGACCAGAGACTTAATTTAGCAGATCTTTTTGCCCATGGTTCACCTGACAGATGTGTACAAACAACTCTGATCCCCTGTCAGACCATGTTCATACTTAATCAAAGCACAAACGCTGTGTAACTTTCCAGATCATGGGACCGCAGCTCTACAATCATAGCTATATTATCGTTAGCAAGAGCACTTAGAGATAGAATTACAGTTACAGTTAGAGAAAGTATAGCTGCATAGTGCATACCTTTGTTTTTTAAATCCTTCAATCGTTTCCTTTATGTTTCTTGTTTATGTATCTCTTTATATTTCATGGTGAAAGATATGTTATACTAAATGCTATAGTAAAGCGTTGCAACAGTAAGGGGCCATGGGAGTGTGCTGAATAGAAAATGGGTTTAAGGAGGTTCAGTACATTTAAGTAACCTAGCCTCGCCAACCACATAATCACAATATGTGATACAACAGTTTATTGAACCCAGACGTTGCGGATCTGGGTGGAGAGCATGGAATGCGCAAAGATTACCCACAATAAAGGGTGTAAAAAAACAAACATTTCAATCTTGTGCTTAGCCATTTGGTTAGCCAAGTTAGGAAAGTAATGAATTAGGTGATAAAACTTCATACTGGATGTGAGTTTGACGTGACTTTGTTCTCTCAATAATAATCATGAGGCCAAACAATATTTTTGTCTGACCATGTACAGTAAAGCATTTTATATCATGCTGAAGTACTATTCCATAGATCTTCCCAGTATTTATGGTTTGCTATCTGAAAGGGCACAGGGCACAGGCCACAGACGGAGGCCTGCCTATTGTGTGATGTGCAGCCAGTTCATTGACTCACTCTAAAATTTCACTCTAATTTGAGCGAAGTACAGGAGGGCTGCAGATCCTGGGATAATTGTGGGTGACTCTGTGTCCTGTACAGTTTGTGGGGGGATTGGGCCAGGTCTCAGGAGAACGTTAAAAACCATAATCCCTCTCATCATTTGAACATGTGCCCTCCAGAGCTGGTTTGGATTTGCCAGACATGGGGGAAAAAAATAACGTTTCACATTCACAGATGATCCTAATTTGGTGTGGTTTGGAGTGTAATTTAGATCAAACATATCCATGTAAATGAGTCAGGGCTTCATAATTAGGTGCCTCTAAAGAGGGAGGAGAAAAAGGGTGAACTGGGAGGGGAAAAACTTGGACCACATCAGTAGGTGTGGCGTCTACAGTCCGTGAGCTTGTCTTCCAGTACATACTGTAAATATTGTAGGCTAGTGCCTCACCCTAGCGAGAGCCATTTTGTTTCGTTTTTTACCATTTTCACATACAGAGGACAGAAAAGAATACATTCCGTGAACAGACTTCTCAAAGCTGCGTGGGATTTGGTTTGAAGAGATGCGGCCCCATGGCACACAGCAACAAAATAGGTCATTGTGCTCTGATTTAGCTGGCTGTTTCCACTGCGTTACAAACTGCATTTTGCACTTAGAGGAGGAACTGGCCTTGTGCCAGTCAACAATATTTAAGCCCCCTTTTTTTTCACCACAGCTTGTTTGTGAGGATTATGCATCTCCATGTGAGGTGTGCTGTGTTAACACATGTGATATGGACTATTAGCGAAAGAGAGAAACCTCCACATTTTGATTAGTTAACAATCTGACTAATGGACCAACTGGCGTGTGCCACCAAACAGATCGCTCCTGTAATGCCAGAGAGGGTGGTGCCACCAGGCCGGTGGACTTAACGCTAATATTAAGCGGTTAGGGGCAGCAGGGCCACCTGTGCAGAAGGTAAATGCAACATGGTGGGATAGACAATCTCCCCAGGGTAGAAGGTTAGCCACATGGCCCATGAAATCTGCCAGGGTGGCCGACGTGGATTGGGCACAATGCGGGGCCCACAGAGCTCTGGGATTAGTGGTCTCTCTCTACTCTGCTCCTGGCATCACAAGGGACAAACAGGATATCGTTTTGCAATGTTTTGCATGGTTATAGGTAGATTGGGAATGTGACAGAAACATAAGCTCAAGGTCCAGTATTTGCAACGAGCAGGACCTATAGGTGGGTGGGGGGGAATCTAGAACCCCCAGACAGATAATTTACAGTTGGTATAAGAATTAGCTATCACGCACACCCCTGTGTTGAGGCAGACCCACCCAGTCTGCACTCTGTAAGTACAGTAGCAGCACAAACTGAATGGGCTCAATATGCCTCAAAATAATACTGCAGATACTGTTGGCTATTGTGATGTCCTGAAACAACTGTTGTCTGACTGGTCAGACAGGCAGTATGTGGCTTTTTAGTCTGTTTTAGTAATGGATGAAAATGTCTGGGGTCATTTTGACAACATGGGGTTAAATGTACTTGTACATAGGCATGCCTTCAATATTATAAAAAGGTCAAAAGTGGTATAGTGAGGACACAAGGTTATGTTGGTTTTATTCTTCCAAGCATCCAGTCTGACTACGCATATAGCAACATAATAGCATGCTCTAACGCCGTTGTTTAGGAAACTCTTCAATTTCACACAAGAAAGTATTTACACACAAAGTTTCCGGTTGCTCATACTAACGGAAGCTGCAGGACACAGACTAGTAATGTTTAGCTGAGCTACCAACATGTGGCTAGCTATCACAACATGGCAAATATAGCAGACATACCATTTTTTTTGCATGTGTTTATATATTATTCAGAGCTCAAGTTTAGATGTTTACCGTAGCTGATGAGTAAAGCTAGAATTGAATGAGAAACTTCTCAGGTGGTTCAGCACAGCATTGAGGCGGCTGCATATTATTCAAATGGTAAGCCAAATCTTTATGAACCTGGCCGTGTGCCAGAAGGATTATGCTGTTTCATGACGGGAGGCCTCTATCTGGACAATACAATACCAATGTGTTTGTAGGCCTATTTCAGATACCTTAAGTGTATTTACTCTATTCTAATGATGGTTTGTGTACTTGTGTGTTTCTGTTCTACACATTTTAGTTGCTCACAGAAAACATGGCAGCTTCAGAAGTGGCTGCTGTATGTCATTGTCTGTCATAAATTTGTACACGTATTTTAACCTATCAGGGGCCTGAATCCACCCCCATGGAATTACAACAGCACTTTAGTTATGTCATCCTCAAGAAGAATGACTAAAATGCATAATTCTCAGTTAACTGACCATTTTGTGGCAGGAAGGCACAGTACATAAATCACCTAATCATATTATAAAAACACAGAAATCATATCTGCGGCTCCTGACTTTATTGCTGGCTTGTGTTTGATCCAGGAATATAGTGCTTAGCATACACTCCTCTTCAAGGGGATTTATTTATACAGTTCTGGATTTTTCTAACATAACACATTGTAAAGGTACAAGCAAGGTCTATGTTTAGATGATGTTGTTGAAGCATTACTCTTTTCATTGCTTTCACAGTTTTTTCATGATAATTTATAATATTTGTGTCAAACCTTTGATCATGTCTCTAAACGTAATGTATAGTTTTTTTATGAGTTAGAAGTGTCTTAAAATTGTGTGTTTACAGTGAAATTGACCCTCAGCTTTAAAATGCCTGCTATATACCACAAATCTTCCGGTTTGTCTGATGAAATTAATCATTGATGAGGCAAAGAAGTTGAAACTTTTCATTTCTCACTTTTTAATTAACGCAACTTTAAATCTTTCTGTCGCAGTGTGCAGATGTATTGGGCACTTGAAACAATCATTTTTCGATAGTAATGAGGAAAAAATAAAGAACTCCCCTGTGCCATATAATGATCTGTCACAATCTCTCCCCCTCAGTGGCACACGCAAGGACAGGAGTTGTCATATAGAAGGACAAAATGAGGGCCTTCTAGCCACAAGAGTCCTTCTCCACCACCCCAAGCCTCACTGTGTGAGCCAGGTAATCTGTGACCCGCTAATTAGACATGGCAGTGCTGGTTCAGTTGTATGGCTGCACTGTAAATATTTCAGTACACAGACAAAGAAGATATTACTGCTGAAGAGAACATCCCTGAAGAAACATTGCAGTGGGAGGCTCGTGGTGATTTCTAATAACCATACATGTGCAATACTGTTGCACAAAAGCAAACACTCTTTTCAAACAGATATATCCTTTTTCACAAAAGGGGCAGAATATTGAGCAAAGTCTGATACCTTCTGTTTCACCTCTATTTTGATTGGATAAAACCAAGCCATGGCGCCAATGGTAAAGAGGGGGGATGCAGATCCTGTAAATTGTGGCGCACGGTCAGTAGACCAACATAAATTCCCCCTACCCCCCTACCCCCTACCCCCTGCTCGTCACCACAGCCACCTCCCCCACAGGCTTACCACACAAGGGGCCTGGCACAGCACATGGCTCTGGGTGTACTCTCCACTCAGGGGAAGACAGGACTGCGGGCCTTTTGCAGGACTGTGACCCTCCAGGGCCCCGAGAGAGCATTCTGTCCTCTGGGGAACCTCTGCAGTGGGAACTGAGATTCCTCCGAGCAGTCTCGTCTGTTGGACTCGGTTCCCTCCCACAGGCAACCCTCTGTACATGTGACAGACAAGCCACTACATCCCTATTTGCAGTACCCCCTTTACAGCTTTCACTGGCTACACGTATACTCAATGTATTTGTCAAATTACTAAGTACAAATGTATCAGTTTGTACGTCTTTTTATTTATGTCAGTGACTGTAAAAGTAGTGCACTGTGTGGTCATCATTTATATAAACCTACTGTAAGAGTCTGCATTGGATTATATGATCCATGTTTCAGGCTCCAAACCTTTATATGAAAGTTATATTTCTGACTTTCTGAAGTGTGAAATGGAGGTTGAAACAAAGGAAAGGGGATTTCTGAAAACCCTGGTTCAAAGACTTGAGTTAATTAGCTTTCTAATAATCTGCCGATGTGGCGATAAAAATGTGTACAAACAGACCAGGGCAGCAAGGACCAGGCTTTGTGACACACCATTAAACAGTGATGCATGACTGTTGTTCCAAGTACTATTTAAGTATTTCAAGTTGAAAGGTCAACAGAAAAACATGACAACAATACAGAACTTGTTGTGTATTATACACTGTTTCCATGTACGCAGTAAATAACAGTTGGTACGCTCAAGACTTCCATATGGAGGGGATATCTGAGAGCTTGAAATCTGACATGACTTAATTTAAAGCATCTCCTCCTACAGTTTATCGCCTCAAAGATCTATCCACTACGCTTTCATACCTTGCATGTACTGAGGGATGGGAGATGCTGTCAGAGAAGCAATGCGCAGTGTTCCCCCTTTGAAGTCTACTGTGAGGGGCACTGTAACAGGGCAGCCTTGGGTAGCCAGTTTAATTGGCATAACCTGTTTATCTATAATGTACTCTGAGCTTTGCTAACCTCCCAATAGAACACCATTATTTCTTCTGCTTTTTATCTGCAAGTAAACTGTATGTATGTATCACAACATATGAAGGCCTGCGGTATCTTTTATCACAACTACTTCTAATGGCTTTTAAAGTAGTTACCTGGGAAGCCCTGACATTTATTACAATCATTTTAGCAGAGGGGGGAAGACAGCAAAAGGTCTCGTATCAGGAAGCGACATCATTATGAATTATTGTTTGTTGCTAGGTGGAAAATTGTACTTTCTTGCCGCGTCTCCCAGTGATAAATCAACCAGTCACATTTCACCACTCATGCTCTCAAAGCTGCTGAGCGTAGGCCTTTTCTCACACATTGTTTACCCATTTCTTCTTCTTTGTGTCATGACAAAGGTCCTAGCGGGATATGAGCTGTGTTGGACTCCAAGCTCTGCAACCGATCTTTAACATCGGGATCAAATCATATGTTCTGTTCAATCAACTGTAAAAGAAATGTGTGCACACTCGCCACAAGTTATTAATGTGTGCCCAAATAATACAGTGCACGGCAACCTAATGCAATATATTGTGCTTTGGCACACAGGAAGTCTTGTGATGCCAGGAAAGAAAAGGTGACAGAGAAACAATGAGACAAAGAGGTTATATTTGTCAGGCGTATCTGATCAATGTTAACATTGTTTCTTACTATCTTTAGCTTTGGAGAATGAGAGGTGAAGCCGTGCACTTATCCTGAGTGAGATCTTTTATTGTAAAGTAATCCTATGTGTGTTTGTTGGGAGATAAGATGGTATAATCGCTCAGCCAGTGTGGAGTGTGTTTCACCCTGCCATGCCTGTAGAGACCTTGCAGCAGTCACCAGTGCTGGGGTAATAGGGACAATCATTAGTCCAGCTGGCTCTCAGAATGGAGTTCACTGTCCCATTGCTTGTAGACAACAGACCCATCTCTGGTTGTCACCACCAGGGTCACATCAGCTTTATGGAGGTGGAGTGGGGTACAAACACTGAGGGAAAAGAGAGAGAGAGAAGAGAGGAAGAGCAGGGGAGAGAGAGAGGCAGAGACTGTAGTTTGTCTAGACTTAGTGCAAAGCCCGTACTGCAATTAACCAAAAAAAACAAAACCTGGCCTCTCTCCATCTCTTCAAATGAACCCCCCGGGTGAAGGGATGCTACCTTGATGTTCTATCTCTGCTGCACGTGATACATTGGCCTGGAGTCTGTATATTATGGCATATCCTGATCACTGCTGCTATTCCTATTAGGAATATTAATATTAATGACTTGGCAGTTACCCCTCTGATCACAGCTCGGTTGACTGCATCTCTGCATGAGACCATACCTTGCTGCAGGTGACTGCCGACTTTGATTATTTACGGATTAAAAAGATCGTCAATGTGACGACGTTCAACATTAATGGAAAACAATGCAGGATGACTACAGAGCGACTGCTACTCTAGCATATTAAACAAGTCATGGATTGTCAGAGGATATTAAACTTTATCCTTGTCAGATGGAGAACACTTTGTACATAGCTTCCCTTTCCTTTATTTTCTTACACCTGTTCGGTGCTGTTATCCCTCATGGCTTGCCTCTCTTGAGATGATCGCAATTGACGGCTCTTTGATGGATTGGCAACAAAGGCTAAAAGGTAACCGGGTATCAAGGGACCCATGTCCATTTACCCTGCCAGACATTTGTAATATGTTTATTGCAGAATCAGCTCCCTGTGTGTTGCCTTTTGCACACAGTCATTATTCCACATGATTTGTGGCACGTTCTTAAATAAAACAAGGACACCGAAGTTGAAAAAAATCACTACAACCTGCCAAAGCTCTGTCTTGCTCAGTGTAATATACGGCAACATGTCTTATTTCAAAACAGACCAAGTTACGTCCTATAAAAAAAGACTTGCTCCGGAAAAAGCCATCTAATCCTTTCTTAATTCACCATACATTTGCTAAAATTGTCTCATTTAGAAGAAGAGAGCAACATTCTAAGCAGGATTTTATGACAAGACTAGCATTGAGAGTGTTTGTGAGAGAAACATGCATTATGCAAGTAAGTGAATCTTGTTGATTTTTTAATGGCTGTATCTAAGTAGAATTAGTGCAAGTCTGCACATAATGGACAATAATTACAGGAACACAATTGGGTCGTATTGCAACACCAGCCTTAATCATTTACCATCAAAGCCCTCCTCGGAGGGAACATCAGATGGCTTATGGTAAAGAAAACAAGGCTGAGTGAGAGAGGTGTCTGGCTGCTAAACTGAGCCTCATCTATCTTCCTTGGGGGAGCGGTGGCTGACCTTTGACCTGAGGGAAAACTGCAGCATCCATCATGACATGTTAGGTAATGTGGTTAACTACCTACTTCCTCTTTCAAGGGACTGGGGGATCTGCTGGGGGTATTTTCTTCAGGTGCATCAGCAAGATGGAGGAGCAATCTGTCTTTGGCAGCATTTGACAAAGAGATCCGATCTTTATATAGTCTGCAGTCTGCAGAAGTGAAAAATGAGCGCAGTCAATCACAGAGCTCATTGTTGGGAACACCCTTCCCAACACCCCTGCCTCTTGGACCCTCTGTTGTCAATTGAGCACTATCGTCATGGTTCACTAACAAAGTTGATGCTGATGTGATTCAGCACATGAAAGTTTAACCCATGTACCTGCTTATTTATTTTCTTTATTTGCATGTTCTGTATGATACCCCCCCCCCTGCATTTCTACTGCAGTGTTGCATGAGAGGAGCAAACAGTGAATTGATTGTTTTAAATTTCAATGGCTTAACATCTGACACTTGTGATAATCCCCCTCTGTCTGAATGAGGCGGCAGTATTGACGAAGCACCAAAGGCAGCAGAGGCACATTTACTCACCACATTACCCTATTACAGTCTTGGGAGAATATATAGGTAATGGCTGTACCTCTGTACTAATGGGCTGCCTGTGAAGACTAATGAAGGGCTCTCACTGCAACTCACTTATCCAATCACATTAAAACCACAGGTCATTTATTCCTACCATTTTGGAACCACCTACTTTTAAGATTTTTGTAAGGAGCATCTTGTCAAGAAGTGCTTTCCAAATGCAGTTTAGTGTGGCAAGCTTTGTTAGAAAACAAAATCTCGGTTTGTCAATAAATACCCACCTCAAGCACAAGAGGGACTACTCAGAGCTCACAGAGACACTTAAACACCAGAGTCAACATCATTTGAGCCAGGTATATTGATGGTGTCGCCACAACACATAGATTTCCTGGCATGAGAGAGCACCCACACAGAGAGGACACTTGTTCGCGGTGTGTTTCCTATCACATGGCGCCGTGTTGAGATGCCTAATGGCCTAATGCTCTGCCTCCTGTAGCAGGGCCCACACAGCGCATGCGCCCTCGGTCAGACTTGTCCCGTTGGGTGCAGTTGGGGTTTGGGCAGATGGGAAGCAGGCACAGAGGGGGAAGGGGGCTGGAAGGTTGGTGGAGGTTGGGGTGGAAGTTGGGGTGGGTGGGAGGGTTGGGGTGGAGGGGCGGGTGTAAGGGGAGGCTAGCACTGACTCTGCCCAACCGTGTGTTAACATGCCATCCAGAGACCCCCTTGTGAACTGCCCACACTTCATTAGGATGCCAGGATAATGGCCAACTAGCACTCCCTGTGACACCCCATTTCCTGTGCACTGAGCTCTCCAACCACGACAGATGTCGACAATACCACTCCGCCGCTACCGGGGGCCCTCTGGTTCCTGCCTGTTCGGTCTGGCCGGCCCCGGCCCGGTTTCCGCCAGGGACGACCACCTCAGGGGCGGTCGTATACACCGCTGCGCAGTAGTGCCAATTGCCAGGGGCTTAAGTCTTTTGCCCCCCTCCCACCATCTTGCACAACATAGATTAATAACCTTTTACTGGCAAATATTTGACTTATTCCTCATAGCGCTCATGTAATAAAACAGAGAAAAGGTTCATACGTTCTTTTACTGTTAGTCTGTATATTCCAATATATTAGGAGATAAGAACTGAGTTACTGTTTAGCGGCGATGGGTGGTGGGGTGTTTTCTCAGTGTCTGCTGTGTGTTTGTGGGGAGGTGATGTTGTCAGCATCATCATCATCAAATATATCTAAAATATTAATGTAAGCTGATCCAATGAAAGGCAAGGGCCCTGGGTTCAATTTAAATGGAGATTCAAAGACAGGAGCTGCTATCCTAAAATCTGCTTTCACAAAAAAAAAACACACCTTTCCCTCTTGCACAACATGATACTTAAAATATGAGAGGCAATTTAATCTCTCATTTGAATATGCATTCTGACCTCCTGCTCCTTCAGTTTTGAATCCCTACCAGATTTCTGGCCAAGAGGAAATTGTTGTACATTTCCTGACAAATTGAGTTAAACGGACATTAAGTGGGCTTTAAGAAAACAAATGGCTGTCTTTATCACAGGTGGACACTGATGGCTTAATGGGGCCTGCACTGATCGTATCACGGCTAATGGCTTGACAGGAAGCATTAAGGTTTTTGTATAAAGAACCAGTGAGGCCAGCCAGGCTAACATAGACCTGTCAAGTGCTGCCTGTCCCCTTTGTGCAGGGAAGCAGATGTTTGTATGTATACCGTGAACTGGCACTGCAGCAGGCAGCAGATGCCTGTCGCGGTGCCAGGGTTGTGAATTGTACAGACGGAACATGCTCCGAGAGAGAGAGCAGAGCTGCCCTTTTGCCATAGGTAGTTCCCAGCGGAACAGGACCAGGACCTAACCCATTTATTTATTCATCTATTTGTTGAATTATTTACTCATTCACTTACCCGTTTGGTGATTTAACGATCGGCCGCATGTTACACCAAGAGGCCCAGACAGAAGACACACAAGTACAGGGACTGACCATTCTATTCTTTACGGAGAAATTAAAAGCTAACACCACAAAGCAAAGGTCCTCGATACAAATCTCCTGCTGAGTATAGTCTGCCAGAACAGCATGCCCCTTTTTATGTTCAAGTGTATTACTTGATATCTGATGCTCAAATGTATTCAAATACTGTATAAAAAAAAACTGGATTCATGATGTACCTCTATACTTATATAGCTAGAAGACGGGGCATTAACTCAGCTAATCCCTCTGAGCACTTCAATGGCAGCAAGGAGTTCATTCAATGTGTCCCAACACAGGAGACGATCACAGTGCTTTCCTTTGACACCTCCCCATAGTTTTGGCTGTGGCTCTGTGAGAACTTTCTTTAGTCTCCCATCACCCTTTGGAGAGAGGTCTGCTTAGCAAAGGTACAGCTTGTTTTATTAACATCAAAAGCGCCTGTGGGAGATGGGCACGATCAAATTCCCTTCTAATTAAAATGAACCCTAGTTGAAATGTTATGCTATTTAATATGTACAGAATGATGTTGATTGCACAAAGCGGCTTCTCCTTTTGTTGATAAGGATAATGCTGGTCCTTGGAGGATTCAACGTGGATGGAATGAGTTCACACTACCTCTGGATCTGGGCGCCCTTATCATCCAAAGTGCGGATCTGAGACATTGTTTACTGCGGGAGTCTTGTGTCATATGTTACCAGTAAATTCTACGTAGCTCGTCTTTCTCTCAACACCCTTTCATTTTAAGAATGATTGATAGGCCTTCAGGCCAAATGAAAGAGCAGACTTCCCTGTCTCTGTCTATTTTTGCATGATATTGCATTGGTACTCTATGCATGGCAAGGGTGTCCTTGCTTTCAGTTGGACCGTAACTTTCTGTACACTTCCTTAGGTTCTGTATCCAGGGAAGCCCAGGCTACTCTCTGTAGCCTTTGTTGTCCTTGTCATATCTAGAAAAACCACAGACAAGTCCTCTCATATGTTTGGGTGCTTGGTTTGTTAATGACTCAAAGATTACTCACAATGTGTGACCATAATTCAGAATTAGATTCAAAGCATTTTAAAACCCCACCTTTTGGACACCAATTCCTGCACAGGGACCTCAGATTAAATTTGGACTCAGATGAAAACTCTAGGCAGTTTAAAGAGTTGTAAGATTGGGGATACAAATTCAATTTAGGTGTTTCCAACAATCAATATTTGAAATCCGACCTTGATCTCAGGTCATGAATACCTGAGAAGTGGTTTCATGCGTTACATACAGATCACCTCACTTCAGTCCCTCACCTCAAACTGTTCACTCCTGCCCACTATCGCATTGATGTAATGAAACATCTATCTTATAGAAATGGCATGCATGTTTGCTTATTGATTCTGATTTAAATCAATGCATTTAGGCACCCAGTATGTTAATGACGGTGGACAACTTTGTGTGTCTGAATTTGGGTAGGAATTATTAACGTAATTTGGTCAATTTTCCACACTACCATTTCCAGACTTTATTGTGTTCCCTCCCTCCTGTCAACCATTGGAACAGGTAGCTTGCACTCCATTAAACAAATACTGTGGACCCTCACTTTTATTTGACATTTTATTTGGCCGTGACAAACGAGCAGCAGTTGGATTATAACATAATTTGTCTTGTCTTTATTACCAGCACAAAGGACACCATTCATTAATTATTCTGCCGTTGCAGCTCAACACTAACTGGAAAGGTCCCTCTTTGGACAGATGGCGAGGACAATGTTATTTATATCAATCAGTCCAAAATGTTCAACGCGGATTACTATTCCTTGGACTGCACTGATTTATGTCTCTCCACCTCACCCCAAACTCAACCTCACAAGCTTCTGCAGCGACAGTTTAATCGAAAGACAATTGAAAATGGACTTGGAAGGCAGCGGTGTGTTTCTACATGTTTATTTATGCATCGTGGTTATTTTCACGAGTCTTTTTTAAAAGTTATTGTACAGGGAAAGGTTTTGTTTTCAGAGAAATGTGCACTTGCAGGGCATCAATTAGAGCCCAGAAAGGTTGTTTATGGAATCCAAGCTATCGTTGTCCTCTATGTTTTCAACATATAAAAGGATGTGTCTGGCATAAACATTTAGGTTTTTACTGACTTTTGCTTCAACAGGATATAACAGATACAAAACTCCAAAGTTATTCAGTGTAAATACGAAATACAGTATATTTAGTTTCACATTAACGACCATTTACAATACATTCAGACTAACAGTACATTGGCAGATCAAAAACTGTGTTTATTTTGAAGTTAAGTACACTTTTGGAACATGTCGATAACCAATTGTATATTATATTTTTTGTATAAAAAACTATGTCACTTAGTTACCTTCCGTAGGCTCCTTGATTCACATGGCTATGGCAGAATATTTTGAAATGAATACCAGTTGTGGTGTAATTAGTTTTATGCAAACTAGGAGTGAAGATGAAAGTAAAATCTTTATAAATTATGAATCGTGTTATAACTTATCTCAGAGCTTATCGTCACTTGTGATGAGTTAATGTACCTTCCGTTAATTAAAAATGCAGACATGGAGTCCTAAGAATTAGATAGTTGTCCTCAGTCCCCCATCAGGTAGCTTCATCTCAAAGAAGGCAATTGGGAGAGGCCTTTGTTGGTTGCCTCCTTAAATCTCACATCATGGACACTCTGTAGATGAAAGCAGAGGCGTTAAATAACAGTCATAACAATCAAGATATTAAACACAGAAAAAAAACTAAGACTACCAGGCATGCACATATCCTTAAACACACCACGCCAACGGTAGCTGAGTAGATAAATGGAACCTGCTAACGACCTGCTCTCTGGAAAGATAGAGATGAACGGTTCTGATTGTTGCTAGACGAGCTTAAGTTCCTCCAAACATTTGTTCATTGACTAGAAAATCTCGTAGGCCCTGATGTCCTTGGCTCTGCGCGAGAATGTTGGTTAGCAATACTCATAAAAACTCAATTCATCAACATGAGCATAATTTGCTCTGAACAGAAAGCTCACAAAAGGGTGAGCTTGTCAGCAAGACAGGTGGCTGGAGATCTCGCTCTGATACTGAGCGATATGAATAATAGATTCTGGTAAATGTACGCCAGGACCCAGGCTGTAAACACAGCTGCCTCCTCTCCCTTCCAAAAGAACAGCTTGGCAGGACGAGAACCAGAGCGCTTGCTCCACCTGAGGACTGGGGACGATTAACTAATCAAATGCACAGGCTAAATACGAGGCAAGGAAAGGGAAGAGACAGACAAAGAAGAGTGAAAGGTATTAGTCTGTGCCCTCACCATGGGTCAGCCCAATGAACACGCTGCAGAATAACATAAAGGATCCGGATGAATGAATGAGTCTGTTCTGAGCCAAACTGAGCTAAAGTGTAGTTTGTCAGAGTTTGCAACTGATTAACAGTCAACACCTTCCTTACCAAAAGAAGTTAACAAACCATGTAAAATCCACAAATAAAAACTAGTCTTCAAAATCTTCATCATTCATTGTGAAACCATCATTTACGTGTAAAACAAACTAAATTGTGACTTATATTGTATATTTATTCCGCTATAAAGTCCCTCATGTGAATGTTTAAAGCTGGCATTGTGATATACATTTGGCAAAAATGTTGCATGGCATATGGTCCACAGTGGCATCTCATTAATATACAAACCAATTCAAAATAATGCATCTTCCTGGACTTTATTTCCTTGCTGATGTCATATTTGTACACCAACAACTATTGCAGCCTCTAATACTTCATTGATGATGGTTTCTCCAAGCATTTGATGACTCCCCTGTTGAAATTTAGAGGGATTTTGCCCAGCAGAAGGTAATTAATTCTTCAATTAAAATGTTGTTAAACATTTTTAATGAGTAATAGGCACTCGGGAATCGGATACAAAAGTATGTTTAACCAGAGAAAGAAAACACGGATATTTCAAAGTTCATTTTTGCAAATCTCCTCAATGACCCACTTTTCAAGTCATGCAGCAGTGTAGGAATATAAATAAAAAATCAAATGCGATCTCTCTTGGCACTGAGGATATGTCCTTCATCTCAGGTGATTATTGACTCATTTCGCCTATTTTTTCAAGGCCCTAATTAGGGCAGTAGACGTCTCCAAACAACCTGTGATACGCCCAAGTATGTATCACAGTCTCTATCACGTATTCCCACTTAACCTGATTTAATTAAATGTGAAAGGAATAATATGTTGTGGAACATTTGAATCATATTAAATTACAAGCAGTTACAATCTCTCAATGTGATCATTGCTTACCATCAGTATACACTAGTTGAAACAGAAGTACTCTACACTTTGTTGCAACAAGGTTGTTGGCTATTCTTTAAACTGAACCATGGGTATTTTAGAGATCTCTTTTACTACACCCGAAGAGCAGGTCATTTGTAAAGACAAATTCTATATCTCAACCCACAAGAGTCATACTTCAGGATGTTTAAGGAACTTCAATTCATTATAGGCCTTGTAGGTTACTGGCATTGTTGTCTTAATTAGAGACTTGTAAATGCGTTGCTTGCTTAATCACCCCAAAACTGGCCCCTAGGACTGTCTCTAATGCACCCCCATTAAAAGGGCCATCAAAACAAAAGATCTGCCTCTAATGGCAATAATCCCTCACTTCTGTCTTTGGAAAACCAAACTTGTGTCTTAAATGAGGAATGATGGATGAGTGTGGACCACTGTGTCAAAGAGCTTTATTACTCGTGATGAATGCACCAGCCCTGCACAGCCTCACCAAGGCCCTTAGCATCACCCAAGCCAGCTATCCTAAATGGGCCTCACTTAACCCCCAGTCTTTGAGAATGTGATGTTCATTCATGCCATTGGCGGAAAAGGGGAAAAGGGAAAGGGGGAAAAAAACTGGTAAAGTCTTATGCAAACATCATAATTAACACAATTAATGCTCATTTACTGTCAGCCCCTTAGGCACTCATAACTTTGACTACACACTGTGGTGACTTTTTCTTTGAGTGACAGGACTATGACAGGATACTCACTTTGGAAAACAGAAGCGAGGACAATAATGGAGAGTCACTCAAGACACACATGGAGTGTAATATATGAATGAGTCAACATTAGAAACATGGGCGATATAGCCTAATACTCTCTGATAGCAAATTATAATAACAAGTAGTAATGATAAACTAGTTATTTTTCATTTTTAATACATGTTAGATTGAGAAAAGGACTTCCACTCCATTGACACGAGTTGTACTGTGTATTGTAATCCTTAATCCATGTGACTGTTGAAGACTATTGCTAAAATGGATCGACTGTATACTGTTGCTGGAAACAAGCTATTGGGAATAAGAATCTCCCCTTAAATATCATATCCTTCGACCTCTCTCTTTCACTCACCGTCATGCAACGACATACAAACCTCAGTACATCTGATTCAAGTTAATTATATATGTATAATGTATTCCCTTGATGGGATGCTATATTTAAAGAAGCCAGACAAGGTCTCTCTATCGTGTCTTTTCTTAGGGATCTCATACTTACAGAACATATGTTCAAGAGGGAGCGTTCTTTGAGTAGGGCAACTGAAGCTGCACAGTCAGACATTTTCAATGACAGGTAATAAAAAGCCGATCTGTAAATTGCTAATGAATGCACACCCCATTCCATTAGGCATAAATAATTTGGTCACTTGGGTATGTGCATTCCCAATTACTTATTCTTTTTGTATTTCAAATTACCTATTCTTTCTGATGTTTCTTTTGCATGATTAGTGAGCAATGCAACTCGCCATTGGCTTTTTCCAGGTCTCACTTTTTAAGTTTAATTAGAAAAAGTACTTGAAGAGGCGTTTGTTGTTGTTGTGTCGTCTTTTTCTATTTTCATTTCCAAAGTAGAACTAGAAGGTCATATTCACACTGTATTCAGAAACAAACTGTTTGACCCACAGAAGTAAAAAAAAACTGTTTGCCGTAAAATAATATCAACCCTTGTATGCTGTCCACCAGGTTGCAACAATACTAATTAAAATGTCCTTCCTAATTATCATCGATTGCCCTGTGTATTTTGGAAAACACTCTGTCCCTGGCTTTGGTACATGCATCCAAATTTAGACATGTGACACTGGTCTTTAGCCCATCAGATGGTCCACACTGACATGAGAGTGAAAGTGGGGCAGCCGTTTCTCCCAGTGGACCCTGGACTGCTGCTCCCTAGCACAAACGCAGATGGCCAGAACCCCATTCCAGGGATCAGCGCTGAAAAACTTGCAATCGTTCATAGCGTTATTTATTCATAAACAAGGTGGGGGGTGGGGGTGAGGGCTAAGGGTGTCGGGTCCAGACCCCCAGTTCAGGCCCAGCTTGACTACAACCCAGTAACGTCACAAGGAAAGCCGTGTGTTGGCCAGGCTGCTGAGAGCATCTGTCCTGAGTTTGAGAGCTGGCCATGGCCCTTCTCTGAATAAGGAATGCCCCCCTGCGTCAGAGAAGGAAATTTAGGGTGGGTTTTAAGTACATATTTCAATTGTTTAGTTGAGTTTCAGACAGGAAATATTTCAATTTACAGTTACTGGAAGCACAGTCTTAAGATGCATGCTTGATATGTTTTATTTAAGTTTCTTTTTGTCTTTTTTTTTTTACTTTATTAGTGCCATTAATACAGCACAATTTTCCTGTGTTCAAACTTAATCAGATGGGGACATAGACACTCCTTTCTTTGTACAAAAACACGTCTTTGTCGCTATAATTCTGCACCGTGAGAAAAGCATTTTTTTCCACGTTTAACCTTTTGCAAACGTTTGGTGCTCAAAATCCCGCGATACAAAACCTGGTTTTGAGAGATTGTCTGCGTCAAAAGGTTAAGGATTAGCATTATACAGTCGACATAGCAGGAGTATCATACTGTGAGGCTAGGGAGATAACAAGTCAGTTACTGTAAAGGTGCTTTGTTCACCATGGGCTGACCTCAGAGGCCAGCTTGCACTCCCCACAAGTTATCCTGTAGATTCACTGGAAGAGAGAGAAAAGTAGAGAGAACAGTGTGCCTGGCATTAGAGTTCAGTAAATCTTATAGGCCTTCACAAGTAAGCAGAAGAGGCATCATATCAGTAACTCCATATGAAGAGTTATTTTTAAACCATGGATAATACTTTCATTTCAAATTCTCGATCTGAATTACAATAGAGTTGTATGGAGTAGCTCTCGTTTTCCAGTCACAATCACAATGCAAGGTAAGACTTGACTGTTGACACATAACAAAGTGACAGTCTCTGTGGTGTCTGCCTCAGTGTCATCCGCTAACAGGCCGCCAGTGCTTTGGATGCAAGCGAGCCTCCCCACATTAATCTGTGTACAGCCACAGAGCCGGAGGAGAGAACTGCTCAAAACACCCTGGCCTATTTGACCACAGGGGAGGCTGTCAATTGCCCAGATAGTTCTGGTAATTTTGTGAGAGCGCTCTCACTGGAAGTGTTGGGGCTGCTGTGCACTTTACATATTCAGAGGGGAATTGAATATGTGCTCTCTCTCTGTTCTCTTGCATGGTGGATTGGCAGGGTAGGGTCCATGGTTGCTGCGTTGCTCCTTGAAGTCAAGAAATGCATGAGGTATATTTGCTATGTTGAGAAGGAACCCAACATAAACAGGATTAGTGTTATCAGCACCACAGGACTGAGCACACACACGCACACTACCATTTTGAGAAATGCAGATAAATACATGAATATGTAAAGAACTAAGATCTGTTGTTTCTGAACTGACCTCATAGAGCTGCACAAAGAACTGTATGATATATTGAACTTTCTACCGCGGTACTTTACTAACCATTCGCGTAATGTTTTTTTTTCTCCTCATCTTAGTCACCAAATGGTGCTACTAATGGAGACATAATTTATCCAAAAGCTGTTTTTCTGTTAAGCTTAAGAAATATACTGTATATGGTAAGCCACATTGTAGAAAGAGTGGTAAAAATGAGGGAGATACTATTATTTCGATAGCGACACACATGCAATTATTTTCAATTGCACAGTGGTTTTTGTTACTCAAAATGTCAAGAACATGAGTATATATGTCTACACAACAGTGTATGAAGAATGAAAATGATTTTCTAAAAGTTGTTTTTGCCATGTCTGAATATCCGATATCCAAGACTGTTATTTGAAAATCCCCATACAGATGGCTGATAGTACTAATTTCTAAATGGCACAAACATCATCTACATGGCAAGTCAGGATGTTGATTTATAGATAGAGCTCACAGAGTTAATTGCGGTGCACAACTCCAATCAGTCTTTAGGGAGATTTCTAAGACACACTGCAGAAAATCTACACCCACAATAAACAAACAAACAAACATATTCATACTTCTCACATTTATTTATCAATGTTTTCAGACCCACAGATTGCACTGTGCCTCAAAAATTGCCCCCTTTTTCAAGATTCAATAAGTTGACTGAAACATTGTCAGCATGAGTCAAGCGCTTTATTTTTGCGCCACCAACAAATCTGTCTTTTTGAAAAAGAAAATATGTGTGTGTTAAAACACTCTAGTGATGTATGTGTTGTACGCTCCTATCGGATCATAAAGGGTTTGCCTATAAATAATCTTTGGCGTATTGACAATCATTCATCTTGATTAGACAGATACGTCTTGATCTCCTGGAGATCCTCTCAGAAGTTCATAGAAAATATTAAATGTCAAATTCCCACCCATGTTATCTAACTTAAAACTGTGGCTGACATTCTTTTCCCTGTAGTAATTGGCATGGGTTCTGATCCAAGCCCATGAGAAGTATGCCTCCTAATGGAATGAAAGAGAATCGGCAAGGTGAATGGTAGCATTCCATACAGTATAACTTAGCCTCTTATTCACAATAAGGAATGGGTCCAGTAGGCTACACTGTCATGTACAGTATATGTTGACTTGAAAACAGATTAGGACCTAATGCACCTGACCTCCTTGTGATACAGATGCAATGCCTTTGAATGTAAGAAAATATAAAGCTATTGGTTTGGTATTGCAATGTGATTTCTGATTAAGCTTCAGGGGTGTGCATTTCAGATCTAAAATACACTGTGGACATTAAAGTAAAATGCATTTTTAACATGCTAAAGCTCATAAGATCAGTAATGTCCATCATTCACGCATCCCACATTTGCATGATGTTTATTGGCTAGCAGTCTCCAAGCGAATTACCTTCAACATCGTAAATATCCCCCCCCCCCCCCCACACACACACACACACTGATCTCTGATCAAACTGAGATGCCATCCTGAGTAATGACAAATGACTTAAATTGCAGGATGCTTCCTCTATCCAGATTCCTTCAGATGCTTACAATAAGGTGATGTCTCCTGCCGGAATAAGTGGGTCCTGTTCATGTATTGTCTCTATGTATGGTTGAGAGAAAACAGTAAGAAAACAGTGGCACTGACAGCTCCTGGTAAAAAAGGAAAACATCTTGAGCGCTCCGGTGACAACGTGGATGTCCTCCCACTGGCTGTCGTCCAAATTCAGCTCGTCTTCTGGGAAAACACGAGGAGAAATGGAACAACTGGTTTTAATGAAACAATTACAAGACACTAATTATTATGTTAATGTTTGCCTACTATCATCAGCAACCGTTAACAGCCTTCTGTACCTAGAGGTTTAGCGCTGTCTGTTTTTTTCTCTCTCTCTCTCCAGCTTCTCAGAAAAGAGACCATGTTTCAATAGGAGGGCATCAGTAGGAATATGTCAAAATAAATATAAAAAGGCCACAAAGAGCTCCAGCCATTCACATAGAATGTCAGGTACATTAATTCCCATAATACACTGGAAAATAAATTAGCAGCAGGGTGGAGAGTGATTCAAAGCTATTAGTTTTAGATACAGGGGGTTCTGTGAGGTGCAAGGCACAGTAGGCTCAAGAAACATGCCTTGAGGCCAGAACAAACACACACACACACACACACACACATAGAGTTCAATGATAGATACTCAATGCAGAATGATGTCCTTTTCCAATGCATAGATCGTACATACGATATTGGAAAATACATGTCAGACTGACCGTTCTTTTGTAGAGTAAGTATAAAAGATCACATTTGCAATTATATACATCATGCTATAATTAAGACTTAAAACGTCTTAATACGTTCAGTTTATTGAATATTGCCCCCATTATTTCATAACTCCAGTTCTCATACTTGTTTGAATTTGTTTTGAAAGTGTTACTTTGATCTTGCCCAAGCCCCCCAAAAACAAGGCTGTGTGATTGAAACCTGTTTAACAACTGCTAATTTCATTACATGGTATTATTGCACAGTGACTTCATCCTAAAGGAACAGTTTTGAACCCACAGTGGCTGAACAATGACATGAGCCAGCCAGGGGCCCGATGTGACCATCACTGTCTCCATAGAGGAGAAAAGAAGGGTTTTCATAATGCTGAAGTCTGTCAAATATTTTGATATGTCTCACACACCATGGTGCTGCTCCTCCTGTGCCTTCCCCTTTTGGAGTGGAACAATTGACTTTCTTCTTGATCAAGTTGCTTGCCTCCCTGCCTCCAAGCAAACCTTTCAAGAGGAGCCATGGCCTGATGGTGCAGCCATACAGCTGGGGCACTTCCCATGGCCACCCCTGACAAGTCTTTGAGGGAGCCACGTCAGTTGTGGGGCCTCACAGGTTCCTTTTCAAAAGTTGGACATGACACACCAAACCCCATTTTTTTTTTCTTTCTGAAAGTTCTTTTTTTTCTTTCATTTTTCTCAAATGATTTGAATACAATCAGTTATTGCCCTCTATTCTTCTCTCTATTGCACTATACTTTCATGTGTATTCACTCTCCTTTGGAAAATCGGTTGGAGTCGCTGTCTTGTGTTGTGGTGATAGATGATGGTATTGTTGAGCTGGGAGAGTTCCACCTGCATAAGAAACACAAAATACCCAAAGTAGTGCCACCTTTATAAAAGTAACTATATAAACAATAATGCAAGTTTTGCTGTGGAAAATGTGAGTATGTGGAGGACAACGTGTACACTGCTTCAAAGGAAAAGCAAGTTTACGGAACAGCATGAAGGTAACTTAGTAAAGTTCAAAGTGGAAGGACATGAATATTTATAGAAAATTACGCGTTTAGAGGATAGCAGGCCTTTCTCCAGCCTGGCATTAGGCATGTAAAAGAGATGAAAGTGAAGGAATCCGTCTCACTTTTATAGCCTTGCACTGGGACACAATGGGCAACCAGCCGTTCAATTAGTTTGCCATCTTAGACTGACTACTTGACAGGTCTAGCTAATTGTTAATCCTGCCATAACTGTTGCTTCGAGTAATTAATCATGTAACAAAGGCCTCACTTGGGCAACCTATCGCTTCGGAATGTGTGTCAAGCAGTGGACTGACACCCGAAATTTGGTGTAACCCATTGTAATAAAGGTTTTCCAATATACAATCTACAATGGTAGGACAAACACATATTTAATCATAATTTGGAGCACCTTCCTGGTGCCAAATCATTCTATTCCTCGAGCTGCTTTTTAAGATGTACTGTAAATATCATATTGGTGGGATCTCATGTCAATGCAGTGCCGTGCAAAACTCTGAGGAACAAGTCTAGGGTCTAGGGTCAAGTACCATTCATCATTAGATGGAGTGTCATTTTCTCCACTTCATACAGCAGCAGCTGCCTAAGAGGAGGAGAAAGAGAAAAGGTATTCTTTGAAAGAACAGGAAGGGGGGACACAATCCAGGCTCCCAGAAGAAAGGGGGATAGTAAGAACACAAGGTGCCACTGTGTCAGCATCCTAATGTGTGCAAAGTCGGTGATGTCATTCCTCCCTTGACCTCCAGAGTCACAAGGCAGGCAACATTCTTGGGAATGGAAGCCCGACACAAAGAGCTGCCGTGTTCCACAGAACTGAATCACTTAACCATGACCCATAAGTGAATTTTTTGTGTGTCCAAATGATGATTAATATCTGTTTTCTATCTCCTAACCGAAGAGTTGCAGTGGCTAACAAGAACATCTCTTGTTCAGATGAAAAGAATCCCGGGCTCCCATGCTACCATCTTGCATAAAGGCCAAATTAGATAATTTGGGAAAATGAACTCTGTCCTATTTTTTTCTCAAGGATGTTGGGATTTGCATTTTCCCTCATGATAGTAGTGAGACTTATGTTGTTTTGCTGGGAGAGTCCATAACAAACTGTTTTTATTTGTATCTAATTGCATTGGTCTGTCACTTCAGTACTTGGAGTTCTTCAAGTGTGTGGTTGTATTGTATCAAGATTTCATAAGCGGAAAACAAACTTGTTTAAAACAGTCTACAAACTCCAACCATGTTTTCACAGATTACATTTCTACACACTTACAAGTATGTTTCTGATGGCAGAAAAACATGCATGTCACTTATACTCCAGCAGACCTGACCAAAACAGTTGGTCGACTGATCGTAATGCAAAGGAAAACTGTTTGGGGCAATGCTTAGGTATATATGTACAGTGCATTGTAACATACTTAACTATCCAATAGCAGTGCTGACTGGCATGGTTTCAGCTTGGATTTAAAAACTGATGTGAGCAACCAAAACAAAGAGCATCCACACTGACCATCCAGCCAACCTCCACACTGAGCGGTACCAAAGCTAATACCACACACAAAACCCACAGACACTAAAGCCAGAACAGTGGGACTCCTTCCCTAATTTGACTTGCTCAACAGGTGTCCACCAGCTGCAGGCGACCAGGTTACTAGGCCTGCCTTTGTGGTGGCTAACACTAAAGGAGAGCTTGGTGGAACAATAGCTCGCAATGCTCAGGTCTGAAAATAAGGAGTTCATTTTTTGGCTGTGCCCTGAGGTTACTCTGAACACCAGTGCAGAAGACAGTAGTCTTTTTGTCTCCCAATCTATGCATTGAGAAGGGGGCTATCAAAAAATCCCCGTTCACATGACTCAAAGAAAGCCCTGTGTTTCCGTCTGAGGCTAATTCTATTCATGGTAGCCCCCAAAGGCCAAACCGGAGTCATTATTGAAAACTGGCTGCTTGTTTGACTGCCATGCGCAAGCAGTAAATAATGAATTCAGTGATCCACTGTTGTTTTATTTATAGTTGCAGGACTATCAGTTGGGGACGGGCCTCTGAACCAGCCAAATGCCCTAAATATGAAAATCAACTTCTTCCTAAACTTTGAACAAACTGATTAGTATTATACCATTCACAAAATAAAAAAAAAGCCTTAGTAATAGTGCACTTTTTTTGTTAATGTTACTAATGAAAGTCCAGTAAAGAGAAATTAGAGAAGATAGAGAAATAAGAGAAGTTAGAGGAATGTAAAGCAGTCACGTTAAACTTTCTTACAGAGCCTCACAGGACACTCACAAACCATGGAGGCATCCGTCTTTCACTATAGCATATTTTAGAATGGACAATGTCTCTGAATCACACAGACAGAAACAAGTAGTCATTTCCAAACCAAAAGAAGCCAGAGATTTTAAAATGATTGAATAAGAACTCCACACGTAGACAGCTTCCTCTCTTCAGGCGCATCTTGCATAGACATCACCTGCGCAATGGATGTCCTTTAAAGGTACAACAGTCAATTTTTTTTATAAAAGGAAGGTTTTGTTCTCTATAAACATGCTGTGTAACCTAAAGAGGCCATCTAAAAGTTGTTTAGCAATATTGACAGCTCAGTGACAGTGGAATGTCAATTTACAATTTTTTAAGTTACCCGCTACTTTCCGGCCAATTTTGTACCAGCAATCCTCTTCCAGCCAATCGCCTTCAGAGAGGTTTCCTTATGGGCTTATTTTGTGAAACCACTGTCAATCACACTAGAGCTGGAGGACATGGAAGTTTAGATAAGAATTGGGGGCGCTGTATCTCATATTTGAATAAATGTAACCTATTCCAGCTTTACGTGAGTACACAAAATTAATCATTGCAAAAGAGCACCATGCTCTGAAAGATGATTATGACAATATCAATACTGATACTTTATGCTATACGATCGTGACATCATAGCAACTTTAATTGCAACTTTGAACAATTACACTACACAATAGAAATAAAGGTATCTGACCATTATAGTGGTACAGTCCTTAACATCTTCTGCTGTTCTGAACATATTCCTTTTGGATAGCTGTTTCTAGTTTGGATTCAGAAAGCACTCGACAGCAGTGCAGCAGTCTTGGTATTTGCATTGTTTTCAAAGAAATGTCATCACTCCAACATTAGATACTGTACTGTACCTTTCTAAAGAAACACATTTCACTTTGCTTTTAACCTTCCTTTACCTGTTTTGTAAAGTTTGTCAGCAATTGTTGCAAATTGCCATGTTATTCCTATAAAAGACTGACAAGTCATTATCCATTCCCATATAAAACAGCATCTACCAAATAAAAGTTTACTGAGGTGTAAGTCTGTAGGCTACGATGTCCCTTCCTCCGATTAAGTTTGTGCATTACATATTTGTTGTGATCCAGCGCTGTCAAAGGGGATAAAGGGTTACCTGTGGCTGACTGGAGACAGTTTACACAGGCAGATTTATCCACCCTGATGTTTTGATGTCACCACAGGCTCCTCCAGGCATTTTGCTGTTGTAACTAACTAAACCCAATCAAATCTTTGAAGTAGTCATCTATGCATAAGTCTGTCTACCTTAATACTAAATAATTAGCAGCAAGCATGGCTCACTGGGATTCTTACCTCAGGGCTAAACTTGCTTTCCCTGCTTTGATCATTACATTAATTAAATGTGGCTCCCTTGACAGGTTTGGGCTAAAAAACAGGTAGGTGTCATAGTCACCTCGACAAGAAGAAAACACCTGGTGTGTATAAGTGCCTGAGCTGTCTCCGGCGAGACCTCATAGTCAGAAACACAGACGGTGGTGGCGTTAATTCAAACCGATGTCTCTAAAGGGAAAACAACCAAATCGTAAGACACCCTGATTTCCAGACTACAGCTACATTGGAGCCTTGGCCTGAAGAAAAAAAAGTCATGTTGTCAGACCTCAGTGTCACTCAAGTCATAACTACTGCCCAAGGGACAAATTAGAAGACTGTTTCAAGAGATGTGTCAAAAGTGTTCTCGGTCCACATCACAGCTGAGAATTGTAATAACCAAGAGGCTCGAACAAAGTCACACACCAAGAGCAGTTAGATATGTTTACCTACAAAATGCTCTATTTAGCAGCTAAATGGCCTGTTTAGTAATGACATAATACATAACATTGCATAATAATTAATCTACTAATTTTTAGAATGAGTTATCAAATGAAACAATTGTATGTAGTTGAGCACCAGGTATTGGTCTAATGTGTTATTTCATCGTAATTCTCTCTGCACTGAATGTGTTTCCTATGTGAGTGTTCACTTTACAAATATATTCTGTTCTGTGTTGCATTTTGTCAACATTTTCAGCATCTAACTGACAGAATGATGTTTGTGCTTAACCATTTGACAATGAGGAATTTCATTTCAGTGTAGTTTTGCTGTGCGTCAAGAACAGCGATTAGAGTTTATACCTGGACTTTTGATGGATATGTGTTCTGTGTTCTAATAAACTTGTGTATTGGGCACAGATGTAATCTTTTGAGGTACTTGGAACTGCATCATTAACATTTTGGAATCATAAGTTGACAAGAGGCCTAGTTTTATAGTTGGACTTACTCGTTCGGGATCTATTTCTAAATTACGGAAGTTGAAGATGTTTGGAAAATTGCTCAGATTATAGTGTTCATGTGCCATTGGATTTTAGTTCCAAGAACATGGGATATTGTGGCCAAACGAGTCTAGACCAATAAGAGTTGGCATAATTGGCCATCCTTTCATTGACCACATGGTCCCTTTTTGACTGGAGGCATTTTATTATCATGGAAATCAACTCTGAATATGAATACCTCATCTCTCAGCCATTCAAAAATTGTGGAGTATTGCTTTTTACTCCACTTTAATGTCTATGGTATACACAAGTACTGTCCTAGAAGCGTTCTGTAGGAAGAAACTGTGATATTGAATCTATGAGAAAGTCTGTTTGTTTTGAGTTATATCCTCAATTATCAGTTCAATACATTACTCTGTATCTTGTTGCTGGCTAAAGCTCTTAGTTGCCTAAGAACTGAATTAATTTCCAGTTGCATTTTTGGTATCCACATGGTCTCTTACTATAGTTGCCACCTTCGGATTGAGACCTACCTATTCATGGTAGTCCTCTGAGACTGCTAGTTAATGTCCAAATAAAACCCATTAAATCTTGATCATGTAAATTGTGCAAAATATGTTTGCAGGCAGGATATTATATCCAGATTGGCAGTGATAAAAAGATATCCCATCATGCAAAGCACCATCCAAACATGTAACATTCCAGGACACTTTCAAAGCAAAGTTTTTCATCACTTTCCAGCTTGATGATCAAATGACAATACCATACATCCTTGGATGATGTTTAATGTCCTTTAATGATGTTTGAATGCAGGAAGAACAACACTAAAGCTAAGTCCACCATAGATTTGAAAACTGTGATTTCTCTCCCAGGCTTTGAGAAAGAGCCGGAATTGGTTTACAATGGCAGCCATATTCTTTCGAAAATGCATCTCTCATCACACCATCAATGAAGGAGAGCTCTCTCCAGCCTTTAAACAAAACACCAGCAAACGCTTTCTGAAATCATAAGAAATTAATTTCCTTTCTGGACAAAAAGGCATTCCACATGAGTCCTTCCTGTCATCTGCAGACCAGAAGTCTGGGAGTCTATTTATAGAACTCATCCTCCCTCTTGATAGTGATCCAACAATATTCAGGTGATTTTGATTAAGTAAATTACAAGATTGCAGAATGCCCCTGATAAGAAAGGAGTCGAGCAGGGGGAGTGAAAGAGAGAAATAGAGAGTAGAGGGGAGGTGGGGCGACCCTTTTTGAAGAAAATAGGGGCGAAGTATTTCCCATTAAATATTCAGTTTGATTACTTCTATACTCAGAAGCTGATTTCTGACCTACTTGAATGTAATTAGATTTATTCTCATGTTTCACTACTTTAATAAACAAAGATGTTTTCCTTGTGAAATGTCATTGCAAGGAGGGGCCAGGGGTTAAAAAAGAGATACCAAATAACTCCAAGGATGCTTGCTCGATAACACTTCTTCAACTGGACAACAGAAGGACAGTAGGCTGGGCTGCATATCACTTTGTTTTTGTCAGTGTGTTTACTCTTGATGAAAAGGGGTGGGTAACAACAACTTTTCTGATTGTTTTTTTTGTTGAGAACTGGCACACTGAAGAATCCATTCGACCTATAAATTAATTAAAAATACACTTTGATTCCTAATCACTAGCTATAATCACATGAAACGTTGCTTTAAATATACACTTTTTTACCACATACAGTATTTCATTCACTTTCCCTGAACACTGCATATGAGCATTCAATTGTAATATCTGGGGGCATCAGTGGTTACTTTGCATCTGTTACAGTGGCAGAACTAACAAGTTAAGCTTCAACACTGAGTTTGCATGGCACTAGTAATGCATACTTCAAACAGAGACAGTTAGTCAATATTGGAGTATGGAGAATCAACACACTTTTTGAAGGAGCAGCTTATACTTTAATATCAAACAGACATTGCTGCTTTCATGGCTGCATAATTCCTGGGGGCAAAGATTGTAATTGTAATTTCTCATTTGTTATATCAAGGAGAAAGGGACATTCAAATAAATAAATTACTGTAAGCAAGGTATCTTTGCATAGAGAAAGTTCATGTGACTTTGGTGTGGGGAAAATCTAAATACATACCAAAATAGAAGCATATTGTTGATGACAGAATGAGGAAACATCCGTCAACTTAATTGAAATACTTTACAAACACTCATGGAAAAGAACTTTGACCACTTTATTTGGTCAAGAGATGTCTTTTTTGCTGGTATTCATTCCCCTTGATATTCCACCTTATTTGGTTGTTATTCTGGTATTTACTTTCACCTGATGAATCCATCAATTGCAGGCAACAGAATGCTATCAAGGAAATATCTTCTCTGATGTCATGCCAAATTGTATTTTACAGCTGGTGTTCATTATAGATGGGCAACATGATGGATATGGTCATAATATTAATGTAAAACTGACAGTTAGATGACATGAATCATGGCAGACTTTATTTTAAAGCCGGCATTTCATTGGCTTGCCACTAAAACCAATATATGAAACGTCATTCGACAGAGGCCATAAACTACTACGAAGCAGATTTGATGGTATATTTTCACAGTTATCTACAGTAGTTATTTACTAATGTGTCTTGTCTATGTCACAAGCACCATGAACACCTATGTTTGCTTGTGGATGACGTTAAAGGCACCTTGATTGCTGTTCTCATATAATGTTTTGTGACTGTATAAACGGTGTTAAGACGATATGCACACTTTATACTCTGCATTTGTCTGTTTGGCCTTTTAAAGGTCATTGTAATATAATCATGTTGTGTGTAGATGTGGTATATGTAGTGAGAATAATCAATACAATTAGTTAAGCATATCATTTTTTGCCTCAATGACGTATAAGGGCCCAGTCAAATAAAACCCACAAAATAACAATGTGTTCCCATACAGTATGGCATGCAAGGCATTTCATTGCAAATGTGTTTTTTCATGGTTGTCAATACTCTTCAGGTTGTTGAGACTTTACACATTACCTTTCAGTAATATCTGAATGCAGATCATGCAAGTAAATGCTTGTAACCTGAGGATATCATTTTGTATGAAATTTGAAAATAAATATTTGATGTGAATTATTCACAATCAATATTCTGAAACCCACTTGACCTTTGAACTACTTGATGAATCACCAGGCATAACTGAAATACAGTTCATGTTCACCAGAAAATAATAAAATTAATGGGATGATAAACAAATTCAAATATGCACTACAGTTTGAAAAGAGCTTCTTGGGTGAGTTTGGGATACTAAAGGTATAAAAATGTAGCTAACAATGTGTATTTGTTTTTTACATTAATCTGGACTATAAGGTTGAAGGCTGTATATGATTAAGAAGGGCAACGAATAACAAGTCTCATGAACCGTCTTCTGGAGAGGAATGTCTCAGCATTAGAACTTGTTATTTAGAAGGACCATAACTTCTATTTTCTGTTGTATTCTGCTATCAGCCAAGGGTCAAGCTCTCCTTACATTTTGCTAAAAGGAGCACATGTGTAATATTTGTCCATGCTATTATGTTATATTAATATTTATGATGTGCATTCTATAATTATAAATCGTTAGCTTTCTCTGCTATTTATGTTATTTTACTGTATAGTTATCACATGGCTTTGAGCAGCATTGAGGTCCTTCAGCTCATACAGTCTCTCTAAACTCTTGTTACGGCCCCAGTATTCTTGCCTTATTTGAAAGGCTGCTGCTGCTCCCTACAGTTTAAAAATGTCTCTCCTTTACACATTCTCTCCGCCCATTTCCATCTCTTCCAATCGCCTCCCTACTGCCTCTCTCTCTCTCTATCCCTCCCCCTCTCTCCCAGGAATCAGTGAAAGAAAGCCAGTCACTCTGCTCCAATCAGTGGCAGCTTGAACACATCCAAGGGCTTTGGCTTGTAAATCCCACTTGAAGACTGGATATTTCCCAATGTTCACATACTTCCTGTCAGGGAAATATGTATTGGACAGTATTTCAAAACTATAATTCTACCTCAGACAATCAAATGTAAATACCACCAGGGAAAGGCATTCATTACCACACAGTTCAGCTCTTAAGTGTTTAGGAATTATATTTTGTGACCAAAATCCCTATACCTTTTGGGCTAGTGATCTTTTTGAATACTTTATCATACCTACTTTGTTTAAAAAAATAATAATAATAATCCTAAATACCCTGTGCAACATTTCTCATTAGTTCTGGGGGCCTGCTGTGTTGAGTAACTGCTGTGAAAATGCACATGACATACTGTTCTTTATCTGTACAAAAACATAAATTCCATACATGTATTCAAACTAGAACATGTCACTAATGTACAATTGCCTCTTAAACATTCTTAATACACACTCTTAGACCACAGGATAGAATATTTTGTAAAAAGATTCCTTGGTTGACCAGAGGGGGTGTTTCGCTTCAATGTCTTTTCCTCTTGAGCTATGAGCTGAAAGACAACAAGGTTCAAGATTTGTGTTTTAGATTCATGTTGGTTTTGTATTATATTGTTCTGGGAAACCTTTTACCTTGAAAGAGCTATGAGAAAATGTCACGCTTATATCAGATCATCTGAGCATTTTTCTCCCAAGCTATAGCACAATAAGCAAAACTGTTCTGGGTATACTCCATGTCACAGTGCATTTACAGCTCTTATTTTCTGATGTACACTATTGAAGCAAGCTGGTGTGTTCAGAAAAACACCTATTTTTTTCCTAAGGGTGCCCTTGGAAGCAATGATAATAGGTTTGTGTGAGTCGTGTGTTGTTGGTGTCACAAGAGAATTGGCTTTGTTTGATCTGGCAAATATGAATGTGTTAAGAGACTCACAGGGGAGAATGCAGAGGTGCCTCCTCGTGACTCCTGTTGCGATGAATGTACTTCAGAGGATGGAGTTTCATTGAGATGCTTGTTAAAAAAAAGGCAGAAGACCACCGCTACTGCTTACTGCCGCCAGATACTGGTATGGCGCAATATTTTAGCATCAAGAACATGATTTCACATCAGTTAATTCACACTGTGTGATATCATATCCCCATGTGTCCATTTGTCAGCTTAGTGTTCTACAGCAAAGATTGGGATGTTAAACGTTGACAGGAAGTTGAAGTGAGAACAATAGCTCTTTATTTTTGGATAAATTCAACGATTTCCTCTCACACCTTTCTGTTTGACAAACAAAGACATAAACTTTGATTTTGTATAGTATTAATGGTTACAGTAGGTTTTATTACTTTTCTTGTTGAAGATTGTTGGCGTTGTTTATTTGCAGCGTATTGTTCTGCAGTGTATTTTTCTATTGCACTACAGCGCTTTCGAGATGTACATAATGTAGTTGTGGTCAGGATGCGTTGCACAGCATACATATTTCATACCGACATCAGCAACCACAGTGAATGTATTGCGAATGATGAAAGACAACTATTTACAAATGTAATATATGCACACCAAATCTACTTATACCAACACCACAGAAAAGTTTGTGCTAAGTTTCCCAAAGTGAAATATGAGATGGCATACAGCAATCATTGTCTTCATGGAGTAATCTGATTGTGCATACTGCTATGCATGGAAGAATCCCCCCCCCCCCCCCCAACCCCGGTTGACACAAAGCAGTGTGGATCAGATATGCAGACTCCTTCAGAACTTCTTGGCATTGTATGAATGCAATGCACTTGCACATGCACATTATCTGCACTGAGATTCCCCCATTGCTTTTATGTGCTAATCGTCACTACTCAGAAAGGCTATTGTGCCTCAGTTACTGCGAAACTCTTCATTGGAAATGAATGCAAATGGCACAGATTGCCAGTACCATTTCACACACATGGAGAATTGCCTTCTCTGTGTTGATGGAAGTCCAAAAATCCAATGTGTTATTTTGAAACATGCAGTACATTCATTTGTAACAAAAACGATATGCTATCTGAGTGGTTCCTGTCTTCAAGCGAAACAATATTGTGTCAACATCTTGCATTTAAAAATGTGAACCTGAACCTGGTCTACCACGAGTTTTGTTACAGCATAGTACTCACACATGAGTACACGTGTTTCTGAGTGGGTAGATGAAATCTGGTCATTCAACTATGTCTGCAGTGATAATTTCACCAGTTAACTTCCTGTATGGAGCCATCGAGCAGATTTACCAACCATGCGTGAATTACAGTTGCTTTCTCACAGGTCAATTCACGTGTAATGCTTTTAAGTACGGTTAATCTTCTAGGTCAACACGTCAAACTGAACATCTGGTTGGAAAAAATCTAAATGATGCTGCTATATTTTTCTTCTTTGGTCCCAAAAGAACTGCATAGTATTGAGATCATTTTTCACGGATGAGCCATTAATGAAGTCATCATCAATAAACGGTAATCACTACAGCAGTGTGAAGCATCAGTGCATACTGTGGTGCACATTATAAGTCTTTTGAAAACAGACTGGAGCACTAGAGGCAGATCAAGTTTCAAGTTGGACATATCAGAGAACAGATTACATTGATATGGGAAGGCTCAGAAATGAGTTTGTTTCAGTCTTGCATGTCAAGTCCTTCTGTGGAGATGTGAATCCAAAAATAATTTCATTTTCGAAAAACACCGGGGCAGCTGGCGTTCCCATAGCCATGCGTGAATTAACTATTTATGTATTGCAACCCTATCTGCTCTGCACCTGGGTGTCTAATGTGCCAGGCGGCACCTTTGACTCGGACACAAAGGCCACCACCAGACTGTGAGAGAGAATTCTACTAAACAGTCGAGTGCCTTTATCTTTCTTGTGTGCGTGTACAGCACGTGAGTGTTTGTACGTGCGCTTGAGATGGAGATGGAGAACGTTGATTTGTAAGCTCGCAGTACACACTGTAAATGTGTGCAAGTATCAGTGTGTGAGATTTTCCGATTCGAACACCTGTCGTGCTAAAATTCCCGTAACTGGGATTCCAAGTTATCCCAGGGGGGGTACTTCTGCCAACAGAGTTAAACCAGCCTGAGTATTGGTAGACAATGAGCAAAGGTCCTGCTTCCTCCCACAGCTTGCCTGCCTGCCTGCCTTTGACTGCGCCCCTGTTCAGCTGTTAGGTCAATGGGAACAGGGAGGAGAGCCAGACATGCACAGCGTCTCTCTCTTCCAGATAGCCCCAGAGCTTTTGTTCAGCCCCGCGCAGACTCCAGCCAGGTCAGATGTAGAACACAAACTACATCATGTTACCTTCTCACTGCTGTTTACCATGGCTGTCCGTCACCATTTTCCACTTTGAGCCATGGGGCCCTCATTTCAAACCCTGCATCAATGGAGTGAGGGGTGTTATTGTACATATGCTGTGCTGTATGGGGTAGTGCTATTGCATGTTTTCCTATCCTGAAAAACCAGCATGTTGCATATGATGAAGAAAGTGTTTCTCCTGTCTATGAAGAGTGACTAAGTTCAGTAGAGTTCTGGATTTTAATAAGTATTTATCAATCTGCTGATTGGGAGAAAACCAGACCTCTGACAATAAATGACAACACAACACCAGGCTTAGGTCTCAATCAAGTCTCTCCCCGCTCTGAAGGACAGAGGACCATCTTTTATAGGGCACAAGAATGTAAACATAGATAGTGACAGTCAGGCAGTAATGACGTTACAAAAGTCTCAGAGAAAGAGATTCACAGCTCCCAACACATGACCACTCAAACTACAGAGTTCATAGTTGGAGCTCTCCTTGTAGTCATGACATGGACCATTTAGCCAGTACTTTCTCCTGATCTCAAACATCTATTAACCCTGACACAGACACAATCTACTCTTATTAATAGCAAGCTTACATGAGAACATACTAACTAGTATCCATTGACTAGTTCTCTTGATTAGTGAATAATGTAAGCACACAGGAAATCTAAATTTCTTCCACACATATGTTCAATGAGTTACCACCCCTCTCAAAATTACATGCAAGGCCCATTCTGAGATGGCGTCTTCAAAACTATTGTCTGACTAGAGGATCAAAGGTCAAACTGATTTACGTTTTAGTAAGTATATTTAGAAGACTATAAGTAGATTAATGCAATTGAAATTTCCCAAATAGTAAGTCGACCAAGAAAAGTATGGTTAAATTAAACCGTCACAACCAAAAACATTACATTTATTTCAGCGTGACCCTTTAGGTATTACTAAAATGATGAATTATTCTTAACAGCTGATGGTACCTAATGTTTAATAACCAAGCCGACAATCCATAAGCAGTGCATAAAATATACATTTGCAGAGTAAATGCTTGTGATGCAAGTATTCAAGACCTGTCTATTATTCAGCAGGTCATATACTGATAATTGTTCTAATGCATGGTGCCATTCATAATGTGTACCCTTGGCATTTAGCTGTTCTGAACATAGCTGGTCAAGAGAGTGACATATATCAATTAACTTTCCAGCTGTTTACTTTAATTTAATACAATCTATTCAACAAAACATAACATAAGTATTCTATGTTTGTGTGTGTATGTACTGTGTGTATGTATTGTATGTGTACTGTATGTGTATACTGTATGTGTGTATTGTATGTGTATGCTGTATGTGTATACTGTATGTGTGTACTATATCTGCATGTACTGTATGTGTATATTAAATGTGTCTACTGTATGCGTGAACTATATATGCTTGTACTGTTTGTGTGTAATTTGTGAGTGTGTTGTGCACAGGCCTCAGATGCCCCTTTATCAGCTGATAATAACATCTCAATAGCTATTTGCCGTATTCCAACAGGAATGTAAACTAGCTTGTACTGTCTATGATATAAATTGGTTTTAGAGCATCGGCTGCTTTCGTCATTTGATAATCAGGAGAACAGTGTATCCAGATGAACATAGAGATTGTGGCCCATGTCTTCATCGTTTAGGCAGTAATCATATCTGTGGCTCCCAGGTGGTGTCCTCCCTCTCACTCTGATCCCCTGGGTCCCCACAGGGGCCAGGGATGGACCCTCCCAGAGAGCCCTGTTACAGCCAATCAGGTGCTAATGTGCGGGAACACAAGAGGCTGCGTTGACAGATGGCAAGATGACCTGGGAAACCTGCTCCCTTTTCTGGGATCAGGCAGCAGATGACAGGTATTATTTCATAACCTAAAGTCTAAAAAGAATCGCTGGAGCCCCCCCCCCCCCCGAATGCACCCCCCTCCCCGACATTAATCTGAGACTGCAACGAGCCATGTAACGCTGATGTCAGGACAAATCTGTCTATGTGCACCAGGAGGGAGAAAGTGCTTTTTGATGAAGTTGTTCATAAATTTTAATATAACACATTGGTGAACATGATGTATAGGTAGCATGCTCATTCATATTTTAAGGGGATTGCTAGTGAAAACGAAAATGTATACGATCGCACCGTGCTTCACTAAGGGGCTGTATAAGGAACAGTTGTATCTATGTAGGATATCAGTGTTGACGGTTAACCCCTAGTGATACTGCCCAGTGTCACTGTGGAGTTCACACGCTGTTCACAAAAGTGTTGACTGAAGGAGAACCATTTGTTAAAACTGAGTTGGCATTAAGAAAAGTAAAGCCATCCTTTCTGCAGAAAGTATGTATGTATATACTGTCTGTATATATATATACTTTATTTACGTTTATATCAATTTATATGCAAAATATTATACATCCATTGAATTCTGGCACCTCCGTGATCAAACGCACTTCAGTATAAAACGTATCTCTGTTCCTTTGCTGTCTGGGTTGAACCAGGCAGTAATATCTGATTTCTTGAGTGAGAGCCTGCCTCTATGAAAATGAAGCACATTACAGTTCCATTAATTGATTTGTGCTACTTTAAAATGTAGGTCTCATAGAGCAATAAAAAGGCATTGCACTCTAGGGCCAATTAGGTAGGTTTTCGCCGCTTGCGCATCATCTCTGATGCATCTCAATCAATCTGAATGCCCACAGGTGAAATGCCAGCTCTAGTCACTGATCACTCCCATGAATGCTAAGTCTATGCAGACATAATATTATTCTCTAACATGGTATAGGGACACATTGATAGTTGTCTAACAAGCTCTATCATTTATCCATCTTAGACCCATGATTTTGTCATTTAAGTGCAGTGTTTCAGTTGAGCTTTGGTCAAAGTAACTGGCCAAACCTCAAAACCTCAAAAGTATACAAGTTCATTATCTTGACAATTCCCCCTATGTGAACAGATTAAGCTTTAATTGAAATAATCCTGCAGATGACCGTAGCCCCAGCAACATTTCATAATGGGCTAATTTAACCCACCGTATGACTCTGACCTTTCCCAGACCCTGACTGTGACCATCTGAGACAGGCTAGGAGGACATCTGCTCAGTAACGAGGGTGGTTGTTCTATCTCGTTTACATGTCCTGCAGCCTTTTTGGAGGCCCTCAACCTTTATTAGGCACAGTAGACCTCATTCGAAATGTTTCTGTGTGTATAGGTTCAATAGCAAGTCTATTATCATCGTCAACATTTCCATATTAATGTACGTTTCAGGAGTGTCTGCACCCACTGCTGCTGTTTCACATTAGGGGTTGTGAACCAGTTTATCTCTGCCTTTTTATCTGGATACTGTATCTACAACCGTACATTAACATCTGCACACCATTTAGAGGCTAACACTCGCCTAATAACAATGTCTGTTCAGCCCCAGCTTCAGCCAACTTGCACAGCTGAACAGTGTCACGCAGGTTTTTGGACCTCTTCTAACAGTTATTGATTTGGGGCTTTTATACAGCTTCAAGCTGTTCACTTTAAAGGGACAACATCAACAGAAACCTGTGTTGTGTACAACATCCAACTGCTACCTCTATCATCCACTGTTGAGTCCAATTCACCGTTGTAATGACAGAGAGTTATTGAAAGTAATCAAATACTTCAGATGGTTGACATGGACTGCCCTTGCCAGAGCCCAAGGGACTGCCTCAAATATTCACATCTGTAACAAAGTGCAGGGTAAAAAAGCTTGCACTGCCTGGGAGCGTGACACTGATTGTGCCTATTCTCCAACATTGTCGCGTGTAAATTTGAAACAATTGATCTTTTACTAATATTTTTCAAGGTATCTTAATTACTTGCAAGAAGCAGTACTTTGGCTGTTGGACAACACAAATAAGTTAATTTGCATTTCCTTGTTGTGAGTGTTTTGGCAGTCGCCGTGCTCGTCCAGATTGTAACCCCTATTTCTGCCTCCAAAACCTGCCTTGGAGGAGCGTCCACAGAGGGATTAGGGATTTAGTGGGGAAGGTAAGTGTGACTACAAGCTTTGGCTAGCCATCTGCTCCCCAGCAGAGTTGGGGCCAACCTGTGCAGCCTGCAGCAAAGACCTGGGCACTGTGCTAACTCTAGCCTGGGCCAACCTGGCGCCTGCAGCCAATCACCATCAGTCTGCTGATTAGTTGTAAGAAGCAGTCCATATGTAGCTCAGTTTTTTTTTCTTCTTCTTCTTCTTTGCTCTATCTTCCTTTTTTGCACTATTCATTCTCTCTCCACATTAACTAAATATGTATGTCACTGGTATGTGGATAGCAGAGCGCAGTCCTGAGATGGTCCATGATGTATGCATGTCTCTGCCTCTCTGTAACCTCAGTCAGAATACGGAGCCAGAGAGCTGGGCCCTGGCTCTCCTGCCTGGCAGCACCGGGAAACAGATGACAGGGGTTTGTGGTCGTCTTATCACCCCTGGGTGGATATTCTAATTTATTTAACGACAGGCTTATTAAAAAAAAAAAAAAGAAAGAAAGCAAGCAAGCAGGTCTCTTTCCAGCTGCTGGGAGTTGAACTCTGCCAGGATGTAAGAAGATGATACCTGCCGGCTCGTGTGGCCGTCTCCCATGTTAGACATACGAGAAGATCAAACAACACCAGAGGAGCAAAGGGGGTAAAGAGGGGAGGGGGCGGAGAGGGGGGGGGGGGAGAGAAACAAGAAACATAATGCTCATTATTAAATTGCAGCCATTGCAGTTGCCAGGAACCTATTTCTCATCATTAATTATTCATATTTTATTTCAGTAATCCAATACTCAGGTGAGGACGGTAGTGATAGAATGTGTAATTTTGAAGTGTAATGGCGATGTGAGTAGAGTAAGGGATTAGGAAGAGAATATAAATCAGTAATGACTTTATGAATGTAAGCTATGTGCTCCCTAGCTTAATCTATCTTGCTTTATGTTTGCTTATTTTATTACATTATGTCGCTCAAAGGGAAACACT
This sequence comes from Hypomesus nipponensis, assembly GCF_054491055.1. NCBI lineage: Eukaryota > Metazoa > Chordata > Actinopteri > Osmeriformes > Osmeridae > Hypomesus > Hypomesus nipponensis. The sequence goes on from NC_140372.1 coordinate 7,640,015, forward strand.
TTACAGTGACCTTTCATGTACTAGGAAAAGTTGAACTATTGAAAATAGGCCTTTCACACTAAAAGCAAAACAACCATTTGCATGAAAATAAATGGCACAATATTTCTCTCTGGCTGGCTGAAGAGTTCATCAGTACCTTTCATCCAAAATGACAATGGAAATGAAACACTGCAGGAAAGTAGATTTGTCTAAGAAATGAAAATATTTTGGGACCAGACAAATGGCTCAATTGATAAGAATTCTGGTATACAAACAACTTAACAGTATTGTTTTCTGCATTTGATTTGATTAGCTAGTCATTACCTTCATGTAAATAATATTTTCATTTGTTGAAAAGTGTGATTTGAAAAATGATCATTTCTGACTATTTATCATAAATGAGATGGCTGTAAATATTCCCCCATGCATAATGTCACAAAAACAGATTAATAAAAAAAAACACTAATATGTGATTTACAGACAACTGGGAAGATTATAGACATATTTCTGGCAACTTCCACTGAAGCCTAAGGCCATGTCTAGCACCCCATCCTCACCCCCTCACTCAGAAACAGCCTGACAGTGTTGCAAGGGATTTTTCTGTGTTCTCTCAAACCGGGAAAATACTATAGTATTTTATAGAGGAACCAGTTTCCCTAAAATAATGCTGCTCTATTATTGTTTGTGCTTACTTGTCTTTAAGTGTGCAGTATAATGTAACCCAAAATAATATTGTTTCATTCATGCTAATAATAAAATGTTTCAATTTCTTATGACAATACTATACCCAAAATGTCATTATATGCATCTGAGACACACCATGATAGGTAGTTATGATAAGTAATCAACATTGCCTCTGTTTAGTGAACTGTGTATTAGTATGATGAATTGGTTATAGTCCAAAAGTTGCAACCTGAAACCTATTGTTTAAACATAAAAAAACTGACAAAAATAACATAAATGTTTGTCATTGTTCTATTGTTCCAAGTTAAGCAATGATTATTGAAAATCTCTTAAAAAAAACAAAAACACAAGGACAAGGACAAAAACAAGGACAAATCTGAAGTCCAGGAGACAGATTTAAATTTGAAGAGTACAAAATAGTCATTTTCCTTTGAAATATTCAACAAAGGTAATGCCGTATCGACCCTTATAAGAAAAGAGGCAATTAGGTCATGGAGTATGCATACATCTTGCATGCTCTGTCTAGTCCCTGCAATTTGGGCAAAAAAAAACAAAGGTCAGGCACGTTAGTCAGATTGCGCTCGACAAATTCTAAAAAGGCTCTGTGGTCACGCCGAATGTATTCACTGCAACATAATTAGCCCCTCAATTCCCCCTCTGCCGGCTCCCAGGCGCGAGCCAGTCAAAATCATCCTCCCCAAAATGCCTTTAACCTCTGGTTGCTCTGCAGCTTCCTCCCTGGCCCTTCCCTCTCCCACATTGTTCCAGCCGCGCGGCACCTAAACTTACTGCAGATGCGGAGGCTGATGCATAAATTAGTCATCAACATTAGCATTACCCTGCGCATGGCACCCGGTGCCAACTGCTCTCTGAGCGGCCATTAAAGGTCATGTTTTGATGACTGAATGCCACACAGGCACCTTGGATCCCTGGAGGAGTGTTCCCCAGGTGCACGTGAAAGGTTAAAAATTACCTTCCCAGCGCCGCTGTCTCTGGCGAAGGAAATAATTAGAGGTTTTTAGGAGCGGCAGAATGCCTCCTGTCAGATGACAGAGCGGTACCTAATGGCCGTATCTAGGGAAGAGTCAAACAGGCTGTCAGTCCTGACAGGACAAATGAGCATAATAGCAGCGTAGAAATGGGCGCCTGTTCCTTTCAGGGGATAAAATGGCAGCACATGAGTAGAATAGTGTGCGGACTAACCTTTACATAAATCTGCTAATACATGTATTTGAGGTGTTCTAAATGTAGTCTTACTCAGCCTGAAGGTGTTATCTACTCGTGTTTATTCTACTTGTGTGCCTTTTATTGCCTCATTAAGAGAGGGACTGCATCCATTTTAGTTTATAGTCCCTTTTAGGTAGCTACAATTTTAGTTTTTGAAACTGTGATGTTACATAAGTATTATTTGTCGTAAGGCTCTGAATGAAAATGATTTTTGTTCCCCATGTTATCACAAGAGAAAGTTTAGGCCATGATGGAAATCACACAACATTCTTTTTAATCTTTGTTTTGAGCAGGTTCAATACGATACAACAAGATCAAACATACATTGCCACTGCCCTTTGCACAAAGTAAGCTCAAAAATATTACAGACCCTTGAGCTAACACACAGTATGCCTACCTGCATATTTAACCTAAAAGATGGCCAGGGATGTTGTTTGGGATCCATCTTGCTCCCCACCTACTCATAGGTCAGATAGATCTGCATATCTTTCTAAGCCTTCCAACAAGTCTGTGAAACTCAGCTTCCTTATGCACTAAGAGTAGCAAACGCACACAAACCTCCCTCCTTAGATGTTTCCTCAATAAGGTGTAAGGTGTGGCGGAGAAACGGCAAACAATAGATCTAAACATAGCCTATGTGCTATTCACACTATTCATCTGCAAACCTAAGAGCTGGTAAGATGTACTTAACTGTGGATCCTGGCATGCCCCATTGGTGGCATTTATATTCCTACCACAACATCCCGCGTGCTAATAGCAGGGTTATTAACATAACAAACTTAAATGTTCGATATAAATAATACTGTTCCAGGATGTGCGGGCTCAGCTGACACTATTTAGGCAGCGGCTCAACATCTGTTTATGAACACTTTGCCTAATGATATCATCCGATATCATTAAGTGTGGCAGAGCACGCCGTACCAGCAGGTGCAGCTGTTTCAGCTTCCCATCGTGGGCAAAGAGAAAAGAGACTCACCCACCCCCCCCCCCACAATCCCTGCCCCCCCCCACACACACACACATGTACACACACACAAACACACGTATACACACTCTATCCATCCCCTCCCCCCCACCAGCCGCCAAACCGATCATTAGGACAATTTTCTTCAACAAAAAAAAGCAGCCCTGTGATTTCAATCTGTATATCACCTGTAATTGTAGTTTTTAGCAAGTGGCTGATTCCATACATTTAGCAGGGTAAACTGCAACTGACGCCTGAATGCTGAAAGCACATTTGTGCCACCAGCTGCAGGGGTTGTTTTTAGATGGCTGTTTTTTTCCGGGTGGCTCGGAGGCAGAGCCGGTGCCCAGGCCGAGGCTTTGTTTCCTCTCTGGGTTCTCTCTGTTTAGATGCTCAAAATTATACAAATGATGGATTATTTTCCCTCAGAACAATGAAATGGTTTCCCCTCCCTGACTCAAAAGACCTTTTTGGGTAGCTCCACTCACAGGTGGCCTGTGGTTATGTGGTCTTCACATTCCTTGGTCATTTGTCAGGTGTGTCGGGGAAGGGTTTTACAAATGGTACTGATCTGAACCTGTTAAAAGCATATAGATTCCTTTGCATTCTAAGAGTAATGAGAAACCGTGACATGCTAAGCATTGGTTTAAAATGTCACATAAAGTAAAACAATGTTTTAAAGAACAATTCAACAAACCCTTACTGTTATTGAATGTAAACATGCAGCTTTCTTTGGCAAATGCACAGGTTGGGAATAGGGCTATTCATGCATCTGCTAGTGGTTGGGGTTATCATTAGATGGTTAGATTGGTAAACCACATGTATTTCATCTTCAATGCATAAAAATGCTTGAATGTCAAATACAATGTTTTGACCTGATTTCTATTGTAACACTGACATTCCTAACAACACACAATCCTAATCAACAACAAACTCACTGACAATCTGCTCTCATTTTGGCACTAAAAGTATGATTTTTCATTTGCAAGAGAAAAAAAGAAGAAGAAAATGAGAGTCCTGGGCATATTGACCCTTGAAGTGCTGGAATGGAGAACTTGCTCTGAGCACTGTCACTCAGCAGGGAATTCAAGCCCCCCCATCCCTCCAGCTGTTCTCTAAATGTTGATTATACAAGACACAGGGGTAGCCTGGCCTCCCGCTCCAGCAGTCAGCCATCACCCAGGAGGAGAGAGAGTGGAACTGCCTGACCTAAGGTGTTCGCTGACCCGGGGTACAGTTCAGGAAGGGTCCTGGCTCTAGGGTTCCATGGCTAGTCTCTCCAGCCCCCCTTCGCTCTTAGAGCAACAACAATCCCTGGATGGAAACATAGACTCAGACAGCACGGCCCGGGGAAAAGGAAAACAGTAGAGAAGACCAGACCACATAATGTTTACATAATTCCTCATCACAATTTAACTTAGAAGGGAGCATCTTTTTTGATGACTTATATTTGCACAGTACACAGTTTTGTAACGTATATAGTCCACTGATGTCACTACTAAATCAATAGCATGCTGTTCATTTTAAAGACATTGATTTTCATTACCTCTCCTCTTCCTGTGATATTTAAAGCTTTTTCTGAATAATCTTATCATTCTGGCATATGGCAAGAGCAGTCTTAATTTTCACTTCACAAATGTCCTAATGGGAAAACAAAAGAGATGAGCTTCATCACCCTAAGGCACAAGAGTTAGCAGTGATGGAACATTCAAGTTAATGGACGACCTAACAACATTGAGTCAGTACATTCTTTACTTGAACAGAAAACAACTCAATGCAGTACACTAACTTTGCCTGATGATTCCACAAATGAATCCTTCATTTTGAATAAAAAAGTAGACTTGTCTGTTTTGTATTCATTTCGTTCATAATAATATTATATACATATGTTTGTCCATACTGTCAAATATTCTAAAATGTTTTAACCCCAATGTTTTAGGTCCCAGACATACCTATTTAATTGGCAAGAGGTTTCCTGTAATGAATATGCATTCACCCTAAATTTCAACTCCATTGAAGTTCTAATTGATTGGGAAGGTTTTCTAATTCCAGTGAACCGGTGAAGAATCCCAATGACTGGAGTATCTGTGAATACAGGGGCGGTGAGATCTAAGGGTCGCCATCGTCACCTGAGGAAAAGAGAAGCTGACAAGCCTCCGTCATCTGAAAAACAAGCTCCACGCGAACCCTTACAAGTGTTCTTCATGGACGGGACTGTCAGCGCCTTTGTTGTTTTTCCTTTTCAAGTAAATTACACTTTTAGGATTTATTAAGACAAGAAACAATTTCAAATACTGGGACAAAACCCTCCATGGAAAACTGCTCATTACTTTCTAGCCCCGGGCAGTCCTCGGCGCCTCCAATGTATCCATCTTTTTCCTCTTGTTTCTCTATCTATATTTCTGAGATCGTGTTGCCATGCCTAATGCTGTAATGTCACAGCAGTTTGTTCAAAGTAGAGCAGTGATTCGGGCTCTCAGCAGGTGCTTCCCAAACTCTGCTCAATTATTGAAGTGGGGGCCACATGGAAACATTACTATCGCTGCACCCGGCCGATAAAATGGAAAGGCTTTTGACATCATACATATTTCCTTTTCGCATTACAAAGACAGTGCACTGGCCTTTATTGCTTCTTCTTTTGTTTTATTCATTTGTGTTTTTCATGTGTTTTGGGGGGTTGGGGGCAGAGGAGGGTAGAATTTTGTATGCATAGAAATATAAAAGGCACATTTGTTCTCTTTTAGTGATGTATGTAAAAGTAAGATCATGATCTTTTTGATTCTAGATAGTCTTCAATAAGGTCATGCACATTTCTCATGCAATTTCCATCCCCTTGAGAGACTTAGAAGTCCAACTCTTTTCAACTTCCCTGCCCCTATCAAACTCCTAAGACAGTGGCAGCCAGTTTGATTAATAAATCATAATAGTTTTCCCATGACAAAGACCCAGTGGACACAGTAGAACTATGGGAAAACGGTTGTTAACTTTGACATAGGAATCTCAAACCAAGTTTGCTTCATGTTTCTTCCTAACTCCTCAAATATTAACACTTTGATATCAATTTAATGAGCAATCAATTCCTAAGCAACTTCCTCTGCTGCTGTATACAGCCAGACTAAACCACAGCAGCCGCAGTCACTGTAAAAGGTGCAACATTCACCGAACATTTCTCTGAATATTTCATGTATGGAGTTTGACGCCCTACAATCTTGCTTGAATCTCTTACAAAGAACAAAATGCATCTCAGAATTTTTCTGGGAATCTTTTGTTCAAAGTGAAACGCAATGATAAGGTCAGATCCACATGAGAACAGTGGCATTTTAAACAGGGGTTTGAAGTCAAACCTATGCAAGGCATTTTACTGAGCCATGCAGGCTGGCAGCCTCTTAGAGTGAGCGTTAGCAGGATGCTCAGTGGGCTGCAGTGGGACGGAAAACCGTAGGCTCTGGGCTGCTGTCGGTTGTCTCTGCACTTATTCCAATGCTGCGACTTAATGACTATCCATGGTGTGTGTGCATGTGTGTTTGTGTAAGGGTGTGGATGTACTTCATACATGTGTATGTGTGAGAGTGTGTGCGCACGAGCATGTGTGTGAGTGTTTATGTAGGGACCCTGTAGCCTGTAGCCTGTTCTCTGAACTGAATGCATGTATCACACTGAAAAATGCTTGAGGACACAATCTATACGCATAATATCATCATAGGGAAAAGAAATATTATGCAGTTCCGGTCTGTGTCAAACACTTCGCTTTTTAACAAGGAAGATGACAGGTCACATGAAATATGTGAGAAGGACAATCTTCCTCCCTCTCACTTCAGTCGGTAAGCTTAGACGACGGAGTTTACCGTATATGCCAACAATTTCTAATTGCACTCCTTTCCCACAGATCCCGTGCATTTGTGTGACCAAATTCCTTGTGTGCTAATTAGGCACGGAATATCAGTGTAGACCCTCCTGACAGGTGCTGCTGGCCTGCCAGGGTCACACTGAGGGAGCTGCACTCGCAGCAGTAAAAATAAGAAGACTGAAGAATAACAAGAGACAAGATGTGTTAATTTCAGCTTCCATCTGTTATTACATAAGCATTGCCAATGTCTACGTATTCAGGAAGAAAGCGAGAAACAAAGAGAGAGAGAGAGAGATGGAGATACAGAGAGGGAGAGAGAAAAAAGGAGTTAAAAGAAATGATACAACAACAAGCAGCAACTACTACTGTATAAGCCCCTTGAGATGGTCCAAATTAATAGTGTGAAAGATTCAGTGCAGTGTGTTTAAGAACAGTAAAATATTTCCTGCCTCACTTTTAGTGCTATCTTTTAGTACTTTGCAGGAATATGCACGCTCACATATGTAATGCATCAATGTAATGTCAATGTTCTTGGCCTTTTTAAAGCAGGGCATATGAAAACTCAAAGGCGCACCACTATAATATGACTGATATGACACAAAGCCACGCTGCTTTTCTTTACCCTGTGTTGTGTTTTCCATTTTTCATGTTTAGTGATGGTGAACTTCATTGTGACATGATTTGCTGTGGTGTAATGATTTTTATCTCTGTGTCTCACTCAAATTCTATGAAGGAGTTCTGTGGGTATAGGCTACTTCAGTATGAGTATGAAAACCAAGATGATAAATGTCTCGAGTTCCACCCAACATTAAACATCTCCTCCTCCTGTGTCTGTAACACAGCTTGAGGAACAAAAGGGCGCTGCTTGCATTGTAAGACAAAAAACAACGACCTGAGGACTGACCGCTGATGGAGTCGAATCTGCGACGTGAACAGGATCTTTCTACGACTGAGGAGCGGTGGCTGTTGACGCTCTGAAAGGCTGAGCCAAGCGTATTTGGCAGAGGAGACCCACTGTGAAGTCTAGGTGGCACTCTTTTCCTTACAAGGTTTCGCCATGTCAACACGACAAGCCACTGATCGTTAACTGATAGGTGCAGCAGACAGGAACCCCTCATTGTTTTTCCAAGTGGAAAGAGAAGAGCGGGATAAATATCTCACATACTTTTGTCCATCTCGCATGGACAGTTCAACTTGTTTCCCAGGATGGAGGATGGTATTTTTCAGTGCGCAAGCAGCCAAAATACACACTACTCGGACCATAGATCTTAGCTGCGTTTCATCGCTGCTTCACTCCTACGGTGGAGGCGTAGGAAGATGTGGTATACTTTGGATTGGTAAAACTAAACAGTCAATAGCCAGCCTTTGACAACCACGGAGGCCTCGAGCCATCCTGTCTCCCACAGAGTTGGGAATGGTGTGGGAATGCACATTCTAATTGTTTGTTCAATTATTTTTCTTGGATACGGCACCTGCACTTCTCCAAGCGAACTCCTGAGAGAAGCTCACAATTAATGTCTCTGCAGCTTCAGGGCCTGCCTAAACACTTGAAAGTGAACCCAGAGGGCGAGACAGATAAATACCTTTTAGTGCTCAAGGTAACAAGCAGGGTGACAGTGAAAAACCTCACTGGGAGCAATTTCCCCTTTTATTTATCTTCCGATTCGACCCTTTCTTGACAAGGTTCCAGAGGTCCTGTCAGGCTTATTACAATATCCTTCCTCTAGTTTAATCGCGAGTCATTACAAACGTTTATATGCAGGAGGAGGCAGATGGGAGGCTACACTGCTGCCACTGGATGGACTCTGATGGCCCTGAAACATTCGTAATTTTGGACATGTCATAAATAAGTAGCACAGAAGATAACGCAAATTACAAAAGATGTTTTATGTCCTACTCTGGAATCAATAGCAGTCTAAAGTTTGGATCAGGGATGAAGAAATGTCTTCCGTTTTTCAATCTTCTTGTTATGTTCAAATTTACTAACATCTTTTATCTTTGGGGTCAATTTGATACCAACAATTTAAACCTCCCAAAATTATGATTATAGTTGCTAAATATGTTTGTCAGGTACTTTATGTGTCTTAGTTGAGTGCCTAAATATCCCTTTAAATAAAACATATGTATTTTCTCCCATCCCCTCATACATCCAGGATACCTATCATGTGACTACGGAAAAATATGCAAATCACCATCAAATATCTAATTAGATGAGAGGTATAAAAGGTATGGTTAAAGAGGTACCAGGGTCCAGAGAGTTCAAGAATTTACTATATGCCATTAATACACGTTTAGTTTGGTAGAATGGCCATTACTACTAAAAACCAAATACATTGGATCAAAACAGTCATAGCATTAAAATGATTACAATTCAGCTTACAATTCTATATTTGTTTTATTTAATTATTTTATGGTGCAAAGTAAGTTTCATAACCAAATATAATTTCAGCTTGTTTTTGTCTAGCCAGTCTTCTTTTACTTGCTAAAATTTGACCTACAATATTTACAATGAGGTGGACATTCTGCACATTCAAGCAAGAGTTCTAGCATCTTAAGAGTCACAAAACCAAAAATCAGAAGGATGTCACAACAGCTGAAAGTGTCAGTCACAGAATTAGAACTTTTTTTTCTAGTTCCCAGGCAGTGCAGCTGCCTAAATGAGGAGGATTAAGTTAACACCCTGCTTAGAGGAAGAGCAGGGCAGGATTAGGGCACTGGGCTTGGACATAGCAACCATTCAAGCAAGGGCCGCAGCTTTTAAAAGGGAAAAAAGGCAGTCGTGCACAGCTCTCACTGGGACTTGCATTCGGGTTGCCTGAACAAATACATTGACAAGTGTAGCAGTGCTCTACAACATGGAAAACCATGTACGCAGACAGAAGAAAAGCACAGGCAAACAGAGACACACAGACAATCACAAGCTCCTCCACTTATGCTGTCTCTTTTTATCTCTCCCTCTCTCTTTCTCCCTCTCATTCTCTTTCTTTCTCTGTCTGTGTCTGAAGAAAAAAAGTGAAGGAAAAGACAGGTGGCCATTTTCTATGTTGAAAAAAAGACAGGAAAAAAGACAACACCTGCTTCTGAAACCCAACCCAGGTATTCCATCACATTCCAGAACTGTTCCTCATAGGTTACACTGTGGAGGCAGTTCACACGGTCTTCATATTCAGCCTTTGCTGTAAATCATTTTACTCTGGGCATTCAAACCATTGGCATAGCATGCAGAACATGTTGTAATCTTTAAAAAATCCTTCTGACAAGTTTAAAAAGGAAACAATCAAAGTTTATTCAACAACAAAAAACATTGCTGTATTTTATCAGCATCTTCTAGGAATCTCAAAATTATTGGTGTGTTGAAGAACGTATTTAGGTTAAATGTGAAATGGTATGGTAAGCGCTGAGACACGGAGCGGGCTCCAGTCATGTCAGTTCCATTAGATTGTGGGGACCATGACACTACTGTGCATGGGCCAGTGATAGATGCCATTTTGTCTTCTCCAGTCAAGTCAAATGTCCTGGTCAGAGGACAACTGTAATTGCTTGGACAGGTGACACATATGTGCAAAGAGGAATATGGTGGGAAGACTGCTTGGATCATATGCCCTGTATTTCACTTGCCTGAACAGAAGAAAGTTCCATTCTAATCCTCCATTATTCATTTGTTTGGATTGGATTGCTGGATACAGTGATTTTCTGTCTAATACTTGCATAATGTAACCAAATATTACCTATTTTACTCAACTCAACAATAGGGTAGCGTTGTAAGGTGGCAATTTAATTTCTCTGAAGATGTTGTGGGATCTCTGTTGAAGACTCCACAGAAGTTCAACATGTTTTTTTATGAAGTTCTTTGTGTGACAAAATTAGCATATTTTCCTGCAAACAGAACGAGTCTTGTAGGTGGATCATTAGTGTATTTTCAACATAATCCCACAATGCCACATTTTCTTTTAACCTTACTATTTCAAAGAAAGCAGTGTGTTGTTGGAATCCCATGTTGTTTATTAGTTGGGGTGCCAGTGATGGGAGCTCACAGTCCCAGTTCTTCAGTGATTCTCTAAAGCGTGGACTGTTTCCACTGTTTCAATGCTACTGAGCCGACATAGCTTGAGATATTTTTCCCTCAACTAACAGAAAAGGCCCATAGGCCAAGCGTAAGATGCTGTACTGTTTTAACCCAGGGGATGTAGTATCCAATTGTGTTTGTCAAGGCTTCGATTCATCATGTCATGGGGCCTTAATGTACTCCACACATCCTTTTGCATGCTCTAAGTATTTTCTGTTCAACTTAGACAGTCACTGTGAAAACACACATAAGAACTCTTTCGCAAACACTCCTTGCTCACAATTCTCTGCAATCCTCCAGAGTCAAAAATGTTCCCCTCTCTGTCTTTATCTTGTGGTAAATGTTGACAGACCAGTGAACCTTGATGTCAGCCATGACAGGCTTATGGCTATTTTGTAAAGTGAGGGGGAAAAACAACAGGCCTCTAGTGTGGTGGTTAGCTATCATGGATGCATGGCTCTGAGAGAGAGGCCTCCTGACTAGCCATCTCTGAGAGACACGTACAGTAACTAACACTGAAGCAGCCTGGGACCTTTGGGGGAGGGTGGGGGCATCATCTTATATATATATATATATATTTTTTTTTTTATGTTGCCTGGTTTTCTAACTGCTTGGGGGGGCATATATATATATATATATATATATATATATATATATATATATATATATATAATTTTTTTTAACTGCCTGGTTGCCCCCTGAATCTAATAAGGGGTCTTCAGCGGATCACCATTGATGGGTTAGACATGGAGCCCCAGCAGGGTTTTTAAAATGTGTTCAACTAGCTAACCCTTTTGTGCAATTGAATTCAGATCAGCGGGGTTCATTTCTGAATGAAGATATGTATGAATGTACACTGCGTTGACTTTCTGCAGTAGCACCTGGATGTCTTTTGGCATGAACAACTGTGCCTTTTATGTGAACACTGTTCTTTACGCAAGGCATTTTTAATATGCTTTCCTTGCTCCTTTTCCCCCCTGCCTTCCTGTGGGAACCTCATTTGTGAAGTGCCGTTTCCTAGACAGGCTCATCTAGGGCACGTTTGAAAAGCTGTTACATGACAAAACATAAAGACAGCACACACAAAGGTGAGGGCTGACAATGAAGTGCAACACTTCTGGGGTCCCGACCTGCCTGAGTGTTACAGTTTGATGATGACAGTGACATCCTTTGAGGATGTTGTCATCTAGGATCTAAGGAACAATGCATGTGGCAGGATTTCAGGGTACAAGGGGTTGGGAAATAAATAAATGCTTGCTTTTTTTCTATCTTTTTTTGGAGAGGTATCAAACAAACTGTGTGGGTTTCAGCTTGTCTGTTAATAGTACGTGCAGTAAGCAGTATGCAGTTTACAACCAATGAGAAATCTTTCATTGGAGATTTAAAAAAAATAAAAAATGTTCTCAAACAGTGACCATCAATAAACTCACTGAGCTTTGATGAGAGTACTCATGAAAAACCATTATTGAAGTTGGTCAGAACTGAGCCAGCTTTGTTTCTTGATTACAGTAACCAGTAAGGAAGGAACCTGTCTTCACAATGAGTAGGAAAACTACCCTGGGAGGAGAGAGAGAGAAAGAGAAGCAATGAGATGACACATTTATAGATTTGTGGCATCCTTTACTCATGCTGAGCCATTCTTTTCCCAGGGAAGACAAGAAACATTTGCCGCCGCCCCCCCCCCCCTTATCATGTAAAGTTTTCCCTTTCAGTTCCCATGCAACCACCATGGAAAAAGCAGGTTGTTCTGTTGCTTCTGCTACCATGGCAGATAACAGTCACATAACTTACAGTGAGAAGCTCTTGCTCATCACTCCCCACACTCACATCCTAAAGTAAACCTTTTCTGTCCCACACGTCCATCCTGGCGGTTGTTTTTTCCGATCCTGGGAATTCACTTCACTTTAATTGTTTGACAGAGTTTTCCTGCTTTTATGCCACGCAGAAGGTGCAGATTTCTGAGACATTAATAACATTCCACTTCAGTGATTCCCTGGGGCACAACCTCATTACAGCTTATAGACGGAAAAATAAACTGTCTGTAGAGGTTACATTTCCCGGAATTACATCTCCCAGAATGAGGAGTAAGTAGGTGAAAGTGATAGATTTTTTTCATGTCTTATCATTTATAACTAAAGCACAGATATATCCCCAGTAATATTTATGAAAAGTTTCATTATGGGGATGGTTTTGTAAGACTGACTGATGACAAGAGTTGCCGTTTTTAAAGTACGCACTAGGTGGCAGCACTGTGATTTAATTTTCAACAGTGTATTCATAAAACTGCACAATGTTGTTGTCAGATATGATTGGAAGATACAAATGTCAATTATAACCATTCAAAGACAAATGACAATGACAAATATCTGAGTTATTTCAGTGTATGGCATGATGGTAAATATCCACTTATTAGCTTTATACTTATTTAAGCCTGCAATCAGTGCATGGCCTAAAACATCACATACATCTAGTCTCAAGCCTGCATCAAAATGTGTGAAAATTACTAATTAAAGGCTTTAGAAAAGATGTATTTGAAAGTGTCAAAACATCAGATCAATATAACAGATGATGCTTTACTTATTTTGAAAGATACAGATTTTGTATTATCCTTAAAATGCACGAGATTTGATAAATATTCATAGGTTAACTAATGGACATTCTGATGGAAATTTGAATAAAGCCTAATGAAAATCAATTCTTGGCAAACTTCATTTCATGAACCAAGATACTTTACATCCATAATGAACCTGCTAAACACTGATCAAAAACAAAAATTTGAGAAATAAATCTTCTTAGACCCATCTTCCCCCTTATCTGCCTTGGCTTTTGTCCCGTACGAGATGGCCAGCATTAAGGAGGTATGTCTCTTAAATTACAAATTGCTTTTCTGGACTTTGGCTTTCTACGATGGTACGGCATTAGTTGAAACTTTTTCCACAAATATTTAAGCCTAGCATTGACTGACAATGTTGTCAGACCTCAGGATGGGTTTAAACAGTTATTACAAGCATTTCTCTGTCCATGGCACTTTGGATTATTCAAGATTATGTTGTAATCCGTTTAATCCTCATTGCATTAAGATTTCAGTCAAAATTCGGAACAGTGAAGTACCACTCAGCAGCAATGAAGTCTTAAGCATGTTACACGATTGGGGAGCTGTCTTCATTTTCTTTTCTCTTATTTATTTTGGAGAAGAGTCTACATTGTCAATAGACTGAGCAACGGATTCATTTGCTTTTCAGCATTGACAAAAGAGGAGTTTTTTTCAACAAGACATTTTCCAATCACTGTGGAGAAAACACACATTTCCAGTACCAACCCCGGAGATTCTCTGGAAACTGAAAATAAGAATCATGCCGGGTTAAATTCAAGCAACATGCTGAGCATGAAAGTTTGTACAAAATTATCCAGCAAGTTTCTGATGAAATGCTTGACTCCTGGGGAGTGCCCTCCTGTTACTTTTCGATCGTAGCCTTGGAGATTGTTCATTGTCAGATTCCACTGCTATAGTATGCTCCTACTGGACCATACACCCTTATCTCTGCTCGCTTCATTTCCTACAGTGTTCCAGGAGACTTAATTCTCCTCCTCAAAGCTTGATGAATAAACCACACTGTTGGACTGCATTCTACAGTACACCGTTCCTCAACCTATAGTACATTGTTAAGAAAGCACATGCAGTGTATGTAGAATATTAACAATTGTTCTATATTGCAACTGTGTGACCTTCCATGACGGAAGTCATGAATTTCCCATGGTTTAGTCTGTGCAGTAACTACATGATTCCACACACATTTGTACAGTATGTAGAAATGTGTAAAAACGGATGTAATATTCAACAAATCAAAATAAGTTAAAGAAATGGGAGGGGAGAAGAGAAGAGGGAATCCACGACTAGCCAGAGGCACTATCAGATGGCCATGATATACATCAATGAGCAAGTAGTAGGGAGATTAGTTTGATGGGAATTTACCATCAGCCCTAACGTGATTACTGATGCTCTGTTAATCTGTATATTTTCGCTTAAAAGAAGTAAAGAAATAGGCTCCAAGACATATTTTTCTTTGGCCAGTCTTTCAGGGTAACCTTCCCCTACGCAGGGGAAAGTCCTCCAAGCCAAACGGAGGACTGGTGCTGGGTCCTGCAGTAAACCTGAAACTCTGTACCATATAATATCTCCCCGACCCTGGAAATAATACACCAAATGGATGAGATCCTAAGTGGAAGAGATCTTGTCTTACTGCTACAGGGCTAAGTGTCTTCTAAACTCATGGTGCTAGCGCTGTAAAAGCTCGACAGCCAGCAGTGTGCTGGGCAGGGTTTACTGTGTACCACAGTGGGTCTTGGAAGGACAAAGACACAGAGCAGTGTAGTTCATGACTGATAGGAGAATGGCCTGGTAGTGTCAAGGCAGAGAGTAAAGTATGAACTGTTTTCCAATTCCCCTTGATGCCTTAGGATACCTTGCCTTAGGGAGTGAGTTATGTAGTTTATGATCAAGTAAATTATTCATGAACCATTTCTTATAAGTGTCACAACAAAACACTATATGCTAGTGTTGCTGTTTCGCAATGATTCCAAACTGGGTATTTCTTTATCATAGGCACTGTATGTGTTTAAAACTGTACCCTTGAACCAGCAACTTTTTTAGAGGTCAACGTACTGATGTTTATTTTGTATTGACATGGCGCAAGAGAAAACCTTGGAGTTTCCCCTAACCACAACTTCAGTCGGGGACCTTGTGTTGAAGGGGAAAGTAGGTTACAGTTTGCTTTTAGGACATGTAACCCCCCCGACCCTGGCTTGGTTCCTAATCCCACACTGCTGGCAAGCCCCTATCCCTGAGCACAGTGACGGCCCAGCCTCTAGGACACAACCACGGGTCAAAGTGCACAGGCAGCCTAGAGTGGCTTTCACATAGAGGCACACTCAAACAGCATCCTAGCCCTGTACAGACGTGGCATGTTTGTTGCTGGATACAGACGTAAAGGCTGGTCCCGACCGCCATCCGCTGATGACCAACCTCCATTTTGGAGGCGCTGTCGCTCCCGATGACTCTCTTTGCAGCTTGTGAGTGCAAGACAGTTTGAGGAGCTTCAGAGCTGTGCAAAGCTGGCGAGACCCTGTTTGTCTGTGGGATGACCTCTTTCCTGAGTTTAACATACTCGAAGCACGCCTGAGAAGATTCTCTGGAATGACACCAGCCTGTGAGGTATACAGTCAGAGTATACACTCAGGTTATATTTCAATGTTTTGTTTGAACTCTATTTCCAATATCCAGAGAGGCTTTCAGGGAACACTGTCTTAAAATGTTGATGTTACTGCCAATGTGCTAGTGTTTCTTTAGTTTACATGGCTCTCAGTATACACATGCCATAACACAGGAATATTTTGTCAATAGACATATACAAAACACTTTTTAGGCAGTACAAGAGAGCATGAGAGAGTGTCCAATGTTTTAAAGAGGTTCACTCTTTGATAAAAACAATGGGCAGTGAAATCCCTCTTGAGAAAGAATATCCATTTTTGCTTTTGGTCCCAGGACGAGTGTTTACACTCGCTCAGCTGCAGTCCTCAGACCTACCTCACTATAAACCTGCCCAGCAGTACAAATAAACAGGAAGACCACAGGCACTTGGATACAAGTTACACTCACAATTCACAAAGTACTGTATTTATTGAAGCCACTGTGGTTTGGTGTAGTTTCCCCCCCCCCCCCCCAAAAAAAAAAGAATAAACTGTTAACCCATAAAAAGACATACTGGTTATGTGATACTCCACTTAGGTGCCATCTGAAAGCCCCATAACCTTTTATAGTTGTCCCTGTTTATGGTTCATTAAAATAAAGGAAAATTGTGATATACCTAGAGAGAGAATTCATTTTTCTCATGGTAGACATTGTATCTTTAAAGTATTCTGAATTAGATACACCACTTTTTACAACATATAAACAAATAGGTTTGTTCTTTATGTTCAACAATCTGTACAGAATCATTTTTTATGAAACATAATTTAATTCAGTAAAACCCTGCAATGTCACAAAAAATATTTTTGTTCCTCAAAACATAATGCACACTTCGATATTATTTATAATGAATAATTTCTTCTCTTGAGCTGTAATCTCCCATGAAATTAAAATTCCACAACACACATCCAAAGAAAATGTACAATCCGAACACTTACTGAAATATGTTTTCTTCTGTTATTTTGATCTTAGCTCTTTAAAATGAAACAATGGTTTGTATGCCAGCTCATATTGTCATTTTGATATGTTCTCTGTGATAATTTAACCTTGCACTTAAAGAAGTAGCAAAAAAAAAAAACCTGCAGAGTTAAAAAAATAAAAAAATAAAGAAAAGCAGCTCTGTCACACCCCATGATTTGTATTCTAAGCAATTTGATTAATGATATGACTGAAAAATTATTCTTTAAAGTTTTGGTTTCTTTTCATTTTGGGTGCTGACATTACAGATGTAGGCGGAAGTCATAAAGACATGTAGCTCAGGGAAATATTATAGAGATGAGAGGGCTCTATACATTCCAAAACCATATGCATTCTGGTACTTGAAAACCACAGCTGACAGTTGGTACAGTGATAGATTTAGTGATGATAATTGATAATTGCCTATTTTCAAAGATAGAGTTACAGTACATGAGAAACCTGCTACAGCGTTGTCATGTGGTACACATTTCACAGAGCCTTCCAGAATTATTTAAAAGCGACCAATCAATAAAAACACTGATGTACATAATCCTGCAGAAAAATCCCCAAAGAATTTCACTATGTCAACATCAAAACAAGCCATAAATATGAATTTGATACAATGCTTCATAAATCCATTTGCAGTCATGCATTCTGTTGAAAGGCCTGTGACCTGGAGGTTTGTGATTTATAAGACTGCTTGGACAACCCAGCTTTGCTGTGAGGCAATGGGAAATATTTTAGAATTAAATAAACACCAGGAAAAAGCGTAGAAAATACACTACTTTTGCAATATAAACAGGATTTTCGTATAAACTGTGTATACATGCCCTTGAGTTCAGCTGGGGCTCTTTAGATTTTGCTCACTAATATTGCAAACAGCATTGAGGTTGATATCACTCACTCTGATCCTAAAATAAATACCATCCATGATTTCATAAAGGTAACAATTGAGGTTGTGTACAACATGATTGAACTGTCTAATTTACACTAAAAACTCCATAGGACTATGCTCAAATATTTATATTTCTTTCTGTATAAATATAACACATATATTCACAGCTTTGGCATTGTTTTGGCGGGAAGCAGAGCACCAGTTACTTCATAAATGAGTTTCTGACAGGTGGTGATACAAAAATTGAGAGAGTAAGGTAAATATTACCGTAAACTAGAACAGCATGACCATCATGGTTCCTGCTTCGAGGCAGGTTTCCTAATATCATCTACTATATATGTATCTACAAATCTTGTTTGCAGCACCTCCGTTATACAGTCTGCCAGTTAACAGACAGCCCTTATTTCTCAGAAAGATTCCAAAGACTACGTACGTGAGTTCATCTCAAGCTTTCACCAATTATTTCAGCATTTCCAAAGTAAAGTTATATTTTCTGCTTGCACATGTTCCTGTGTGCATGTGTGCCTGTGTGCCTGTGTGCATGTGTGCCTGTGTATGTGTGTAGGTGTGTGTGTGTCTGTGTGCACACTTGTAAAAACCACACAAACCCATCATGAGCAGCCATCCTTTCCCCCGCTGCACGGTATGTACTGTCCTATAGACTGGAAGGAAACAGGCAGAAATGAGCGTGGGCAGAAGACTAGGGCTTGCCACATGTTTCATGGTGCCTGGTCCCCATAATGAACAGGGCAGAAAGTGACTTAAAACGTGCGGCTGGTGGACCTTTCACTAAGGAGAGATCAATAGAGGGGAGGCTTTGATAATTGCTCCGTGCTTCATTAAAAGCGTGGCGAGCTCATCGAGGATGGCCCCCCTCTCCGCCGACAGGGCCACATCACAGCCCAGCGGATTAAAATCATATACTTAAACTTCTCACCATACTGGTAAACATTCTGATTGGCTTTGGGAAAGAGATGAGCTCCAAACCTTGGTATCAAAGCCAGCTAATTTGCCAGTTTGGAATCTGACAGCACCAGAAAGGGAGGAACCTACGGAGGCCACCATTCGCGTTGTCAACTTAATCACTATGTGACGATTCAAAGCGGGACCTGGACATGGCTATTGATCCTGCATGCGGTCCATGTTCCGGAAGATGTTGTCTGCACCTCATTCGGTGTCTCAGATTTGTGTCTCACACCAGAGAAGACCAATTTCAGCCAGTTTTATGTATATGGAGTTCAAACCTTGAATTTAGATTACATATTAAGAAAATCTAATACCATATAGTCTGTGAGTGAAATGAGCTTCATTTATTTAGAGAGAACCTCTTATGAGGTGCTAATGCCCTGAGTGTTGCGGGTAATAACCCCTAGAAAACATCAGTGGCATTAGCAAACACAAATATGTATGATCCCAAAAGGAAGAAATAGCAGGCCTTCCTCGGTAATGCAAAACTTCATACTTAAGACTGAAGCGGCTTGACATGCCAAAATGTAATGTCAGATATCGATCTGTGGTCAGAGCTTCAGTGTCAGCCCCATTGACATTCTCTCATCTTACGAACGAGGGAACTTATTATATCTGTTTACCCTGGCAGCATAGTGTGGATGTGCCAGGAATACATGTCTTGCAGACACCCAGGTTGATATCCTCACTTTTCTGGGAATGACTGTAACGGATCTACATACGGGACATGTAAGCGAGGTTGTTGACTGTAAGCACAGAGGTGATTGATCATTCATGCCCTCCCCATCCCTCCATGCTCCCCTTTCACGGTGACCCATCTAAATGGCTGCGCGTCCCAGTGAGTGTTTCCGAACGATCGAGCTAGCACTCGAACAGCGGTGTTCAACATTTTAGCATATGCCTCGACTCCCCTGCTACCTCTTCTCAGCACCACAGCAGAGTATTGACTCACCTCGTGTTGTGAACAACACCTAAACAGCTTTTCATGCATGCGTGCGCTTCTCATGCACGTTCTTTTTTTCTTCTCCTAGGTTTACAAATCTCAGTAAGCGTACATGACTATGTGTGTTAGGTGACAAGTGCCCTGCTCACGGTGACACAAACAAACACACACACACACACTGTAACGCACACACATATACGGAGCCCTGAGCCCCAGTCCCCCGTACAAAAACAGGGTGGTAGTGGTGGATGATGTTGTGGAGGAATGTCCCCGGCCCGTCGGCCACGGTAGGGGTTATTGATTGTGACGTGCGCTTGCAGTGCACCTTCCCAGTCGCCTGTCAGGCAGATGCAGGCTGGCAGGTCCAGCCCACCCCTGACAGCTCCCACACAGCAGGGAGGTTGAGGGGGACACGTTGTCAGACGCCTGGCCCCTTGTTTCTCCCAGCCCGCAATGTCATGGCAGACAGCTCGCGGGCTCACTCTCCTCGTCCCTGCCTGCCCACAGAGGTGAGCCTGGGATGTTTTGGAGTGTTCTCTTGCTACAAGGTGAGTTGGGCTGCCTCCCCGGGTTAGCTTCTGTGTGAGGATACCCAGGTCTGTCACAACGGATCTTTTTTTCCCCTCTCTCATCCCCCAGTCCCTCCCTCCACACTTGTCCCTTTCCCTTCTCGGTGGATAGCCCCTGGATAAGGATGAACCGTTTCACTCTAAGCCCAGCATTACTGTCTGTTTTCACTGCGGCGTTTAGGAGACATATCTCCCCTAAATAGCTTGTTTAACGCTAGCGTTTCCAGAAGGTGTCTCCTCCTCCCCCCACCCCCCCTTCTCTCTCTCGACAGCAGAGACAGGTAATGAATTTGTTCATGGCTTCAGGGGGAACATGACTGCACGGGTGTGCGACTGTGAAATTACCTGACACGGCTTCAACAGCGCACGGTGCTTCCTCAACTCTCTCAACTGTAGAGTTTTGTGCAGGCTTTGAGAGAGCTCTTTTCCAACGCCTAATAACAAACAAACAAAAAAAAAGATAATAAAAAAAGCGATAAACATCATTAGAAAGGTGGACTGGGCTGTGTTGGAAAGTGAACATGTGTTCAGGGAAGCCAAAATGCTAAATGGATTATAAATCATAATCACAGAGGTCTTTAAAGGGTTACAGACAATAAGCTCTGTATCTAGATCCATTCATCTTGGGAAGGAAATGATTAAATCCAATCCAGTTTGATAGAATCTGTCCTGTCCATATCTGCTGCTTGTGAATAATTTGTCTGATAAAAGCAGCAGTTTCCTGCCCTCTTCCATTCTTCACTGGGAGGGTACCGACCATTCGAAAAATGACGGCAGGAGGCCAACATAATCTGGGCTCAGTCCTGGCCATGGCAGTAAGCTTACAGTTTGGTTTAAACAACAACTATGTGAACCCATGTATGTACTGCACTGCAGTATGTACTCATACTCATACTCTAAAGTAGAGTTACAACTTAAATAACAAACTCAAAATAACTGCAACTTTGTCTGAGGTTTGGATGTGGATTGCTAAATAAGGGAAACAGTTCATATTAATCTCCTATTACAATGCAGATTTTCTCTGCTACTTCTGAGGGTAAAACAGTCTGGCCTCCAGGGCCTAGGAAGTATTGTCTTTTCCCTGGGGTAGTGACCGCTGAGTAACCTACTATTAAGGAGGGACAAACTTGTCTTCCTCTAATAAGGAAACTGCAAGTGCAAACAATAAACACTGAGACTCCAAGGACTGCAGTCATGCTCCCATTTAGACTTTAGACACATGAACTCTTGAAAACAACCAAGTCATAATTTAGGAACCCTCTGCTGTTACATACATAAACCATCTCTTTCCCAAATGTTCTAATATAAGCATTGGCTAATGTAACAGTTCAAACATTAGAGCCTAATTTCAAATATTTTTGCAGGCTAATTTCAAATGTTTTGGCAGGCTGATTCAGAAAGAATTCAGTACGTTATTCTTTTCAAGTTTATGAGCAGTGCCCCTTTCATTGGTTATCTTCAGACCAAGTATATTTACATTACATTTACATTTAGTCATTTAGCAGACACTCTTATCCAGAGTGACTTACAGGAAGTACAGGGACATTTCCCTGAGGGCAAGTAGGGTGAAGTGCCTTGCCCAAGGACACAACGTCATTTGGCACGGCTGGGACTTGAACCAGCAACCTCCTGATTACTAGCCCGATTCCCTAACCGCTCAGCCCCCTGACTCCCAAGTAAAATATTATTTAACCACATTTTAAGAACACACCAAAACATGTTCCTCCTTTTCTGCATATACACAATGAGGTAGATGGTGTGAATGGGTTCTTTTGAACACTCCCTAATCCAAAGCTTCCATCAGTTTACCAATCATTTGTTTTTGGTCAATAAGGACTCATTCTCCCAGTGATATAACTCAAGAGGCCACTCTCACTGCCCTGCTTGCACATTCCACTGAAGGCCGTAAACGTGAATAATGTGTGAGTCTCAATTCGATTCACGTCCCTGCCTAGCATTTCAAAAGACACTTAATTTCATACTTGTTTACGCCTCTCTCTGGAGATCTAAAGTTCAAAATCGCATGCATTTTTAATTCTAAATTAAGCCAGGGAAATTTTCATGTTCACTTCACTACATTTGACAAACATGACCTCCCCATGCTGGGTGCTAGGATTACTGTATGATGAACAAAAGTGTACGCACACCAGATACAGGGCTTAAGGCTACTGGGGACGAGATTATAACATTTTACCCTCTCAAGAAGATAGGACAGACACTACCAAGAATGTGCATAAGAAGAAAAAAACCTCAAGGTCTTTTTTGGCCGAGGATAACATAAGTCAGGAATTTAGAAAGCTTTGAAACACAAACACTGCTTAGAGTTGCGAGCGTGCTTTGAAAACTTTAATTAACGCTATACCTTTCACTCCTGATGTGCAAAAAGTCCCTCAATAAAAATACTGATATACTTGCCTCAAATCTGTCCACCCAAGAGTACATATTTTCTGGACTGAGAAAGAAATATAGAGTGTTGAATAACAAAGAATTAGCAGACAGTCCCATGGACCTTGTCTAAGGATAAGCTCCCATTAGAATCCACCACACTGCAAACAATAAGTAGAAATAACAAAGTGATATATCTAACCACACCCAGCCTCAATTAGCTGCCAATGCCGAAAGTTGATATAACATTTACTGTTTCAGTAGCTCCCCCCCCCCACACACACACACACAAACCCTGGAGAAGTTCAACCCCTTATCTAACACTGAAAAATAAAATTATTTGTCTGACTGCTGTTTCAGTTGCTGCTGCTTTTGAGTCCTGTCCTCAGTCATGATTTTGATGCACACAGCATACTATGTTGAAATACCTTCCCATTGTTTTTAGATTTTATTATTTTTTTACTTTAAAATAGGTGTCTTTCACATTTTGTCCCTTCTGATGCATTAGACATTACACTAAAGAGCACAGAGTCCTTGGTTTCATTGGAGATTTTGTTTACACAGCCGACTGTAAAGTACTATGTGCTTTCTGTCATTATGCCTCAAACCACTGTGGTCATTCAATTCAGAGGCACAGTCGGATTCACGTTCACAAGCCAGAAGAAACTAAACATCCTCTGGCCACAGAGCTGAGTCTGAGGTCTGAGGGTGGCACCAGACAGCCCCAGGATGTCCTCCTCCCCACTGCTCAGAAACAGATGCGTCAGTGGGCTGCACTTTATGATGTTTACAGGGATGTTTGAGGCAAGGTGACAGAGTAATATACAAGAAACATTCTGTAATTTCCAAAGAGCTTTAGGTGGAATTATTTGGGGAAACGATCACTGCTTACCTAACTCACTGAGGGGTGAAGCCCTTACTGCTCTCCTGAGGAATAGCTCCCGAGCACAGAAAAATGCACTCTGACAATCTTATATTCCCTCAAGGGGTGGATGCCAAAAACCACAATATTTCTTCTGAAAGCTCTTTTACCAAAGATGCTAAGGATTAAGAAAGGAAAACACTGCAGGACACTGCTGTGTCACCTACCATTAAACAGCCCTAATCTTTCTGGTAAGAGATCCCTGCACAAAATAGGTCAGGCTGGGGAAGCTAGAAAGGAAGTGGATTTGATTTCCCCATACCCCCCCCCCCCCCCCCCATACCAACCCCCCTCCCCACACCCCCCTCCCCATACCCCCCCCCCCAACCCAGCTCCTGTCGGTGTCTATGCCGACAGTTACAGTAAGATGGGGTTATTCTTACACTGCAAGGCTTGGCTGCCTGTGTCAGGGGTACTGTGAAGGCACAAGAGGGCGGTGGGATGAGGGATTTTGAGGTGAACTATCCACCTGTCTGGGAGGGGATGACTTGGGCCGCAGGGGTTAGGTTGCAAACAAAGCCCCCCACTCCACACCACCAACCAGGTGCCTGACTCTAATCTTCTACCCTGTATAAATAAGTGCCCTCGCACTACTTTAAAATATAAATTCAGTCAAGATTAGGCAAGATTCCTAGAGTTTTTTTGACAAAAATAACTGGAGGAAATGCCCATAAAATATGTATTAAGTGTCAAAGTTGCACTAGTTAAAGTAAAAAAAATATGAAGATTTTCAACATCATAGCAAATACATGTCTGAACACATTACGCCATCATCTGTTCAAGCAAAAGGAATAAACTCAGAGATGGTATAACAGTATGAATCTGAACACACAGAATCTACATGACATTAAGAACATTCGGAATCTCTGGTATGATCAAATGAAAGATGATGACAGCTTGTAACCTTTAGTGGACAGTGGGTGAGAGGGTGTCTCGTAATGATGTGTATCGCTGTCAGGAAGGGGATGTTTAGTGTGTGTCGTCTGTTGTACAAAGTGATAGTCAAAGACTCTATCTTGCTCTGTGGAACAGCAAACAAACAATGGGCTGGAAATCAGCAGCTGTGAGATACACACACACACACACACACACATTTCCAAGCTTCTTTCTGTGAATTATTTATGAGCTCCAAACCCCCCAAAAATCTGCAGAGGGCCCAAGCATCTCAAACATTAGAGACATGCAGCGTAATTGTGCTGGAGAAATAAAATAAAAAAGTTGTCTCCCTCAGCCTGAAGAGCTGTAAGTATTTGTTTCCAGAGAACTACACCTACGGAATAGAAAACAGAAAAAGAAAAAGCATATGTACAGGGACGATAACCCTTTGTTTGACACAGAGTGATCCCAAACTTGATGCCCTACGTCAGGGGTGTCACAGGGGCCACCATCAACATTTCATGACAGCATGAGTTCTGCCGTTATAACCGCCATGTTCAGAGACCTCTAACGACTGCATCATCCACGGAGCATGTCAGCGTTTAGAGCACCTCCATGTTTGTCCTTCCTAACATGAGAATGCTCCCCCCCCCCAACTCCCGCACCACCCACATAGCAGGAACACGAGCTCCCCTCGTAGAGCTGTTGTCTTTCGGCGAGTGTTTGTGCAACTGCCAAATAGAGTCCTACAGTCTCTCCACAGTGCAAGCAAAGGCCTGGCAAGAATCCTTTTTCACAGGAGGCATCACCCCCAGGGAACTATAATGAACCAAATATCTCACGGAGAGGGAGAGGGAGAGGGAGAGGGAGAGAGAGAGAGAGAGAGAGAGAGAGAGAGAGAGAGAGAGAGAGAGAGAGAGAGAGAGAGAGAGAGAGAGAGAGAGACTCCACCACAGCTGGGGCCGTGGCACATGCTCATGTTCTGAGCTGAACTAGGCCGGTTCGAGCAACACCAAACTATATAAGATGTATCTGGCCTGTAATGGGCCACATCTGAGCTACTATTAAAGTAAAAACACAAATAATAGGCTTTTGTTCTCCTCTACATACTGGAAAAAAGAATCCTGTGTTGCCATTCATATGTGCTCCTTACTTAGTTCCACAGTAAAAACTCAATAAATTTTAAAACAGTGTGTAATGCTACCAATTTTTATTTTTTTTTATCACAAAGCTCTTTTCTTTAGTCCTGTGCTTATGTTCCTTAACTTGTTCACTAGAATTCTAGTTATATCAAACATCTAATGATGGCGGTGGGTAATACCACTGGCATTTAGTTGTTCAAGCTAAACCACTCTCCTCATGATAGCGAAATACAATCATCTGTACATGATCAGTTTTTATGTTTTTATTTTAACATAACATTTGTATCCATGGCGAAATAAAATCCACAACAAAAGATAGAGTACACTCAATTTCAGTTTGCTTTTGAAATGCATTTTACAGTTAGTGTATAAGTGACGCTCTGAACCATCACCCACCGTAGTCCTAGAGAAATGCACTGAGCTAAAAGAATGTGTTTGTGGTCAGCCAAATATGTCTCCCTCTTTCCACAGTGTTGCTCTGCCCTCTACTGTTCCCAACATGAACATACCTTGAACTGGATATAGTTTGCTGCTCAGTGCTTGTGTCTGTCTGTGTGTGCTGAGGTCCCTGTCACTTCTCTCTTCTCCAGCTAGTTCAAGGTCAGAGCCTGGCTATTTCCAGCTCATCTTTACTTTGATCTGTGTCTCAAAATGACAAGGTAACGCATCTCGGGGGTCAGCTGTATTACAGGAATGCTTACATGGATCGGAAAAGTGAAAAATCAATCCTTCCTGACAGTGTCTTCAGGATACTCAGACCTGTACAGGCACTGACTGTCATCTGCCACAAACACACCCTCACAAACACACACGCATACACACCGTCCCCCAAACGAGCGTGCATATGCACCCACATATAGTATACACCTCAAGCCCTCTCTCCTTCTCACTGACAATCCCTGTCACTTCATATTAGTGAATGTATCTCTAGTCTTGGCAAGGTATATGGACGGTGTGCCACTCTTTGTGCTCTGTCTACATATGATAGTGTGGAACACTTGACAGACAATGAAAGATTATCCATTTTATGGATCCAAAGTTTGCTGTCATGACAAGAAAAATGGCTGTGATCATCATAAATTGACCATGGGTCATGTTGCAAGTATGAGTCATGAACCTGGTCCCTACCTATTAAGAAATAAGCACAACAATGCATCCTTTCTTGTTTAAGGATTTTAATTACCCAATATTTCTGTGGCTAAACAATGCCTGAATTGGCAGTCATTTGACTCCCTTGCAGGTCATTGAGCATCCCCCAGTAGTTAATTACAATGTGGATAGCCTGCCTCTCATTCACTCTCTGAAATCATGGTACCAACCGAGAATGGGGGTCTGACAAATGTGTCATCTGCATAATTAGCTAGGAAGCAACATATGAAACATTAAACATGCTTTGTGGCGACGACAATCAAAACATTTCATTTGTTGTCAATTATTCATCACTTTGAAGGTTCTGAAGGGGTTGTTAATATGGAAATAAGCTCAGATGCTAACAAGGTTATAGTATCTGATTTGGGATTGAAATCGTTTGAAAACATAAAAAACCTTTTCTTTCTTAGGCACTCCTTTCCATATTGCCTAATATTTCACATTTTTCTTTTGGTCCCACAATTGAGATTCATTTTCTCTTATTCATGAAGGCAATTTTCAAACTTGGATTTCTGAAAACAAGCCCTTTATCCAAAGTGTACAGCCTTTGATGAAAACCTTTGATAACTAGAAGTTATTGTCAATTTTTTCTTGGATTCAAGCCAGCTTGAAACTATTTCAAATTTGTATGCAAAACACAGACTAATATGTACCTCATAAGGGCATGTACATTGCTGTTCAAGGTGTACTTTACAATATTAATCAACCAATTTCCTTTGTGTTTTTACCTGGGAAATACAGAATATAGTTGTACGATGCCATTTCTATGGGTACATAACATAGCTATTGTACAGTGTAAATATGATTTGGTGTCCTGTAACCCAAATCAAATTTCTTGTGTGTAAGCACACTGTGTTGATAAAGTTCTTTCTGATTCTGATTTTGAAACAAATGAAATAAACTAATTGTATGTACTGTAAGTTTATACACCTGTGAGATACCAAAGAAGTTAAACAATCAGAATTGGGAAACGGTTACTCATCCATTCACAGGATTATGATAAGGTGAGTTCTAAAAGTACCATTGTGAGCAGTTTGACTAGCAGTGTCAAAACAAACACAAAAGTAAAGAACTTAATCCAAAAACATGTAGTTCATGTAGTCAAGGTCATCAGAGACCTGCCAGAGGGAATGGTCACTTAAGGTCTGTCACCGTCTGTCACAGTCATGGTTTGGTTCCCTTACAATTAATTAATAGGATGAAAGTCCCATACCTCGCATCTGGAGCTACCTTTTCCAACTGTCAAATCAGAGAGACGTGAAGTGTGGAAATAAGCCTGAGGGGGGTGCTATTTAAGGTAATTAAATTTGATGCGTGCAGCTCTCAATTCCTATTACCTGCAGACTCCTCCACTGCTCAGCGCCTAAGGCTGAAGAGCTAAGTTTAACATGTCCTTGCACACAACATAGAAATGGAGAGAGAGAGAGAGAGACGAGGACATTTAACGAGAGTGACTAAATGAAAGCACCTCACACTGAGGAAGTAGTCAAAAATGTCTGAAATCATTATTTCTCAGGGAAATGTGAGTGGAAATGGACATCTTCCCAAACATTTCCATACTATCCTTTTTAACACTGTAGTTTTGGATGCGTTATCTACTCCACTTCCTGTTCAGCAGAAGTTTCTGCTTCAGTTCCAGAATAATAACAGTCTCCAGATTCACTCATACATCGCTACAGTAGTGTTACTTAAGCAGGCCGTCAGATGTTGTGGAAGTTTTGGCACAGTAGCTGAATCGCTCCTCCCAAGCTGGTGTTGGAGTCTGGCTGGTGTCAAAGGCCAGATGTTTAACAAGACCCTCTGCTGATGGCAATTCAGCTGACATGCAGCCCCCTTCCCCCCTCCCCTCTATACGGGAAACTGGCAAAGAACGCAAATCAATGAGTCCTCCTGGATTTTCAGGATGTGTGCTGGAACACCCACAAATCAGTCATTGGCAGCGAGCAAACCCAGCACCACCAAGCTGCTGTCTGTGATTAAATTACAAAGACTTTGGAAATGCATGCATGGAAATTGAATCGGGGTTAGGCGGTATTGAGCACGGTCCACACTCCCTCTAAGCGTCCTTATCACTATAGCTGGATCCAAACAATACAATAAGAGAACACAAATACAGGCTTCTATGGTCACGTCGTAAAACATTAATTTAATAGAATTGTAGCGCTACACTTCACAGATTAAGTTTCAAATACTACTGTGTGAATCTTTGGTTTTTGTTTATGCTCTTAGCTGTTACTAAAAGAGTCACTGAACATTATCTCATAAATCAACCGTATTAAGGTTTAATCGTCCAAGAAAAGAAAATATCTAGTGTCTTTTGAATAATTTATTTCCGTATCACCCTAAAAATGACAAATGCAAATTGTGGTCCATTCCCCAGCTGGCTATGGAGGTGCTCATTAGTTTTAAAGAAGGTTAATCCATTTAGCTTTTGCATATTGATATGCCAATTATGTCTAATTGTGGAAAAGGAATCCGTCAAGGTAATAGTGCATAAACACGCAGGAACATTAGGAACAACCCAACATGTAATAAAGTAGGTGTTAATTGGTAGGAGAGGACCGCTGGTCACTGAGGTGTGTAATCTTAGAGGAGATGGATCACTCATCAGATTTCCAATCATGCCATTTGCAGCCCCATGCTGTGCTATCTGCAGCTTCACCCGATATATACGAGGGATAATAAAAGCACTAAATATGAATGGCTACACCCAGCCTGGGACAAAAGAATCACAAGTCAAATACCCTGTTTATTCCATAAAGACTTCAGTAAAGTTTGTGTAACGTGATGTCATGATGACAATTTGATAAATGTGCTGATTACCCAAAATGTGCATCCTCACATTGTAAGGAAAAACCTGCATGAGCAATCTAACCAAGTGCACCTACAGTTACCTCTTTTACAAAGCAATCAGTGTTATCCCCACAGTTTAGAACCAAGTTATTCATATGTCCATTAATTCGAGACCAAGAACATGGACTTTAATTTCTTTAAAAGCCACAACGTTACAATTGAGATAGAAAGTGGGCGATGTTTTCTGACACCGTGAACCTGACACACTGCTCCCTTCAGCTCTGCTGCTCCTTGCTGGCTGCCATGGAGGATCCCAGAACGCTGATGAAGCGTTGGACATCGCTGAAAGAGTTGTAGAGTGGCACCGGGGCCACGCGCAGCACACTGGGTTCCCTCATGTCACACTTGACACGCGCAGTGGAATCCAGGTGTCACGTGGAGGGAAGAACAGGACTCACGTCAAGATGGAATACGTTGGCCGCCAGGGGTTCCACTAGCAGTATATGAATAGCGAGGTCGTACAAATCTATTGACAGATATTATGAGTATGAAGGTACTGAGAGCTACTCACAGCAACGCCACGTTTTTCCAGTTCTTGGAAGATAGCTCTGATGGGTACAGAGAAGGAGAGGGACAGCTGGCAGCCACGCTCCTCAGGGTTGGACGGGGTGATGATGTGGACGTAGGGCTTGTGAGGGTTGGTCTCATCCCTGACGTAGTAATGTTTGATTAGGTACTCCAGGTAACCCGTCAACAGGATAGACTTTTTGCGCAGAGCTTTCATACTGGTCATGTTAAAAACCTTGTATTGTGAAAGCAAGAAAAGAGAAAAGCAAGAATTGAACATTGGTAATGATAACGTACACAAATGTATTATAGTCATCATACTAATAAAACTGGTCATATAGTATGGAATATAATTAATGTGACAAACACATGCTAAAACAGAAATAAATAAACACTTTACATTTATTTTTTAAGTCTTACCTCTAAACTAGCTTGCAGTGGGCAAACTAGTAAAATAGGTTGGTTAGATAGCCTGAAGCCACTGACCCCTGGTAGAAGGTCCATTTCTGTGAAAAGACACATTATTAGTAAATACATGACCAAACTAAATCTATGTCATACTCAAATATACCAAAACATGGCAGTATGTATCCTGCTAAGAACTAAGAAAAGTAAAGACCTTTATCCGACAAGAGTCATATTTTTTTAAATGTGCATTCTAATTGACATTTATATTTCTGAACATGCAGAATAAAGCTCATACCATTATTCATCTGGAATCGTGTTTTCAAGTCATGTCCCCACCATCCTAAAAGCCTAAGATAAAAAAAAAAAGTAATTAATGGTCATGGTTTCAAGCAGGGAAAAGGCAACAATTCTTACATCTTACACAATAGTTAGAGCCCAAACAATGACATGTCTAACTACTTTAAGACTAGCTGCAGGTTAACTCACGCAGGTTTGATGGTCTGTTTGTGCTTCTCGTGGATAAAACATCCTGCCAATCCCCCTGCTCCAGAATTCACATACTGCACAACAACACAAACCAAATGAGCAGTATGTTTGCAAATAATCTTGTATGCACTGTTGTAAGGCTATACCAGTCGTCAAAAGTTTCTGCCCAGGTCAAATGCCTTTTGGCTTTTCCCTGTAACAATCCATGGCTTGCCTTGTAGGAACACCAGCAGGCAAAGTCCACCCCCCAGTTGTGAAGCTTGAGCTCAGCATTTCCAACAGCATGAGCACAGTCAAAGCCCACAAAGCAGCCCTGGAAAACACATGACAGTTTGGTCCATCTTAGATTCCAGGGCCAGGAACAGAGTTAACACCCAGGGGGTCTTAATGTGTCATCAAGTCTCCTGAGTGATTGTGTTGGTATAACTGGGAACCTCTGGGAAGCTCTTGTTTTTTTTTATCTCCAAGAATATAATTTCACTGACTTTCAAGGGTGTTGATGAGACACTTTGTTTGAATGTGACATTAACACATTTTAAGATACATTAGGTAAAAAATAATTTTAAAAACATGTTGTGTAAGCTAATGAGACCATCTGATGTTTGTTTCGCAATACAGACAGCTTAGGGCCAATGGAATGCTATTTTCACATTTTTATAGGGGCCTGCTACTTTTCAGACAATTATGTTTTTAGCAATCTTGTTGCATACAGACTTTCTTCCTTGGCCTATTTTGTGAAACCACTGTCAATCAACCTCGATCAAGTGGAAAGGGCAGAAGATAAGACAAGAATTGTGGGAACTAATATTAGAATTTACTTTATAATATTACGCAGTGCAGCTTTAAATGTCATTGTTATCTGTTCTACCATGCTCTGGCCACTAAAGGTCAGTATTTCCCACTTTAAATCATTACTGTAAAAAAGTGTGAGTGCAGCAGTCTGCCCTTACCTTGCTTTGACCAGCCTTGGTGATGGAAGCCATGTCAAAGAGCTGCCCAGTGTAGTACTGGACTCCACTGAACATGACGACTGCAATGGAATCCCCCTCCTTCTCTATCCTGTCTAGAATGTCCTCAGTCCTCAAAGTCTCCTCGCCCTGCAACATAGATATTAACAAGCCTTCACATCGCCAATCTGATTAGGTAAAATCTACACCACAATGATGTAAATGTATTGGTCGGTTGGATTTATTGTACTACTCAACACATACATATAAAGCGAGCACATCATGGAGATGCACCCATTTAAAACATAACGAATGATGATGCGATTGAATGTTGACATTTCTTCTGCAGTCCTTTTACTAGGATGGAATGCAAATCTTGACAGGCAAGCAAAGTCATGCTATGTAAGCTTTTATGAAGATCACAAAGTGCTTGGTGCTACCGAAATTACCAAACCCACACCTTATATAGCTACATTCAGTACACACAAAAACAGAGTGAACTCTAGCTATATAACCTGCGTGATGTGTTTGACCCTACCGGTCTGGGAGCCATAAGCAGCATGCTCTGCTGAGGGTCATATCCTCGCAGTTGGATTTGAGATTCCACAGCATACTGGAGAATTCACAAGGTTAGACATGAAGACAAATGTTGGCCTCGTAAAAGGCCCAGCTCACAGTACAGTTCAGCACATGATTTGGACACGTTATGTTGCAGTGTTCCATAAAGAACGAAAAACGTCCTTAGAGATTCATGAAATAGCTTACATGATCCGAGGGAAAAGCCTTATCCTCAATTAGAATTTTGTGCCGTTTTGCAGTGGGTTTGTAGAAGGAGAGCTGTCAAGAAATAATGACAAATAAGTACAATACATGTCTACACTGTCTGTTGTACTGGATACCAGCGGTGGATTTTAGTCGAAACACACTTACCAATAGAAGATGCAAATTAACTGTCAAACCATTCATCAAGGCCACCTCCTCAGCTTTAGCACCTATTCTCTCATACACACACACACGCGCGCGCGCACGCACACCATGGACTTGTTGGACAGCATTGCCTTATTGCAAATTCCATTTTAAAACGACGTTCAACCTTGAAAGTTGTTCATCTGAGCTTCAGTCTAAACAAAACATGACTATGCATGACATAACGGAAGAATTAAGGCCTCTCTGGTTCAAGTTAGAGATAGCGGATGCTTACCAACAACAGTTGCCATTAGTTCTTCTATGTTATTCTCAGCCCAAGCCCACGGTCGATCTCCTTGAACATGGCCGTGAACTCCACTTGAAAATATGGAGCACGATGTTTGATTTTAGCACGTGTTCTCAAAGATATAGCTATTAAAATGGCCCGTTATGAGAAACAATTCATTTAAAGGCAGATTAACCTACGTCTTTGCCCATTTATGCAGCTCTTCGTCGATATACTGCTTTGCTTTTTTGGGCTGAAGGCCGAGTGAGTTTCCCACAAAGTAAATGCATTCCTGGGAGCCATCTACAAGGGAGAGGTCGGCTATGGCAAAATGTACAGTGGATTAGCGCAATCTAAACACTCACAACACCTTCCAAAAAATGTGCAATGCACAGCGTCGTGCATTAGAGAACAAAAGTAACAATAGCGTCATGCCAACCCAACTATCTGAAATATGCTGATTCAGGTCCAGTTTGCCAGACAAGGATTAAACCTAGTCCTAGACTAAACTCTTTTTGAATGGGTATCTTCACCCTAACCCTCTACAATGATCATTGTTTTTTTCTCTTTAGGAGCTCCTAAAGAGAAAAAGCCCAGATACTGGTATCTGGGCCTGATCACTGTTTGGGCAATGTTATCATTCTCTCACAGTGTACCGGAGGACACATACCTCACAAACAATACACTGTAGGCTAAACTATGAGATGAGCAATTGTATATCCTAACCATTGCAGTCAGTGTGTCACAGGTTTAAACTCTTACTGATAACTCACAGGGCGGAAGATCGCCAATTTTGGGCATCCAAAATCTATCACGCATAAAATGTAGTTCGTCGTGCTGGTCCAGGTAGGCGGCTACTTCCTCAGAGGTAGGACTGCAGCCCAACAAGACAGAAACACGCTCGAAAACTTCCGAGGGGCAGTCAAAAATAAATGGATCCATTGCTTAAACTATTGCCCGAAACATACAATTGTACAGACTATTTTGAGAGACGGTCTAAAAGTGCAGAACACGCTACTGTAACTTGCTATTCCAAATAAGAAATACAATCTCGCTTGTTACCAACGCGCAAAAAAATAGGTGGCACACGCTGGAAATGTGGTCTTTCACCTTTCCCTGTAAATATTTTAGCTAATCATTATCTGAGCTTTGAGATAACGATTCCAGGCAGTGATTTTTGCCCCCTGAAGATGATGCGTTAAGGATTAGTAGCCCGTTCAAGTTATTTCCTCAATAATTTGATTTGGTCTAACGGTTCACTTCGTCTGGGCGTTTTACTTCCACTTTTAAACTAAGGAAGTGAAGCTAATAACCGCTTTAGTCAAATAAAAGTCAAATATATACTTATACTACTAATAGTATACGGACAGTGTGTCCGAGTAGCGTTTTACTGCCGATCAAAAATAAAGTGAGAAACAAATGGCACAACACCGGCCGTCGCTTCAACTCATTGGCTCAAAACACCATTTTAAACATTTCATCCAACAAGAAAGTTTATAAAAAATTAATAGTCTACCTCCTCCGGTAACTTATAGATCACACAGGCTACTTTGGCCGGATATATCGACAAAGAGCTGGGGGCAAAGACGTCGGTGTATCTGACTTAATATAAAATGTGTCTCATAACGGGCCATTTTACTGTAATAGCTATAGATTTGAGAACACATGCTAAAAGCAAACATCTTGCTCCATATTTTCGAGTGGAGTTCACGGTCATGTCCGGTCGACCGTGGGCTTGAGCTGAGAATAAAATAGATGAACTAATTGCAACTGTTGTTGGTAAGCATCCTCTATCTCCAACTTGAACTAAAGAGGCCTTACCGTAATGTAAGTGACATTCTGACCCTACTGTTGAAACAAGTTGTAGTATTAGATCATAGAGTGCTATTGAGTGAAAAACATTTTTGTCACATATAAAATACACTAGGGGGTGCCAGAGTTTCACAACACATGTAGCCTATTTGTAGCACATCCACACACAACAGTCATAGACAACACTAAAAGCACCTGTGTCATACAGGATGCTGGTGAGGCACAATAACGAGGATATATAGAAGCTTCTTCCTATTCAACTTTCAGAAGTCTTTCAGAGTATATTGTGTTTTTGAGCTATGTCAAGAGGGCCCTTACTCTGAAGATCACCGCAGTCCATCTCCCTCAGCCAATCAACATCTACCGGTTACAAGGTTGTTGTATGCACGCTGTGACTGCCCTTCTCAACCACTCTCCATACTCCTCCGGACAGTGAACCTCTTTGTGAACCTTTATTGAAATTCACGAGCCTGCCTCCTGGCCACCCCGCTCCAAAACTAGGTTTGTAACCAAACAGGGGCCATGGCAGTGGGGGACCTCTGACAGCGCTGGGACACGATAGAACACAAGGCTGAACACATTTTGGTCACAATTCCGACAGAATTGGAAAAATATGGAATGGTCATTTATGGAATTTTACAACAGCAGTGAAAAATCTCTGTCTTGACTGGGTATGTTCCCCGGTGTTCTTTGCTCCAGAGTTTGAGAGATGGGCTTGGTGGGATTGCCAGGGGTTGTGAGGGGAAGACTGCCATCAGGCGTTAACCCTCTGGAAGCTGGGGGCCATGGCCTGAACAGAAACTGTTACTTTTCAGATGATCCAGGACTGACATGACAATTCTAACGAGGTTGGTCTGGGAAAACCTCAGAATTCACAAGGCCTACAGGGCTTCAGTGAATTGCCCATGTTCTGCATTGTTTTCTCAATTGAAAGGATGATTCTGGTTCATGTGCTGTCATCTCATTCTGTGCACGTGATATTTTGTGAGGACTGTAGATGGCAGCAGAGGCATTTAAATAGCCAAGTAGTTCAAGCCATAGAAGTTACTAAAGACATCCCGTTACTCATCATTTACTTTCAATAAAACAATATAAATAAGACACACTTTAAAGCAGGAGAGATGGCCGGGTCCTCACAAGGTGTTTACAGTATTATATTTCAGATATTGTTTGGTTTATTGATGCTCTCTCTCTCTCTCTCTCTCTCTCTCTCTCTCTCTCTCTCTCTCTCTCTCTCTCTCTCTCTCTCTCACACACACACACTTATACGCACTCTGGATAACAGACATGCAGTCGCAAAACGCTACCATCGGCAACTGTGTCATATTTCCACTGACAATAGACTTTATGTAGGCTATTCTAGTCTACCTTCATATTTAAAAACTGTCAATAAAATAACATGTGGCCGCCATCCTTTTCTCTTTGATGTGGTTACCTTCTTCCTGATCTTCAACACTTTACTTTACTTGAATTCCTCCACGGCTCCGCAGAACAGAACGCGTCTGACTTGCAAGAAAGGACTTCAGGTTGCTTTTTACAACACTCGGAAGGGCGTACACGAAGTGCTGCTGTCAGCTTTCACTGTGCAACCATGTGCGACTTTATTTGGGCATTTTTGACAATTTCGGGGTTATTTCCTATTGCTAAAATGCTAACAACTGCCGGGGCAGACCAAGGTAAGTCGTTTCCAATATCTGGTGCAAGTTTCTGTGTAGTGTGGCTGCGCCTCTAAGGTTGTTTGGGGAGATTGGATCATGAGGGTGATGCTACATCTGTGTACTCATACCGAATAATGATGTATTAAGGATGCTATTTAAGCACAGTCGAATAATTCACCTAAAATTACATTAATGTTTGCATAGCTTCTGCGTTAACAGCCATCAAAACCTTAATGACGAACCCATATCCGTTCAGTTAAAGGTAAAGGTGTTTTTTGTTTACAGTTTTAAACTTTAACATCAAGTTTGCACATTTGTAGAAAAAAGGGGCATGCAGGATAATTGATTAGATTTAAGTCGATACTACGTTTGGCTGAACTTGTGACTTGTGTGTCATTGTAATATTGTAGTGTTGAAAAGTTTTAGAGTCTTCTCAAAATGTGGTCTGGACTGGCATATATTTAAGATTGCAGTTTACAAGCTCCAGGGTCACATGTATATACGTATGCTTATACAGAACCCCATCATAACAGGCAGCAGCAAAATAATTCCTCCTATTATTTAAACAAAATAATTAAAATATGATGTCTAATTTTGGAATGAATTCATTTTTAGGTGAAATTAAGTGTAATTACATTACATATTAGTGTTGGAGCTGCCTCTGCGTAGAATCCAAACGATTCTTGACAAAAAAAAAAAGATGTTTATCCTGTCATGTTGTAGTAGCTTACTATAACATTTCAGCCATGCTTTTGGGTAAGTGGTCATTAGATCTCTATGGCAGGAGTCGTCTAGTGCTGTCCATGGTCCTGACACATGTCATTTACAGTAATTCCTGGCAGGGCATTTTTGGTATTTAGTTTGATTGCACTCATCTAACATGCCCTGCTGTTATGATTTTACAAGCAGTATTTTCATCCATCACATTTCAATCAAATGAGAATGTTGATGTTTCATTTTTGCCCCATTTCCCCACTTTTGGCTAATTATTTTCCAAGTGGGTCACTTTGTGCTCTTGTCAGACAATAATTAATCATCACCGGATAATGTTAACATAGGTGTCTGTGACATTGGTGCCATTGTCTTGCTCCACATTCACTGTATGTGGGACATTTGAAAACACAGGTCAATTTTTTGTATTTGCAAAATGTATTTAATCTTACCAGAAACTATTCCCAGTAATTCCTCAGGTCACCTGATTCATTTTGTTGTTACAATTCGACATTTAATATTCATGTGAATCTGGACTGTGAATATAGTAAACTAACCCAGTTAAAGTCACCATCTTGGTTAACTGCTCCCATGTGAATACAGAATTCCTTGTAGACCTTTCAGCAGCTTTTTAAGAGCACTGCCAGATATGCTGAGTTTGCATGAGGGTGCTGTTCTTGCACTTTCAGTCAATTCAAGAGGCCTTTATAGATGCGGGGAAACAACCTACAAGGATTCAAACTATATCCAGTCACATTTAAAGCATCACAGGATTGAATGGCTGGCTATATTGGTTTCAGCTACAAGCTGTCCCATACTGTAAAACATATACTTTACTATTCAGTGTGTACAGTATTACACTGGAAACATGAAAAACTGTGTTCAAGCACAGATTCTGAAAAAAACAAAAAACAAATCCAGTGCATGTATCTGTGACAGCATAGCTGGTGTCCTTCTAGGAGTGGCTCAAACCCCAGAAGAACACAACGGTCTGGCTGCAAAGCATCCTGGTCTACAGCAATCACATCATGGTACTTTCTCATTTCACCTTTCTCATTTTTCAGTAAAACGTTTACCTTGGCAGGACATTCGTTGCCATTTCCAAAGCCATGTTTCACTTTTTGCGATGGAAGAGGTGGTTTGCAAAGGACCTGCATGTCTCATACGATTTAACAGTGGAAATGGCCAATATGTTGAAAGAGGGAGTGCCAATGTGATGAAATGGTTTTCACTGCCACCTGCAAGCCATGTGAGCTTGATATGGGACTAACTGAGGCTGACTAGTGGCCATCTGATAATACTGGCACATGACCTAACCCCCTCAAAAGACTTATATGTGTCCCCAGCACTGAGGTGTCTGTTATTGACTTCATAATCATTGTCTCACCATCTGCTCCTAGGACATTATTGATTGGAAACATCATTCACAAAATGGAAAAGTAAACTGAATTCATTTCATAATTTGATCAGAACATTTTGATGGGAACATAGGCCAAACGTATTCAGAATCATCTTACACAAACCACTTAATCCAGAACCTTCATCCGCTTATTATCAACAAAAAAACTATTGATGCACAAACACATTAGCCGACAAAAGAGCAAAAGACTATGCCTCAAGGAGTTTGGTAACTGAATTTCTATTGCTGTAGTTGTTTTTTCCACAAGAAAAGAATGTAAGACTTTTAATAGGTTTTTGTCAAAGTGTGTTAGTCCAATACCAGTTTCTGTGAAAGACCTAGGCAACATGCAGTCTTTACATCAGTCGGCCTGTCTGGAAAGGGTATCAACTAATTTAAGTTAATTGAATCGAATTAGTGTGGAAAAAGTGTTACGGTTGCTAAATGCAGTGTAATTGAAATCTGCATCCCTCTACCATCCCTCCGGGTGATTAGTCTCTCAGCTGAGCAGCAGAAAAGGCTGCCTGGAGTACAGCGGAGAGAAAACGTGGTAACTAGCCAAAAAGGGTCTCTACAAGTGCTCAGGAAGAGAAGATTAATCACCAACAGCCTAACTGCGAAATGGGCCGCAAAGTGGCTTTTATGGATTCATTTAAGATCATGACAGGGTTCTGAAAGACATATTGGTATTGCAATGGAACAAATGCATTGGAAAACGAGGGACATTCTTTATAACATCGTCATGAATGTTTTTCTGGTAATTATCTTTTTAAACAGGAGGAAAAACCAGGACATCCGCAAAGCAGGCCTAATTCACTCTCTCCCGACCCTGTGACTGAGACAGAGGAGGCATCTGCAGGTTTTGAAAGTCCTCTAAAGGAAGGATGATGCTTGGATTCTTATGGAGATTCTGCCCCAAATTCAGCTTAACATACTTCCATTACTGTGGCTTGTTACTCAATTTACAATACCGTAGCAGTGATTAACATATTAATGACACATTCCGCCCTCCAATGATGTGGACATTTTTCAACCGTTCACATTTGTATGCACTGCTATTTTTAGTTTCCTTTCTAATACGTCTGCATATACGGCACATTATGTCAATTCATATCCTGTAGTGTATTGATTTTGGTGAATTTCACAAATAGATGAATGATTCATGATTTACCGTAAGCATCCAAAAAGCTGTCTCCCAGGAAAATTGTTGATGAGTTGATGAGGAGTCATGATATGGGTGAGGATGAAATAATTTCTGACAAATCTCTATGCGCTCTTTGCGAGCAAAACAACTTGATAAGATCACGACTTTGTATCTTTGTCAAAATCCAAATGCATCTTTACACATTTTCAGAGCGTGTCATACTGCTGTCTGTTGCTTCCTTGTCAGTGATGTTGTGAATTATCTTGAAAAAAAGCATAAATTCTGTTGTCACACAATTAATACATTCTAAAGTCACGCAGTTGTATTGTGAAAATACTATAGTCCTTTCTTTGTATCAGTGAGACTGTCCTCTCTCTCTCTGGATGCTGATGACACAGTAGTTTCACAACAATGGAAAGCTCTGAAAATACTCCCAATAGTTGTACTGTAAATGTTCATTAATCAATTGAATGCTTGTGCCTAGAACTAGTCTTTAAGATATTTAACTAGAAAACGTACTCTAGGTTAAAAACTCAAAAGCATAGTTCTTGGACATTACTAATTTGAGTTTTGGAAGGATAATATTTATTTACAAGTGCAAGATAGTTGGTTATACTGGATTGGGTCCTACTTTTAAATGTGTCAAAACTCTGGACCATCTTATGCAAAGGATGGAAATTAAACAAAAGCAAATGACACACTGCATTTAGAATTTCAAAGGTGTCGTTATTAGGAAATAATATGAAGCAGCATGGCTGTGAAATGCACATAATTTTAAGATTCACCCATACATTATTAATATTTGCTTACTTGGGGTGTTTTTTTATGGATTATGAGACTGCTTTGACACTTGTCTTTGGCCTCCTAAATAGAAAACACCATCATTAAAAATGTGCTTATACTATGGTGATAAACTGCTCATGCGACTGGGACCAAGTGACCTATGCGAAAATGAAGGTTGCTCACATACTGAAAGCACCTGGTGTTGTGAATTCTAAGATGTAGCCACGAGGAGCCTCGAGTTCTTAATACAGACGTAATGAAACTGGAATGAAAATAGGCTCACTATAGGTGTAGCCTAATCATTTGACACAATTATGAACAGCAGCACTGAAGTTAAAATGGGCACTATGCCTCAGGAGCTGGACCAACAATAAGATGGGAGTTCTCTGTTGAATCATTCAAGATAGGTCTGTTGTAACATTAACGTTCATTACATTTACATTACATTTATGCATTTACCAGACACTTTTATCCAAAGCGATTTCCAAAAAAGAGCTTCACTAAAGTGCATAGGTCACTGATCATAACAACGAGATAGCCCCAAACATTGCGGGTAACCAAAACATGAAGCATACTTTGTGAAAACTAAATAAGTCCCAAAGGGAAGAAGCATAAGAGCATGTAGTTAAACAAGATACAATTAAAAAACATTCATATTAAAGCTCTTTACATTGTTGAAATAGTTTCAGCTCTTGAACATTCTAATTATATGCTGTATAGTACAGTTGGTGTTGTTCTCGAAACTGTCAAACAAACAGATAACACAGTCAACCCGGAAGGTTCAAGCTGAGAATGATGCATCTCATCAATGTTCTACGTAAAAAAAACTGCCTCATCTTGAAATGAGGAGATACTACAAAGTGGAATGCTCCCTTTTGAACTTCAACATCAGCGGTAGACTCTCCGGTTTTCACTCCACAAATGATTAGGTTTTGTTGTGAAAGCTGCAAAATGTACAGAGACTGCTGCTTTTATGAAATGAGGTGTCCTGCCCACTGCACAACAGGGGGTCTGGAACCAAGCTCATAATAGCGCACTCATGAAGGTACCTTGCAACACTTCCTGCTGTTATGCTAATATGCTCTTCGCTATGTTATACTGAAAGGCAGGTGATGAAATGGCTCGCATTGTCTTGGAAAGGAAGGTCAGAACAAAGTTTGAACATTCCAGAAGTTCTATAGTTGCCCCCTTTCAATCCGTTTGAGAAGTGGCATGAAGTCGACTCTCAACCGGGTTTGTTAGCAGCATTGTTTATGAATCGAAATCAAAAGGAAATTTTGCTTCAGAAGTTTCAGAGATGTTCATTCATTTTGTATTGCCACAAGATGAGACTCTGAGTGGTCCAAATTGTATTTAATTGGCCCTGTGTACTTCCTGAGCAGAGCTGTTGCTGCTCCAACTCTCACCACCACTGCCCTCAACACAATCTGTTATCCTTAGAGAGACCTTTATTAGAGATCCTAAGCTACTTGAGACAGGATCAGTAGATGCTTTGATCTCCTGTAGTTTCTTGTGCATGCATTTTCAAACACGTCAAATGTTACTTAGCCACTCACTATAGTATAGGACAAAGGAATCTTTTTTCTTCTTCTTGATATTTGATTTTTTGGAGGAGGATGGTGTTCTTAATGTTATTTTATAAAGTGATGTGCAGACACATGACAGAATGTCTTATCTGTCAGGTATTCAAACTTCTGACAGTCTTGTCAGCACAACCTCTAGAGAAGTTATGCGTTTTATGCTTTGTTTTTTCTTAGTTTTCTCCTTGTTTTCTCTTTGTTTTTCTATATAAATACACCACAATTTGACAGTTTAACTGTTACTCCCTTGGCTTTGTGCCGCTTTGTAAAATGTTGTTATGGTTACCTTACCTCACATATATTAGTGTCATTATGGAAATGAGCCTCTATGGAAAAAAACCTTTGTCTTAAGACTTGTGATGTAAACTGTTATATTCTGTTTCATGAGTCGATTACGGAATAGAGATACAATCGGTCTTCCTTCTTCAGTGTTGACATCAAACTAAGAGTTGTTCAATAAAACTGCGATGGCATCAGATTTTGCAACCCAGACAAAAATGTGCAATGGCAGTCGCAGACTGTAGCTATTTACACAATAGCCAATAGATGAGTCTTATGTTTATAAAAGCATGTTTACTCAGGGTGACTTTCCCTGACACACGTCACAAAAAAATAAATGACTTGTGAATGTATCTATTCCCTTGGAGACCTGGCACCTAGAGGGAAGAGGTTTGTGGGACTAATGTAGCATGGCATTGTGGTATTAAACAGCAAGACAGCAGTTTCCCCAATGAAGCCACAGAGGCCGCGCTGTCTTTGTGTGTCTTTGAACATGGCCCGACGCTGTAGGGATGTGTCCCTAGTTAACCTGCCACCAAAGCTGTGTACGGTACTGAAGGCATACTTACTGCAGGATACTCGTGATCTGAATCTTCTCAAGCATAGATCTATGAATTCATCTCAATGTTATAGTCTCTCTTGAGAGTTTGAGGCAGACACTCCTGCTGAATATTCTTGATTTGCGACATCGACTCCACTGTACAATAGCGCGTTCTACTTTGTTCTGTTGTAAATTAGAGTTTAGAGTCCTTCTCTGTTTAGTTTAACCTGATACAAGTCCTGGCTGATACTTGTCTCTGACGGCCATAGGAAATAAATGTGTTGCTTGTTTCTTGTACTGGAAGGTTATTCAGGGGTGGTTTACAGGATCATTTCACCCTTCCAAACACTCAGAGCGTGAACAGGCACATCTTGCCAGCAGGCTGTCTGATGTGTTATGGGTTAGGTTTAGTGAGGTGTGATTTTATGGAACAATTCCAGATCATTCTGTTCCTGTTGGAAACCATTTTTGTATTCAATTATAGATCCGTAAGGTTTTGTATTTAAATGAGTGAATCTGGTGAAATGCGCCAGAAACACACCTCAACATGTCGTGACATGTTGACGACACCATAATGAGCAAAATATTGCTGAGCTGAGACAAGGTTTCAATGGCGCATCAGCTTTTTTTTGTGAGATCCAAAATATCATAATTTGTGACCGTACCTTTGTGTGTGTGTGTCTGTGTTAGTGTGTGTGTGTGTGTGTGTGTGTTTATCTGGCAAGCAATAACCTTATGCAGAAGAAACTTTAATGTAATAAGAATCGATAACAAGCACACAGTTAAACCCATTTCAAGTGAGAATAGACGTCTATTGTAACTGCTGCGACCGGCCGTTTTTTTGAATGAAGGAACACAGTTGGACATGAACACATTTAACAATGTCCCAGCGTACCCTCACCTGGGGGAGGCACATGCCAAGCCAGGTAGACCGTGCGATGAGCAACGGCGTTCTCTCAGCAGCAGACACTTTACCTCAGTCCTCTGGAGAACTGGGGATTTGGATGAAGCCGGAATATTTTTTACCATTTTGGTATTTGTTGAATTATATATGATACTCTTGCTGAAATCCTTAAAGTGGAACGAGCATCCACAGGGAAAGCCAGGAGTGGAAACCTCTGGGTGTTGACCCTGGAACCACTCCTAAGGAACACATTCAGGCTGTGTGTTTGACAAGACTTGAGCTGGGTTGAGTTTGGGGAGCAAACAAGAAAAACTTGCTAAGTTTTTCTAACTAATTTTTTAATGTGTTGCTGGTGTCTTGACTATGAGAAACCCACATAGTTATACAACATTAATACTGTAAATTCAGATTTATTCAATTTATTTTCATTTTTCCAGGCACAAATGACATGTTTGTGGGGTGTCCACCAAATCACGTGCAGTGCATTGGAACACGAAGATGCCTGCATTATAGTAAGCTCTGCAATGGAGTAAAGGACTGCACAGACGGATATGATGAAGGAGTGCACTGTCGAGGTGAGTTCACAAGAGATTTGTTGCAGTAGTGCTGTGTTTTAGAGTAGCAGATTAGTTTAAAATTGTTAATGTGTTTGCATTTGCATTACACAGTGACATTATCAAACTATTGAAATCCCATCGTCAATAAATCCTGTGTAAAACACAATCCACCAAACCTTTAAAACCACGAGTGAAAATGTCCAAT
The DNA here is from genome assembly GCF_054491055.1 of Hypomesus nipponensis. NCBI lineage: Eukaryota > Metazoa > Chordata > Actinopteri > Osmeriformes > Osmeridae > Hypomesus > Hypomesus nipponensis. Next base: position 7,684,797 of record NC_140372.1, read on the forward strand.
TCTATTACCATATTCATGATCCTTAAAACTATTTTTAGGCAGAAGGTAGTAGAAAACTCTCCAGGGGAGGGATTCAGAATAGAACATGAAAGTGAGTGATTATACTGCTGTGGTGAGGTGCAAAAGTTGCCTTAGTAGCCAAATCTTTGTCAGCTGAGGTGTTAAATGTAGTATTTTTTTTTTTGTTTGTGAAAAATTCTATCTCAACCCTCACCATCCACAGTACATACAGCCCCAGGCTGGCCCATCCCACACTGATTGCTTGGCTTCGCCTCATCACTCTCCCATGATGCCTCACCAGGGCACCACCAATGGGGAGTTGGGCACTCATAATGAGCAGGTTCCTAATGTGAGGCGTGAACCAGCGGGGTCTGAGTAATACGTTTGTCCCCATCATTCCCTTCATGTACTGTACATCCCATAGGGGCCATGGTGCCCTACTTGGGTGGGAGTGGAGCTTAGTCTAGCCTAGCGGACCGAGACAGGGCGGAGCTGGACCTAGGGCCGTGTATCACAGTGACGTTCTCCCGGTGGTACAATGGATGGTCTCAGCAGGGCGCTGTCCTGAACCGAAGCCCCAGGCAGCCGTCCCATGGCTCAGAGTCTCCCACACCCCCAGAGGCTGGAGCCGCCTTGTTAGTCGAACACTCAGTGGTGGCTTCACCTTCAGGAAACACTGTATGAGAGATAGGGACATCAGTCACACCACAAGGATCAGTGTCAAGGCCCCTTGGTAATGGTCTGCTTTACCAGCCAGACTTCAAAATGGGGGTGTGGTGCTTGCTGTCCAGCCTAATATTTTTTAATACAGCATGTTTAATTGTTCCTCTCTTTATACGTCCTTTATGGATGTAATTAAATTGGAGTGTCCACTTCATAACTGAAGTCATACAGTATAATACTGTATGTTCAAAAGGGTTGGTGAATGGTTGTTATTCACATTCACTGGATGACTAGGATTACTCACCAGTATTGAAAAAGATTAAAGCAGGCATTTTGAATTACAGGATATGTTTATTTATTTTTTTACAAAAAAGGCAAATCCAGCTGGTGATATCAATCAATACAGGGGTAGAGGTATTTAAACTGCAAGCAGTGTAGCGTTGCTCTCAGAGTAATGTCTACGATAACAAGCACTTAGTGTGTGGAAGTGATGAATTAGCCACATTTGGACCTTATATTTCCTACATACTTAGAAATGGAGCTCTTGACGTTCTATTGAATTATGTCAACAAAAACGGCATTCTGTAAGATACGTTTTTGACGTAATTACAAAAATGATATGTTTTTATTGTCTTTCACTGACAGAACTCCTGCCAAAATGCCATGAGATGTTGTGTCACTATAGCTGCGCCATGACTTCCAATGGGACGTTTTGTTACTGTGCGGATGGGTTTGAGGTGGGGGACAACCAGCGATCCTGCCAAGGTATGGCGGAGACAAATCCCTGGAGATCTAGGAACAATGTGACTCCCTGTTCCTCTCATCACAGTTTCCTTTTTGATATCTTCTGATAGGACACATTAAGTTGGAATATTGGCAAGTTGAAGTGGAGAGTTCCTTTGATGGCACCGCTTTCTAACAGATGTTTGGCCTCCGCAGATCGTGATGAATGTGCAGAGTATGGGATGTGCAGTCAAACCTGCATGAACACTTATGGTTCATACAGATGCAGCTGCACAGATGGCTACGCCTTACAGTCCAACAGAAGGTCCTGCAAAGCCAAGGACGGTAAGATGATCTATGATGTTATGGCTACAGTGGATCTGCTTCTACTACAGTATACTACACAACTATAAATCTTACACTGCTATGGGATAGTCCTGCTTTTTAAGTATCTTAAATATCTAAAAGTATCTTTAAAATAGCCTTTAGCTAAGAAAAGGCAAATGGGTACAGAATAACCCTTGGAATTTTTAAGACTGTGAAGCTCAATTGATCCCTTGCATTCCTCAAGCTAATGAGTTCAACTACCTCAGTACGGCGGGATAAATCATTTTAGTGTAAATGATGTACTTGGATGCATTTGGCCCCTGATGCTTTTAGCCTTGTACTCCTGCCAGCCAGGTCAGTCACTTCCTTCAGTTTCACTGAAAAAGCACATCATGTTGATTACTTTAATGAAATTGAACATTGTTAATGATTCTATTTGTATATTTTAAGCCCTGAGAAGAACACAAAGCATGCAAACTCTTAGCATTAGCATACATTAAATTTGAGGATGCCCTGTAACACATGCTTGCTTGTCTCCACGGGAGCCTAACATGCTTTGTTGAAAGTCTATACAGGTGTTAGCTAAGTTACTGTATGACATCAGACACTTAAGTGACTCCAGTTTTGTTTGCCATACTTATGCAAACTTCCCACTCATCCTTTGTATTGTTTTAGACCCTGGGGACAGACCACCTCTCCTGCTCATAAGTAGCACAGAGTACATCACTGGAACACACCTTAATGGGTCGTCTGTCTCGAGCCTGAAGCCACTAAAGACAAATGGAACTCGGACAATGGATTTCATTTACAAGGAAGATTCGCTCTGCTGGCTTTCCTCCACAAACTCCACCAGACAGCTCTGGTGTGCCACTATGACCAAATTTAAATTATTTTCACAACCACACCAACTACTGAGGGAAAAGTATCTTTCAAGTATGTGTCAGATTTGTCATTCTGTGTTCTTGTTGTGTTTTCTGTTATCAATGTATGATGGGTGATATCTGTTCATTTTCTGTTGTTTTTAGATGTGGAGCATTTTGCAATAGACTGGCTTACAGGAAATATATACTTTGTGGATGGAGTCAGTGATGAAATATTAGTCTGCCAGTTAACAGAGGAAGAATGTGTTATAATTGTCGATCACGATCTTCAAAATCCAAGTGGAATTGCTCTGGACCCATTTATGGGGTAAGCTTAGTTTTTATCTCTCGTTGTTTGCTTTTGTTCTTAATTTTTCTTCTTCTAATGATGTCATTCGAAACAAAGTTTGGTATATTAGTTGCAGTTTTTGTGAACTGTACCAAGTGTAATAAGTCAGATAAATAAGGGAAGAGAAAAGTGTATGTTATTGTTGCATCTCAATTTTATCAAGTGCCGTCAAATAGCACTACCATACATTGTCACATAAAGTCCCCCTTTCTATGCTAGAAATGCTGTGCACGATTCAAAACATTTGACATCTTATTTTCGTAAATCCACACTGGTTTGTGATGAGGAGTTGTAGCTGTTGTCAGAAGAAAGTGCCATTTCCCGCTGACAGAGCATTTCTCTGCCAAACCACGGCTTAGGTAAAAAAAAACTGTGGTATTCCTCTTCTGCTGTGACTTGTATGGATTAAGTGGCTCCCGCACCCTGGCTGTCAGTCGTCATTAGACAAATGCTTTATCCTCCCCTTGCACCCTCACTCGCCGCACCTCCATGCAACAAAGCCTCTCTCACTACATCAAAGCAAGGAGGTAATATGTCAGTATCATTGGATTGAATTATTGATGCAGAATTTCCTGCCAACTCATTTTGAATGGCAATGATGCACAATATATTTGACAAAATTGAGAGCCAAATTAGACTTCATGTAAGTAAATACTACTGGTATATAGATTATATCATCTCAGTGATACAGAACGTCTGAATTTGGATTAAATGAAATGATCTTTGAAATGTAAGTAATAAATTGAAGGGAATGGAATTCAGTGATGTGCATATGAGATGGGGCCCAGTCATGATGAGTATCTGGGATGCAGTGCTTGGATGAATGTGTCAAGAAGAGGTTTGCGGATAGTCTCGATTTATTCTTGTCTTCAAAACTCTGCTTAACGGTTCAAATGAGTTTGTTCCAAACGGCAGGCAAATCTTTTAGAATTGTTCTCGTTACTATTTTTGTTCCTGAAGTTCCTTTTAACATAGTTTGATTATGTACACACTGTTTTATACCCAGGGATTCGACTTGCCTTTCAGGAAACTTTTCCTCACAGACTTTGGGGCCCCAGCTAAGGTGGAGCAGTGTAGCATGGACGGCAGCAACAGAAGCAGGATAGTGGAAAACCAGACGGATCGACCCACAGCCCTGACTCTTGACCTGGTCAGGAAACTGGTCTATTGGGCCGACGTCCATCTGGAATACATCGCAGTTGTGGACTACAATGGGAGAAATAGACGCACTGTTATACAGGGGAGCTTTGTAAGTATAGCTTTACACGTAAATTACTGCAGATATTGTTTCAGTAATGTGTGTATGAGGAAAGCCAAACTTTATTTTTGATACTTACCTTCCCCCTGATAATATACTCCCTTTTTAAAAGCATCATGTAAGGATTAAATTGAGGAGACATGCAAATATGTTTACTTTGGAATCATTTGAGATGATATTGAATTTGCTGTAAAGGAATCCCATGCCACCTCTGCTTGGTCTGACAGCTCCCTCTTCTCATCACTTATTCTCACTTCCCCAGGTGTCCTACCTTACTGGATTATCACTCTTTGAAGATTATTTGTTTGCAGCCTTCTCAGAGACCTCCAGAGCCAAAGTAGACATTTTGCAGATAAACAGGTTTAATTTCACAGACTTTCAAACTGTTGCAACCATCGAGAATGTTACGGGAATACGGGTGCATCATAAACTCATTCAAACAACAGGTAAAAAGTGAAAATAAAAAATCACCTCGTTACTTCATTTTTAAAACAATGCACAGTGCAGGCCTGTGTGTTGTGCTCAAAAAACTCCTACAGTATAAATAGCAAGGGAGATTAATCGATAACTTAGCCATTAATTTCCTTTTTGATTTTATTGAAAATACCTCTCTAAGTCTCTCTCTCTCACTCTCTCTCCATGTCTCTCTCTCTCTGTCTCCTTGTCTCTCTGCCTCTTTCTCTGTATTTCTCTCTGTATGTCTTTCTGTTTCCTTGTCTCTCTGTCTCTATGTCTCTCTCTGTCTCTCTGTCTCCATGTCTCTCTGTCTCCATGTCTCTGTTTCCTTGTCTCTCTGTCTCCTTGTCTCTCTGTCTCCTTGTCTCTCTGTGTCTTTGTCTCTGTCTCTTTGTCTCTCTGTCTCTGTCTCTCTGCAGTGAGGAGCCATGCGTGTGAGCCAGATCATTCTGGGAGGAAAGGAGGCTGCTCACACATGTGCTTGCTCAGCGGAACGTACAAATCCGGATCATGCCTTTGCCCTACAGGCTTGGTCCTGGCCAGCGATTGCAAATCCTGTAAAAGTAAGCATAGTGGAACTTAGGGTCACTTATAATGATGGGGTAACACAGATTCCCTTTCTTTGGTGGAATTCGATTTTCATTTCCATTTTTTCTTGTTGATGTCATCGCACCTCGCAGTGACGTGTGTATGGGTATGAAATACCTCTCCATCATTTTGTAATCAAGTATTTACTTGCATTTTGTAATTGAAAATAGTATAAGTCACATCCCAATGTTATACATTGTTTTATTATTTTATTTGGTGTTCCACAAAATGACACACTCGTACACATACACACAGACCCATGATCCATGTGCTCAAACTAATCCATTTGTTTGTTTTCAGAGTATTCCTCTGCCAGTTCTAATAAGCACCCGAGTCAATCCAAACAATATTTCAGCCAGTCACTAATGAATTGTAAACAGCCATCTAAATCTCTGTTTAAGACTGCCTCAGTTCCTTTCCCTGTTGCCTTGTCTCAGAAAAACACAGAAAATTAATCACATTGATTTCAGAAACCCTGATCAACATCACTCATTATGGTTTGAGTCATGATGATGCATTTAGCTTTTTCAAATGCAGTATCTCATGAGTGAATCATACGTGTATCAATGTAATATACTCAGTTTACAGATGTGTTACAGTATTGTATGTTTTTGCCCTGCAGAGCCCATCAATGAGGTGTTTCTCTTCTATGGAAAAGGGAGACCAGGGGTCATACGAGGACTGGACCTGAATAATAAGTCAGGGGTTCAGCCAATGCCACCCATCGAGGGTCTGGTGAACCCACGGGCCATCGACTTCCATGCCGAGACCAGGCACATTTACTTTGCCGACACCACCAGCTTCCTGATTGGCCGGCAGAGACTTGACGGGTCACGTCGAGAGACGATCCTAAAGGATGGTCCGTTATTTTATGTGTATCTTCATGTTGCTTCCAACATTTCCGAGTTACAGACAGATGTCCCTCAGTTTTGAGAGTTTTGAGGAAACAAGTGGAAATTATTTGACCAAAACATCTAGTCTATACTGCAATTAATCACTTGGCATTTTGCTGTAATGTATACTGTACTTGCTCTTTTATAATTTGCAATGTGTTGAAGTTGTATCCTGGAATTAGGTCAACCTTTAATTCTCAAATGTGATTATGTAAGCACCATTATTGCGTGGCTGTTGTTTTCAAGTGTGTGTGTGTATGTGTGTATGTGAGTTTGTGTATGTATCTACGTATGTATGCGTGAGTTTTCTGTGTGTGTATTTTCTGTGTGTGTGTGTGTGTGTGTGCTTATGATGAATTTCTCACAGGACTACACTTTGGGCTTTAAATTACATTAATAGGAACCTTGAGACATTGAAGGATTACTATGATGCAGGAATGATCAAGAGAAGATACCAACAACCATCTTTTCTTTCTCTATTCTCTTTTCACTACATCCCAGACCTGGATAATGTAGAAGGAATTTCAGTGGATTGGATAGGGAACAACATCTTCTGGACCAATGACGGCTATAGGAAAACAGTCAGTGTTGCCAGACTGGAAAAAGCTGCGCAGACCAGAAGAACTCTCCTGGAGGCAGATCTGTCTCACCCTAGAGCCATCGTGGTAGATCCACTTCACAGGTGAGAATGTGTGACGCTTGTGTCAGACGTCCTTGCCACGGATTATCCTCGAAGTCTTTTTCAATTTCCCTGTTTTTAGTTTGTGACACGTGTCTGCTTAGTTTGCCCCTCTGTCTGGGTATATGTCCCCATGATAAGACTTGAGATTAGCCCTTCTGCCCCAGTGCAATGAGGTGTCAGTCCTCAGGCAGACGGCACGGGCTGTACTTAACGTAACAGTAAGTCTCTACTAACTAGAGCACTTGAAAAATGTGAGTACACCAAAACATTTCCTAGATGAACATCTAGAAAATACATGCCGCAGATGAAAATGTAACCATTTTGTTGAAGTTGAAATTATTTATAATCGGTTTGAAAAGGAAATCACAGAATACAAATCGAATGCTCATGGAAATTGTCTTGGAAAGTACTTTGAGTGTTTTTAGAGTGGATCGCCAACCGCACTGCGTTTCAGTTGGATCTACTGGACAGACTGGGAGGAGGATGAGGTGAACGACAGCGTCGGCAAGATAGAGAGAGCCTGGATGGACGGCACACACCGCCAGGTCTTTGTCTCCACAGACATGTTGTGGCCCAACGGACTCACCTTGGACCACGACTCCAGCACCATGTTCTGGTGTGACGCTTACTATGACCACATTGAGAGAATCTTTCTCAACGGAAGCCACAGAATGGTAAGTGGAATAGTGATTGTTATTGACAGCATACTGTCATAAAATAGGTCATAAACAGTGGCCTGAGAGTAAAATACATCTCATTCTAACCTTAACTATAACGTATGGCTATCCATTATTGCTTGCTTACAGACTGCAGTTACAATGCCTGTCCATTTAAACCTCCCTCAATGTTAATGTTCTCTCTCAAAAGGTGGTGTACAAGGGCAAAGAACTGAGCCACCCCTTCGGGATCTCTCAGCATCAACACCATGTATTCTGGAATGATTACACGAGTGGGTCCATTTTCCAGCTGGATTTGCTGTCAAAGCAAGTTGCTTTATTGAAAAACGAGAGGCCTCCTCTGTTTGGGCTTTGTGTTTATGACACACAACAACAACAGGGTAAATGCAATCATTATTGCTTTAGGACTTCTTGTTTTACAGTAATACATTGTGTTCTTGTCAAGATGTTAGAAGAATTATTGGAAAAAGACAGGTGATAGGATATTTAACAAAACTGCACAAGAGAAAATGTCTCCATTATAATCCATTGGCAGTAGAAATCATGCTAAATTGGAGAGCCTTAAAATGATTTCTGTTTAACTAAATAAATTGGTTAGTTTTCAGGACAATATTAAAACAAGAAACGTAATCTAGTTCTAGGCTTTTCAAAAATTGTCAATCTTTCAACATTATATTCAAAGTTTATGTCTCATGATTTGCAGTGAGTTTTTCTGTGAGTTTTTCCTTGTCTTCCTTGAGGGTTTAGGTTGGTTGAGGGGCAGTTCTATGGGCGTATGTGAAGCCCTCTGTGTCATGCTTGCATGTAAAAAGGGCTATACAAATACATTTTGATTTGGTTTGATTTCGACTCATGGATATTTTCTCTACGTAAGAGTGTCCAAGCTAAGAACAAAATGGATCCCTGAAGAAAATGTGTTCTGGCCAGCTAATAGCATATACTGTAGTAAAAAAAAAGAAGAAAAAAAAAGAATAAATGTAAATAAAGCTATTCTTATTTGTGAAATTCCAATCAAAATGTAATGCACATTTTAGAATTCCTCTGCAAAATGCAACTATCAAGTATAGCTATTTTGGCTACCAATCTTGTCTGCCTCACTCCTCAAGGTACTGAATGTTGTTCACCAACCTATTAACAATAGTTGAAAGAAACCCAGACAAAATCACAATGTTGAGGATGTAAGGATCCATTTTTGATAAAAGGGTCAAAATGGATCACAGCTCTAAAAGCCCAAAATAATCGTGTGTCGAATATTTTGTGAATTAAAGTAAATTGTGGAAAGATATATTTTAATTAAAAGTTAGAGCACCATGTAGTAATTTGAACTGTTTGTGTTTTAGGGGAAAATGCATGCCGGATAAACAATGGAGGCTGTGGTAGTTTGTGTCTGGCCATACCAGGTGACAGAGTTTGTGCATGTGCTGACAACCAGCACTTGGACACAAATAACAGGACATGTTCATGTAAGTCAAGTATTCTAAGACAAGTTGACATTTGACAGAAAAAATTGCAAAGAAAACAACAATTGAATGTCTGATATGTCCTCACTGACTACGTATACAAACAAACATAGCCTGAATGTTCTCTATGTGTGTGTGTGTGTGTGTGTGTGTGTGTGTGTACAGCCGCGCAGACGGCCTCAGAGTTTCAAGCATGTGGTAGTGATGAATTTCAGTGTAAAAATCATCGCTGCATCCAGGCTTCTTGGAAGTGTGACGGTGAAGACGACTGCCTGGATGCTAGTGACGAAGAAGCAAAAATCTGCTGTATGTCACACGGCTGTACCAAGCTCGACATTGAGATACCTGAAGCTTTATCAGATACAGTCATTTTTCATTTATACCATTTATTTTTTTTACTTCAGATAACCGTAGTTGCCCTGCAGATCACTTCAAGTGTCTTACTAACCGCTGCATCCCTAAGAAGTGGCTCTGTGATGGAACGGACGATTGCGGGAGTAATGAGGATGAATCTAACATTACCTGCTCAGGTATTGGACTGTATGGTTTTAAGACCTTAAATAAGGCCCAATGTAGAAGTAAGTACATATCACAGTGTCTAGAATTTGCTCCGATATATATATTATGGTTTGGGATTATTGTTCCAGCTCAGTCGTGCCAGGACCATCACTTCTCCTGCTCCAACGGGCGATGTATTCCAGAGTCATGGCGTTGCGACAGGGAGGACGACTGTGGGGACCACTCAGATGAGACGTCAGCTTGTGGTGAGCTTAAATTAAATGTTCAGTACATCAATATATATATATATATATATAATAATTTTTTCTCTGGCTTTAAGGTTAATCAAAGGAAGTCTTTGGTTTGGTGTTTATGAATTCCCATTAATCTAGAGTTGACTCCTGCTTGTGCTTCCATTGATTTTCAGATTTCCCGTCTTGTGATCCATTCTCTCAATTCAGCTGTTCCAGCGGGAGGTGCATTAGTATGAAGTGGCACTGCGATTCAGGTAAGTCACTCTATTCAACAATACTTTGCAAAGTTTGAGGAGTTGCTGTTTTGTTCTTCCATCACTTTCTTATCAATGCCTGAATGTCAGGGATGCTGAGTTGTAGTTATAAGGCATATACCCACTTCAGAGGAAATTGATTTACCAGACATATCCACTGCTGAGACGATGACTTGCTGTATATCCATTTAAAGCAAGCAAGAGATATCAATCTCGTTAGATCTAGAACAATGTATTTTGCAAAGAGTGATGTACTTTCAATCATCCTCTTATGAGTAGTATCACAAACGTACTCTTCTGTGCTGTTTTTTTAATCTGACTTAGCTTTTGATCCCTCATTTATGCATCAAAGTAGTCATGAGCCGTCAGATGTAGGCGATCCCTTAAAAGTCACAGTATACCCACCTATCAGACATTAATATACTCAATGTCTTTTTCAATATTTCATAACCTTCCTCTCCTCCTCCTCCTCCTCCTCCTCCTCCTCCTCCTCCTCCTCCTCCTCCTCCTCCTCCTCCTCCCCCATCCCCCCCCCCCACTTAATACAGACGATGACTGTGGGGATGGGAGTGACGAAGTGGGCTGTGCCCATGCATGCTCCAGTGCTCAGTTCCAGTGTGCCAGCGGGAAGTGTATAGCTGCCCACTGGGTCTGCGATGGAGATGATGACTGCGGAGACCACAGCGATGAGAATGTCACATGTCACGAGACAAGTCAGTTGGACGGAGTTGGGCTTACAACTCCCCCTCATCCTGGGGGAGAAAACATCTGTGTCTTGTATCATTTGGGACAGTATTTACTGTTTTACAGTAATGTATTACAAAGTTTACAGGCAGCAGTTTCCTGTCATTATATGTATAGGATTTAAAAAGGTGTTCTACAAGCTTTATTTACCCCTGTTTACCATTTAACCATTTGTCCTCTGTGTCTCTCTCCAGCAGAACAAGCATCCGAAGACTGTCACAGGGATGAGTTTCACTGCCGTGAAGACGGGACATGTCTCCCTGATCGCTGGTTGTGTGACGGGGACGAGGACTGCGAAGACGGGAGTGACGAGACAAACTGTGAAGGCTCCAGCAGACTATGTGACCCCCAGACCAAGTTTACTTGCAAGACATCAGGTAAGTTCGATTGCAGCTCCACCAGTTGGTGTAGAAAGTTGTGTACTGTATAGACAACTTTACAACTTGCCACTTTTCAACTTGACGACTTTGTAGATTTAGGACGCGAAAACACACTCTGTTGGCGTGCATCCAAAACACTGTCCAATTCTACAGTTCTGCATTCATGTAAATATGAATCATTAAGGTGTTGCCGAGCGCCCTCCCTTCAATAAAGAATTGTTTTATGGTCCTTGCTCTTACTTTACACAATGTATTTATGATGGTAATGTGAAACGTTTGGGGGGATATTTCAGTACATGACTCCTAAAATAGTTCCACATGTCTAGTAATTCAAAGCAGGCCGGAGTGTTTTCAGAGTGAGTAGGATGAAGGTGCACTGGGATGTTATCTTGTGGTGATTCATGTGATTCTGTGTTCGGGAACATCGCTGAACACAAGAATCTTTTAGTTTACTCAAAAAGGTCACCCCATGGGAGAGAGTAAATCATTCAGTCATCATGCTGCTACAACTTTAAAAAAGAGTGATGTGAAACTTTGTATTATGTTTACAGTACATTTAAAAGTACATTTAAAATGTGTCCAAACTTTTGTACTGGTACTGTATAAGGATGGTTATGAGCAGGCACAAGGGTATTGATTACTTTCCACAACAGTAAAACCATGACATTTTACACAGCAATTACATGTAAATCACTGATCACTGAAAGATGCATACACGTACAACACAGAACCTTGTTTGTTTTCAATGATTTCTTTTTTTTTTATGGCCAAAAATCACCTTAAGGTTGGCTGATGCCTGGCTGCACTATAATGTTACCTCATTTCCTGAGGCCTGAATCCCTTCTCCTTATAGTTTAATCAAACCTGAACTCTCATTGGTCATGTTTACCTCACAGTTCCAATCTGTTATATGATGAAGAAAATGTTCCGTCCGTCTCTTCACTAAAAGAGCAACCAAGTTCAAATGTGTTCTAGATTTATAAAGTATTATCAATCTGCAAATCGGGAGAGAAAACCAAATCTCTGACAACAAATGACAACACAACACCAGATTTAGGTCTCAACCATACCTCTCTCAGCTCTGAAGGTCAGAGGATGGTGTTTATCGTGAAAAGAGAAAAACAAAGATGACATAAAGCCAAAAGGTATGTGTTGATATAGGCAGGCAGATACTACATCATAGAGCTGTGACTGTCACAGGAACACTATAGGTTACAGTAGAAACACATATATATATACATTAATATATATATATATATATATATATATATATATATATATATATATATATATATATATATATATATATATATATATATATATATATACAGATGATAAAGTAATATTTGATTTACTGATTTTGATTAACATTGCACGTAGAAAATCCCATTTATTCTACAGTTGGCAACAAAGACAATATATAGTTGGTCAGTTTTTCTACTTAGAATCTAAAAACGTATTTTATCACAAGAAAGGGCATGAAACACTTTACTTTTATGCACTATGGCTTTGTTTACACTTTATCGGTTTATTACTCAAATCAATTAGTTTTTTTCAGTTATTTTATCTCTTTTTTTCAACCCTTTCAGATTTTATGTTTTCCATCACTCTTTCTGTGTGACTTCAGACCGTGACTTCTGTGAGGATTTCTGAATCTTTATGGCTTCTGCCAGTTCAGACGGAACAAAGTAAATTTGAATGCTGGATGTGTAAAGTGTAAAGGTCACATTTAGGAGTATGGCTGTCTTTTGAATTGATATTCTTTATTTCGGTATTGACATGGCAGAACATTCTGACAAAGACAATAAATTGAAACCATTGTTTCTGCCCAAAGGCAAGTGCATCAGTAAGAACTGGGTGTGCGATGGCGACTATGACTGTGAGGACCAGTCTGACGAAGAGGCTTGTGAAGTTTACATCTGTAAGCCCCCCAAATATCCCTGCGCCAACGATACCTCTACCTGCCTAAAGCCAGAGAGCATATGCAATGGCCAACTAGACTGCGCTGACCACTCCGACGAGGGGCATTCATGTGGTAAATATTTTGATTCCATCCTTATCATCTTTGGAGTGAGTGGTTTTCCTCCACCTAAATGACCAGCAGATTTAGTTTGACAGTTTGAGCAATTTTATTCCCCTGCAATGCTTTTGGCACCGTTTATCTTCTTGTTCCCATCCTAAGGGAAAGCAGGGAAAATAACAAACTTGTGAAACTGAATATGATATAATACTTGCTGACCCGGCTCTAAGCTTTTCATTGGAAGAACTCCAAACTATTCAGAATAGACAGTGTAGGCACATGAACAGGCAAGGGGATTTTGCAAGCAGAGATTGCCTACCAATACCAATCTATGGGATCCAGCTTTGAGAATAGTTGATATAGTTCACCTACTGAAGACAGTGATAAACATTTCTCATTCAATACATTTCAGTTTAATGATGCAGGTTAAGCAACCTTTGCACACCCCCCCCCCCCCACACACACACACACACATCCTCTCCCATCTGATATTCATTTCCAACTATGCATTTGAGTTGGAAAAACACATTCAAGTCCTTTTTTTTCACCTACCTCTCAAAGGTGCATAGTAAAGTTGAGTGTTTTTCCACGGTTCCTCTCATCTCGTAGAACACTGTGTCCTGAGGAACGGCGGCTGTAGCCACCAGTGTGCTGTGGCCCCGGGGAAGGGGGTGGTGTGCACCTGTCCCCTGGGACTCCGTCTCAGCCCAGACAACAGGACGTGTGAGGCGGTAGACTACTGCTCCCAGCACCTCAGGTGCAGTCAAGCGTGCGAGCAGTACAAAACCACTGTCAAGTGCTCCTGTTACAAGGGCTGGAGGCTGGGTCTGGATGGGGAGACCTGCCACAGCACAGGTAACTTCAAACTGTCATGGCTGACATTACTTTACCCTTTCTTCTGGAGAAATGCCCAAACAGCTATCCCCAGAGCAGTAGCCTGTTGGCAAACACTAATGTAATGCTAAACTGCACATGGGGGTGGCTGGTGCTCGTCTAAAAAAGGGACTGGTTTTAAAAAGTTCCAAATGTAATTAAGTCATGTGTGCATTTTGTATGAGTTGTGGGAGATAGCTTTAAACATGAAATTCTGTTTGTAATCATTGTTCTTAAAGAAAATCACATTCAAATGAGCGAAAGACAATTCACGGAACGGTGTGTGTGTGTGTGTGAACGATCCCAACGTGTAACACCATGTTTTTCATGTTTGGACTAATTTGTCTGTGATTTGTCAGATTCCTTTGAGGCTTTCATCATCTTCTCTATCCGCCATGAGATCAGGCGCATAGATCTTCACAGAAGAGACTACAGTCTCCTAGTGCCTGGTTTGAGAAACACCATTGCCTTAGACTTTCACTTCAACCAGAGTCTCCTTTACTGGACTGATGTGGTTGAGGACAAAATCTACAGAGGAAAGCTTGTCAAGTCCGGAGGTAAATGCGTATCTGTATCACCTTAAGCAGTGCCAGTAGTTACATGTAGCAGAGGCATTAGTTATAAAAAGGCTCTCTTAATGTGAGCTGCAAGGTCTTTTTTTACATACAGGGCAATTTGAAGTGTTTTGGTAGTTATCACTTATCAGCAATCAGGGGTTTCTCCATGTCTCTTCAGACTCTTAGAACTCACCAGCTCCATTACCCCACTCTAATAACATCCCATCTGGTGCTGGTACCTGGAGAATATCTGAGGAATGACAGTTTACTATCCATGCCGTGGTTGATTACAAACAGCTGGATTTGGCTGTTTAGGGAAATTTGATTGAGCCAGGAAGCTGCCCCAAATTATTTTGTTGCTTCTACTCTGAGCTCCACTGGAACGGTTCTATAACAGAATATTTTAGCCAAGGTCATTTATTGTACACTCAGTCCAAGTGCCTGAATTATTTGTTAGTTTCTTCTTGAATAATGTATTTCTTTTTGGGGGTGGGTGGTGCACAGGTGTTTCAGGGATAGAGGTAGTGGTTCAACATGGATTGGCTACGCCGGAGGGTCTTGCGGTTGATTGGATAGCAGGGAACCTATACTGGATTGACAGCAACCTAGACCAAATAGAGGTGGCCAAGCTGAACGGCGAGTTCCGCTGCACGCTGATCGCCGGGGGGATGGAGCATCCTCGAGCCGTCGCTCTGGATCCTGACCATGGGTTGGTTCTCTACAATGCAGTCTGAACCTGTGTAAATACTGTGATCCCAACACTCACCCCAAAAAAAAGCACCAAAAACTCAGAACAAAATTGACCGCTTACACCGGCTTGTTTGTGCTTAGAATAATGTTCTGGACAGACTGGGGTGCCACCTTCCCCAGGATTGAGGCCGCATCAATGAGTGGGCAAGGACGCCACATAGTCTACAAAGACATGGAGACAGGAGCCTGGCCCAATGGCCTCACCCTGGACCACTTGGAAAAGAGGATTCTTTGGACTGATGCCAGGTAAGTAGACCACGTTCCACATGGAGGGATGTGGAGTTTGTATCCAATCAACTTGATTGATATATCTATTAAACGATGCCTGTATTCTTCCGAGTAGGTCAGACGCTATATACTCGGCACTGTATGATGGGACCGACGTCATTGTGGTTCTCCGGGGCCACGAGTACCTCTCACACCCCTTCGCTGTATGTGTGTACGGGGGCAGTGTGTTCTGGACAGACTGGAGGACAAACACTCTGTCCAGGGCTAATAAATGGACTGGCTCCAATGTGACAGTGGTGCAGAAGACCAGTGCTCAGCCTTTTGATCTGAGGATCTACCATCCCAGCCGGCAGCCTCATGGTAAACATAATGTCATTTATGGATTTGTACCGTACAGTACTTAACCGAATGAAGAGCCTGCCGTCTCTGGTTATGGATGCTGTATTTTGCTTTTGTCTCCTTTTGGCTTGCTTGCGTGATATTTTTCCTTTCACAGAAATGCTTTTCAGTTTCTATTTTCCTATTTTTCTGACATAGAATACATCTGCTGAGTCATGACCCAACAGCTGTCAGTATGTTTTGATTTAGCTTCTGTCAAAACATGGACAATTGTTGATGATAGAACAATGGAAATATATATATATATACTTGGTTTGGTGTCACATTTCAGTCAAATCTTCCTTTGGGTGTCTGATGCGCTCATGCTTGCGTGTGTTCTAATGTGCTTGAAAGTGCATGCAAACTTTCAGATTCTAAAAACGGCATCCTTTGTTTCTTCCTTCTCTTTTCTACCTGTCTCCCTTTTGCTGGAAGCCCCCAACCCCTGTGAGAAGAACCAAGGTCGAGGACCCTGTTCTCACCTGTGCCTTATCAGTTACAACCACACGGCGTCCTGCACCTGTCCACACCTCACTCGACTCTCCGCCGACAACAGGACATGTCTCAGTGAGTCGACAGTACACTCGACAGAATCCGCCACACTCTGAACTTGGCCTCTAGACTGTACACACTCTCCACAAAGTGTTTTTATGTTGTAACTCTTACAAAAGGTGAACAACAGGCCGGGCTCGAGGTTCAGGGCAGAGTGATTATGTTTACATAACATGCACAGCATATAGACTGCATAACTGACAGAGACTGATAGGAAAGGAAATAGGTAAGACATTGTCTGGGAGATGGAGGAAGCCTTGGCCATGCTTATGAAAAAGCGAGATTAGAACCTTGTCCCTGTTCTTTCTCCTCTTCACTCAACTTGAGTTCAACAACAACAGGAGATTTGAGTCCACACAAGGATAACCATTTAAAAACCAAGTTTTCAGAAAGTTTCTATAAATATATATATGCTGACATTGGGATTGTGCTGTTTCCTTCTCCAACAGCAGTGAGAAGGTTCCTTCTGTATGCCACACGCAGTGAAATCCGTGGGGTGGACACCGGCAATCCCTACCTGAACATCATCACGGCCCTGACTGTCCCCGACATCGATGAGGTCACAGCCGTGGACTATGACGCAGCGGCCTCCGAGGAGAGGATCTACTGGGCCGATGTGAAAGCGCAGGCCATCAGACGAGCTTTTATCAATGGGACTGCCTTAGAAACGCTTGTGTCCGGAGGTACAGAGTGGTTTGGTTTACAGTTTACCACTATAAGTACCCTCTGTAAACACTGTATACTTGTTTAATAGCATGCATCGTAACACAAGTTTTTGAATGTGTTTAAGGTCTTACGAACGTGAGAGGGCTTGCAGTTGACTGGCTCTCGAGGAACATGTACTGGATAAGCTCGGAGAATCATGAAACACAAATCAACGTGGCTCATCTCGATGGATCTTTCAGAACCTCTGTTGTTCACGGAATCGATAAACCAAAGTGCCTCGTTCTGCATCCATCTAAAGGGTAAGATGTAGAAAATCTGTTTTTTGTGATTTTTAAGTCCTTTCAAGTTTTACCATTTGCAAAGAACAGGCTGTCAAGTAATGGAGACTAGGGAGTTTGAAAGATAATTTGTTTATCTTGCATTGTTGATTGTTTTTTCTAGGAAAATGTATTGGACAGATGGCAATACAGTAAACGTGGCAAACATGGATGGAAGCAACAGCAAGATTATTCACCAAAACCAGAGAGAACCAGTTGGTAAAGTCAAAGAGTCATTTGTTGCCATAGCAAACTATGCAAAAAAACTGTTTTTTTTTTCTTTCTGAGATTCTCCTTATGTGTGGACATACTGTTTTCCCATTCTCAGCAGCACATTATGTCAGAGTTCTGTCCTTTTTTGTCTCTACCTAATAAATTCATTAGAAAATAATGTCTGTGTATTGGTTAACTTCCTATACAACAACATATCCATTTATAATTCCCCATTCACGCAGTCTAATGTCAATGCTTCTGTCCCAGGCCTTTCAATAGACTACACATCTGGAAAGCTGTACTGGATCAGCACAGGCAACGGCACAGTCAACAGGTGTAACCTGGATGGCAGCGGTCTGGAGGTGTTGGAGTCCATGAGGAAACAGCTGGTTATGGCCACTGCCCTGGCCATTATGGGTGAGAGTTTAGACCATGAAAGATTCCCCCTTGTGTGAAGCCTCTGACACGATGTACAAGAGGGTCATTTATGTTGTTTATCTAAAGCTTGATTGCTATGAAGATTTTCTGGTTGTTTTTATGAACTATTTTTATCATGTGGGAAATTACCATTAATTCAAATTTAAACCAAATGACCTTCATGTATGAAACACTTTTACAACCATTTGGTTAGAGTTTGATTAATTTAAATGAGTTCCGTGGAAAAGTAATGCAATTATGTTCTTATATATCAAATTACAAGTTTTGTCTAAGCCCTACAATTTACAGTTTACTACAATAGCTTAGCTTGGTGGGTTCTCCAGTCTCAATGGACACTTACCTTTTACTGTTAGTGAATGTGACAATTCATAAAAAAAATATGAGAAAAATACAATGCAATTAGCAAGGAATGCTTTCAATCCACCTGAAACCTGCTACTTTACATGGAGTATGACCTCGTTTAAGGCCGTATTTTCAAAGGAAGAATTTCAAGAATACCAAGAATATTTTAAGTATCAACACAACAAGGTGGGAACTCAAAATGATTGAAAGGGTACATTAATTAATTTACCATAAAATATGTATGGACCTCATTAAGGTGGTTGTTATCGCAGAGAATCAAAGTAAATGATGAACTGATCACACACTGATCTTTTCCCTGTCCAGTTACTGTAGTTGAACTCCTCAGTGGCACCTCCCATTGTGACTTGGTTCAATTGATGTCCCTGGTAGGTTGGCTGTAGGCTTGTTTCGCAATTAATCTGTAATCTGTACAAGTACATATGTTGAAGTATGTTTTTGACTGTTCCACATGAGACCAGTTGATGCGTTCAAAAAAGTAAAAACCTTCGTTCAAGGTTAGCCCTGCATCAGTAATTTCCTAGCCCAGACTCAATTCAATATGTGTCTGGCCTCTTTTGTGGAGCTCTCACTATGTATAATAGGATAGGAAAGGTGTCACATGGCCTGGTTCTACTCGTTTCCTCCCAGGACTCGAGCCCTTGAGACTCAGCATGGAAGAATGAACTCCAGCTCCTGTTTCTCTCGCTGTCTCATATCACATGCTGTGGAGGATAAGAAATCTCAAAGTCCCAATTCTCTGAACAAAGCTCCGCATGTAGCCTATTTTATCAGGATCCCATGAGTCAGCCTACTGTATTCCTGCAGCAGGGGAATACAGCAAGGGCAGAGTATGGAGGTTTACACGAACCACTGTAGCCTACAACTAACACAACCATTCACTGTAACAGGGGTCATGGGTTACTGCAGCTGTTCTGGTTCTGAACTACGTATCGAGTGTGAAAACTAATGTGACCCTTTTTCTGTAATGAAGATGGTTGATTCATTAAGTCTTTTACAATGTAACTTGGGTCCATTATTAAATAGCACATATTTGTTTTATGCCGCTGTGTGATTGTAGAAATAAACTTTGGATTGATAGTAACAATATCTGCAGGCGACAAGCTGTGGTGGGCTGCAGACAGTTCGGCCCAGTTGGGGACTGTTACTAAGAGAAATGGCCTAAATTTGAAAGTACTACGAAATAAAACAACTGGGATTGTCAACATGAAGATGTATGACAGGGACATCCAGCAAGGTAAGACAGATTACTGACAACAAATTCCAAATATTCCCACCCTACAAATTCTGATTCTGTATGTCTGAAATGTCACTCTCTTCATTTAAATGTAGATGTAATATACATTTGCATATCTATCTAACTTTCAAGTGAAATTGGACTGCAGATGGTGACTGGCAGTGGCAAGCCACAGATTTTTCAATCTGTTCGTAGGTTACTGGCAGTATCATCCATATTAATGCCAGCTCTTTTACCAAAATTGCCGTGGAGCCCTTAAACGCCCCATTAGCATTGAAAATGGCAATTAAGGTGTCTTAAAGGTAAATCTTTTTACTCCCTCTTCAAACTTCCACGGAGCGATTAGCTACTTCATTTATCTCTTTGACACCGACCACACGGGAAACGGGGCACGTCTCATTACTCAGCTTCAAATGAGCTAGTCTAGGTGTCTGAAAATGAGGAGCCCGCTGAATGCTTCAAAGCTGCTCTATTTCTCAACGTACACAGGCGCCAACGTTACTCTCTCACACTCTGTAGCAAAACGTCCACACTAGACATTAAGGCCTTAATCCGTCCACTTCTTAAGTGTCTCTGGGTGGATCATTAGGAGTCAAGTTGCGATGACGAACGAATACAGTAGTAGCTTCCTCTCTCCCTTCATCTGTCTAGGGATAAATCTGTGCCAGGTAAACAACGGTGGGTGTTCTCAGTTGTGCCTGCCCACCTCAGAGAACTCTCGGAGCTGCACCTGCACCCTGGGCTACAATCTCCGGCGAGACAGGGCTTCATGCGAAGGTAACTGGCCACTCCAGGGGCAAAGATCCTCACAGAACCCTTTAAAGGCTATGAATTTGTCTGCGGTTGTCAATTAGTGTGCTTTGTGTTTCCAAAGGCCTCGGGCCGTTCCTGATGTACTCTGTGCATGAGAGTATCAGGGGGATTTCTCTGGATCCCGACGACAAAACGGAGACCCTTATGCCGGTGACAGGCACACAGTTCACAGTAGGGCTGGACTTCCATGCTGGTGATTGTCAATATTTCTTGCCCTCTTTTGTATCTAAAGCTTTTATTTGTTAAGAGGCTTTATTAATGAAAAAGTCTGTTCGTATTTGCCTCTTGATGTCAATAGGGAACGACACTCTGTACTGGACGGACTTGGGCTTAAACAGGATATCCCGAGTCAAGAGAGACCAGACCTGGAGAGAGAACATAGTCACCAGTGGTATTGGACGGGTGGAAGGGATTGCAGTAGACTGGATTGCAGGTCGAGTCACTGCTGTTTATCAAGTCCTCTTAACTCTTCTACAGAAATTCCATCTCATGCATCTCACATGAGCTCAACTGGTTATCATTGATCCCAGGTAATATCTATTGGACGGACCACGGATTGAATCTGATTGAGGTTGCTCGTCTCAGTGGCTTGTATCGCTCAGTGGTGATAGCTGAAGGACTTGACCAGCCCAAAGCCATTGCTGTGCACCCAGTGAAAGGGTGCGTACAACAACATTGCTTTCATCCTCACTTAGAAGGCTACGTACTTGATATATCTATACCTGAATATAAAATTTGAAATGTTACTTACAGTAACAGAAACCCTGATGAATGGAAAGCTTGTCTCTCTTTTGGTTAACCTATTTCGGTTTCTATAGCAGCCATGCAGTAGTGTATCAGATGTGATGATGGCAGAGGGATGAGAATGAATGCTACACAGTACTTACCCAGTGGTGGTACACAGCCTTTTGAATGCTAATGTTGATGCATGGAGCACATTATCATCCCCATGGTTCTTACCAAGTCATTGGAAAGCAACAATTAAACTAAATGACAGGTTACCCTCCAATTTCACAACACAAACTAGACTATCCACTGGGCCTACTGTTGACATATTTCAAAGTCTATATTAGATTTAAGCAATCAGCTTGATTGCCATATGAGGTACATAAACACTCTGCCTGTGTGTGTGCGCGTGTGTGTGCGTGTGTGTGTGCGTGTGTGAGTGTATGTGTGTGTTGGAGAGAGAGTGTGAGCTTGGAGCTGTGAGGTAATGAATGCATAAGACGCTGTGAGGAATGGGGGTTAGAGGGAGACATCATTAATTAGCCTGTGCAGGTGAAGCTCAAGCTGTGCCAACAGCCTCATTCTCATTTTTCTGGGCGCCTCCGCCCTTCTCTCGCGGCTCTCATCAGCGGGAGAATCAATAGAGTGCTATCCTGTGGACTAAGCAATGGAAACACAGCCCTCTCTGCACCACGGTTAATGATTGAGAGTCTCTGAATGTGAGCTGTTCCTATCAAATAGGAATGCCCGTAGTGGGAGACTGTGTGTGCTGTCATTAAAAACAGTATTGTTGGAAAGAACAAGGGGGTATTTTGATTGACATGTGATTAGTGTTTAACTTCACGTCTCACTTGGTGTAAGCCAAACCTCCTGTAATGCATTTACTGACAGATTAGACATTAATTTCATAATAAAAATGTTGCTGATTGCCGTTCTGAGAACATATATGCCACTATGTAGAACAAATTGTCTGTAAGTCTGGTTCAAGACAGGCAGTTTTTTAGGCCAGTGGAATTAGAAATTCCTCTCTATAAAGACACCTGATTAAAGGTGCCTTTTAGAACAGATGGTTCTGTCTGACCTGAAAAGAGAACTATTTGAAGACGATTCCTGAAGGAACAAAGAAAAAATAATTAGGGAGAGACAGAGCAAGAAAGAGTGCAGCAAAAGTCAAGAAAATGCTCTGTCATTGTTTCGGGGTATCTCATGCTATCTGTAAAGCCATCATGTCTTTCCAGTCTCTTGTATCAAACTTTCAAATTGGCAGCTCCTACTGTCAATTGCAAAACTGCATGACATGTTTTCTAAGGCTATTGGTTGTGGACAGGTTCATGTTCTGGACAGAATGGGGCCAGAGTCCTTGTATCAGGAGGGCCCGTCTGGATGGCTCAGACCAGGAAGTGCTGGTGAACTCTGGGATAGCCTGGCCCAATGGGATCTCTGTGGACTACGAGGTGTGCTCTCCTCAGCGCTTCGCGGTCGGAGTGCTTACACAGCACTTTGAATCCCACCCCACATATTTGGATCCCCCACTGATTTTAAAGAGGCATTACACTCCCACCTCTGTGTTATCTCTTGATAATGACATGGCCCAGGTTGATAGAGCTGACCTGCCTCACCCATGTTTATTCTCAAATTGCATTCTAGGAAAATAAATTATACTGGTGCGATGGGCGTACCGGCAAGATAGAGAGGATCAACCTTGAGAGCGGCGAGAGCCGAGAGATTGTACTGTCAGACGGCAGGGCGGATGTGTTCTCACTGGCAGTCTTTGGAGCTTACATCTACTGGTCTGACAGGTAATTTATTTTTCCATAAATGTTACAGTCACCAAATGGGCCGTGGAAACCAGCTGCTCTCCACAGCAACCCCCTCCCTCGCCTACCTCTTTCCCCGCACCCCACCGGCCCTCCCCACCCCCCTTGTAGGATTAGCCACCTTCCCACACAAGGTCGCGGCACCAATCTGAGCAAAGCTCCGTCATTTGCACCGCAAAGACAGACACCTTTCCCGCTTAAATCGTACATACGTCAATGTCATGGCAAGGATAGGTCCCGTCACCTTCTGCCAGCCCAGCTGTCGTACGCAATTTAATGAGTTCTTCGATTCTAATTAGCGGAGGGCCATTGATTAGCTGGTGTCAAACTTCTTGTGTTTCCCACTGTCGTCCTGTTGTGCGACAGGGCCCTCGCCAACGGCTCCATCCGCCGATGCGCCAAGAAAAACGCAACGGAAGTGGTGACCCTAAGAAGCGGTCTCGGGGTCAACCTGAAGGATGTGAAGGTCTTTAATCGAGACAGGGAGAAAGGTTGTAAAACACTTTTTTTCTGTGTTAGTCATTTGAGAAGTGGTATATTGCAGCCTTTTGCGTTACCCTCAGTAAAGATTGATTGTCCAATACGTTGGTTAAAAAACGCTGGTATTTTCGGATCAAAATGTTCTTTTAAAGTGAGAGCTCACAACAGTGTATCTGATGTATTCCTGCTTTTCCCGCCGACAGGAACCAACCCTTGCGGCAGAGACAATGGCAGATGCCAGCAGCTGTGTTTCCACCAGGGCAGTGGTAGGAGGACCTGCGCCTGCGCCCACGGGCACCTGGCTGTGGACGGCCTCAACTGTCTCAAACACGACGGCTACTTGCTCTACTCTGAAAGAACCGTCCTCAGGAGCGTCCACCTGTCAGACGAGAGCGACCTAAACTCCCCCGTCAGGCCCTATGAGGACCCGGCTCACTTTAGGAATATCATCGCCCTGGCCTTCCACTTCCGACAGGACTCGACAGGGACTAACCGAATATTCTACAGCGACGTCCATTTTGGGAATATACAGGTGGTCAACGACGACTGGTCTGGGCGACAGGTGGTTGTTGAGAGTAAGTCAATCGCCTTACTTTGACTTTGGTTTTTACTGCAGCCGTAGAGAAGGTGTACAAACCTATTGGGTATGACGATTTTATGCTTGTAGTCCTGTTTATGACCTTTGTTACATGTTGTATGGCTTTGAATTTACATGAAAAGGAAATACTGTACCTTTCCCCAGATGGCCTGTGGAGCTGTCATAGAGATGGCAAGGCTCCTTGTGTCTGCATCTCTATTCCCAGTGTTGCCTTCATTGACATCAGAGCCCTCTGATGAGCCAGTGAAGCTGCTTTGCCCAAAGATGTTAACATTCTCCTCCGATATGAAAGGTTCTACCTTGATGAGATCAAAAAAATATTCTCCGCTCCTTTATTTAAAGTGTGAAATCGGAGGAATCCCACCTAACTTCATCATGCCTCGCAGAGCCGATGTCGACATTTAGACGCAGACTCCAGACTCTTTTGTATGTAGTCTGACGCTGACTTTGATCTTTCCTTCGCGTTGCCATCACCTTACGTAATTCAGAGCTGTGTGAAGTCGTTGCTAGACTATCAGGACAACAGTATCTAAACCGTCCATCCATTGAGGTATATGGATTTGTCACGGCCAGAGCCGTGCCACCCCTGGTTTCAGTTTTGCCCTGCCCTAGTGTCTCCGTGTTTGTCATTGTCTTCACCTGTGTCTCGTTCTCGTTCGTTTCATTGTGTACACCTTTGTCTTGTTTGGTTCTCTGTATTTAGGTTCCTGTTTTGTGTCCAGCCTTTTTTGTTATTACAGTTTGTCCCTGTGAGTACCCTGTCTGTTTTCCTGTTTTTCGAGAATAAACCCTTGGTTCACTCCATGTCTGCGTACTACCTTGCACTGCACTGGTCCTACCCCACCACTCGCCGTGACAGGATTGTAATGCTTTGAAATCATTGTGGCTGAGTGTTTTTCAGTTATTGATTTGTACTGTTCAAACTATTGAAAGCATTGGAGGAAACTTGCCGGGTCAGTCCAGGGTCAGTGTAGTATAGTAAGTTTGGAAGTGTTTGAAGTGGCTGGAGTTGTATGGGTAATCTGCAGACATTAGTGTGAATGTACCTATACAGCCTATAGCGAAGAAGATAAAGGTAGGGGGTTGTAGTTTGTAAAGGACATGTTCCAGAACACAACACAGATACTTTTCTGCCCTTAAGAAATATAGGTCTTCCATCTGTATTATGAGTTCACCATGCCTGGTCGTTGCGATGAAGTAAATACAGATTGTTCCTAGACCCTGAGCGGCAAAATAAGAACAAATTGCTTCTGATCCTTGATCCTATGCTAAACTGAACCATTTGTATGTCTCCTAGGAAAAAATGGCTGCTAAATGGAACACCAAATGAAATCTTCCGTGAGGCATACCTTCTGTTCTGTAATACTCAGCTTAACTGGATTGGTTTCTTTCTCTTTCTTTAATAAACATCATATGAGGAGGCACATTCAAGATGAGATTCTTAATGGATCTTACTATACCAGAGCCTCTATGAGCAGAGACAGATAAACATTGTGATCTCAACGCGTCATTCATCGGTGACAAACAATGAACCATAATGGCTTCATTTGACAAAATCTTGCCATAATTGTCCAGAATGTTACTGTTAATCCTCAACTCTGGCCTTGGATGAGCATTGTTCCAATGGCAGACAAATCTTTCCCACCTTTAAGTCGGAAATAAAATATGTCAGGAGGTGAGCGCACCTGCTATCTTATGTTAATAGGATGTATTGTTTTATAAGAGGACCACTGAACCCAACCAGTCCCCTGCAGAGGGTTTAAAGGTATAGTCGTTTTGTCTCTCTAATTTGCCCAGACAGCAAATCCTTGTCACTTACTGTTCTGTAGCTTCTGTGTGCAAGGCTCCATGCTGACTTGGCTCAGATGCTGTACGTTTGACCGGAAAGGAATGGAGGAGAAGATCTATCAAACTGACTGAGGGAGGGGTGGTTATGAATTAATGCGCGTCTTAAGCTTGAGCGTGCACATATAACAAAGATCCAGCTTGTAAGCCTTTGTCGGCACTTACTAAGACACGTCTGTCATGTACAATTGTCTTGTACACTCTTGTAGAAACTTTGTGGCATTTTTTTCTGTGCCAGGTTATAAACCGGAATTATGGCTTGCTCACAGTAGTTAGTGTGAAACTCGTTGGTACAATTTGACTCCTGACAGTAGTCTGTCTAATACCTCTCATGTTCCATTGAAATCCAGTTAATTTAGCTTAACTGCTCCTCCCTAGATGTGGGCTCGGTGGAAGGCCTTGCCTACCATAAAGCCAGGGACTCAATTTACTGGACAAGCTCCACCAGCTCAACCATCAGCAGGCACAGCCTCGACCAGAGACAGCCCGGGGCTTTCCTCAGAGAGGCTGTTGTCACCATGGCAGAGGAGGACCAACCCCATGCCTTGGTTTTGGAGGAGTGCCAGAAGTAGGTGTTGTTGTTTTCACCCCCCATTACTGTACATTCTCTGGGGCCTAGTTGTTCTCATTATGCGCGGATAACAGGAACTTTCAGTGTGCTGTGATGGATGTGTAAAAGCTGCAGTCTCTACTGGTGGGACAATGTGTGATCTAAGATGCTGAAGCTTTTTTATATGTATGTATATTTATATATATATATATATATATATATATATATATATATACATATATATATATATATATAAAAAAAAAAAAAAAGCTTCAGCATCTTAGATCACACATTTTGACTTTTAACACATGCTGAGTTCTCTGCTCTACAGCACACTGGGTAAGAAGCTGACTGAATGATCACAGGAAAAGTATTTCTTCACACTGTCTGTTTGTGCTACTTTACAGTAGACCTACTGATCCCTGGAAACAAAAATGCCAGCATAAAAAAACTGCAGTACTGTTTTTGAAATAAGTATATTTATTGTTTATACGAATGTTTACTTTGTTGTAATGCCAATTTCTGTTCATAGAAATGTATTTTTCATTGTGAAATTTGAAGTGTTGACTGTTCTAGTAGTGAAATAACTCCTGAGCGCCTACAGTCTTAGACAGGGAATAGGATTCAGGCCTCTCTATTTGTACCCATAGTTAGATGTGGTTAGGGTTAGGGGAGGTTTAACAACATAGAAACCAAGTACAATCATAGTATTTTCCGTAACCGTTTTCCCATCCCAACGATGCAACTCTTTCACACACATAAGCCCTTGATTAAGATTTTTTTTTTATGTACAGTCCCAGGTTTGTGTGAATGTGCGTGCCAGTCCTAACTATGTCATCAATGCAGGGACATTTGCCTGCAGCGTTAAAAATTTAATTGTGTTATTATGTCCTCGATTTTCCAGTCTGATGTTCTGGACTAACTGGAATGAGCATCATCCCAGCGTTATGAGGGCTACGCTTGCGGGAAACAACATCCAGAGGATCGTCAGTACGGACGTTGTCACACCCAATGGCCTCACCATCGACCACAAGGCGGAGAAACTCTACTTCTCTGACGGAACCCTGGGGAAGATTGAACGATGTGAATATGACGGCTCTCAAAGACATGTGAGTAGCTAGGATTTGACTTCAAAGTCATGGCGCCATTTCTTTCGTAGTTTTCATTATTCTCATTTAGTGCCGATGGAAGGTGTCTAACCCGGTTTTGATTATTGTTCATTGCAGCGAGGAAAGGAGTTGCTTTGTCTGATAACTAAGACTTTGAAGCCGTTTAGCTGTTTTTAGAGTACCCAAACTTTTTCTTGCTTCACAGCATTTTGACTACTAGTCCAATGTGTCAAATTGACTTTGAGCATGCTGGCTCCTCTTAGTACTTAACAGATGTCAAATTGAACAACCTTTAAGTGCCACCCTGTACATGGACTGCTTGTGCCATCATGGCCATGCATAGTCATGAATGTGGCCACTTAAGGAAACTGCCTTTTAATGAGATGTGTGATGTTTTGACAGCTTAAATGTTCAAGTGCTGCCATAGAGGCTGGCAAGGCTTAGCGTCGGTTGTGATGGAGGTCTTTGATGCACTGCACTACAATATTTCACAGTGTAGTGTCCTGGAACGACGGATGTGTCAATCACAAAGCCCACGATCTGGCAAGCCCAGCCTAGAAACCTGGAACTAAGCCCTGTGTGCGGTATGTGGATGGCCAGAGACATGCTCCTCTTGGCATACAATATTTACCGTATGGATTTATGATGGATTTATGATGCAAAGCTCCAGCTGTCTTCCAGACCTTCACGTCAGACCATTACAATTAATGATTCTTCAACCCATCGGGTTGTTTTGTTCACCATTAGAATGAAAGCTATTCTGAATGCAAGTTGGTCATTTTCTCTCTGTAGTTCAGTGTCTTTCACAGTAGTTCTCAGTCACATGTCTCTCAGGTGATACATTGTTTCTTTAGACTTCAAATATACCTCTTTGTCCCCTTGTAGCTCATTTAAGAGAAATAAGCACTCAAAGTGAAATGAACAAAACTTTCTATGAGTACCTACCAATTAAGTAGAGTAGTGCTTAGGGCATTATATATGTGTTGTTCACAATTATCTTAGTAGTCTTCATCTTTCTATTACTGCTGGTTTTACCTTAGTTTTCCTCAGACATCAGACTGTAATGACAGGGCTCCTCATTTCATGGTTAACTAGAAATCCTGGAGCTCTGGAAAAATCCTGCAAAAAACGGTAGTGTTGCTATGTTTTACTGTATAGTGTTTTACTGTGTGAAATTGTTTTGTTTGATACAAATGTGTTTTACCCCAATATACAGCCCTATGTATATTGTATCGGTAACTTGTTCATTTTTACTGTTAATTTTGATTTATTTCTATCTGGTACCTGTAAAAATACAATATCCCCTTGGGATTAATAAAGTACGTACTTGCCTATCTACTTACCTACCATTTACACTACTTGGTGTGTGAAAGTAATTTATCATCTCCTGGTGCAATGGAAGATCTTTCCTCAAACGCTGAGGCTTCTCTCTGTATATGGACACATAGGAACAGTAATTGATAGTGCTTCAGCCTCTTGGCTTTGAGGCATTTGTATCCATTAGGCCCACACCACAGGGGGCGATACGTTAAACAGTCGCTTCTTCTTTCCCTTCTGTTTGCAGCTTGTCCTGGAATCGGGGCCGGGGACCTTTTTTGGACTGGCAATTTACGGGAACTTAATCTTTTGGTCCGACTGGGTCAGAAGGGCTGTGGTACGTGCAGATAAATACACAGGGGGCAACGTTAAAGTTCTGCGAGCTGACATCCCACACCAGCCAATGGGGATCATTGTGGTTGCCAAGGACACCAACAGTTGTGAGTGATTGACTGTAAACTATAATATTTTATTAATTTTGCACGTTTTGCACAGCAAGAAACTTCTTCAAAATTAGCGCCATTGCACAACCTTGTTTGCTTCCATTTGTTGAAGGTAATTATGTTTCCGTAGCCTAGGTTGCTATGAATAGGATTTCTCTTTCAATAGCTCATTTGAAATACTTTTCTCTGAATGTTCACAATGCAACCCAAGTGCTAGGAAGAATAAAGGCCAGGTCCAGGAATGTAGTCAGCCCCTCGACACTTGACCCGTCCTGTGGCATGGCCAGTGCACTCAGCTAAATCCTCATCATTTGCATCACAGCACTCTCCCTGTCCACGTCCGTTTTGGCAGGGCCGTAGGCACCGAGGCTATGATTCACAGCTTTCCTCCTCATGCCACCGGTGGTGCCAAGCACAGTTCAAACAAGGGTCCGCTGGGAAGGACTCCCTTTGCCTCCGCAACACGGGCGTCCTTAAAATGTTAGCAGAGTTTTTGGAGGCTAAATCACTCTGGCAGTCACTTCCAAATCTTGGGTTGATAAATTGTGCGCAATAACCCTTTTTGTATGATTTTTTTTTGTCTCCAATTTAATGGCGACTTTTAAAGCAAATTTCCTCCATAACTCTGTATGTGCCTTGTCTTTATTATGTGCATGCAGTAGTAGAAACATCCTCTCATCAGGATGTTGGCTGTTTTTCCAGGTGAGCTGTCTCCTTGTCGAGTACTGAATGGGGGTTGTCACGACCTCTGCCTTCTCACCCCACAAGGCACAGTGAACTGCAGTTGCAGAGGGCAGCGCGTGTTACAGGAGGACAACAGATGTGTATGTAAGTCTACAGTTTTTTATCTCCTCCACCCACTCGACAGCCAATCATTAAGGTCTAATGACTCCGCTTTGAACCCGACATCCAGTCTTACTCATAAGCCCACTGGGAGTGAAGTTAGGATATTAAGCTAACTGGTGGATTTAGTTGGAGCACAGTAGACTCTGTGAAGGTTCTGGACTATAGATGTCAATTTGCAAATGACAGTTTAAGCCTACAGAAATTATCTATGGTATTTCATTCAATGGCACACAGTGTAAAACATGTTTAGCTGTGTATGGATTTCCCATTGTCCACAGAGAAGCAGAGAATACAAGCAGTGATGTCTGTTAAGTTCTGCAAGGTGAAACTATGGGCAAGGAAAATGAGAAACATTTCAGACTGATGTGGGAATTAGTATGCCTCAAACATTTTTAGTTTAGCTGAGGATTGTTTGGAAAGAATTGATATACAAAAGCAGTCTCAAAATACTAAAAAAGCAGTCTAAAATGAAGCCTTCAAACCAAAGTGTGCCCCTTTTCTCATTTTGCAGCTAAGACCTCATTGTGCAACATCCACACTGAGTTTGAATGTGGAAATGGCGAGTGCATTGACTATCTCTTTACGTGTGATGGAATAGCTCACTGCAAAGACAAGTCAGATGAGAAAATGCAGTATTGTGGTAAGCACCCCATTGATCCTACTGTCTTAGCAGCTTCCTCCAGTGAAAATCCTTTTTCTTCTAGCGAAATCTCCCGGGACCTCTGTGGAATGACTAATAGACTCACTTCATCAAATTGCACAAGACACAATATGTGTGATCTGTTAAATTACTACTTTGTCAAATTTCAGTTGGACAATTTCGTTTTTTCTTTTTCTGCTCGTTCAGATAACAGAAATTGCAGACAAGGCTTCAGGAGTTGCTTTAACAGGCGCTGTGTGGCCAACACATTGGTTTGTGATGGAGTCGACGACTGTGGTGACAATTCAGATGAGGTGTACTGTAAAAGTGAGAGAAAAAACGACTGCAATGCAGCACAGAACATCTCTAATACAGCAATATGTACTATCTACCTGTCCCTTTGTTTTTACCTGAAGAATAAGAAATGCCATCTTATTTCCTCTAACCAACAGTCTACTCTCACCTTTAGATGCAACCTGTGGTCTTTCGGAATGGCGTTGTCAAGACTGGACTTGCATTCCGGCCTCGTCCAGATGCAATCAGGTCATTGACTGCACCGACGCCTCGGATGAAAAGAACTGCAGTAAGATAAGCCTTTTTGTCAAGGCCCTCCAATGTAATTCTCATATCTCCTGGCGCTGTTGCCGTGATATTAATGTGGTGGACGTTACTGTTTTCCCAGATAACCTGGACTGTTCAGATTACTTTCAGCTCGGGGTGAAAGAGGCTGAGTTTATCAGCTGCAACTCCACATCGCTCTGCATCCACCCGTCCTGGATATGTGATGGAGCCAACGATTGTGGGGATTATTCCGATGAAGCTCTCTGCCGAGGTGACAAGCTCTTGTTCTCTACTGTAGATCTGCACATACTCTGGATGAGTTGAATCATGAGGGGATAAAGCTCTAGTGGTATTGAAGTGGACTGTCTGTGTTTACAGTTTAGTAGAGAGTTTTTGATATTAGATACTATATGTCGTACAGAATAATATAAAGTATCTGATCTGACACAGCTTTATTATACTCCTGCTCATTGATAATAAAATGGAAGCTAGAGTAATGCCCCGTGAATGACTGTTGTATCTTGCTCCTGTCCAGCCTCCCTAAGACGCGGGTGTCCTGATGGGTATTTTGCGTGCCCCAGTGGGAACTGCATCTCCAGCGTGTGGCTCTGTGATGGCCAGAGCGACTGTGAAGATGGAGCAGACGAATTACAGTGCGGTACGTAAGCCCCGCTGCCCACACAGGAATGTCATTTCAGATATTTGGATATGTAAGTTGTTACGCATGAATGTTTACAACAAACATTGCTTGTAGAATACTAAAACAAATGCATAATTTATTATTACCGTTACAATCATACATTCACATTTAATACAGAAGCAGAGCATTTCACCATTTCCATGATGATGATGAACTTTATAAAAAAAAGCCATCAGGCCTTAGGTTTCAAGGAAAGGTAGCTTCATTCTACAACTACAGTAGGATTATGTGGAACAGATGTGTCCAGTGTGAAAGAGCTGCAGTAGTTCAGGCTGATGTACTTGGACGGTTTATCCCCTGCTGTCTCTCTGGTCAATATTCCGGTGAGCTGTTGTCAGATAAGAGGATGGGCCGGCTATGGGAAGGTGGTCTTGAAATCAAACAGTGCAGCTTCAGGATGTGTTTCCTCTCTCCTGCTGAGCCAAATCTTTACTCCCCTACTTGAGCCTGTGGAAGATCCGCTTCAAAGCCCTTTAATGTCTCATAAAGAATCATAACTGGAGCCCACAATCCTCCCGGGCAGGTATCTAAGCAATGCTCTTTGACCCCACATTCCAAGTGAATGTGCATTCCTTTGCTGAGTTGTGTTTGGAAAGCTTCCCAGTGCCCAGGTGGACACACACAGTGATTCCCAGGCACCGCACCAGTGTCCGCATCTTGTGTTGACCTTGGCCTCGGCTGTTGCAAATGGGAGATTGTTGGCGGCAGGAGAAAGGCAGCAACGTGCCACAGTGAAATCGATGGGATAAACAAATAAGCAAATAAACAAAACGGACAATGTGCCCTAGGATGTGCTTGTGCAGGCTGGAATATTTTGCCTCTTTTTGCACTCTTTTGTACAGGGGTTGATTTACAAGGCGAGTGCCACTTTGAAAGTGCTTAGCAAATGAATGTCCCAACACTACGTTGCAGAACCCATTTTAAAAATGACTGTGATATTTTTCCATAAATTCCACATGCATGGGAACAAATGGGAACATGTAATGCTGCCTTTTAGCAGGAGATTTATGCAGTCCTGGGTTTTGCAATGGGCCCATGCCATTTCTCCTCTTTCCACGACACATGGAAGCAGAATGTTTGACAGAATGTTTGACAGAACAACGCTCTGTTAAGAACCCTAATTTTATTTGTCAGTTCTCCGTTACTTTAGACTCTCCGTGTTTGTGGAACCAGTTTGCGTGCGCCGTGAACAAGTGCATCGACAAACAATGGCTCTGCGACGGAGAGGATGACTGCGGCGATGCCTCGGACGAGAGCCAGGAGATGTGTGGTTCGTGTTTGAATTGGCTTCAGCATTGCATGGCCTCAGTATGTAGTCCCATGGTTGAATGTTAGGGATGCACGTATTCCCTCTGGGAATATTAAGCCCTACTTGATGACCAAGCGTTCCCTCCAAATGACAGGGTCGGAGACCTACGAACGTGAGTGGGCTTGGGTGTCCTATTTTCTGTGTGCTCCAGTCACTGTGTGTCTGTGCGTCTCCAGGCTCGGTGACCTGTGGGCCGGGCCTGTTCAGTTGCCCCGCCTCCTACGCCTGCGTGCCTCAGAACTGGCTGTGTGACGGGGAGAGGGACTGCCCCGACGGCAGTGACGAACACTCTGCTGCCGGCTGTGGTGAGACTCCCTCTTGTGCTGTACTGTTGGTCCACGAGCCGTCCCCTTGACCTCACCCTCGACGCACTCACGCACTGTGCGCACAGCTCAAACGTTTATTTACACGTGACATCCAGACTGAAGCAACCACGTCTTTATACATATTCTTCTAAGTATCTCATCATGGAAGAATGGTCCTTGATTGACAACTACAGAGGATAACCCTGTTGTGACCCTCTTCCATCAGCCCTCAACAGTACTTGCATCAAGGGGATGTTCAGATGCCACAATCAGAGGTGCATCGGACAGAGATTTGTTTGTGACCATGATGACGACTGTGGCGACAACTCCGATGAGTCACCAGAGTGTGGTCCGTGACTTATTGAGTTCCCTAACATCCCATATGTAGCTATTGGATTTACAAAAGTCAATGATTTCTGACGACACAAAAACACACATCATTTTTCACCCTGTCTTTACATGCTTATGTGTGTACCTACCTATTGTGCATGTGTGTGTGTGTGTGTGTGTGTGTGTGTGTGTGTGTGTGTGTGTGTGTGTGTGTGTGTGTGTGTGTGTGCGTGTGTGTCCTCACAGAGTATCGCTCCTGTGGACTGGGGGAGTTCCGCTGTGCAGATGGGCGTTGTTTGCCGAGTGCCCAGTGGGAATGTGATGGTTCACCCGACTGTCTGGATCACTCTGACGAACTGCCACACAACCCAAAGTGCTCAGCTGCAGGCAAGCCTTTTATCTGGTAGCAGCCGTTTGATGGATATAGCTGAGTCTAGCCTCCCATATGGGATGGGCACAAGCACCTGTTCACTATGACTCTTTGCCTAGTTTTATGCTTATGGACCAGTTTCCTTTGCTTTTTCTTGAATAAATGACTTTTGAATGCACGTTGTTTGCACAAAGATGTGGCAAAGAATAATGATATGGAGTATTATGACACCCAGTTTGTGACACCTTTTTTAAACTCAGTAAGTTGTCTCTGTTCATGCCATGAACACGGCTTGATTACCATCGATGCCCATTGCCTCATTAGAAAGCCTGTGCAATGGTTCCGTCTTCATGTGTGCCAACGGCCGCTGTGTCCCCCTGGCCGGCTTGTGTGACCAGAGAGACGACTGTGGGGACGGTTCAGATGAGCGGAGCTGCCACGTTGACGAATGTCTCAACCGCCATGTCAGTGGTTGCACTCAGGACTGTCAGAACCTGCCTGTTGGCTACAAGGTAGGACCTCATTAGCCCTAAAGCACTCTAGAACACCTAGCCGCCTAGTTTTATTTCTTCAACATCCACCCCCTTCCCACTAGGCTGTTAAAACAAAGCCCAAAGCCCAGCAAAGGTCCTGATGTTGATATTTCAGCAGCTCTCCGAAAATGTTTAACACAAAATTAAACAGAGACGCGGTTATTACATTCCTCAATTTATGACAGGCGTAAGGACTTTTTCAAACTTTATTTGGTTTGTAGATATTATATCCGTGAAATGTGCGACTTGTTCTTTCTGTTCTTTAAGCCTTAAGCCCTGTGGAGAACATTAGGTCTCTTTTTTTCTAGTCTGTCAGAATGAACATGGAGACTGAAGAGAAACAAAAAGCCATAGAATCACTTCAAAACGTGTGAAGAACTGGCTTGTTCATCCAAAAGCTACAGGGATGTGTAGAATAGGATATATCTGAGATATGTCAGGACCTGCTTGAAGCTTTGAGATAGATCTCATCATCAGCATGGTTTTATAGTCTGAGCATGGCCTTGTCCAACACAACCACACCTATTAGCTTTCTGTTGATTGCTTCAGTGCCCCTAGTATATAAAAGACGTTCTTGAAATGACGGGCCACTATCTGTTTTTTTGTCCCCTCCACCTCTAGTGCAAGTGTTGGCCCGGTTTCCGACTGAAGGACGACGGAAAAACCTGCGTCGACGTTGACGAGTGTTCGTCTGACTTCCCCTGTAGCCAGCAATGCATCAACACCTACGGTTCCTACAAGTGCCTGTGTACAGACGGATATGAGGCCCCAGCGAAGAATCACAACAGCTGCAAGTCTCTCTCAGGTGGATATCCGTAGCTACCTCTACGACTCCATACAACATCCCCCCCCCCCAGCCACATCCATCTGATTGTCTCTATCTATCTATCTATCTCTCTCTCTCTCTCTCTATCTCTCTCTCTCTCTCTCTCTCTCTCTCTCTCTCTCTCTCTCTCTCTCTCTCTCTCTCTCTCTCTCTCTCCCTCTCCCTCCCCCTTCTCTGGACTTAATCCCCTTCTCTCTGTTTCCGTCACTCAAGCTTTCCCCTTCCTGAAAGTTTTTTCTTAGGGACTCGCAGTCATAGAAGAATGATGTCATTGTCAGCATGTGGGTGCATGATCGCTTGAAAGGGCCGAGATCCGTACTGAGGACCTGAAGTGTTGTCGTTACTGGCATATGTTCCGAATGGGAGTCTGTGGGGAGGAGAGCCGTGTTTGACAATGACTGACACCTCCCCAGTCTCTGATGGGGCTGAGCAAAGAGGGGGAAGGAGACAGCGGAGCTATTAAAAGTAATGAGTCGGGGTATAATCGCCGGGAGCAGTATTTTTTGAGTCACCTCTGCATAATAGTACATGCCTCTGTGGATCTCTGGGTAATAATTGCAGTCACCAGGTGGTGTTCTGTGAGGTCCTCACCTCCTAACAGTCCCCTGCTTATTTCATGTTTCGCAGCTGAAGAGCCTTTCCTCGTTCTTGCGGACCACCACGAGATTCGGAAAATAAGCACAGACGGGTCCAATTATACTCTGTTGAAACAGGTAATGTAACACGATGCCAGAGTATGGAAATATTTTCTTTGTGCATGTTAGTGTGTTTGTTAAATGGACGATGATCTGCTCAAAGCACATTAAACCCTAACTGAACACTCACACACTAAGTTATGTGAATAGTATGGTAGAATTTTTTGGATCTGGTTGCACAAGGGGGTTTGTCTGCCTGCCTGCCTGCCTGCCTGCCTGCCTGCCTGCCTGCCTGCCTGCCTGCCTGCCTGCCTGCCTGCCTGCCTGCCTGCCTGCCTGCCTGCCTGCCTGCCTGTCTGTCTGTCTGTCTGTCTGTCTGTCTGTCTATCTATCTGTCTGTCTGTCTGTCTGATTAAGTCCCAATGCCATCTCACACATAGTTCAGTTTGTGATATTGCATTAGCGGGCCTCAAGCCAGGCCGGAGATTAAGACGGACACCAGCAGGAGGCAGGTACAGTCACCATGCCTCCTTGATTTGTAGACCAAGAAGCTCATGCTGTGAGGCACTGCTCATCTCAGAGATAATAATACAATTTGCTGTACCATGCTGTCTGGCGGATATCTTCATATCCTGGGTCTGAAATGATTCCAAAACACATTATTTCAAACACTCCAAAACATTCTCTGGGTTATGGGGCAAAGCAATGAGCAACTCCCCCACCCCCCAATGAGATAACTTTGATTAGCTTTAACCAAATCCATCCCCAAGAGCTTTGTGCTGAGGATTACATAATGCATACTGTTTAATGATGGAGATGCTTTCCTTCCATAGGGTCTGAGTAACATCATAGCGCTAGACTTTGACTACAGAAAGGAGCTGATCTACTGGATTGACTCGAGCACACCTAGCCAACGGAGAATAAACCGAATGCGCCTGAATGGGAGTGACCTTAAGGTACAGCCATAGTTTCAAGTGTGTCCTCTATGAGTCCTCTATATGAAAAAAAGAGGACTTTTGCTAGTAGCAATGTGTTGGCTCTTGCTAGAAGGACATACTCAATCAATGGGCTCAAACTACTAAAGTCCCCTTCCAAAGTAAATCTCCTTCTGTCAGTCTGTCTGTTTATCTTCCTCTTTCTCTCTCTAACTTTCTGTCTCTTTAGTTATCTCTCTCTTTCCTCTTCTCTCTCTCTCTTACTCAATCTTCCTTTTTCTCTCTCTTTGTCACTTTCCTTCTTCTCTCTCTCTTTCTCTCTCTCTCTCTCTCTCTCTCTCTCTCTCTCTCTCTCTCTCTCTCTCTATCTCTCTCTCTCTCTCTCTCTCTCTCTCTCTCTCTCTCTCTCTCTCTCCTCTCTCTCTTCTCTTTCTCTCTCGGTCTCTCTCTCCCCTTCTCTCTTCTGCTGGGTAGGATTCCACTGCCTAGAAGATAACAAGGCTTAGATAATATATTGTAAATCTGTAAGTAAACACACTGGGTGTGTAGCTTTGTAAATGTGACAAACTCCCAAACTGAAGGTTGAATTGAAACACACATAAAATAAGGACATTTTCCTCTGCATTATGGTGCTATAATGCATTCCATTTGAGGGTAATGAGGTATGGCATAAAAAAGAGGTGCACAACTGTATTAGAATTTGTGAATGAGGACCACTGCATTGCAGGTATCTTGGGTTAAGGCGTGAGATGGGAGGGTAACCATGGTTGCCCATTAGGGCTGAAGAGGTGTGGAAGATCAACTATAACAAGCCCCCCCCCCCCCTCCCCACTAGTGCCTGTTAATCTTTACCATTGGTAATAACAAACAAAAAAAAGATTCTTCCTTTGATTCCCCTGTTGGATTTGTGCTTCGGGGCTTAAACTAGAACAATTTCTGAGATTACAGTATCAGACCAATGTCACAGCATGAATGGAGCATGGATGTAACAAGTCTGCATGTTTGCTCCCCCATGTGGTCATGTTGTACTGATGGTTTAGGCAGGAGGACTCAGTATAATATTTACTTGATACTTTATTCACACGGTACAACACATCATTGTAACATTTGATTTGGGATTATGGTTGTGCTTGCATCGGCTCCCTGCCGCACCCAACGGAGACACCGTCTCGACCTCCGAGCAGAGAGCAGCGACGCATTCCCCCTACGACAGGAAACACAGAACCAAGGGTGGAGGCCGGGGAGGCGGAGGCAGCAGATTAAACAGGAAGCACCCTGTGTCGCACTAGCAAAGCAGAGTGCAGCGATATCCTGATTAAATAACCCGCCCTGCTAAGAAGATGTGCACCTACTGCTTGATATGACGCGCTGCCAGTGACGCGCTGCTAATGAGGCGCTATGTCTCGTGTCCCCCTGCATGAACCAGCTCCGCTTGATTTCAGGAATGTAGACACAGAGTATCAAAGGTTTACATACTTTCACATACAGTCTGAAGCTCTGATGCTTTTTTATATGCCACTTATCCACTTTGCCCTTTCATTCAGTGTTATCATCCAACTCTTTATGTAGAGGGGAAATAAACATGTCTGCATTTCCTAAAGGCAAAAATAAATACAAACTTTCGATTCAGCCTGCTTTTCTTCGATTCATCCCCTCAACTCTCTTACTTTATAACCAGTCAAACAGAGACTTGCCTTTCAGACAGGGAAAATCAAAATAACTGCCATTACTTTTAAGACAAGATATGTGAGTTTCTTTTATGGTTAAAAGAAGTGCTTCTTATCCATCTGGTGCAACCATTGTTTGAATCCACACAAGATGGCAAGGAGTTTTGCCGAAAAAAAAAGAAAAAAACGGTGTACGTTTTTGATTCAAAGGGGCTTCATTTACATTATCGGTCTTGGTTGCTATGGTTACATCACAGTCCAAGTTAAAATGTTGTTGACTTGAAATGTGGCTTTCTGTATTATTGAATAGCATACTGTTTTCTGTCTGTGTGTTGATCAGCCACATGTTTGTTCTATTTAGAATATTCATGTCCTCATTTCGTTAACCCGGTAACCCTCAGATAGTCCACCGGACATCCATCCCCAGTGCGCTGGCAGTGGATTGGATTGGGAAGAACCTGTACTGGTGTGATGTCGAGAAGAAGACCTTGGAGGTGTCCAAGGCCAACGGCCTCTATCCCACCATTCTGGTCAGCACTGGTCTGACCAGCCCCTCTGACCTGGCCCTGGACCCCAGTTCTGGGTACCTACCTCCTCCCTCTTCCACAAACCCACAAATCACAGGCTGGTCGTCACAGAACGGAGACAGTATTGTGTTAGAAAACACACCTAAACATCATCTAAAACTGTTCCAGAATATATGCTCATCAGCCTTCAGTACATCAGATCTGAAATAGATATGTTCGTATTGTTCTGAGTTTGTGACATCCGACTGTTATTCTGTGTGGTCGTCCAGCCATTCTACCACTGAAAGGGAACACATTCCAACAGTTATTACTGGAGAGAGTTCAGAAGGAGTGAATGAATGAACCTGAAGTGTTTTTCCTTCCGTTGTAGATATGTCTTCTGGATCGATAACGGAGAGCAGCCACACATTGGCAGGATCGGCATGGATGGCACTGACAGGCTGGTGTTCAGCAGCACAGAAATGTCTAATCCCACCGCTCTTACTATCGACTACACTACCAAGCGGATTTACTGGGCTGACTCCAATCACCTTCTGTTTTCAAATATGGAAACTTCAAAAGCACACAAAGGTACAGGACATAAGGATGTCATTATGTTTGCCCTATAACCCACGTGAGTTTATTGTAACATTCTGTTCTAACAGATCATTATTGCACCCTTTAAAACTAAATACTACAATGAGTCCAATCCAATAGGGAATGCAGTTATTATACACAAATCGTCCGTTGTAAAAAATCGAAAACATCATTTGTAGCCTGATTTTAGGGTGAGAATGATTCAACTTCTTCAGCACAAGGTTTGAATTAGAAGCGGTGCTAATTGTGTGTGAGTGAGAACCAGCTCAGACAAACCTCTGACAAGTCCATCCTTCACTTTACCAATGAAACAGAAACCCCACCAGTGACTTGTCTGACACAACTGGCTATCACAGCCATAAATCAGGAGATCCTGAGCAAGGGTGCAATTGTCCGTTTGGGTGACTGTGACTTAGTGTGTGTGCGAGGGACATCACCTGCTGGCATTTTCGACTCCCTGATTCATACCATTTTCAATTGATTGCAGTGCCTGTTCTAGACATCCGAGGAGTGGTGGGACTAGCTCTCTTTGAAGACTACATCTATTGGACTGACGAGAAGTCCAAGTCCCTGAGCCGTGCCCACAAAACCTCCGGGCTTCAGAGAGTGGAGCTCCTCGGCTCCTGGCATGCCATCAGGAACATCAAGGTGTACCATCCTCTCTGCCAGCCTGACGGTAATTGTCTGCCTGTGTTCATTTGTGTGCGTCTGCGTGTGTGCGTCTGCGACTATGAGCGTGTTGGCTTTTGCGCGTGTGTTTTACGTGTCTGCATGTGTCTGTACGTCTGGGAGTGTTTGGCCACCTGTATGTAGAGTAGATGGATGGGAAAAGCATGGGAAGGAAAGTGCAGTGTTTTGTCCCACTTGCAGTACCCAAACACCAGTGTCAGGTGACCAACGGGGGATGCAGCCACCTCTGCCTGCTGTCTCCAGGAGGAGGATACAGATGTGCCTGCCCCACCCACTTCTACCTGGCTGCCGACTCTAAGACCTGCCTGTCTAACTGCACCGCCAGTCAGGTCAGTGCGCCGTCTCCCTCATAGACAGTCACTTCTTCCTATTCACACGGTCTGTTCCTACTGGTATTTGGTGTACACACCCTACACTACTAATGGGATTCATATCATGGAATGGTCTTATGCGTGTGTCTTTGTTAATGGCTGTCTGGTGCAGTTTCGCTGCGGGACAGACGAGTGCATCCCCTTCTGGTGGAGGTGTGACACGGTGGACGACTGTGGCGATGGATCTGATGAGCCTCCAGACTGCCGTGAGTCTCCCCTCAGACATCGTGTAGTGCGCAGCGCACACTGTGACCAGCTGGAGTTGCTGGAGTCTAAAGTGACAATCATTCACATCTGAGCACGCGCACTGCACCGGTTCTGTTTCTCTTCCAGCGGAAAACCTATCAGCACTGTGTTAGAACCAAGCCAGGATGTGTCTCCGTGGAGACACAAATGTTTATCTTTCTCATTATCTGATGGTTAGAAAGATATTTATTTTTCCTTTGGTTGTTTTTTAAGTGACTGAGGTGAAAGATGTGTCTGTGTGTGTGTGTGTGTCTGTATATATGTGTGTGTGTGGATTCTCGCCCCCCAGCTGAGTTCCGTTGTCAACCTGGAAGGTTCCAGTGCGGCACAGGACTGTGCGCTCTCCCCCCCTTCATCTGCGATGGAGAGAACGACTGCGGGGACAACTCCGATGAAGCCAACTGTGGTGAGGCTTGGAGCGCCTTCATTCAAGCCTCCAAGAATTTCATCACACGATTATTCTTTTTTTTTCTCCAAGATTCTCCAAATGTAAAAAGAATACAACGTTGTGCGATGGAAAGGAAAGTAAAGCTTTTCTTTCTTTTTCTTCTTAGAGTCATACATCTGTCTACCGGGACAGTTCAAATGCAGGAAACAGAAGAAGTGCATCCCCCTGAACCTGCGCTGTAATGGTCAGGATGACTGTGGGGATGGAGAGGATGAAACAGACTGTCGTAAGACACCCAGATCCCACACTCTCTTACACTTTCATTTCTCTGGAAGGGTCTTGAAGAGGCGACTGACTGAGAGATAAATGGGTTGACAGCGGGACATTTTTTTTTATTGGCGAGTTTCGGCAGGTGAAAAATGACCCTGCAAAATGAGGGAGTATTCATAAAAGGCTTAGCTGTTAACACTGCTGACATTTCCTCTTGCGCTTCGAGAGAGTGAGGGAAAGAGAGGAAGTCTTGGCTGAGAAGAACAATACATCTTCTCCCCTCTAATAAGGGAGAAATCCCTTTTCCTCAATTCCCTGAAGAAGCTATATGGTTGTATTTCAAAATGTATCATTAAACCATATTGCATGAACGACGGATTGAGTTAGCACCCTCCGTCCAGATTTGATCCTCTGTTCAAAACCATTAGAAAAGCCCGTGATGGGCTTTGTTATGCGGGCCTTGCTATTGCTACCAAAAGCATCCCAGAGAAATGTAATTACACGCTCAGTGCATAGGGTACAAGCACACGGAGAGATGAGAGGACACAGAGTTTGTGCTTTTTACCAACATAGCATTTTTCTGTTACAACGACCTAGTTTAACTTCAGACTGCTGGAATTCATTTGGATTGTCTGTCTCTTGACATTTAAAGATACATATATATATATATATATATATATATATATATATATATATATATATATATATATACACACACACACACACACACACACACACACGCTTGTGCACACCCTAAAGGGAGGAAAAAGATGATGGAGAAGGGGAGGTGCAGCCCTGGGGATTTTCAAAGCACCTGTAATCTGACCTGCCATGTTGTCAGGACTTGTCTTACAAGTGACATCTTCTAAGACAACTTGGCTCAAGTCACTCCTCAACCCCCACAGAGTCCATGTTAATCCCTGTTAGAGACAAGCACCGGGTTAATGATAGGCCTCTCCAAGAAGCTGCCGGTGGATCTTAATCCCTCTCTCTTCTGCCTCAACCCCTCCCTCTGTCTTTATCTCTGCCTCTACCCCTGCCCCTCCCCTACCTCTACTTCTTAATGTACCCTTTCCCTCTTCCTCTCCCCCTTCCCTTACCTATACCCCTGCCTCTACCCCCACCCCTGCCTCTCCCCTACCTCTCCCCTGCCTCCCCCTAGTGCATGTGTCTGCTGCGGCTGTCAGATCCAGCTTGGCTTATTGTGGAACCCTGGTGCCCTGGGGTGGTTGGGGTGGGGGTGTTGAAGCTAGAGGAAGCGTACGGTAAACGCCCCAGCAGGGGGCTGAGCAGGGGAGGATGGCAGGGGCTGGAGCTGGCGCTGGGGCTGCTGCTGCTGGAGGCTGAGCTTCCCAGGGCTGAGTCTCACCCAGGGTGGAGATTAGGGCCGACAGGAGGAGGGTAAGTCTGGGATGATCACGCTGGGAGGGCAGGTGTTACAGCTGGAGCTGG
The DNA here is from genome assembly GCF_054491055.1 of Hypomesus nipponensis. NCBI lineage: Eukaryota > Metazoa > Chordata > Actinopteri > Osmeriformes > Osmeridae > Hypomesus > Hypomesus nipponensis. Next base: position 7,728,327 of record NC_140372.1, read on the forward strand.
AAGTCACCGTACTACAGAGAATGTTCTGGATCTGACTGCAGAGAAGTTGGAAGGGAGGGGGGGGGGGGGCGATGGGGAAGGGGGGGCGGCATAGTTAAGCCCAGTGACATATATTTTCCTTGATATTCTCACTAATATTTTTGTATTCTTTAATTTTCTGTCAGTTGCATTGACCTGTAATACAGACAGAGTTCTTCCATTCTTCCTACTGCAGGAAGATATTGATTGCTTCTCCTCTTCTTTCAACGCTTCACTGAATTGCCACAGTACTTTCTTTAGTAATTCCATCTCAACACCTATTCTTTCTCAGCTGACAGCACATGCTCCTCGGACCAGTTTCAATGCAAGACCTCCATGCACTGCATCTCCAAGCTGTGGGTCTGCGACGAGGATCCTGACTGCGCTGATGGCTCGGACGAGGCCAGCTGTGGTGAGCGACCCCATTTTTCACCCAGAGAGTTTCAAAGGCTGTTGCGCATGAGCCTTGAGATTTGAACAGGTTGGAATGTACATTGTTGCATGTAAGTTCCAGTTGGAGGGTTTATTTGCATCACTGCACTAGTAAATACATTTGATGTAGCACTCATCACTCACACAACCAGAACATTGTCTAGTACAGTGGATAAAAATAACAACTTGAGCTCAAGAGGATTCACACATAATCATACATTCTGAAGATGAAGTAGTCTTGCGACTGAACATCTAAAAATCCACATACCCACCAATAATAATATTCTATTATTCCACCTGATGTGTAATCCTATGTGATTTCATTTCCTTTAGATTTATTTCCTTCATTTTCACTCATCTTTCCCAGGAATACAGTTTTCAACATAGTGGTAGAAGTTCCTGAGTAATAAGCTTCGTTCAAATTAAGATTCTTCTAATGACACACTAAATCTGAATATAAGCACTCAAACATGACGCAGATTGTAAATGAATAATGCATTCTGTATTCATCTCCTCTCCTGGCAGTTGGATTAAAAGTCTTGACAGTGAGATGAGAGGAAATTGCCTTGCCCATTTGTGTAGTGCTGGAGTCACCGTGAGGAGATGACATTAGCAGGCTGTCATTGTAATAGGGGAACACGGGAACGAGGGAAAGATATTATCCTCCTGTCCTCGATAGACTTTTCTTATTCCTCACTGTTGCCTTAAGTTAACAGAAGTCATGCACAGATATATAGATAAGACTCTATTCAGCTGGAACATAAGGATATAAATCTATGGCATTGATCTCGGTTTGCCCTGGTTTGGTCTGTGTCCATGCAGATGAGAAGACATGTGGACCTCATGAATTTAGGTGTCAAAACAAATACTGCATCCCAGAACACTGGAGGTGTGATGGCCAGAGCGACTGCGGAGACCACTCTGATGAGGATGACTGCAGTGAGTCACCGGTGTAAAATGATCATTTTCAGCACGTCAATAAACAACTGTAGCCAGACATGGTGTGGGTTGGAACTGACAAGCGACGCTCCTGATGTCACTATGGAAGGAGAATACTTTAGCTTATAGTTAGGACTTGTTGTTGGTTAACTGCGGATAAAAGGAATATATGTGGTGCTGTTCACTATGGTGAAGGTCTTTCATGCTTAATGCTGAGATGGGAAGCCAGGGCTTCAAACCTCTTTGTTCTCCCTGGAATGTCTCAGAGCCGGCAACATGCAAGTCCAAGGACTTTGTGTGCGCTAACGGAGAATGCGTCTCTGCTCGCTTCCGCTGCGATGGGGACAAAGACTGTGGTGATAACTCAGACGAGGTACGCACACAACATCAAATAGGAACCATAACTATTGGAAAGGGTCGTAACTCTGAAGTGGGTTTTTTTGTTGTTTTTTTTCACAGAAAGGGTGTGAGACACACTCCTGTCCAGAAGACCAGTACCAATGTTTAAATCTGCTCTGCATCTCACGCAAGTGGCTCTGTGATGGACAGGAAGACTGCAAGATGGGAGAAGATGAGAATAACTGCCAGGAGCCTGGAATCAGCTACGGTTTGCCCATTTTCAGAATAGCTACTGGATATTCCTTATTTGTCTCTGGACTGAGGTCCATCAATCATATAATGATTGTATTTTGAGGACGTGTGTATACGCAGAAGCTATGTAGAAGCTATGTTAAATTAATACCTGTAAATGCAGTGAAAGGCACTCCAGGTTTGTGACACAAATAGACACCTGACACGAGTAAACAAACCCATATAAATCAGCGTTCCCCTTTCTGTTTCTGTATGAAATGCATGCTGAAAATGTAATTTTGTCATGTAATGGAGAGGCGAGATTGCTTGGAGGCAGTTCAATGCTTAGCAGAGGCCTCAGTCATAACTACATGACATTTTGCTCCATCTGCAAACAAGAGGTGTGAAATTTTAAATGAACGAGTTCACAAGGGTCTTTTTCCATATCTGGACTTGAATATTTTAGCGAGTACTTTCTCAGTAGGGTGCCATGGGGGACAGCCATCGCTGCGAATGCTCTTTAGATTACTCAAATGCAGGGCAGCCATTCAGAGGCATCTAAAAGCTTTTGCCTTTCCCCCCTGTGAGGCAAGAGAATGAAAGGGCTCCAGACATACTTCAGCTCCAGATGAGCTTCCTAAAGTCTGAAGTTTTGACCAATGAAGTTACAAATATAGACACCACAAAATCACATCAATTTCTAATGTTTCAGAAATAGCTTTTCAACAATACCGTCGAGATCATCTAAAGATAGCCCTTCAACAACCAAACAGTATCAGTAGACATAAAAACACATGCAACACAGCCAATATAATGTGGACTGCTTTGAGTATTTTCTGGTAATGTTTTGCAGTGGCATCCTCATGTTTGCAAAGTGAGTACGTCTGTGCTCATGGAGGCTGTGTGGCAGCTAGCCGGAGATGCGATGGCCAGACCGACTGCTCTGATGGATCGGATGAGGTGCGTTCTGAGGAAGCTGGCCTCTGTCTGAACAGAGACCCCCCCCTACGAACACACACACACACAAACACACACTAACACACACAAACACATATACACGCAAATCTGACGGCTGTCGCCATCTTTTGTCCTGTTTTCACCGATTTTACTTTCTGTTCCATCATATTGTCTGTGATTGCACAGTTAATCTCAGATTAAACAGTCAATCTAAGTGTGCAAAATCCATCCAGGAATATGAAATACCTCCATGGAATTGTTGTGACATTGACCTTTTGGCTTTTTCCATCAGTTCGTAATTAAAAACAGGCTCTTTGTTCAAAGTCTGTAGAAGGCTTCCAGGTATTCCATAACTCCCATAACACATATACCTTTACAAATTTCACTGGCATCAAAGTCCAGAGTCGTCTTTCTTAATTTAGTCAATGATTCAGGTTTCCTGGGGGATAACACTCATGGGAAGGATGGCTGGATCTTCAACATGCTGTATAGACACTGCCCTTGCTGTGGCAAATCAGTACTGCACAATGCACGTGTGTGCGTTTAGTAGTTGTCGTTGTTGTGCTGACAGGTGGACTGTGTGAGAGAGTGCACGGAGGAGGAGTTCTTGTGCCAGAACCGAGCCTACTGCATCCCCGCCCGCTGGCGCTGCGACGGCGTCTCCGACTGCGTGGACCACAGCGACGAGGCCAGCTGTGTGCAGGGTAGGCTCCCGCCTGTGTGTCCTTGTGGTGAAACAGAACGGTGAAGTGTACATGACAGTACAGGACCTTCTGCCCTGTTCTAGGCCTCTCGTGCCTTTGTTCCTCCACCACCGTCGTTCATACAAAGTTGCCCGCCTCAACCTCCCCTCTCATATGTTACCTCTATGCCCTTTGAAATAGTTTCACCATCAGAATGTCACCTTTGTGTATCACACCTGTGTGTCGCAGCTGCCAGTGTGTATTATTCACGCGTGTTTAGTTATTCATTTTCGCAGGTTGAAATCCACCCCTAGAGCTATGCTGTTTGTTGTGCTGGTTGCAAGGCTGCCGGAAAAGGCAGTGTTAATCAGTAAGAAAGAAAAACACATCTGCTTCTTTCTGCTTGTGTGAAAATAATCGGATTCTTTCATCCTGTCAGACTGTTCGCTGTTCACTTTCGAGATGTCTGAACTTGTCATGATATGGTGTGTATCGAGTATTGGTCAGTAGATCAGCACCTCCCAGTTGACCAGCGTCTTATCTGATTGCTTGCAGGACCCCCCTACTGTCGCGCCGATGAGTTTATCTGCAACAACACGCTTTGCAAGCTTCACATCTGGGTGTGCGATGGAGAGGATGACTGTGGAGATAGCTCCGACGAAGAACCCAGCATGTGCGGTAGGAGAGACGCTTCTGATTGATGTTTTCGTCGATTGAAAGATGAAGGTTATACAGGATGTCCACCTTGTGCCCCTTGTCACTCTCTCTTCTGAATCCCGTCTCCAGGCAGAATGCCGTGTCCACCGACAAGGCCGTTTCGCTGCTGGAACGGCCGAGTTTGCCTGCACCCCGAGCAGGTGTGCAACAACGTGGACGACTGCGGCGACCACTCAGACGAGGAGGACTGTGGTGAGCCAATCGGCGCGCCCTATCGGTTGCCATCTCTCTCTCTCTCTCTCTCTCTCTCTCTCTCTCTCTCTCTCTCTCTCTCTCTCTCTCTCTCTCTCTCTCTCTCTCTCTCTCTCTCTCTCTCTCTCTCTCTCTCTTCCACACATTCTGCATTTTGAACTGGATAGATTTTGAGACAGGACTACCTGAACCAGCATTCGAAATAGCCCCCCGAGGAGGAAGCATTTCATCAGACACATCCAAGGTTCTGTCTGATCAGCAGAGATCTGGGATCAGAGATCTGGGATCAGCATTGGGAGCTGGAACCCTGCTCTCAGTTTTCTATTTGTATTGCTGGGCAAGAACCTGTTTCGTATCCAGAGTATGCTTAATTCAAATGCATTCCTAGTTCTAAAAAGGATGCATCCACCCAAACAAACAGAGGAAGGGCATCTCAATCTAGGTTATGAGCATACCCATTATGGTTTGCACTATTCCCTGGTGGTGCAGTAACCTCTGTATACACTCTTGTGCCATGCCCTGGTTTAGAGGACACCGCTAGGCCTCCCAGACCTTGTGGGAAGACAGAGTTTGCCTGCAGCAACCATCGATGTATCCCAGCTGAGCTGCAGTGTGACCTCTTTGATGACTGTGGTGACGGGGGCTCAGACGAGCAGGATTGTAAAACTGGTGAGTAGACAACCTGGCTTCTGGCTGTTTTGTCCAGCTCTTTCCACCTGCCAGGCTCCTTGAGGCCTGGGCTGAGCATCTCTTTTCATTTCAGTTTCCAAGGAACAGGGCTGTAGAGAAAGACTGAATTTGTGTGGAGATGATGCCATCTGCAACCAAACAAGAGCTGACCCCCTCTGTGAGTGCAAGCCAGGCTTTCAGAGGGACCCAAGGAATAGGCTCTGTGAAGGTGCGTACGGTATAAGAGGTCTATTTGATCTCAGTTCCCTTTCAGTTTGCACAAGTGCCCTTTCAAATATAAAAAATGAAAAAATAAAGAAATGTATGATATATAATCATACATGTATTATATATACATATATTATATGTATTATAATACATATATTATGTATAAATATATATATATATATATATATATATATATATATACACTTATACCTACTCTATGCTGCTCTCAGGCCTGTAAAGCAACTGTCATTACAACATGCTACTTTCAGGCACTTTTTATCTTCTATCGTTTAAGCTTGTAAATTCTTCAACTGGATTTAGATGGGTGGAGATTTTACTTGGCCAGCCAAAGATTGGCTGTATAAGCCTCCTTGATCAGTCTGGTCCTGTGCTCAGGTTCATTGTAGTGCCGTCTACTGTAGTCACGTTTCTGGAATTTGGTTGTTGCTGAATTATTTATTTCCATGTTTCAAGCCTTATGACATCCAGATTAATTAAATCAATACTGCTTCATTTCTCAAGTTGCTATAACCCAACAACAGCCTCTGAAGGAAAATACAAAGCCTAAAATCTAGACTGAACCACTCTAATGTATGCAAATGAAACAACACAAATGAATACAATAGCCTGAAAAAAATGCTGTAGCTGGGCCAGTCAACTTTAGTAACCTAAAGAGAGGAAATAATGGTAATGCTGGTCAGATCAAATTAAATTTGATTTGTTTTTGTTTGCTCTTCCACAGAAGTGAACGAGTGCCTTCAGTTTGGCACCTGCTCTCATTACTGCACAAACACAAAAGGCTCATTCAAGTGCACTTGTGAAAGTAATTTTAAGGAAATCGACGGGGAATGTATAACTAAAGGTGAGCATTTCTTTATTGTGTCATTTTACCATACTATTTGTTATTTGGACCATCGTGCACTGACCTGAAAGGCTTCATGGTATGTACTTGTTCATGGATCTATCTCTACGGCTCCATGGACAGGACCAGAGGATCAAGTTCTCTACGTAGCAAACGACACCGAGATCCGGAGCTTTGTGTATCCGTTTAAGCAAACCCACGGACAGCGACTGCACGCCCGGATAGAGGAGGGGGCCCGCATGGTCGGATTGGATGCTTTTGTTCACCAGCACAAGTTTGTGTGGGCCACCAATTTAAACCCCGGAGGAATATTTTACAAAGATATACTGGACAGAAGTCAGGCGAAAGTGAACAGTGGAACTATAGTAAGTAGAGGACATCACACTCTCTTAGGCAATATCATTATTGTATTCTTTGTATTCCTCATGTCAAGGGAAAGGTCAACATTTTTTTAATGTTAGCAGTGAAACTGCATAATCACATGCTTTACATCTTAAAAGACCTGTATGCCCTATTTTCCTGTTACTAGAATTCATTGGCAATAACTCCATTGGTGAATTTTTTCTTATATATGGCAACTAATGATTGCATTTTGTTCGCTTGATTGCATCAAGACTTTGGCATTATACTCTACTATCCAAGACTAAACCTTGGCGAGAAGGCCATAGTGTTGTAAAAATACTTCAACACACAAGTTACCTTCATTGATGACATCTCCACAGATATGTCATGTTGAATATCTACTGTATGCTGGCCCCTTATTGGGCATAGAACCAAGTCCCTCAATACCTCTGTCAATCTTTGATTGGAGACCCAGAGGAGTGCTCTCTGTGTGACTTCAAAGAGAGGTGTCGCACTGATCTGTCACTTGAGCTACAACTCATATGACAGTGTTGGCGTATGTGCATGTGTGTGTATGCGCGTGCGTGTATGTGTGTGCATCTCTGTGGACCCAAAATGTGTCTATTGACTGTGAAGCGAGACTGAAAGCCAAAGTCAATCTGTAAACATGAACCCATAACCCATGTCTTGGTTCTCCAGTGTCCTGACTTCAGGAGGCCGAAAGACATATCTGCCGACTGGGTGACTGGGAACATCTACTGGACAGACCACTCCAGAATGCACTGGTTCAGCTACTATACTGCCCACTGGAGGAGGCTTCGGTATTCTATCAACGTGGGTCAGCTTAGCGGACCAAACTGCACCCGGCTAGTCACAGACATCGCAGGGGAGCCCAGCTCTATCTCTGTCAACCCTATTCAGGGGTACGATGGTTCCTTCAGATTTTCGACACTTTTGCGTCTCTGAAAAAGCCAGATATAATATTTGATTGCTAATGCTTCTCCTTGCTCTTGCTGTGTTCCAGAATGATGTATTGGACCGTGATTGGTGAACATTCCCACATCGAGGAGGCAGCCATGGACGGCTCCTTGAGGAGAGTCTTAGTGGAGAAAAACCTGAGGAGACCAAGTGGTACGCCAGCCCTCACACCAACTAGAACAGGACAGAACCTCTTAGAACAGGACAGAACCTCCGAGAAACAGGACAGAACCTTGTAGAACAGGACAGAACCTCAGAGAACAGGACAGAACCTCCTAGAACAGGACAGAACCTCAGAGAACAGGACAGAACCTCCTAGAACAGGACAGAACCTCAGAGAAACAGGACAGAAGCTCCTAGAACAGGACAGAACCTCAGAGAAACAGGACAGAACCTCCTAGAACAAGACAGAACCTCAAAGAAACAGGATAGACCTTCTGAGAAACAGGATAGAACCTCAGAGAAACAGGACAGAACCTCCTAGAACAAGACAGAACCTCTGAGAAACAGGATAAAACCTCTGAGAAACAGGATAGAACCTCAGAGAAACAGGACAGAACCTCCTAGAACAAGACAGAACCTCAGAGAAACAGGACAGAACCTCCTAGAACAAGACAGAACCTCTGAGAAACAGGATAGAACCTCAGAGAAACAGGACAGAAGCTCCGAGAAACAGGACAGAGCCTCAGAGAAACAAGACACAACGAGAATAATGAGCATTTACTTGAAATGTTTTCACAGGCCTTGCCATCGATTACTTCAGCCAGCGTTTGTACTGGGCCGATACAGAGCTGTCTGTGATTGGCAGCGTGCGCTTTGATGGGTCGGACTCAGTTGTAGCAGCTAGCTGGACACATGGTGAGAACACCAGTACATCCTCCTGAAACGTTTGCATGTGAGACAGGGTTTGACATGACTATTGTAGTTTGAAACACTTTTAGATTTTTCTGTGTTCATTGTACTGCAAACATCCAAGTTCTATCACTTACCATACACTTATAATCTCAAGGATTTATACATTTGTAGTCATATAATTACTGTTGCACACAAGTGTTTGCAAGTCCTGCATTTCTTTTTACCTACAGGTTTTTCTCATCCTTTGAGAATCGATGTGTTCGAGGACTACATCTATGGGATCGGAATGAGAAACGAGGTGTTCAGGGTTCATAAGTATGGCAAGCAGCAAGCAGAGAGGCTCCATTTGGGGATTGAAAAAGCTTCCATTATTCTGGTCCTTCACCGCTTCAAGCAGCAGGATGGTAACCCTTGTCTTTGTCCTTATTCTGCATTGTGGTGTGATGCACGTGGGCATGATCAATGGAAACATCCCATCGCTATTCCTCTGAAAGGCAGACATATGACCTTTACTTCTTTATCACATAGTCACTCTTTTAGCAATGCAGTTGAAAACGTTTGTGCAACGCACAAAGGTAATGTTATGTACTGGATGTAAACAGCCTTGTGACCAGGAGAGAGAGAGGGGACGGTGAGAGAGAGAGGTTATTGACATTAAATATCAAAACAAAGGATGTGCATCTGAATGGTCTTTTTCTATGCTTTCTCTGGCCAGTATATTTCTTGCAAAGCCAGCTGGCCAGATTATTGCTGGTCTTGGCACTTGTGGTCTCCAGATCTCCCGCTGTCGGTGACTGGAGATGAATGTGATATCTCTACATACTGTCACAGCTGCCTGGTCTCAACTTGCGGAAGATTTGAATCAGCAAGGCTAGAACATGCACTCGAATGCTGCTGTTTTCACCGTTCTCCCTTTATTTATTTGAATGTGTTCTATGTGGAACATGAAAAGCTACTGAACAGTGAATAACTCTCTAACCTTCTCCTATTGTCAGTGCCCAACCCCTGCCTGAGGATGGGCTGTGACTTCCTGTGTCTGCTCAAGCCCAATGGTGCCAGCTGCTCCTGTCCTGAGGGGAAGACCCTTGTCAACAAGTCCTGCATTGACACCAACAGTTCAGGTAAGGTTGTCCATGTGCTCTGCTGGGATCTGATCCTGTGGAGCTCTGGATGGATGGATTAAGAGATGCAGGCGTTCACGCCAGAATTGGTCCCAAAAAACACGGCCTTCATGGCGAGCGAAAAAGGGGTTGGTCCAGCGACTCCTTAGTCGCCAACCCTGCAGTGCTTGTGCTTCCAGGAGAGCTCTGTAGTCCCCAGTGTGAGAATGGGGGGCGATGCATAGCCAACGAGAAGAGGGACTCGCGCTGCCACTGCTGGCCAAATTTCTCCGGGGAGCGCTGTGAAGTCAACCACTGCAAGGACTACTGTCAGAACGGCGGCACATGTTCTGGCTCCCCTCTAGGTAAGTGCGTTGTGCTCCGCGCTGTAACCTGGGGGGACATCCTCTGAGACTGAGGGGGCGCTCAAGCGTGAACGTGGGGGAAATGAATGCTAAAAGGCCCCTGCCAGCCAATGAAAGGCTGCAGATGCTCTCAGACTCCTCTCATTGGCAGAATCCTCCTACCTTCTGCCCAGTTGAATCATCTGGCTCCAGTTTCACCACTGGTTGTTTGTCAGCACTGTCTGCTGTAGAATGAAGTCCCAAATTATGACGACATTGGGAAACGGCTTAATGAATTTGCATAGTAGGATGGCTCTAGGGCATTGCAACATCAGCCTAGGAATGCATCATCCCAACAATGCAGATCACGTCCATCTGATGCAGGTTGGTGTTGGTATTGGTTTTAATATTTTAACAGTTGCTAAAACATACAACTGAATGGTGGAGGCAAAGTCCAGCAGCCACCACGTTCCTGCAAATGCACAGGCCCCTAAAACAGACAAGCGCTTTCTATTATTCTTGTCCGTTCAAAATAAATAATGTAAAGGTGGGCAGATAAAAACGGCACGCATCATTTCTTTTATCTCATGATGTGGGGGCCTTGGCAGTAGTGCAGCGGAGTGAGGAGAATGTCAAATATTCATGTGGGGGAGAACAGCGATATTTGTATTGGCTCAGAGACATCAATACCACCCTCCCTTCTGAGCTGGCAGATAGGTTGGGTTTCAACATGATGACGAAGCATCATCAGGCGTCTATTTAACACAGGCAGGAAAAAAGAGGGGCAGCAGGCTGCTGGAGCACTGTGGAACAAGGCCAGCTCGGTCCAGTGTAAATAGACATTGTTGTTTTGGAGGGCAGCGAACCTTATATTGGTCTTTACACCATCAGAGAGAGCACCGTCGGAATACTAATATGCCAAGCCGCTTGAGGGGGCGCAACTGTCTGATATGAATAGCAAAAGAAGTCAAAAACATCTGGCTAGTGTGTGTTTGTTGGCTCTGTTAACATGGGCCCGAGCACACAGTTGAAATGCCTGACTGGGTCAAGTGTGGTTATTTGTGTATATAATTGTGTTATTTGGGTCATTGGCTTTATGGTATTTTTTTGACAAATTCAAATTTTCTGTGCTCTCGCTAATCACAGGCTCTTTCTTTCTCTCCCCCTCTCTGTCTCACTCACACTTTCCATCCTATAACCATTTACCTACATTTGTCTCCATCTTTCTCACTCTTTATTCCACCGTCATTCCTGTCTCTTTTTTTCTCAATCTTGCTCTCTCTTTCTCTCTTTCTATTCTCTCTCTCTCCTTCTGTCTCTCTCCCTCTCTGTTTCTCTCTCTCTGAAGGGAGGCCTACGTGTCGCTGTGCGTTGGGCTTCACAGGCTCCGTCTGTGAGAGGAGCGTCTGTGATGGCTACTGCCTCAACGGTGGCACGTGTGATGTCAGCCTGGGCAACCAGCCTCTGTGTAGCTGCATGGCAGAGTACACTGGAGAGCGCTGTCTCTACCGTGAGTCCTGGCCCCTAAACACACACACACACACACACACACACTGACACACACACACACACACACAGACATACACACACACACACACAGACACATAGGTTGGAAGAAATATCTGTATCTGGGGAGAGTTATGATGTGGGTTAATTATTTGGTAGAAGACTGATAAAAGCCTTCCTCTTTACCCTTTGGCTAGATATATGTCATCATTATTGCACGCATGCGAAGGCGTGCACTCTGTCCAGCATGGGCCATGTGGAGTGTGTGTGCTCAGCCAGATATGAGGGTGCAAAATGTGAAGTGGATAAGTGTCTGCAATGTCGAGGATCTCCGTGCGTCATTGATCCTGACACTGAGAATGTGGCCTGCAAGTAAGTATGCCTTTGGATGTTACTTTTCCAGTCCACTTGTCATCTTCTAAATAACAGTACTGCTCAACAATTAGAAGCTCATCTTGAAGAGTTGCACAAATGAGGGAACATTGAATAATGGAACAAACTAGATCATTTCTGACTTCAAATCGAGAATTCTAAATAATATAGGCGGCATTCATCAACAGTGTTCGTTATAATCAGAGAAGCGCAGATGACAGCTTTAAATTTCTTGCCTTATTAAAAAGCTAGCAGTTTGTTATGGAAATTTCCCACAGTGAAAATATGACTTAAGGACCAATTGGAAGAAAGAACTAATCTAATCAAAGGCTTTGCTCAATGTCAATGTCATATATATATATATATATATAATTGAGTTTTTCAATGTTTTAAACAGTAATTGGAAGTCATCTTGGGCAAAATGTAGACCTGAACGTCATTATATTTTTCCCGTGCCACCCTTTGTTAATATAGTCATGGTGGCTTGGCATGGTCAGTCAAGCAAGACCAACACATTTTGACTGTATTGTTGTGCTATTTTGGTTGGAGGAGAGGTGGACATCTCAGCGTGTGCCAAGTGTTTCACCTCATCAGCAGGCTCTCGGGCAGCTTCTCCCTGCTCATTCCTCCTCTCCTTACTCCTCCAGCTGTAGCGACGGCAGCGTGGCCTCCAGCTGTCAGCTGTGTGACGGCTACTGCTACAACGGTGGCACCTGTCACCTCGACTCGGAATCCAGCTTGCCATTTTGCCAGTAAGTAATGACATGATGGTTTTAATGAGGAAAGATATTCAATCCGGCAGTCTTCCTGGAATGCGAATGACCCTTGCTGAAAACCACAACAGTAATTATAAGCTAATTATATTGTACACGTATATTATTTCAAATGTCTGTATTTCTATAATATTTGTGTTACATAAGTATGGGGAATAGTAGACAGACCCACAGTAGACAGACCACACAGTTGAGTTTACATGTAAATGATCTGGGTCAAAAATATCCTTAACGACGCTGGGAAATACATGTCCATCGCAAAAAGTCTTGATGCGCCTTCCAGGTTGCATTGAATTAGTACATTTAGTCATTTAGCAGACGCTCTTATCCAGATTAGTACTAGTAATTAGTACTTTTCTGTCCTTTTTTGATCAGTGAACAATGGAAAAATTGAAAGCAAAGAAGAAAACTCTGATACTGGCTCAGAGGACTTGTAACAATCCAGTGATGTCATGAATGTGACATGTTCAGACCTGATACAGAATGTTCATTTAGAGTCCTAGCAGGCTGCAATGTGTCTGTTTCTCTGTCTTGCATCACTAAATGTAGCCTCTTTAATTTGTTGATTATTCTCTTGTTTTATCTGTGTATCCCAGAGGCAGATAGTAAATCGTACAGGATACTGTGTGTCTAAGTAAGATGTGTAGCTTTGTAAAGTAATTTTGTAATGTTGTTTTTGGTTTAGCTTTTTCCTGTTCCTGATATTTTGCTTCATTTGTTCTACAAACATCCAGTTAGATATTAGTACTCAGTTGCTTGTGCACTAATGTTGTTCGCACATAGTGAGTCACGTGCAATTCCCAAGTGCTCTGTCTCTGAACAATCTTTAAACAGAAAGGAGCTATGTAAAACCACCAGTAGTTTGAAAAAACAGTAAAAAAGAAAGCAGATTCTTTGTATCTTTTTCATGAATAAGGAACCTACTTTGCAGGGTTCTATAAGGTTAAGTCAGATAAGTTCCACAGAGATCATACAGGTTTGGTCAAAAAGGCCCACCGAGGGTTCCTCCATTTGATATAAAACACACTACAGGCAATTCCATCAGGTTCCATACTCCACATCCTTGGCTGATGGACTGTGAGAATGTGTCGTGCTGTTTCTCTGCTGACCTTCTTCCTCTGTGTATCTCTCATTGTTCATCGCTCCTCGGTCCGATTCCCCCCGCAGCTGCACGGCTGGGTTTAAAAGTCTGCGATGTGATGAGCGGGCTGACCCCTGTGATCACTACTGTCAGAATAAAGGGATTTGCACGTTAACTGCCTTAAACAAACCCCTGTGCAAGTATGTTCTCTGCTTCTCCTCCTCCTCCTCCCCACACTGAGAGCAGCACTCACCCTCTCACACCCCAACAGCATCCAGCCGATGACACTCACAGCATTGCCATCTGTTTACATGTCTCTCCCGCGTGTGAATTGTATGTCTCTCGCAGCAAACAAAATATACAGCCCACCCACAAGTTCTTTACCCTCGCAACTGATTTTCATATGTGCGTGCTTTCAATGTGAGGTCATTTCCTTCCCCTTTCAATAATCTTGAGACGTGTATGTTTCTGTCACTTACAAGATCCGGGGCTGTCACTCCCTTGTTCCACCCACAGCCCCCCCCACATATAATAAAGACTTGATTAAATGGAGCCGTTAATTCAGATTTCCCCAATTGCATGTCATCATTACACAGCTTTTGACAGGTCACTCGCTCTGTAATTACATATCATATTGTGTGAATTGGAAAAGACTGTTCCATCACCCACACCACCCCCTAACCTTCCTGCACACTTAAACACACAGAGACATGCTTCAGTGTGTTGCATTCACAAGGCGTGTCGGAGGCTTCTCTCAGTGGGCAGTGTATCATTGTCTTTTTTCTTTCTTAGGTGTCCAGGTGACTGGTCAGGCACACAGTGTGAGAAGGCAGCTCCCAAGATCAGTCGCTCTGGCAACAGCGATGGTAAGTCGTGAGTCCTCCCACCCCACCCTCCATCTATTTTGTATTGTTCACATTCTCCTCTCTCTCTCTCTCTCTCTCTCTCTCTCTCTCTCTCTCTCTCTCTCTCTATCTCTCTCTCTCTCTCTCTCTCTGTCTCTGTCTCTGTCTCTGTCTCTGTCTCTGTCTCTGTCTCTCTGTCTCTGTCTCTGTCTCTGTCTCTCTCTCTCTCTCTCTCCCTCCCCCTTCTCTGGACTTAACAGCACAGATCCCTTTTCCATGCAGCACATAACCGGACAAAGGCTTAATTGAATTGTTAGTCAGAATGGCCTTTTCTATTCCTTATGTAAATGCCTTTTTTTCCTACTATTGTTGATTTGGGTCTGTGTTGCAGGCAACATGGCCATCATTGTGCCTCTTGTGGTCCTTGTGATTCTCATTGGGATGATGGTGACAGGGATCATCCTATGCAAGAGAAAGCAAAGGTGATGTGTGCCTTTTCTGATCCCTTAAAAATCTTAACATTAAAAAGTACAGTGTTGCCTATAGACATCTGATCACCCAGAGGATTCCTCATCTCACACCTCTCCCAATCCCACTTCTATCTAGGGGGAAGAGGGTTCAGCGACAGCCCGTGATGAATGGAGGCCTGAACGTCGAGATCGGCAACCCCACCTACAACATGTGCGAGGTGGACCTCGACAATCATTTGGACGCAGGGAACCACCTCCAGCCTCACTTCACCCTGGACCCACAGAAGGTTCCGACATTCCATTCCATCATCCTTCCATCTCAACTGCTTGGCACCCTTCACAAAGTCTCAAAACAGGAGACGTCTCCTTGAGGAGATCTTCATGTTTGTGTTGTGTTTTGCAGGGCTGGTGTGTGAAGTCAAGCAACCTGCATCGTCTGCCGGTACACACAGTCCCTAAGGAGATTAACGCACGGCAGGTACTTTACTGAGAACGCTCGCTGTTGGACCTACTACCACTTCCATGCACAGCATGTACTGTACTTGTACGAGCATGTACTGTAATTGTACGAGCTACACAGAAACTAGCTGAACATTACTTACACTGGTGACTGGTACTGAGAATTTGTCGTACATTGGGACTTCACGCTGAAGCACACCCATGGCTGTTGGGGTCATGGGATACATCTTTATTTAATGATCTATCCCTTGTGGTGTTTCCATGGCTGATGCATCTCCAGGAAGAGAAGCATCTGTTAGTGTGTCAACATGAAACTGACAGACATCTCCCCTGGCGGGGTGTTAATGCTCTTGTCATGCTGGCTACACCACAGGCCCTGGACGCCTGTAGACGTGTACATAACTTGTATCGGCAAGATACTCCAAGATTTACTGCAGTGTTGTCTGGATAGATTTTTGTATTTTCAGGTTGCGTTCTTCTGATTTGGTTGTTTGTCAAAAAATGTTTCCCCAGGCGGTGAACTACTCAAACCCTGTGTATACCAAGATGTACCTGGATGAGCAGAACTGTCGTAAGCCAGTCATCAAAATGGATGAGAGAAGAAAGCTACTCCCAAAGAAATTGGAAGCAGCCGTCCGCGAAACGGTCGCATAGCCTGCTTTTTACATGTTGCGCATATTTTATATGCCCGGAATTTTCTACATTTATGTAGTTCATGTACCTCAATGTTTGTGCCCTGCATAGTTTTGACATTGAATATGCTTTGTATGTTTGTTGTTTGTTTGTTTGTTTGTTTTGTCCTTGTAGATATTTCACTATCAACTGTTTTTTTTTACAGTCCACCATAAAAGACCTATAGATTTTCATGACACCACTTTTTATGGTTTTGTGTATTGTAGAAATGTTTTCTGCTTCATTATTTTTTCCATTAGTCTTTGGTTTGGCCAAGGCAGTGTGTAACATGCCTGGGTTGCCTATGAAGAGATATTGCAAATGGCTATCAGGAATCCTCCTCCAAAGGAGGCGGGCAGTATTGTTCTTAATGTAGTTTTAATATGCCTTGTTTGGGTCTGCTGATTGTTCCTTTGATCCATACACTGTATTATTGTAACATCGGACGTATATACACAATCTGAGTACTTTTATTTGTGCCAATCCAGTTTTCTTCAATTCAATATGCATTTATTTCTGTATCTTGTTTTGGAATATTAGGTTTAGTACTCAGTACTAAGTTAGATCTAAGGAGGGTTTTCATGAATTATCTAAATAGACAGAAAAGTTGTATTCAACTGTCTTTTTTAAACTTTCTTTAGATAAAAAACGATATCGTGCATTTAGCAGTTCCCTTCCAATTGAGAAGAAACACTTTGCTCTAACCCATCACCAGCTACAGTTACTGCAAATGATCTGTGAAATAAACGTAGCCTACTGTAATTGTTGCAAATATATTTTCTGAAATATAAACACTTGCCCTGGTGCCACTCATTAATATGTACATTCTCAGATAAAATATGTAAGACATGTTTTATAATTTTATATGCTATTTGATTTATATGTTCAGTACAGCTTGTATTTTCGGAAAATATATTAAACGTAGTACTTTTATACTAAATGTACAGTATATCAATATTAAATAAATTGGGTTTTGTCACCCTTTCAAATGAAATATAGTACTGAGTTTTATTTATTTAGTATTATCATTTCAGTGTTTGGTATTGATCCAATCTAATGACTGACCAACTCGTATTACTGTTTTCAATCTGCAAACATAAGTGTTGCAATGGAATTCAGGTTAAGGTCTGGTACATCTATAGGGGGCACTATGTGGTTGTGCATGCAATTCAGTACTCTGCGTACTTATACAATAGATGTTCTCATTATGACTGATGAATTATATTGGTCTTAAATTGAATTATTTAGGATAGGCCATGAGAGCCTGCTCTACACTATTGTTACTTAGATCAACTGCAGCCTACAATTGTCTTGTAAAATGTTTTGATAATTTGGCTGCTGACATGCTTCTCCATTCATGTTTTCTCACAGTAAAAGAGGATGTGTGACATCTGGAATGGTTCGTGGGAGAGGGCTGGGAGCTCTCCCTTAGTCATTCTCAGGGAGCAGACATCAAAGGAGCAAGATAATGATTTCTCCCCTGTAAAGTCAGTTTAAGTACCATGGGCCACCACTGTCTAAAATGAGAAGTGTTCAAAGGAACAGAAGGATGATAAGTGTGATGTTACAGCACTTCAGTCCAAACAGAGCCTTTTATTAACTGCATCTCCAGAATCTAAAATATACAACCAGGGTTTCGGGAGCTTATTGCAACAATAAAACAGGATACTATAACATGTTTAGTTCACTTGTAGCGGTATAGTGCAGCAGTGTTCTCTTGTATGCTGTTGCACATTATTTTGCACAATGGCGACAATAAATGAGAAGCTTTTACTGAACCACACGTGATGTCTGTGCAAATCCCTGTATGGGGGCTATGCACAAGTATTCAATGGTTTTGAAAGCAAATTAGTCGTTGTAAAAGTCTCTAATGCTTGACCCCCCCCCCTCCCCTCCATACCTCAAAAAACGAGATGGCTTAATGTGGTCTCGACCCTACTTTATTGGGAGACTGATCAAAAGAATTTGCCCCCTTGTGTTATGGCAACACAAACCCTTGCTGTGTTAATTGGTCCATGGTATGAGGAGGGTGGATACCACAACAGAACCACATGTTCCCTGCAATGGCCCAAAGTATCAGTCGATGTTTAAGGAGGTTATCCTTTGTTTACATTTGTTTACAAAATCTACAACCAACATATATACAGTATATATATTCTGGTTTTACAGCACGTCACATAAAGCACATTCATATTCATTCCACTCTATGAAAGAACACTTTCTAATGAGGGTTAGTTCGTTTTTTAGGTGTACTGAACAAGCGTATTCTACACTTGAAGAGAATTCACACAGGAAGGCTGGTGCCCACTTCATACAGTACATGTCTCCAAGCTCCTCTGCATGTCCACTCATTAGCTGCTGACTCCCACTGTTCAGGTAACTCCACTGCCACTGGGCAAATGAAAGAGAAACATGCAAGTGTTTGTTAGTGTGTCTGCATCATAAAGCTCTGACTGGAATAGAACAATAATCATTTGTATTTCAGTTTGTATTTGTACCTATGAAGATGCCAGCAGCAGCAAAGATCAACAACTCCCACAGTCATCTTCTGTAAGAGAAATGCAAAAAACTTTTATTTTGGTCTTGTTTGAGTCACTCAGTGACCTCTTTGCAATGTAGCAATATTGAACTGTTCTTTAGGACATGCCTGTGGCAGCCTGGACTGAGAAATCAGTTTGAATCAGGGTCACTAACCTCCAGAATTAAGCAAAGCGCCAAACATGCTGAACATCAACTCTAATCCGAAGTATTTGCATAACATGTTGATGTCATGCTATCAATACAATAAGATCATAGAAGGCCATGTCACACAGTTCAAAAGCAAAACAACACGGAATTAATTTGAGATGTTCATTTCAAATATGTTGCTTTAAACGCAGTAACTGTAGTTTTAAGGAGTGTTTCGGTCCACGTCCAGTCCAGTACCACCCATCTTTACATAATGATAGAGTGGGGAAAGGCCAATATACACCTCAGGGTTAGTTGGGAACTTGAGGGCGGGAGTTTACAAGTAGTGCGAACTTGTGTGTTTATGGGAAAGTTGGATGAAAAGGCAGAGCAAAAACTTCCCATAAATCAACACTAAACAGCTGAGCTGGAAAACTATCTTTTCGGGAAGTAGCAGGTCCTGAATTGGCGTTTGCAGGCGGTTCGGCTATTGTTCTTGTAGGTTCAATGGGATCCGAAATCGACTTTAATCAATAGTTGCAAATTTTTCATATGTGAACACTTGAAATAGCCTATTGCAGCCTACTATGGACTACGCAGCTGATTTAATTTGTTTCTCGTTTTCCGGATACTTGCGCTTTGTTATTCTATGTTTGTTGCACTTCAAGACGTTTGGCCAGTTTGGTAAGTGTCGTTTTTTAAAGATAACAGAGAATGAACAGATTGTATTGTCCTCCCCCTATCTTAACTCATATTTTTTTTATATCACTGTGCTATATGCGCATCATATTCAAATGGAATCAGAGCATTGGAGACCCACATCTATGATTGAACTTAAAATATAGTGCTTGTGCTTTTATAAAACAACTGCTTCTCATTTCCTAAAAACTACTAATGGACACAGACTGAAAACAGTCTTATGTATTAATGAGGACGGCCCAGACAGGGTGGGAAATTCTCTGATATGCTGTGCATTCAGCTGATTGAGTTTGTACGAAACAGGGCAGGTATTTGCAAAGCATTGCATTGATTCGTTGAACCAGCATCCAGATTAGTTCAGGGAAGACAACATTAAGATTGAGCAGCTGTGTGTTTTGTTTGACGTGACTTGAGAATTCTCGTCACTCATCACTCTCGAAGAGTACCTCAAAGGACTTTTCTTTGACCACCATGTTCAAAGTAACTCGAGAGAGAGAGAAAAAATGACTACATACAGTGCGTTGCTATCTCCCATATATCCTTGGCTTTGGTTAGACTTTGGTTAGACAATATTTATACTACTATCCAAAGTTAATAGGTCTATCAGGAAATACAGGTGTCTAATAGGAGTGGTTATGGAAGATAGAAATGTAGATGCTCTCTCTCTCTCTCTCTATCTCTCTCTCTCTGTCTCTCTCTGTCTCTGTCTCTGTCTCTGTCCTCTGAATTACAGCACTTCAACTGGCCTCTAGGCCAAGTTGTCACAACAGATAAATCAACACACGCAGTCCTAAACCCAAATGCTAGAGGCCATAAACAGCCCCCCAGAGTGTTCCACATCTTGATCACCATCTCACGAGGACACAACAAAGCATTCCTGCCTTAACACAGATAACACGCTAACCCCCCCCAAAAAACTAATGACTCTCCTGCTGGCCTAAGTGTCATTTAGTCAATTTCCCTGACTTACTGTATGTGTGCGTATCAAATCATTCTCAATGTGATTTAGCACTGAAACAGGTGATTTTCAATGTCTTTGTTGTTATTCCGGTGCCAAATTTTGAATTTATGACACTCATTCAAAAGAAAAGTAGCTTCTTCAAAAGAACAATTTTTGTGTTGCTTTTGTTGGAAACTGCTAACTCAACCTTGTTGTAGAGACAACAAACAAACAGTATACAAATGCACTGTCTCCACATCACTGGTTTGATGACAGCCTGTGGAGGAATTCCCTATGGACACATTTATTAGGTTACCTCCCCACCATTTAAAGGAGGGCAAATTTGAACAGTTTAGTCAACAGCCAAGCCTCAGCCTTTGTCTTCTCCCAGAAAACACAGCTGTTTACAGAACCTCTGACCCTATCTCTGTTAGTGTTCCAGATAAGGTGCATATATGCACTGACAGAACAAACCCAAACACAACATTTTCTTTCAAGGGTCTGTCATTTGTTGGGTCAAACGTGTAGGACCATGTTTGGGCTGGAAACGTCTTTAACTGCTGGATTCAAGACCGTAAATACCACATACTGTGTTGTAACTTTCTCCTATAGTGCCAGGGTTTTGTCAGACCTGCCATGCTGCTAAGGTGGTCTGACCTTGCTAATTGACCTGAACTGAAACATTTATTAGGATTCGCCAATGACTTAATTGAATAGAGAGGCTAAATTCTGAACAGTTCCTTCTTTTTGTCAAGAATAACTATTAAAATATCTTCAGGTGGATGGTACTTGACCCATTTCGATTCACAGATGCTTTCAGTGTTGAGGTCTTTTTGCGAGTGTGCTAGCCTACAAACTTTCATGGGATTTCAGATTTCCGCCTTTTAAAAACCTCATTCCTCCATTTTTAGCCTTCAGCTGCAAGCTATGTTCAAAGGTTGCCATGCGCCATTGACTTTAGTGTCCCCACCTGGGGAGTGTCAAGACAAGAAAGGGCTTATATAAATGTGTGTTATTTTTACCTTATTTAAATTTCCGGTTGCTCAGGAGGTTAAATGAACTCCTCCATGTCACCTTTAATGAGCTCACTGACCTAGTAGGGTAACTGGAAGTGCATTTTTTTGGCACCACTCTATCCACTCCCCAAAGCTTCTCTTAAGCTTTACAGAAAAATAATGTCTTGGGAACTTCCACATCAGGTTTTGAATGAATGACCACATGATCCTCATGGTTGTCTATCTTAACAGGAGCTCCGGAGTGTTACGCGGGGGGCCATCGCACCTTAAGGAACCCTTACCGTAGCATTGACTTTGACTCCAGTGAGCTCCAGAACACGGCCATCCAGGAGCTCATCTGCGACCACTCGCTGGCCCCAGGCTGGTACCGCTTCAGCATCAACAACAAGCCGGCAGAGATGCCCACCAGCTGTGTGGAGGTAAGGCAGAGGGCAGTATGTTTGTCTTTTTACACATGGCACCAGAGATTTGGGTGAGTTTGACGATTTATAACAGGATGTTAACCAAATAATTCAAGCAGACAATTGGCTTCATTACACTTAAAAGATGACATGAAATAGGAAGGAACTTCCATAGCTTTTGTTGACAATTGAAAACTAGATGTTTAGAGTGAACATTTGAACAAGAGTACAGTTTAGCAAAGCCACCATCATGGGCACTTACAGAGCAGGTGTAGGATCCACTCCCCGAGTTTGTAATGACTGTGGCTTTCCTGTTCCGCCCAGATGAACAGGTGTGGGACTCAGGCCCCAGTGTGGCTGTCTCTGAAGGACAGCTCCCTGCCTCGACCTGGCCAGGTCACCCAGCTCTCAGCCTGCGCCACCTGGCAGTTCTTCCAGGGCAGCACCAAGGACTGCTGCCTCTTCCGCATCCCTGTCTCGGTACGCAACTGTGGGGACTTCCTGCTCTACTACCTGCAGCCCACCCAGGGATGCATGGGCTACTGTGCTACAGGTGAGTGTACCTCTCTCCCTCATACCCCAACACACACACACACACACGCACACACAGCAGTGTCCGGGTGGCTGCTCTGATGGAATCTGAATTGCCCTGGAGATATCTTTGCTCTGTTCTGTCTTAACAAGAGATCCTTTATGGTTATGGCTGTGAGATTCAGAATATGATTGCATCAAGGCCTCATTAAGGCACATTGGAAGTAAAAAAAAAAAAAAAAAAAAAAAAAAGATCCTAGGGGAATCAAATATCTATCGTCCACACATATAGTTGATCAATTAAATGCCTCTCTCAAGTACTATTCCTGTTTTGAAAGTAATTGTATCAGAAAGGTGCATCCGCCAATTAATGCACATATCAACAAATAATTTATAATATGCTTGTCAGCTTGATGACTCAGCTTCTTTCAACAGATCTGTAGAGTTCTAGATAGCAACAGTCCTCTGTTAGATGGTTATTGTACTATGACAAGTAGTATGACTGTCTTTTACGAGGCCAGTGAAACACTTGACGCACATTACAACAAGAAAATATGTTTCTACCATGCTGCAGTGCAAACTCTCAAATATATAATTACATTGTTTACCGGGATGTCAAGGAAGTCTAGACCGTCTGCACAACTGAGAATGAAAAACCTGTTTATACCACTTTGAGGTGATATGTTTCACAGACACCAGTATTGTTTGCACCAGAGTGTCAAACTTTGCTTTTTGCTTTTAGTCATTTCAGAATTTACTCCTAAATTCTGCCCGTCTGGTGAAGTGGAAGTTAACGGTCGATGCAAAGGTAAGAAAACATTTGAAAAATAGTTATTTCATTATTATCTTTTCTCACCCAGAGTTACAGAAAGGTTTCTTCTTTGATAATATATGTTTTCACACATCTTTGAATTAAATTGTAGAGGTGAACAAGCCCAAACGCATATCAAACCCTTCTGAGTAGAAATCCCCATTTCTGGACTCATAAGTTCTTCCTTGATTGCCTTTGTCAGCCAACCTCCTACCACTCTCCTCTAAGCCTGTGATCAGCCCTGAGCTGGTGGGCAACAGCGTCCACCTGAGATGCTCCTTCAGTGGGGTGACCTCCAGCCCACCAGTGGGCTACCTGGTGGTGTGGGCCAGGCACATCGGCCCCAATATGAAAGCTGAGATCAGGCAGGATTCCACCCTGCAGACGTTCTCTCTGGTGGAGATGGATGGGCTTCACTTCAGACTGGGGGAAACGGTAATGTCTACCAGACTGTGCTGTTGGGACACACGTGTTGGGGGGGCTTGACCCTTACTGGGGGCTCAACCAATAGAGCCTCCAAACCCTGGGGGCTGGGTTCAACCTGCTGAAAATGCTAGAAAAACACAAGAGGAAAATGTTTGGTATCTAGTCAGGGAAATGAGGGCTAGGTAGAGGGTACAGGGTTTAATTAGACCCAGCAGGCCTCAACTGTCCTCTCTCACGTTTCATTGCTGCTTCGCCACATGCTTTTTATTTTGATGCCTAACTGGAACTCTGTGTCTGTCGGCTTTATCGTTGTAGCACCATTTTATCGTGGCACACTGTGCACGAACATTGTGTTGTCCCTGCAGTGTGGGGTGATACCACGTGTGGATGCGTCATCCTGGCAGTGTCTGTGACAAGCTGTAGTGTGCAGTGCAGGGCTGGGCTGGACTCACTCAGGAGGCCTCGTCTTACTAATGTGGAAGTCACAGCTGGGCCAGGTCAAAGGCTGAAGCTGTGCTGTGAGAGAGTATTAGACAGAACCACTGGGAGCTTAGCCAAGCCTGACTATCTCAACTCTTCATGTATGTTACATGTTACTCCATGAAATGTTTGGACAAATTACAAATCCAAGCTAGCACTAGTACAAAGTTGCTTGTTTATAGTACGATTTTTATTTTTGTTGCAGCGGGGTTTACAAATCACTGGAGTAGAGTCATGCTTTAGCCTTAGCCTTTTACCCGAATAAAAAGTAAATAAAGCAAATTTTGCTTCCATATGTGTAAAATATAAATAATCAAGATTCTTTCACCCCAGTTTTCTTGCAGTGTTTCTACGTTCCGGGGCAACTACACCCACACACGATCTGTGGCAAAGGAGAGTGAGGGTTTCTATGCTGGAATCAAGGTAAAACCATTTTTTCCTAGAATTTCCTACCACCATCCAGCTGGGGCCTGTCCAGGAACTCGTGTCCATGCTCTCTGCCTGCAGTTCTCTCCAGATGTCCTCCACATTGCAGAGGACAGTAAGGAGCACCAGCTGACCCTCCACAGCACCGTTCCCATACCCTGTCATGGCCCCCAGCCCAGCCACTATTGTGGAGTCCCCCTCACTCTGACTGTCCACGAGCCAGGTCAGATATTACAGGACCATACAACACCAGGGGTGGCTGAGGAAATAGGGGGAAAAACTGTAGGTACTATTCAGATACTGGCTATATCCCAACTTCACGACAATTAAAACAAGGTATATTTTTGTAATTGTGATCTATTTCTGTATTTTGCATGCGCTCCACGTACTTCCATACCGATAAAACCCCCTCGAAAAACATCAGGTTCCGGTTACTGTACATGTACACGTAGGTCGATTGTGTACTTTGTCATCAAAGCACATTCCGGACTTCTCTGTCACCGCATCAAGGCTGCTATGGTGACAGATCCGGCTGGCATCCCACAGCTGTGTTCTGTTTACTAACGACGGGTTTGGGGGGGGGCGGCCGGGCCCTACGATCTGTTGACATCCCAGACAGTGTGAGCGCGGAAGCCCCCAACATGGTCCTGTCCACCTGTCAGGTGACACTGCAGTCCTCGCCGTGCGGGGATGACGGCTGCGGCCATGCTGGCCTCCTGGTCACCGCCGTCTCCGACTTCACCCGTGACGGCAACCGGGCCAGCCTCCTCAGCATCCATCCAGGCCCCACTGCCCCGCGCCTCTGGAGGAGCTACAGCCCTGATCCCCTTAAGGTATGAGAAACTAGGTCCTAACTGTCGTGACAAGCCACAGAAACCAGGGGCTGAGACACACGATTCAGGAGACTGACACAAAAAGGCCATTTGATGAACAAAAAGTTAAATTGTTAACAGAACGACAAATTAATCTGCCGGGGAGCCATGCTCCACCCTTGTCCGCTGCTCCACCTGTGAGTTATCCGAAATCAATATCTTGACGGTGAAATCCGCATTGTAAGCCATCTGTG
Source organism: Hypomesus nipponensis (assembly GCF_054491055.1). Classification (NCBI taxonomy): domain Eukaryota; kingdom Metazoa; phylum Chordata; class Actinopteri; order Osmeriformes; family Osmeridae; genus Hypomesus; species Hypomesus nipponensis. The sequence continues at coordinate 7,753,854 of NC_140372.1, forward strand.
CCTCCCACTTGAGGCTTCACTCTCGGCCTCGTAGATATCCATTCCCCCTCCTGAGCACATTTGGCTCAGCTTTTGTGCAGATGAGCAAACGAGTCACAACCCCGCGGCGACACGTTCTGCGAAGGGGAAGTGGGGAAACCGCTTAAAGGGCCGGCACACGGCATGGTCGGGCGACGGCTTGGAAGGTCTGGGTGGGCTCGCTCTCTGGGGATGCCACACTGTACAGTCATAGAACTGTAAACACCAGCATGACATTTAAACAGTTTATTCTGTAGAGGGGAAAACGGTGTCCAGTCCCAGTCAAGCTCTGGCATTAGCAAACAACAGGGGATATTCCAAATATCTCATTTGATGACTTCCATTTGTAGAAGAACACAGCTGTCTAATAGCAGGGATTAAGTAACTCCACAAGTTCCAGATGAAACAGCTGCCTGAAGAGTTTGATGGAGATAATGTGTTGCCAGTCAGCCCAGACACATCTGGGCCTGTGTGTCTACACTGAAATCACGACAGCCGCTCAAGCTTTGTTCTCCCATCCTCCAGGTCATAGTTCAGGACGTTCCTACTGCCAACTGCTACTCCCTCACCGATCCTCACATCATCACCTTAGATGGGAGGTAAAGGTCTCATTTCCTGAATGTGGCGTCATACATTCGACACTTATATGCTGTATCTCATTCAGGAGGCACAATATCATTTGTGGAGGGGAAATGTCCTTCTCTGCCGGGTTGAAATCAGTTTTTGTACCGCAACACCAGGCGCTATGAGAACCAGCAGACGGGCACATTCGTGTTGTACCGCAGCCTGACCAGAGACTTTGAGGTCCAGGTTCGCCAGTGGGACTGCGGGAGCCGCCACTACGCTGTGGCCTGCAACTGTGGCGTGGTGGCTCGGGATGAAGACCAGGTGGTCACGTTCGATATGTGCAACGGGCAGCTGCAGGAAACCAGGCCCCGCCTCTCTCTTAAGAACCTGGGCCCCGGCCGGGAGAGTCGCATCCAGATTCTGGAGTCCAACCAAGGCAGGAAAGTCACTGTAGGTGTCCTGGTCATTCCTTCAACACCCCAATGTTATATGTCTGTACGGATAGTCTGTTTTTTGAGATGCATACAGGGATATTTTAATTAGCTGCTGGATGTAATTCTCCTTTTGTAGTTGATCTTTCCCTCCGGGGCCTTTGTTAGGGCCGACGTCCGCGATTGGGGAATGAGCTTGTCAATCAGGGCGCCCAGCGTGGACTACGGCAGCACACAAGGCCTCTGTGGGACGTTCGACAGGAACGGACACAATGACTTCCACGGGCGCGATGGAAGCACCTATGGCAGCGACGACCACGGACGCTTCATTGAAGACTGGAGGTGAGGGTTGTCGGAGAGAGCTCATTTACAGACCTGGAAAGATGTTCCTGAAGTTCGTCCCAGCTGTAGATTACATCATGCCATCATAAGAAATCTATGAATAAAGATGGAAACAACTGTAATTCAGCGGATCAAGGCATCTGGATAGATTGAGGCAGATATGTTTAAGATTTCACTTCAGCCGACATGTGGTCTTTAGCCGACATGTGGTGGATGAAGAAATCGAATTAAAAGCTAGATAACCTTATCAAACCATCCGATTTGACATTTTAGGCTTATTGAAAGGTTAATGTGATAGCTAATTTTCTTTACCTCCTCCTGTGTGTCAGGATTGCCCCTGGAGAGAGCTTATTTGACACCACGCCACCACCTCAAGTATCCCCAAAGAAGAGACGGCCTTTCTGCCAGTGTCAGCGGGGATACAGCGTGTCTCTCCATGCCACGGAAACTGCAGACAGGCTTTTTCCTCCGCAGACTGAGTGTCTCTCTCATGACAATGTGGATTATACCTCTGTGTTCCCATCAGTGGACACCACCTCTGAGCACACCGAGAGTTCCGACGAAACCATCGTGGATCTGTCGTCAGCCTTACAGAGCCCAGCTCTGCCTGTGGAGGATTGGCCCTCTAGGATCCACAGGGGCTTTGAAGAGCCCAGAGGTGATAGCGAGCTGGATCGAATGTTCAGGGAGGACTTTCTAGTAGCTGTAGACAGGCCTAAGAGACAGGCCATGTACGAGTTCCAGCCCATCTTCACAACCCAGAGCCTGAGTCAGACAGACCTGGAGAGCCTTGCTTACTTCTTCCCCGACGACCACTTGTCGGGCCCACGGCCAGCGGTCCAGCCCGCGTGGCCCACGCCCAGTGGCCTGACCTCGGTGAAGGCTCTGGAGCTATGCCAGCTTGCGCTGGCCAACTCCACGGTGGGCACGGTGTGCCAGAGTGTGCTGGGCAGGCGTCTGGACGAGGCAGTGCACCTGTGCATCCTGGACCTGCAGCTGAAAGATGACCTGGCCTGGGAGGAGGCCCTGCTGCCTTACCTGGAGAACGAGTGCGAGAGGAGGCTGATGGAGAACAGGACGCTGCGCGCCCTGCAGCTGGCTCCAGGGCCCCTGGGGGCGTCCGGGGAGGTGGTCACTGCTTTGCGCTGTCCCAACTTTTGCAACAACAATGGCGACTGCACAGAGTGGGGCTGCCAGTGCTACTCTGGACACAGCTTTTATGACTGTAGTCTCGCTATCAGTGAGTACTATACTAGATACCGTTTTAAAGAGTGCTGTTTGTTCCCCAACAGTATTTCTGAACCTGATTCTACACTTGGGAATTTATTTGCAGTGGTTTTGAGCCAGATTACAATTAAGATGGCAGTGCAGTTGCTTGGATGACAATCCTATTTGTACTTTACACCACTCTCCCGTGGTTTCAATTCATGATGCATCCCCCTTAGCTAGGCTTCATTAGCAATTTAAACTGTCTAGAATCTTTGTCTACTTGGGATAATTCCACAAACCTTTCTGCGTGAAAGAGACGTCTCATGCTATGGCTATATCTCCTGAGACTGAGCAGATGGTATTCCATTCTCATTATTCTACTAATTCTCATTTGGTTCAAACTCATCTGAGTACCACTGACTGCATGCTGTGCGTTCAGAACTGTCCCAATCCATCTGGAGATGCCTTTGAACTAGGTAGGCTCATGTCTTCTGGGCCCTAGGTGTGAAACAGGACTGATAAAATGGTGTTCCAGGAAAAAGATGTCCTTCTCAAAATATACTTTCTGGACAGAATTTTATATATGTATCTACAGATAAAAAACTTAGACTCCTATTGGGATGAACCCCCCCCCCCAAAAAAAAAAAAAACAAACTAAATAATCTCAGTTAATATGAAATGAACTCAAGTGAACAGTCAGATTAACAAAGGTCAGACAGTACATATTGGTCCTTTTACTGACTGTGCTGTGATTTATGTCAGTTGCACTGAGATCAACATCCAAGGGGAAGACTAAGGGCTTACCAATAAATCAGCCTAATTGCTTAACAAATCACAGATCAGCATCCTAGATCATTATCCTACCTGTCTCACGGTGGGTCCTGACTCAGGGACCTCTTCAACAGTGCTCTCTGTCTCACAGGATTCATTCATTTCTTGCTCAATTCGTACTTTTTTGTTGCCAGTTTTTGTAAAACAAAACAAAGCTATCTTAGAAGAGTCTACAATCTTCTTTCTTTATTGTCTTCAGCTGAAGTCGGTTAGCAACTCTTCTCCAAATTCTATTGCTTTAGCTATCCTCATCAAACCCAGTTATATTTGAAATAATTGGAAGGCGTGTGTGCTTCAACTGCACCTTTCGCTCTAGTTATTAGGAGAAAATGCTGCTTTTAGGAACAACCAGGGCTGCACACTGGTTAGTTTTAATCACGCCAAGTTCTTACGAGGGGCCTGTCATTTCCTTTTGTCAGTATGATAGGCCATGTTCTTAAAACACACAGGCATCCTTGTTTTTCTCATGCCCTGCAATTTTGGAAATACTGGAGCTGGAAATTCACCCAAAGCACTACTTTGTGTTCTGTGTTCCGGCTGTCTGTCAAGTAGTCATCAATGTTAAGCAGTAATTCAGTATGCAGGGTTAAATCTAAAGAGGGGTAAGATACATGATGTAGTATATAGGTAACCCTTTATAATTAGAGCCACAAGCTGGACCTATTTGTAGAATGCTTTGTAAAGTCTAAATCCTCAGTTTGATCTTGGTAAAACTATGTTTGCTCATACTGAACCAATCAACTACTAACAAACAACCTTTTTTTGTTATCTACAAACTTTTAATTATTTACAAATGCTTGTAGATAAGAAACACACGTTAAATTAGTATTTTTGTTTCAAGTTCAAAGTGTAATGATATTGAAAGGGAAGATAAATATTTTATAAACCACTTTATTCGACATCACATTCTTACAAAGAGAATTGAGGTGGGAGTTTTTTTTTGTTCTCTTGACTCTCTTATTTAAAACTATGACTTTGCCTTCAGTTTAGTATATGATATTTACTTACTGAATTTACAGACTCTATTTACATACAGTATGTTCCTAGCCAAGGACGTGAAGCTGTTTGTCACATCATACATTATGTATACGAGAGTACCCTTGAGTTGGTGAATGCTAAATCTTATTTTGGCAGTTTGGAACCTTGTGTGATGGTACGCATACGCATCTACATGGTTCTTCTATACAGGCAGAGAGACGACAATGGTCTTTCACGGTTCGATTCTTTGCCCATAGTTGGGTTTTTGCAAGTTGTAAATGACAAGGATGGGATTTGGAGGTCGCACGCGAAGACTTGAGGTGAATATCAACGAGGTCCAAATGAGGATGTGAGGCTTGTTAGCGTGGCTCAGTCTCTGATCTCGAGTCATGACGGGCGTTCTCCATCTCTGTGTCCCCTGACAGGTCAGCCCGTTGAACTGACCGACCTGGAGAACGGCGGCCTCTGTGACATCCGAGCGTTTGACTGCCGCACCGTCCGCGTCTTCGGCCTGGGATTCATCGACTCACACGACCTCGGGTGCTTCGCCACGCGACTGACGGTGAGGGAGGCGACCAGCGGCCACGCCACTGGGGTGGCACGAGAGAGACGAGAGCAGGAACGAGACTCCCTGTAGTCCGTGCTTCTGTTCCTGTCCTCTGGAGCTGGGACGTTGTGTCCGTGTTAAAGCTCTGTGCATTGAGACGGGGAAACAAAGACAAAATCATCTGATGGTAGACGCTACTGAGCTGTATGCCATTGGCTTCCCTGGGATATGAATGGAGCCAGTTTAGGAGCAAGCCATCAGTCTAGATCAGTGAGAGGTGACGTCATCCGGTGCTGTCTTTGCAAATCCCCTGTCTTTGAAGCTGTTTTTCCTGGTATTAGGTAAACCAAACTTGTGAAAGATGATCACTTTGACTTTTGTCAAATGACACAACTTTTTGGTTCAAATCTGATGCTCTGACAGTCTCATGTGGAATACATAAATAAATTGGCCCACAGATAACTCAGTTCTCAGGTTCAGTAATCAGCCATCCATGAAAGATCTGAAATGAGATAGTTGATTGGTATTCCACCCCTCAAGGAAAATGCAGTGTGATCATGAATATATCAACTGTCCTTAATGTCCTTGACACTAATGCTCCAGCTCTAGAAAATGTTAGTCTAAGGATTTCAGAGACTGCGTAATAATGATAATCATCCACAAAGCCGATATCAAATTTAAAGGGTGATTATTCAAGCTTTTCAACTTCACATTACGAACACATAAGAGCATGGAAACAGTAGATCCGAGCCCGGTACTGTAACTCAGCACTTCTGGATGTGATTAGGATTCCGTCTTTGATGATGCCTTGGTGTTTGTCTGTCCCTGCAGTATGTGAATGGGGAGTGGGTTTCTGGAGAGAAGCAGAGAAGCCGGGCCACCTTCCTGAGCTCCAAAACCATCGACTGCACAGTGCCCTCCCTGAGCAGCGTGGAGGACCACACCCTCGAGTTCATGATGGGCGACAAACCCTACGCGCGCTGGGAGATGAAGGTACGGAACCGCTCTCGACGTGGATCGGCAGTCGTCCGGCACACCACGTCTCGGTTCGATCCTTCACAAGTGATGGCACTTCACTTCTCTGAAGCCAACTCGTGGTGTGTCCCTCTCTTGACCTTCTTCCTCCCTGATATACATCATGCTCCGGCGTGCCCCCGCGGGCGCTCAGGATCGCTGTTTGTTTACTGGGGTAAAGGAGGAAGAGGACTGGGGGGGGATTTTGATGGAAGGAAACATTAGCATAAATCTTGTAAGTAGAGAGCCATGGGGCTTCCCCTCAAGGTGGGCTCAAAGTCAGATCTGCAGCCTCAAATGGATTACTTGAGCTTGGCCTGCAGGATGAGCCCAGTATTCCTTGAATGCACCATTAATCTACCAAGCATTAGGGATTTATTGAGTCGCCGTAGGAGAGTTAGTTTTTTTTGCATTGAGTTGCAAATGTCAAATCATGCTTATGCATAAAATCAAATATAGAGGTAGGCGAAGCGGCTTTGTTTCGAGTGTTTTTACACGTGTGAAATGAAAACAGATCCTACTCAAGGTAACGTAACTCTCCCCAATACCAGACCGTTGTAGCCACGGTAACACAGTTCAAATATATGGGAGGCCCATCGGTTCAGACTGGAATCTGTCTTTCGTGTTTCAGGTGACCAATGACGGGTCCCACTACACTCAGCCCAAGGTGCTGACAATCTACGATGGCGTGTGCCAAGTCTGTGAGGCAGCTCGCTCTGGTCTCTGTAAGTTAAAGGTAATCCTACACACTGAACAAAAACTATTTGGATTCCCAGTCCAGCATTCAAATTTTTCAAAATGTCAAAAAAAAGAAAAAAAAAAAAGAATAGAAAATCTGTTTTTTTCTCAATAATAGTGAAAAAAAGTAAACCTTGAACTGGTGTCAAGGAAACTTGTTTACGCATGTCAACATGTTTAGCGAAGCAGTAAAGCGTGCTGACTCAGGGGCGCACAAGGGGAACAGGGCTCCTGAATGACTAAACCAGATCTGTGGAACATCAGAGCTCCCAATGCTGTGCAGTTGTCTGTTGAAACCAGTCATTGTGCCGGCGGTACACAATCACAAGCATGTACCGGCGTTACACACTCACTAACTCTGTCTCCATCTCTCTAACACACACACACATACACACACTCTCTCATGCACGCACCCACACAGACTCTCTCTTTCACACACAAATGCACACATACATGGACAAAGACACACAGAGAGAGGATTAGCTGTGCCTGACGATGATTTATCAAATGGAGTTCTTGGGATCTTGGGAAGAGATGGATTTGTTACTGTTTGTTTTTAATTCATTTCCTCTTGTCCTTGGTCGCTAGTGAAATCTCTAGTAAATGAAAATCTCCATATTTCCCCTATCTCTCTTTCTCTCTTTCTCTGGGTCAGGAGAGGACCTGCAATATAGATGGGATGTGTTTTTCCGAAGGAGACTCCAATCCCACAAGCCCATGCCTCCTCTGTAATCCTGCTACGTCAAAATTCACATGGTCTTTGAATCAAGGTAAATTTAAGGAATGTACCTGGTACTTGTTCATTCCCACTGACGGAAACCAAAATATCTGTGAACATGTTTACTCGACCTGTTGAAACCCCGTAATTTCCAAGTGATCAGATTTACTAGAAGCTCTTAAAGATGTCTTCAGGCCTCAGACAGCATTTAATTGTATTGTTAGAGTGCCCATATAAACCAAAATATGACAGGCAAGAGTGGAAGGTAAACAAATCAAGGTGGCAGTGGCTAGGTTAGCTAGCTGTGCCCTTGCTACAGTTGTTCATTTTCACCACGGAGGATAAGGACGGGGGTGGGGGTTGGGGGGGCCCAGGCTGTCAGCCTCAGAGTAGCTCTGCACCGCGCCACACGCATGCCGACTCAGGTAGATTTACAGCCTGCAGTCTGTTGAAACCCTGTGGCTGCAGACGCCTCCCATATTTTTGACGCTCGGTGGTTAACTTCATTAACTCAGGCTAGCAGCGAGTGATAATGGGGAGCTTGGAGACAAGACGGATCGTGATTGGCCGGGCCAATTATGATGGAGAGGAGTCGTTTTCCACTGTGGACATCCTCTCCTTAGCTTGAGTTATGCCTTGAAGTTTGATTGATGGGTAGGCAAAGTTTTTTCATGTTATTCAAGGTTACACATGCTGCTTTGGGTGCAATTAGAGTGTTTTTGTTAAGAATGTGTGGGTGGGTGTGAGAGAGGCAAAGTGCTGGGAAAGCGTGTATAATTTTGTACATACAGAGGTTTTTTCCTTTTAGTTTGTCCACAACCAAGGCTGACAGATATTCAATGAATCCTTTCAGTTTCTCTGCTTCAATATAAATTACAGTGTGTTAGTGATTCATCGTGAATTTTGTGATGCCATGGTCAAGAGCTACTATAACATGAGATTTCTATACTCGTCTCTTAGACCTTGGAAGGAACAGACCCCCCTCCACACACACACACACACACACACACAGATATATATGACACAAACAGCCTTCTGGTAGCCTTTGGGGTCCTTGTTGTCAAAAACATGGTTGGAATCCAGTGCCAGCCTCACCAGTGCAACCACTCACTCAAACTAAGTGGTCGACATCATCCAGAAAACACAAGGCTTCCTGTGTACAGAACAGGAAGGTCAAGAGGAAAGATCCCCATCTGGACTTGTTGTGCCACAGCTTGTGCAAGGCTCGGGAGTGCTCATCAGTTTATTTTTCCTTCAACCCCCCCCCCCCCCCCCCCCCACACATCTTCCTTCTTCATGTTTCCTCCTCAGTCAACCAGCCCCCAGCTTTCCATCAGCCCCAGGACGGTCTCCATACCTTCGCCGGCGAGAATTTTGTGTTCCAGTTCACGGCGGCGGACCCGGAGGGCTCGGCCCTGCTCTTCCAGCTGGAGGTGGGCCCGCCAGACGCCGCCCTCTCCCCTGCAGGCCTCCTCATCTGGAAAGTCCATCCGGAGGAGACGCAAGCGCACACCTTCAAGTTCACGCTGTCGGATGAGTGCAACGCCCAGGGCAGATACACCGTGGAGGTAAAAAAAAAAAAAATCTAAAGGTTTTACATGTCCCAGGTCCCTGGGAGGGGAAGGAGGTAGGGGCAAGAAGGCTGGGGGGGGGGGGGGGGCTGTTTGGACCCAGAGCCAGGAGTTCAGTCAACACTCATTGGTCTCTTCAGGGCGGAAGTGTCCCGCCACATGGGCCACGGACCGTGTATGGTAAACAAATGGCTATAGAAAAGCTATGAGGAACATACTGAAACAGTCTCTAACGGATCAGCAACAACAAATTATTATTTAAAACAACACTCTACATTCTTAACAGCTGTTGACCTCAACAAGAACCCTACTATGCAAATGAAGGACCTGTGTGTTTTCATTTCAACTGCAAGCTAACAGCATGTTAATGTCCCACCTCTTTTAGCCAGTTTGAGAAATAGAATAGAAGAGCTGCATGTGGGGTGTTTCACCTCAACATATGGCTGCTGTTACTTTACCCCTCCTTCTTACGTTCATAGAGAGAGATAAATATCCACTCTTCCTCCACTTAACTCCAGATGGGCCAAATGCATCTACCCCCAGTTGGCTAACCATTATTAAATGTGACCCTCGCCTTATCTCCTGTTCTATCCAAGTTCAGGGTTTAGAGTGGGATCTGGAGGAATTATCACAATTTCATTATTACCAGCTTCCCTATCATTTATGATAAGCCAGACAAAACACAGATGGGAAATTCCATGTCAAGGAAGTGAGAGTTTTGACAATCATCATAGCAGGAAAGTAACATTTTAGTTTCGTATTTTTCGAGGTAGATAAAAGCTTCAATCTCCTTTGCCCACTCCAAGAGATTTGGAGCAGTAGCTGGAGTCAGAATAGTGTTGATACTTAAACAGGCCATCGTCTTGTAATATATAAACCTTGTCTTCAGATTGGAGTGAAGCCTTGCGGATGTTTGAACGGAGGAAAGTGTGTGACGGACGTGACTGTTCCAGCTGGTAGCGGCGGCTACTTGTGTGTGTGTCCTGAGGGGCTCCGTGGACACCTGTGCGAGAAGAACGTTGACGTCTGTCTCTCTGGCCAATGTGGTTTGGGGGTGTGTGCTAAAACAGCCCAGGGCTTCAGATGCCAGTGCCCTCAGGGATTGAGAGGTATGCTGATGAAGTGTTGTGCATGTGTTGTTTGTAAAATTGTTAGCTAAACGATGATCTTTTCAAGAGCCTAAGAACCTAACTTTCCTCCAACAATATTATTTACATATACAGTTTACAGTAATACAATACATCTTTGTATTGTGCATCTTTGTGTAGGAACAACTTGTCGGGAGGATGTGAACGAGTGTGAAAAGATGCCATGTTTCCCTGGTGTCCAGTGTTTCAATAGCTTCGGATCCTACTGGTGTGGAAGCTGCCCCAAAGGCATGCTGGGAGATGGCACCACATGTGCAGGTAAGCGTCAACCAATCTGACCACCTCATTTATGTCAGTTAATATCTTTTAATATCACAAATACATATTTTCACCAACGACAAACCTCTGTGAAGAACTAGCTACTATTTTTGACTGTCATCTTTGAGAGTAATATTCAAGAACATTCCGCCATGACAGTCCATACCAAATCTGGATACCATTACTGACAGTAACTGAATGATTGCCAGTTCCCTTTGAAATATTTCAGTCATTTCACTGAGCTCCGGTGCGGTCACAGAGAGCTCTCCTTCCCAGGTGATAACCAACAGGGATGCATATAGAATGGGAAACAGATGGCAGGTGATGACTGCTCCCCCTTCCTGCCCTCTCCTCTATTGCACAGGCTTGTTGAGCTGAGTTAATTGGTTAAGTACTTCCCCTGTGTGTGTGCGCGTGTGCGCGTGCGTGCGTGCGTGCGTGCATGCGCAAGAAAAAGACTGAAAGAGAAGGAGAGAGAATTGTGTTTGTAAAGGGGACAGAGATTAAGGAATGTACTGTTTGTGTGCAAGAGAGGGGAGAGGGAGAAAGGAAAAAGTGTGTGTGTGTGTGTGTGTGTGTGTGTGTGTGTGTGTGTGTGTGTGTGTGTGTGTGTGTGTGTGTGTGTGTGTGTGTGTGTAAAAGAGAGAGAGAGCAGAGAGTATCCAGTCCTGGCTGAGAGCTGTGCACCTCAGGTGTGTCTCCGCTGACTGCTGACTGACATGAGCTATTAGTGCTGAGGTCTGGGTATAGGGAGGGAGGGAGGGAGGGAGGGAGGGAGGGAGGGAGGGAGGGAGGGAGGGAGGGAGGGAGGGAGGGAGGGAGGGAGGGAGGGAGGGAGGGAGGGAGGGAGGGAGGGAGGGAGGGAGGGAGGGAGGGAGGGAGGGAGGGAGGGAGGGAGGGAGGGAGGGAGGGAGGGAGGGAGGGAGGGAGGGAGGGAGGGAGGGAGGGAGGGAGGGAGGGAGGGAGGGAGGGAGGGAGGGAGGGAGTGCAGGATGATCTAGTGCCTGGGCCAAGGGGCTGGAGAACAGGGCTGTGCTGGGGCACTAGACGTAAAGCAGACTCCCGTCCACACTCAAATCATCGCCAACACGTGAGCAGTGAGCACTGACATTTTTCAAGCAACCTCAACAGCACTGAATCACTAATTAGATGACTACATTACTATGAATTTCATCAGAAGTGAGATCAGTCTTTGCCACCTAGTCCTCAGCCTGGCCATTGGCCATTGTAAGTACAGATGGCAGTGTTTGAGGGGTGGTTCACAAGTGCCTGACTGAATTTAAAACAGACATCAAACATTAACCATCCCTTGCTAGAAACTCGTTCAATGTTTTATTATCCAAAGATGTGTTGGGAAGCACAGTACTGTCCTCTGAAATGTGTGAGAGTGCCAAGCCTCCAGCACTTAGAGAGTGCACCAATGTCTTCTCTCGTCACTATGTGCCCCCAAACTGCCATATCATGGCTAGCGCCATTAGCTTTCATTTTTAGACCTCCCTAGCTGTCTTTTCTTTATCTGTCTGTTTTCCTAGTGATGCGTTTTCAGCTGAGTGATTTCCATGATTTGTTTATTTGAACTGTTAACTGAATTCCAGTGGAAGCACAACTGCTGGATCTGAAAACACGACTTGCATGGTGTATACAGTTATGTTGAACACAAATAGAATGATTCAATAATTACAGAATTACTTTCATTTCAGGAAGTATTATCAGAATGAAGCCTTTCTCACAAAGAGCCTTATCTAAGACATTTCTTGTTAATGTCGAAATAAACAATGAATAAATCATTGTTTCCAGGTCCTTGCTTTTAACCAGCAGATATTGTACATTCCAGCACGTTGGATTATAATTTGCATTTAATGGATGTGACATTCATTTACTGTTCTCTCCCATTATCTCCGCTCAACCCCTCCAACTATCCCCCTCTCTCTTCCTATCCAGCTCTGAAGCCAGTCATCCCCAGCACTGAAACCCCTGCCCCTTTAACTGTCAACAAGAGGCCCAACACCAGCCCCGACCCTCATCCTCCACCCGGAATGCCCACGCTCAGGCCCAGGCACCCACAGAGCAGCACAGTGGCTGGGAAGGCCCCGGCCGGACCTCCCCCTCCTGGTCGTGGACGTGGCATCGGTGAGCAGACTGCTGAGCATTGGTCTCACTGTCACTGTGCTCATACTGGTGGAGGTGAATGGGTAGTTGATGTGTCACCCCACTTGTCATCTGGTTTATCCTGCGTGTGTCCTGGGGTGGGTTTCAAGGTCAATTGGCAAACGTGAGGCTCTTGACTGACACTTGAGGTTCAATTATTAAGCCCTAATATAATCAGGCCGCACCCAATTGGGCACTACGACAGGATTAGCAGCCGCAGCTTGCAGGGTTGTTAATGACCTTCTGTCATCACACTTAAAGGGTGGTGGTGAGATTGAAACCCGTTGCGGCAAGATGCCGTGCTCCATGACTGGGATCCTCTCGCTCCCGTCTTCTCGGGGCTTTGTGCTGACCTCGTTGAAAACGAAACCACGTTTTACAAGAGCCATGAGCGCGAAGGTGTTCCATCACGCTTGGGATCAATCTCTTTTTCATCGGGGACAGCTGGTCCATTTCACTCACAATTTCCCCCCCCCCCCCCCCCCGTTGAAGAGACAGTTTGTTGGGGCGTCACGGAAAAGAGCAAGGGCTGTCAAAGCCTGTACCTGTCCACAAGGTAAATGGCCGTCATTTTGCCGTCATTTTGCCTCAGTGCACTGGGCTCTCCTCAGCAAATGAGTCATGACGTAGTCGTAGTCCTTGATAAATGTTCCGGTGATCAGACTGAGCACAGCTGATAATGTGCACGACGGCCAAGGACACGGGCAAGGTAAGTACGCAATCTTGAGTGAAGTTGGCTTCGGTGTCAGCAGATTTCGTTAGTAAAGGACACACCGTGGTTTGGGGACTAATAGGGTGATTTGCGTATTTCGGTGCTCTCAGCTGGGGGCCAGGTGGAGGGCTGCAGGCCAGAGAGTGATCTTGGGTCTGAGGAGGAGATAAGGCATAGTTGGGGTAGCTCACCCTTGACCCCCTTCTTCACCAGCTGACCCTGATCCTTAGCAAGCATTTATTCTCCAATTATCCCAAAACCTTACAATTCTCCCAGTAAGGCAATTCAAGCATTTAAGAAAACTAAGAGAACATAAGCCTCTCCCTCACACGCACATTTGGTTGAAAAAGTACATTTATTATAATTGGTCTTGTAAGACTGCATTTTTTTTAACTAAAGAGCAATTAGCAGTTTTTTTATTTTTTATTAACTGCAGTTCTTCAACCTTCATGTCTACACTTTATGTGATACATCCTGGTAGGGTGTGCACACATGGAGCTTTAAGATTCTTTAAATTGCTGCATTTCCAGGAATCATCACTAACTATTAAACTTAGAGTCACTGAGTCACTCTGTGTACTGTGTGACGTACAGCATTAAATGAACTGTTTTCCAGGTTCTGGGTTGGGCCTGGCGCCTAACGTGACAGCCTCCTGTGCCACAAGGCCTTGTTTCCCAGGAGTCCAATGCATCGATCGTCGTCCACCATATGTCGGTTATGTCTGCAGCCGCTGCCCTCCAGGTCTCCACGGCAATGGGCGAACATGCACAAAAACCCCTCAAACAAGTAAGGCTTGTATTCTATTTTCCCTTTTTGTTTACATGTGAAATTTCATTTTTTTGCAAAGACCTTTGCTGACAATTGACATAAAAATGAAAAATACAATGCCAAAAGGATATAAGCCCTTGGGCTAAGCATTATCAAAGTCACGGATCTGTAATAAATAAATAAATAAATTCAAGGATTCAGGATTTGGTTTATACCAGCCTAACCTTCTTGCACTCCTGTAATACTTTGAGTCCAAGATAATAAATTGATGTTAGTGGAATAGGCTTCTTCAGGCATTTATCTTTCATGAAAAATACAAATATTTTATTCAGAGTAAAAGTTATACCCTTAGCCATCAGTGGAGTGGCCAGACAACACAGCCTGTGTGGACGTTTTCACAGTTTCTTCCTCCGTCTCTCGACAGCCTCTGATTGAAACGAAAAGGTGCTTTAGTGTATCAGTCTCCATCAAAAATAACCCTGCCTAACCGTAAGAACTTTTCTGAACTGTCTCTTTGAATCAGTGGCTAGCTCCAGTTTTTTCCCACAAATCTTAATTGCACATTTGTCATGTGGGGTGTTGACAACTCTTTCGGCCATTGCTGTATACCATTGCTTTGTGGGTATCTGGTTTGGTAGCATGGGGCTCATGCGTAGCTGAGATTTCTCCAACATCAATGTGTCAGGCTCTGTAGGGAGTGTGGTCGTTTGTCTGTGAAGTCTCGGTTGGCTGAGTGGCATGTCAACATCTGTTGTAGGGGTTTATGGGACAATTCTCCAACTCCCAAACAGACTGTCTAGTTTAATTCCAACCAGGTTCTGTCACTAATGCAGCTGTGATTTTGAACAAATTGCCTCATCTTTGTTTTTCTCTTACTCTGGTTTTGCACTGTAAAACTGAGTGTTGCAGTGTCTAATATTGCGAAACATATTCATTTCAGAGACCATTTGCTGTCAACAACTTATTGTCTCTCATCTCCGCTCTGTCCTCAGCTGGCCCCAAGCTTTCTCAGCCACTGATCCCAGGCAAGAGCAGTCGATCCCAGCACAACCGCAGTCAAGTCTTCCAGGTACACCTGCCTGTGATGCCCTCCAGGCATGGAGTCAAACGTCAATTCATGCCTGTCTCACGGCCCTATCAGAACCCCGCACGCCCAGCCACCTCCCCCCCCCAAAGACCTGTGACGGCGAGAAAAGAGGTCACCCTGCCATCTAGACACACGCCTGGTTCATCCGTCAATGCCCTCCGCCTCACCACGGGAACCCGTCACGGTGCCCACCCCAGGATGGATGCCAAAGTGGCACGTGATGGTACCAGCACCACTTCCTTCAAGGTGACCCCCAGAGAGGCTGGCGGAGGCCTGCCGAGCGCCAACTACGCCAAGGAGACGGAGAGCAGCCGGCAGACGGCCCAGCAGAGCCTCCACACGGTGAGGCCCACCTTGACCAGGCCCTGGACCCCCCCAAAAGCAGTGGCCCCACTGACTGCGGCCCTCACCGCCTTCTCCTACTCCCTCTCCGAGGCCGAGTTCTCCGCTGATGGAGATCTAACGGGGCCAGACTCCGACCCTCCAGACCCGCCCCAGCCCGCTCTGACCCTCACCACCCCGGCCAGGCGAGTAACTCTCCCAGGCCACCACACTTCAGCCTTGCACCGGGTCTCACCTCCATTCCCCAGGCCCAGGCCCAGTGTGACAGAAAGGTGGCCGCTCTCCTGCGCTGACCTACCCTGCTTCCCCGGGGTCCAGTGCGAGACCACCAAAGATGGGCGTTTCCGCTGCGGAAGATGCCCCCTTGGTTACACCGGAGACGGACAAGCATGCAGAGGTAGCGTAGCTCCACAACCGCCATAAACGTTGTTCAATGATGAGGTCCTTCAAGCATGTTACTTTGCTAAATTGTAGCCGGGTAAACAATAATGGAAATGAAAAGACATTGCCGGTAGCTGGTTCACGCAGATGCCGTCTATTATAGCAGAGAGGTTTTCTGAGGATGATGTGTTTATACAGCCACGGTGAGGGGGGTTGGAGGTAGATGTGAGCAGGTTTAATTGGCATGCGGTGCCCCCCTTGTCTCCAGCTGTGTGCAGGCATGCGTGTGGCAGGAACATGGAGTGCGCGGCTCCCAACACATGCCGCTGTAAAGCAGGCTACACCGGCCTCAACTGTCAGACAGGTAACCCGCTCGGGGCTATCCACTCATCAGTCAAGTCAATTCTTTGATTTACGTCAACCCAAAAAATGTCTTCACAAATGTGTTTCGAGTCTGATTTCTCTCGTCTTTCAGCGATCTGCCAGCCCGTGTGCGAGAACGCGGGCCGGTGCGTCGCCCCCGGTGTGTGTGAGTGCGAGAGAGGCTATCATGGGGAGACTTGCGAGGAAGGTAAGCGATCTCTCTCTCTCTCTCTCTCTCCAGCCTCATTAGTGGGCTTCATCAGAGGGCTGTCAGCTGCAGCACCTGACGAGAGTCTTGCAGCCAGTCCTTTAGGTCACATCCCCGCAGAAAGTAGTGGGAGCTCATCATGGAGAGAGCCCCCCCACAGTCAGGTGTGTGTGTGTGCGCGTGCTCTCCTTTGAAACTCCCGTCTTGAGACCTGAAGCACTACTGCCATCTACAGATCCGACTACACTCACCGCAAGACTAGATAGTTTAGGAGTCAGGTGGCTGAACGGCGAGGGAATCGGGCTAGTAATCTGAAGGTCGCCAGTTCGATTCCTGGCCGAGCCAAATGACGTTGTGTCCTTGGGCAAGGCACTTCACCCTACTTGCCCCGGGGGGAATGTCCATGTACTTACTGTAAGTCGCTCTGGATAAGAGCGTCTGCTAAATGACTATGTTTAGCTAGGCCAGTATATCCCTCCCCGTCCAAGCCGCCCTCGTCCGGTTGTAGTGACTGGTTTTGATGACTCCACAGCTCTGTGTTCTCTGCCTTGTGAACACGGTGGTACCTGTGTGGGGCCACACACCTGCTCGTGCCCCTACGGCTTCGTTGGACCCAGATGTGAAACCAGTGAGTGTGCACACAGCAATCGATGGTTCAGTGTCATTGCTAGTCAAGTTAAAAGTGTCAGTCAAAACTCTTTAGTCTACTATCTCCCTCCTTCTCTCTCCTTCTCTCTCCTTCTCTCTCCTTTTCTCTCTCTCTCTCTCTCTCTCTCTCTCTCTCTCTCTCTCTCTCTCTCTCTCTCTCTCTCTCTCTCTCTCTCTCTCTCTCTCTTTTCCCCAGTGGTGTGTAACCGACACTGTCACAACGGAGGTGAGTGTGTCTCCCCGGACGAGTGCACTTGCCTGCATGGGTGGACTGGACCCTCTTGTGAATCAGGTATTCTCTCTCTCTATCTTATCTATCGTCTCTCTGTTGTGTGTGTGTGTCTTGGTAGAATCTTGCCAAGGAAGATATTCCCTGAAGGAATTTGCATGACTGTCAGTAATTTAGCAGCTTGACAGCTGTGTTGTTTCCCTTCCAGCTCTGTGTTCCCCCCTGTGTCTGAACGGAGCTACGTGTGTCCGCCCGGACACCTGCGCTTGTCTGCACGGCTTCTACGGGGCCCAGTGTCAAAACGGTAACTCTTCTAACTGGCGACAGCGCCCTTGGCCTTGCGCGTACCACACCGAGTCACGGGCTGGCATGCCGGCAGCACGAACAAGCTGAATGTTCCAATGATTATGTCGTATGAGAGGAAAACTAATCCTCTAGACTGACAGGAGCTTAGTGGAGATGTGTTTGATGTGAGGAGATCCATCAGGATCCTGGCAGTAATCCAATCTGCCCAATAGTAGCGACGTTTCTACAGCTCCAGAAAAAAAAACAGTCTTTATTGATCTGTGGTCCTGTGTCTTGGTCTGTGAAATTTGTGCTGTATCTCTTTGGTCGCGCTCTCCGTCACCCTCCCTCTCTCTCCCTCCCTCCGCCTGCCGTCGCTACCTCAGCTGTGTGCAGCCCGCCCTGTACCAATGGGGGCCTCTGCATGCGCAACAACGTCTGCTCCTGCCCCGAAGGATACACCGGGGTACGCTGCGAGAAGAGTGAGTCCAGCCCCCCCCTGTTCTAGCCCCCCATTATCATCATCCATTACATGCCATATGTGTGTCGGCCTGCCAACAAGACTGCCACGCGGGGGGTGCAGTTACCGCTGCCTGTCGTTAATGTACAACATCTTGGCGAGTAAATTGAGCCATATGGATAAGAGGAAGCTTTTGGTGGCGGTACTGGGACAAAAGGCGGGGATTTAGATGGAGGGGCTGGGATTCTGAGCTGCGAGCTACATGTGGGGAATTGAACCTGGGTACGGAGTGATGTAATTGCCGAGGGAATTCTACTCGACACCATTTGTAACTCAGACACGCACACAATGTTTTTCTGTTGAGGGTGAATGTAACTGTAGAATCGTGCTATTATAGGATGTGAGAGCTTTACAATGGGTTTATTCCAACCATTTCATCCACTGAATGGTTTTTGTGTTTCCTGGGGAGCCTTATGCTAAAAGTGAATCTTTCTCCCTCAATATTTTTCCTTTGCTTTTTCTCTCTCCTTCCGTCTTGTACTCTGCTAGGTGTGTGCGAGCCCCTGTGTGTGAACAGAGGGAGGTGTGTCGGCCCCAACGTGTGTGACTGTCCGTCTGGCTGGAATGGCCAGCGCTGTGAGAAACGTAAGTGGACGTCTCAAATGTGAGACGGCAAACAAGTCTGCATGTGGAAGCGGTCAACGAGTCGTCTGGTGTGTCAAAACACCAGAGGCCATGATTTGGCACATGCAAATACCTATGACTATTTGTAGCCTCTAAAAGAATATATGGATGAGCAAGTTTCCAGGTTTATTTTTGCATCCACATATGAATTTCTTTGCATTGTCTTCTCTCAGCCACGTGTCTGCAGAGGTGTCTGAACGGAGGCGAGTGTGTGGGCCCTAACACCTGCCACTGCTCCCAGGGGTGGCAGGGCATGCTGTGCCAAATCCGTAAGTATTCTCCCTGTGAGACACGCGCATGCACACGACTGCAATCACACCAGCGCACACGTCCCCCAGAGAACCTAACGTGTTTCATTAATAAGTCGGAAATAGCATTCAATTGCATCTCATTGCCTTTCAGTACCATTGTTCACCAACAGGAACGCCACCTGAATTGAATAGCATTGTTGCTATGTCCCCTTGACCCTGTGTGTGGCTGGGCCACAGCCAGGTGTCGACTGCAGTAGCATTGTTAAGCTCCCTCGTCTACGGCAGCCATAGTGATTGGCTAGTTTGTGTTATAATGAGGATCCGATACAGTCCTTGCTTCATAAGCCTCCTCTGTCAGTTTACATACTCAATTATGCCAATTCCAACTTGGCATGAGTTTAGGACCGGACACTAGTCAGCAGTCAGTGGAGGACCTGCTTTGTGGAGACAAAATTGGTTTCTTTCTTATTACAGTGTCGCTAATGTTGGTTATATTGAGCCTTCTCTGCAACAACTCTAAACTGTATCTTAAAGCGGCCAAATCTTGACGTGCATGAATGAATGTGCAGATGAATTAAAGTGTCTAACTCCCCATAAAGAAAAGTGACCAACAATAAAGATGATTCACCGTTTATATTTGTTTATTCACTCGAGCCAGGCAGTCAATGGAAGTCAATTCCAAAGTATACCCCAGAGTAATATCTGTACTTACAACAAGAAGCAGAAAGACTCACTTATGGGCATTACCATGGATAATAATTGTATATTGTTAGTTGTTTTAGGAGGGGGGGCTTTTAATGCAAGGGCCTTCAAATGATTCCCTGGGATGATGTCAAGATTATGGTCACTGTGTTGTCCTAACTGCATTTGACGCCGATATGAGCAGAGATTAGTGTCAGCTCTGTGGTTATGTCATTATCAGGGCATCACGGCTGATTTAGCTTTTGCCTCTTCCTAGGCCACCGTGCCGCATTGTGATTCCTTCTGTCGTTTTAACAGCTCTCTGCGAACAGAAGTGCCTTTATGGGAGCCGCTGTATCCAACCTAGCGTCTGTGCGTGCAGAAAGGGATACTCAGGGCCGCTATGCGCCAGGAAGGTAATCAGCACTTCACCACACACATACACAGCCAGGATGTATGAAATCAAAGTGAAGATTCTGAGCATTTAAGTTACGAAAATAATACCCAATCGTTTTTTAAGACCTTTATTGGAACCAATTGGCCCTACTAGTTGTGTTCTTCTTTTCTATTATTTTACATTGTCCATTGGTATTAGAATAAAAACACTCTTTCCAATAGGACTTTCCCTATGAACATTCAGTTAGGTAGCCTAACTAGTGAGGTAGCTGAACTGTGAGGAAAAATGTAAGTAACTTACTTTTTCATACTGAAAAGCAATCATGCAGCAAAAAAAAAACAAAAAAAAAACAGAAGTAATCATTGGGAATTAGATTGAGCCACTCCAACTTCACCTAAGTGAAGTGAGCCCTGATTCATCTTACTGTGCCAGTGTCAGAAATCTTATTGTACAGTCCATGGCTTTGGCTACAGAGTGGCGGTGGATGGTAAAAATAGCTACTTTTTTCAGCTTCCTATTCCGAGAGGCTGATGTACCAACTTTGAACAATGTGCACTGAAGAACCTGGAGCATACTTCTTCACAGAGCCACTACCCAGGGAACTCCAGTATATCTAATGCCATTGTAATTTTGTACTCTAAATAGTAGAAATACAATTTCCAAAGTACATTATGTATAAAGATTATATTTCTAATTGGTATTGTATGAGTCAACAACTCTATTTCCTTTATCTTTTTAAAAATGAAACTGTAAAACTATTTTTCAACAAATATTTCACAAATGATGTCATACTGTCATATCGTAAATATTCTACTGTGTCTGAAGCATTAAATGAAGCAGACCAACATACATTTAGAAACAGGATGACTCATTTATGAACCAATAAATCTTGTTTTATATTAACTTATTTGGTTGTGAGATTATATTGTGTATTGAAGTGTTGTATACAGTATGTCCTCCATATTCTGTATGTTTATTATTTTTTAATAAAAGGGGAAGTGTGTTAAAATTCATAATTTTGTACAAGCCTTGATTCCAGTGTTTTGTACTCATGTAAGGCTTCGGACCTTCACCTTAGTGCTGTGTACTGTGTGCTTTTTTTTTTTTGCATCACTGCGTACTATATTATGGTAGTTTGCTGGTCTGCTGATCTTTTACTGTATTGGTTGGTTGGATGGATGATGCGACCACTTGGGGATTAACCTTTCATGTGTCACAAATGGTAGAGTTATAATGAGCCATTCCGTGAGTGCCACCAGTTTTTTGCCCTTTTCCTGACTGTGCCCTTCTTCATAATCTGTACTGGTAAATACATAAGTGGCACCTGGAACTATTCGTGAATGAATAGCTTTTCTTCAAGTGCGGTTCAGTTATAGTTTTTTTTAACTTGTGTGTTAACTTTTGTTAACACACACACAAAAAGTGAAAATTCAGCAACATTTTCGAAACCTCTTCAGGTACTAATCGCTCGACCCAATTTGGCATTACTTCACACTGCCTTATCTGCATTAGACTCTGGAGGAGGTAAAGGAGCAGGAAGACAGAGAGAAGGAGGAGGTAGAGGAGTAGGAGGACAGAGAGGTGAGGTGAGGAAGGTGAGGAGGAGGACAAGGAGGAATAGGAGGAGGAGGAGGAGAAAGAAGAAGAAGAACAGTCATCTCTAATGAGATCTGGGCCACTGTGGTAGACAATGTGCTCAACCATGGTTTGAGCATGAGGAAGGCTGTCAGGTTTACAGTACTGTACTGTTCTCTGTGTGTACCAAAATATTACTTTTTTTGCTGCATATTTGCAGCTGTGCAGCTGTTTTATGTTTGACTATGAAAACAGTAGGTCTACACTGAGACATTTTACAAAAGTAGAAATGCCTCATCCTCCAGTCAGTCATTCATATGGTGTGTTCCATTTCTGAGAGGGTGTTTTCAAATTTTGCACTTCAATGTGCTGTAAATGCTTGGCCGTGTTCAGCCAATGCTTAGTTGTGTGTACTCAATGAATGTTATGTGTGTGTCATTTGAAAATATGTCTGTTTGTACCAAATGAAAACACAAGTTCCATTTTGTGAACAGTTAAGAGATTTGATGGCAAAGAGTCATCTTCCAAAGGGAGTGTCAGGTTTAGCATTTTGTGTGTGAGGTTTTCAGTTTTGTGTGTGCAGTTTTGAGAAAGACGTTATTGTTTTGAGAAACATGTGTTAACAATTGTGAAAAACTGCAATGAACATTTGGTTTACATCTCTAATGCTTTCAGTCCTTCTGTGACCCGTCCTGCCATCAGAGGATCAAAGCGTGACCATGGACCCCAAATGGGGTTCCAATACTATGCTCACTGATTCCACCGTGGTGGCTGTGGATGAGGGGCCAATTTTGAAAATGTTGACCCCCCCTCTCTATGATTCCTAAGGGCTGGCTTGTCTGTGACTGACGTGTCTTTTTGTGACAAACACATTTCTGTAGCCGAAGCATGTAGTTAAAATGATAACGTTTGCAATTTACTGCCATCCAGTGACGCAAGTGCCATCTAGTGACACAAGTGTACACTGCATTAGTATAGCTTGGAAAATAATTAGGCACCAACAAATCAAATTGCAAATAAAAAATAATTAAAAAGCTAAATTGTTGACATACTGACTTCTATGGTCAATGGAAATACCTGCTGAACCAGAAAGCAGTCATCAATAAATCCCAGATCTTAGTTAACACTTTGTCACGCTGTAGATGTGACATACACAAACATGAGTTCAATTGGACTCATTGTGGCCAAGCTCTGGCAGCCTCCAAAATGGGGAAAGTCACAAAATAATCCAAATGTTACTCCTCTCCATGAAGGTGCCAGTAATGGATCTTGTGATAGTAATTACTCTAGGCAGAGCCCAGCAGTGTCCTACATCCAAACACCTGTCATCCTGCAAGTTAGACACTCACCTGTTTCACATGCCTCTACCCCCACCCCAAGTCTTCCAGATTTTTCCACTAGATGGAAGCAGACAGTTATTGACTTGGGAGAGCTTTTTGTGAACAAATCACTAGTCAAAAGACATCATCTTTGTTTGCATGGTAGATAGATGATGATGATGCCAGAGCATTACTGAGTGACCTTGGACCTGCACAGTAGAAATTTGGACCTAATGCAACCCAATGTATGTAAGGTGTTGTGGGCCTGTTATGAGGGAGGTATAAACTGAACAACACCTGTTGCCTTTATTGTACAATAAATGTCAGGTGGTAAGTAGCATATAGTTAGCTAGCTAATGTGTTGAGAGCCTATTTCTGTAACTTCAGTTACAATATCTTTATTCTCAATGGTGATAATGAATGTCTAACTGCTGTAATCATTTCCCCATCTTTAGATCTTTCCTTCCACCTGCCGGTCTAACTGAGAATGCCTTCTGTATGCTTCTAAAATGTTATTTTCCAAATTTAATTATTTATACCATCTGTGAAACACCCTCTTGTCTACATATACTACAAGAGAACGCATTTAACTGAAATGATGTAAATACCATACATTGCATAATTCCATATTGACATTGAAAATGAAGGGGACCTTGTTTACCTGCACTGCAAGGGGCCATGTTTCTGCTCTCCTCCAGCCAGAGCCTCGGCACTGTGGACTGTAAAAAAAGTCTGCAGAGGGAGGGGATATATATAAACCTCGAGCCTCTGAAGACCACGACAGCGACAGGTGGCTCCTAGGCTCCACCTGTCTTCCTTTTTCCAGAGGCTGCATGGTGGTGGCCCAGAAAGGATCCGTCATTCAAGAAATGGCATGCTGGTCTGCCAAGGGGACGGAGCGGACCCCCCGTCACCGGATCGGAGGCAGCTGGTCCCAGGTGCTATTTTCACTCTGCATAAAGTGATGGGCAGCCACGATCCCCTCCATGGAACAGTCCCGAGTCCACAGTCACCCCTGGTCCACCATGAAGTCCACAGGGAGCGACAAGGGCACCCAGCCCGATGGCTTCCCGTCCGACCTGGACGAGTTGGACAGCGGCAGTGAGAGCTCCGACAACAAGTCCACGGGCGGAGGCTGCAGCCCGCGTAGGGGCAGCGAAGGGCCCAGGCAGAGAGGAGGAAGGCGGCTGACCGGCATCAGCAAACAGAGGCAGGCAGCCAACGCGCGGGAGAGAGACCGGACCCACAGCGTAAACACTGCCTTCACGGCACTGCGCACCCTCATTCCCACGGAACCCGCAGATAGGAAGCTGTCCAAGATTGAGACGCTACGCTTGGCGTCCAGCTACATCTCCCACCTGGCTAACGTGCTGCTGCTGGGGGAGGACTGTCTGGATGGGCAGCCTTGCCTCAGGTACCAGAGCATCCTCCAGAACAGCACCAACATCAGCAATCCCTCGCTAAGGCCCATATGCACTTTCTGTCTCGGTAATCAGAGGAAACTGGTGAGTTCTCGACTCTATTCTTCGAGTGGCTGTTGTGACATTGTTTCATTATAGACAATAAAATGTACTACAATAATGTTTTTTTTTTACATATGTAATAAGTGTAGGCCAATCAAATTCACAGTTGTCTGTGGTTGTTTACCATTTCTCTGCCTTCACAGCTCAGAGATGGAGAAAAGCGTGCGACTGTCTGACGTGGGCTCAAACTGTCAAGGACGCAAGCATGCACACTAATGTTTACATGTAAAGAAATCTAGAACTGTAATAGAAAACATAAGATGAAACTTTGTATATATTTGAAAGTTTTTAGGATAGTAACACTAAAATGCACTTTCCGTTCCCTACGTGTAAGTCTTATCCCGTGTTTTGGTGTAATGTAACTTGAGCACATCTCTTGAGTTGCACCTGACATGCAGCTATTTTTGTTACAGCCCCACTGCTCCTAAAAAACAGCCCTGCCACCACCCACCCCGTCACATGACGGTAACAGTAGCCTGGTGGTCGTCTTGTACAGACAGACTCTTATAATCTGATGCCAACTTCATAGTTACTATCTTAAAAGGATTCTTTGAGGTCTGATGGTGATCCTAATATGGCAATAATAATTAGCTTGAATACATAATGTATTCATTTAAACAATCTAGCCACACAGTCCCTTTCGGCATTATACAAAGTATGATTGATCATGCTATTGTAATGAAACTGATGGACTCTAACACACTTGGTGGAAGACATCGGTTGTAAACTGTGATTTGGGGTGTTACATACAGTATGTTGATAAATGTTTACTAGCATCCATTGCACAATTCTTTTCACATTTCACTGTTTGTGCAACAACATGTTGCTTTGTTCCTTTCAATGATTTGATAAACAGCACTGTATGGCTCAGGTAGATTACATGAGATTGTGATATGGTTTTCCAGGAGAATATTGTACCCACCTTGGAATTGTTACCTCAAAGACCCCTGAATGTATTTCATACAACTGGACTGTATAGGCCTACCTCTTAATCTATTATTTTTAACATTGTATAAAACTACAGTACTTGAATACCTCATGTCCACAATGAAAATTGTTATTTGTACATAGCAAAATCTGCTTGAGAAATGTATTTTTGTACAGTAAAAATACTTGAGCGTATTATTTAATTTGTCAATAAACTGTCAAATTACTTTCCTGTTGCATTATGGTTTCGGCAACTCAATTCACACATATATAATGAACTGAGAAGCAAATCATGGAATTAGCTTTACAGGATCTTTAAGACATTACGATTGAAATGTAAGTTTCATTCGTTGTGAAAAACTACAGTAAAACGTGATTCAAACTATACAGACACAAAACAGAACTTAGTCAGACTGTACCCTAAATAACTTTGATAATCTTTATTCTGTAAAAAAGTCAATTGGTTCACCATGTTAAAGAAGCCAATTTGAATCAAATGAGCTGGCAAGGTTTCTTTAAGAGTCAACTGGGAAGGGGAGGGTCTAATAGGGGGACACTGCACAGCATCCTCTGATCACCCTTACTTTGCTTCAGACTGATCCAGAGGGCAAAGGCTGATTTCTGGCTGGAGCCTGAGTGGAGCAAATTCCTTTGGCAAAAAGGCAATTATCATCTTAGCTTGCCTTACAGTCACATAGCAAAAAGGCATACTCCAATAGGATGATCTTTTAACTTTACGTAACGGAAGAAAAACTGGCAACAGCAAAGAAAATCTCACATGGAATGTGAATTTAAAATAAAGGCGGCATAATTGCACTCGATATCAAGGGGTTTGTCTGCTTTACGTACTGGCTGACAATTTATGATAGAGGCTCATTTCACAATTTGTGCACTGTTAAGTGTACGATCTTTAGACGAAAGCAGATAAGAAGTCATTTGTCCACTACAGCCCTTCATATACATCCAAATTGTTGAGGGGGCAAAAAATAAAAAAGAGGTAGAATGGGGGGGAAGAGAGACGAACACTTGAAGAAGAGAGACTTGTACTGCTCTGGCTGCTACTTGGTGGTTTAAGATGCCATGTCCGGGGCTGCAGAGCTCTAGTCTGCTTCCTCCT
The DNA here is from genome assembly GCF_054491055.1 of Hypomesus nipponensis. NCBI lineage: Eukaryota > Metazoa > Chordata > Actinopteri > Osmeriformes > Osmeridae > Hypomesus > Hypomesus nipponensis. The sequence goes on from NC_140372.1 coordinate 7,780,329, forward strand.
CGTCAGACTCGGACTCTAGAAGAAAAAACACAATACTGTGATGACTAAAGTGGCAGAGCGTCTTTGATATGCCATGGGATGTAACAAAGGTTTTAGAAGTGAGCAATGTCCCTGAAAACCACATTACCTTCCTCTGCGTTCTTCAGCCACTCCACGAACTTCTTCATCTGCTCCAGGAACACACTTTTCCCTTTGGCAACGTGGGCCTCCGTGTACCACTTCAAAATGGCCTCTTCGCTCAAGACGTCCGCTGGAAGGAGGGGAAAGGAAAAAGGTTAACGAGTGACAAAGCTGAGGTTGGGACTACAAATAGTGAACAGGAGATCTCAACACACACACCTTTGTAGAGGAGGACCACGATCTTCTGGAAGGCTTTCATGAAGTGGATGTTGTCATAGCAGTACTCCTGGATCTTGAGCATCAGGGTGATCTCAGACAGGCCCTGGGAGGTGAAGGTCTTCAGGAGGGGGCTGTATTGCTGGAGTCAGATGGCTGAGCGGTTAGGGATTTGGGCTATTACTCAGAAGGTAGCCGGTTTGATTCCCAGCCATGCAAAAAAAGACGTTGTGTCCTTGGGCAAGGCACTTCACCCTACTTGCATCCGGGAAAATGTCCCTGTACTTACAGTAAGTCACTCTGAATAAGAGCGTATGCTAAATAACAATGTAAATTGCAGAAAAACACCCCAGCGTGTCAGCAATTATACCTATTCATGCGGCTGTTTAAAATAAAACGGTGTCACATACCTTCAAGTGTTTGATGGCTTGTTCTGTGACCAGTTCCTCCTTCTTGTTCCACTCCACACAGCTCATCACGCTGCTCCAGATGATGCCAATCATGGTTTGCTCAGAGATGTTGGTCTTCTTCATCTCCTCTTTAACATACGCAATGATCTAAACATTCGCAGACACACACACACAAAAAAAAAGCTATCTTAGTCAACTTCCTCAAGCAAACCCCTTGACTTACAATTTGAATGCTTGTCAAAGTCCTCACGTCTTTAAGCGGCTCCCCTCGTGACATCAGCTCCTGAAGCTCTTTCTGCAGCTCCTTACGGGCCCCGATAGACTGCTGGTTCCGGGCAAAATCAGCCAGCTCCTTCAACCCTTCATCAGTGAAATACTTTGAAAAATGTTCGCAGCTTCTTTTGTTGGCCGGGAAGAGTTCCTGAAATACGAGAATGTGCAGATTGGATGTGTTCATGGACAAGTACTTCAAACATTTGAGTTACATTGGAACAAAATCACCAGTGAACAACATGTTTACCATCAGCCTGTTATCCATGCCCACTTTGCGGAGACTGGCAGCAACAGAGTTGATGTCCTTTTCATGAATCCAGGACTTGAACAGTTTCACAGCAAAGGCTGCAGATACACCTAAAAAAAAATGAAATTCAACCACAATGAGCTAAAACCACATACACCTTGTAGTTTATTTTAGTAGTTTGTAGTTTTGTTTTCTGTGTTTGACTTACCCTCTTTGACAAGGTTCTCATTGTAGAGACTGTTCAAGATGGAAGCCGATATGTTCCCATTGGCCAAAAGGATGCCAGCCAGCATGGCAAGCTTGTTGCGTTCCGACTCAGTGAAACCTTTCAAAAACAGCAGCAACTGAGGAAGGAGGGATTTGATTTATTATTTTACATTTTTGTCTCAACACAACACTGACACTAGAATGATTGTCTATACAATAAATAAGTTATAAAACACAAGATCAATTACATAAACAACTGGTTCAGCAAGTACAAACATGCCTCACTTTGCCTCATACAATACAATTCTAGTCAATTCCACTCACCTTCTTGATCTCCTCTTCGAACCCTTTCTCCAGGTACTTGTAACGCCTGATCAGCTTGTTAAAAACCTGAAAACACATTAAGAAATGTTGGGACTCGGCTAAATCAAGTAACAATATATTAACCCCAAGAGTAATGTGTCATGGATAAGTCAAAGAAAATGTTAATCTACCATTTAGAGGGCTGTGTTAGGCGTTTCTTACCTGAGCATATGCTTGCATTGTCTCAAGGTCCTCTTGTGCCGTGAAAAGGCAGAACTCTGTACGGGTCATGTCATCAGACAGAGTTCCACCTGGGGCTGCAGGCGTTGGGAGAAAAATAGATGGTTAATGTTGGTTTGACAATTGTGTAACAGTCTATCTGGATGTCCATCTTACTTACCCAGCATTCCGCCAGCCACCAGGATGTCAAACAGGGTCTCAGCATACCGGCGGTAGTCAAGTTTAGCTCCAGAAGCATCAAGGAATTTTGCGACAGCTTCCAAATCAGTGCCAGTTTGATTCAAGCCTTGTACGATACTTTCTTGAAACTGAGTAGGGTCAAATCTCTCCTTTTCATCTGATTAAAGGAAATAATAATTCACTTATATTCAAAGTCAAATGCATTAAAAGTTGCCCATAAGAGCCCCAGTGTTCTAATGACAGTTTCGAGACGAGTGATGTTGTTAAGAATTATAGGTTGGTTCACATTTAAATCCACTACAAGCCATCATTATCTTGTATGCGTTCATTAGCTTGCTTGTAAGCCTACCTCTTTTCCTCGTTTTGAAACGCTGGCCGGTTAGCGTTGGCTTTTGCTGCTTTTGATTATTCATAAAAGACACCCTGAAAAAGAAAAGTCAAAATGAAGGATACAAAAAAGTACATTTTCTAACCAGTTGAGATATCCCATTAAATTAACTAAATAGGCTATGACAACTAAGACAGACTACACAGGTGGACAGGCTATGTTTGGAAACGTGTTCAAATCAGATAGCTCGCTACTGTGGCCAACTCGCTATAGACAACGAGCCTAGGCTAAGCGTATAGAGAAAATACTTAACACCACGACCAACCCAGTTAGTATAAGTGGTCACATATGGTTATACCGTATAAAATCAGTTAGTTATGAATTGGATAGCTAAAGTTACCGTAACTAGGCAGTGAGTTAGCCTTGAAATGTGTTCTGCACACGACAAGCTCAGGCCCCAGCCATGCGATGGCGGAGAAGGCCCTGTCTTGATGTGTACGCTATTCCAACCAACTGCTAGTCAAAACCACACTGACAAAGCACACAAGACGGCAAAATGAACATGCAGTTAAAGCAAGCTTTCTAGTCTGGTGCTAGCGTTCGCTGGCTTAGCTACCAAAGCGTTTTTTGTTGGCATAGCTAGTGTAGCTACGTTAGCTAGTTAGCTTGTGTCGTGTTAATGTTGTCCAGCTAACTGGCTATCGAGCCGACCGGCTACAGTAGCAAATGCAGTAGACAAAAAGTCTACTAAAATATTAGAACCACTTAGATCCACAAATCAACCAATAATTGTATCAGCCTGATAAGTGTTAGAAAACGACCTACCGAAATTAATGCAGATAAAAAACGGTTAAGGAACTAGGGAATTTTATTGAACGGTTTCAGTCCTCCTCCACTAAACAAAAAGACCCAACCCTCGAGAACCGATTTAGGACTTTGACTTCCACGCATGCGTGTTAAAAGGGGTGCAAGTGTTGTAAAATAGTTACTATGTGTAGGCCTAATATGCCTGTTTGTTGAAGCACATTTTATTCTGGATACGTTACGTAAAAGATGCGCATGTTTAGTATTTACTTGGCATTATTTCGTATTGTAAATAGTTTCGAGTTTTATATGTTTTTCACTACCTGGGCCGGACTAGCCTCTTAATATCAAATCCATTGGTTCTAATTAATTACCCCCCTTTGCAAGTGCACAAACCGCTCATCCGAACGTCAAAATAAATTCTTCAAGTTTAATGAATAGATAAAGTATAAAACGTAATAAGTCTGAATTGATAAATAGCTTAACATGTTATATAAAGAGTACCAGATCCGAAGGGACAACAACAGCATTCTATCTCCAAACACCCAATGAAAGTTATCATTTAGGGGCAAGACTGCTGTCACACGCGCACTAAATTCAAAGTTTGAAATTGATTAAAAAGGTGAAGTCATGTGCCGTGCTGTCTTAACACGTGCCCTCCCCAAAGATGCAGTATTTAAGTGCAGATATGGTATGTTTCAAGTGGTGGAGGTGAGTGAGAAGTGATTTTCTCAATGATGTCTTCTCAGTCTAGATGCAGTGAGTTGATCCTCTTCATAAATGGCAAAAAGGTAAGACTTTAGAGAGCAGATATGACACATTTATGTTGTCTTTCTTGCTTTATTCAATTAGTCCTTCATTCATTAATTAGTTCGTTCTTCATTCATCATGCATTTATTATCTTTATTCTCCCAACCCATAAGCATGAGTATGTTATGGAAAATGTTAGAGATACAATCAATATAACAGCAAATCTCTACTAATTGCTTGATAAAATGACAAGATATGTAATGATAATAATAAAAATAACCACATCAAAAGTATATTTTACCTCAATATAATATGTAATATTATGTGTAAGATGATTGATGCATGAAGATGATGCATTCTTGAATGTTTGACATTGAAATGTATGACCATTAGAGTAAAAATCAATAACCTATAGTGAATTAAGCATGAAATATCTAGATACAGAGGTATTTTGGTGTTGATAATTTTTTTATAATTGGTTATGTTTAAAGTTCCAACAGTGTAATGATAATATTAGGCATTAACTGTAGAATACCACTGACTTTTTTCTTAACCTAGCCTCACCTCAAAATCACTTGTTCCAGTAAAAAACACATGACAGTCAGCTGATTTCTCCCACTAGTTGTACCCAGTGACTTGCCACACTTAATACCATTGATTAGATGCAGTAGCCCTACTTCTCTTCTAGAGGTTTTCACAGTCTGTCTCCAGGATATTAAGGAAGACTCCTGATACTGATTGTCTGGGAGCGTATCATCAGATACAATGCTGAGATTGTCTAGACATTTTTGTATATTAAGCCTCAAGGAAGCCTTAAACCTTTATCCATCTGAAATATTTGAAAGGGTATACAATGTGTGTGTCAACCACCCAACAACAAATTGAGAGTGTGTGTTTGTCTCAGATCACAGAGAAGAATCCAGACCCAGAGGAAGTTTTGCTTAGCTTTCTCAGACGGAAAGGTATACTTTACCTCAAAACAACATCATGCTCACAGATAATGTGTTCATGATTTGTAGACAAACAAAGAAAGATTGAGAATTATCATTGAAGAAGAAAGATACCTTTCTATCTACCTTTCTATTCATGCAGTGGGGCTGACTGGAGCCAAGTATGGCTGTGGGGGAGGTGGATGTGGGGCCTGCACTGTCATGGTGTCCAGATATGACTGCCAGCAAAACAAGGTTCTGTATCCTTAACTTTTTAAACTCTCAGTTTGAATGAGAGATTAGCTTCTTCTATGATATTTGGCATACTATTGTAACCGTTTGTTTTGGAAATTGTTGCTTGTCTCCACTAGAATGCCAGAACTATTAGTTTAGGTTCAGATTTTCCTTAACATTTAACCTCAAGTCACTACACTGTTAACGCCTGCCTCCAGCCTATCTGCACCCTGCATGGGGCTGCTGTGGTTACTGTTGAGGGCATTGGCAGTACCAAGACCAAGCTGCACCCTGTCCAGGTAAAAGATCTTGTGTCCACACAGACTGAGCTTATCATCTAGTCCGGCTGTTGGTATTATCTGCGTAACTTTTGTTCTTTCAGGAGCGTATAGCCAAGGCCCATGGTTCTCAGTGTGGGTTCTGTACCCCAGGGATGGTGATGTCTATGTACACTCTCCTGAGGAACAAGCCCCAGCCCACCATGGAGGACATCCGAGAGGCTCTGGGGGGTAACGAATCATTACCACCTTTTGCTACATCTGAAAAAACAACCTTGCATATTTCCCAATGTTTTTATGATGACCATAGCCAAGTCTACCTCTCCACATCTGACCTTTGTTACGTTTCTCCAGGAAACCTATGCCGCTGCACTGGCTACCGGCCAATCATTGATGGATTCAAGACTTTCTGTGATGTGAGTTATGTCATTGACTTCATTCTTCAAGCTTCTTTTAAACATACAGATCAAAAGCATGCCGGCACATGACTCAAGAGTGCAACACCCCATGTGGATTCCTTCAATTTAACAACATGCAACAGCTGTCTTTTTCATTCTGTAACACACCTTTTATGATACACATCTGCTGTCCAATGCCAGACCTCAGAATGCTGCCAGAATGGAGAGGGCGGTGGAAAGTGCTGTCTGCAAAACGGAACCAACGGCCATGAAAATGGAGATGTATGGACACAACCCAGGAATGACCATCCATCATTTTAGCCATTGTGTTGTTATTGAACAATTGTGTTGTTGTTGACCGGTAGATCTGCCAGGAGCTTTTCTGTATGGACGAGGTATTGCCTCTGGACCCATCTCAAGACCTGATATTTCCCCCTGAGCTGATGGTGAGTAGGCCCTAGTCATCCATAAATGTCAATCTGGACAGAGTTTCTCACATGTGCTATCAGCTCTAAGAAAATTAAGTTAATTTTGTTGTCTCTCCTTGGTTCTCAAACATATTACATTACCAGATCATGGAGAAAGAAAATGGAGTTGGTCTCCTGTGTTTCCAAGGAGAAAGAGTGACGTTGGTGTGTCCAGTCGATTTATCGGACCTATTGAACTTGAAATCAGATCACCCAAATGCCCCTCTGGTAGTTGGCAACACAACTCTTGGTAATAATCTCTGATAAGCATTATTGAGTGTGTTTAGTCAAAAACATAAATGTTTTCTTGAATTCACTCAGCCATTGGTGGTAATTATATTCTAAATTCACATTATCTGTCTGTGTTCAAACAGGACCAAAGATCTTGCTGAAAGGAGTCTACCATCCTTTGGTTATCTATTCAGGAAGAATTTCGGAGTTAAAATCTCTTAGCTGGGGGAAGAACGGTGAATTAGAAACTTTAGTTACAAACACACTCATACAGCAATCATGTATCCCAGTATCAGCTCATCTCTGTGTCCACATGCAGGCCTGAATGTAGGGGCTGCCTGCACTCTCTCTAACCTGAAGGAGGAGCTGCAGAGGGTTGTGGGGGAGATGGAGATGGAGAAGACCAAAGGGTTCCAGGCATTGCTCCAGACTCTGCAGTGTCTGGCAGGGAAACAGATTCGCAACATGGCTGTGAGTCTACTAACACTGTGACTCCACCAACATGGCATGTCCACAATACTGTAGTCACACCAACCACAAGACTACAGTGGTTATAATTTGACAGTGGTCATAAAGTGGTCATTTGTGACGTCTACAGACTATCGGAGGCAACATTCTGAGTGCAAATCCCAAGTACGATCTCAACAGCATTTTAGCTGCCTTGGAATGCACACTGCTCGTCACTTCAAAAGGTACAGTTGGTGAATGTTCAATTCAGTTGATTCAATTGTGTTCCTCTTTTTGAATTCTTTTAAAATGAAAAGTTTGTTTTTTGGTTAGATGGGTCAAGGAAGATTCTTTTGAATGAGAAGCTTTTCACAGACTTCGGAAAAACAGCTCTCAGACCAAATGAAGTCCTTCTGGCGATTGACATTCCCTTCTCCAAACCAGTGAGTATTGTCCTTTTTATTCTGTCATAACAATTGTAATGTGTGCATGTGTGTCAAAACACTGCTGAGAACACATGAACTAATCACAAAGTCTACTAATCTAACTAATGTGTGGTGTGCCCTGCCTGCAGTGGGAGTTTGTGTCAGCCTTCCGTCAGGCCCAGCGAAGAGAGTTTGCGTTCTCCATTGTAAACTCTGGTATGAAGGTGGCCATCAAGAAGGATACCAATCTAGTGGAGTCTCTCCACATTTTCTATGGAGGTGTTGGACCTTCCCTGGTGAAGGTTGAACACACATGTGAACAGCTTGTGGGCCGGTAGGCATACTTATGACGAGCGCATTACTTATGATAGTTTGTATGAGAGACGCTGTCCCACCATACTGTATGTTCGGAGATGAGCTAACTGAGCTGGCCGTGTGTTAGGTCCTGGGGAGAGGAGCTCCTTGCTGAGGCCTGCAGACTCCTGGAGAACGAGGTGGACGTGTCTCCGCTTATACATGGTGGTAAAGTGGAGTACCGGAAGACACTCGCTCTCAGCTTTTTCTTCAAGTTCTACATGCAGGTGGTGCAGAATCTGCACGAGAGGGTAGGACAAAGTTGGAGCAAAGAAAATAATTTAGTCCCCCCCAAATTCTTTATATAAGCATTTATGTTACAGCAAACTAAAAAGACTGTGAACATCAATGGTAAATGTTATGTATGCAGGATGTAGGTGTAAATGGACTGCCGTTGGAACATCTCAGTGCTCTGAAGCCCTTCAAGAATGAGGTGCCCCACGGACATCACTCTTTCCAGGTTTGCTCTCAAACATCATTGGCCGAGTTTCCTAGATTCATTAAGAAGCTCGTAACGCTAAGAGCTTCTTAGGAGCATTCTGAGAGCCTTCTAGAGCGTTCTTAGAACTCTCTTAAGAAGCTCTTAGCGTTAAGAACTTCTTAATGAATCTGGGAAACCCGGCCATTATCTTTATTGTATTCATCTATAAAACATAAGACATGGGAACTGCTCATTTGTATACTTCCTGTAGCTTGTTCCTGAAGGCCAGCCCATTGATGACCCTGTGGGTCGTCCCAAAGAGCACCAGGCCTCTTACGAGCAGGCCACAGGAGAGGCCAAGTACTATGACGACCTTCCATCCGTTCAAGGGGAGCTCTTTGTGTCCATGGTGACCAGCACACGAGCGCATGCTAAGCTCATGTAAGTTGCCTTCATAGACGAGCTAAATCAGAGTATGCAGGATATATCCTAAAGTGGTTATACATTCCCTGCAGTGGTTATCCATTCTGCTCAATTAGAGTCTATGCCTTCCTCCATGTACACCAGCAATATTGACCCATCTGAAGCTCTGGGGATGTCTGGTGTGGTGACGTTCTTGTCTGCCCGGGACGTGCCCGGTCAGAACAAGAGACTGTGGTTCAACAACCCAGAGGAGCTGTTTGCTGAGGAGGAAGTACGAACCTTTACAACTCCCATCAAGATGACAAGGGACTGACCCTGACATACTTGTGTGTGTGAAGGTTTGTTTTCCCGTCTGACTGTGTGTGTTGGTCTGCAGGTGTGTTGCGTGGGCCAGATCATCGGAGCAGTGGTGGCGGAGACCAGAGAGCAGGCCAGGAGAGCAGCCCAGAAGGTCCAGGTCACCTATGAAGACATACTGCCAGTCTTCTTCACTATAGAGGTACATGCAGAACTGATCTGATTCTGAATCGATTTTTCCAGAACCAGATCTCTAAATCTATTTTTCTTTTCTCCAGGATGCTATCCAGCATCAGTCCTTTTTTGACCCTCAGAGAAAACTGCAGAGGGGTGATGTGGATGTGGCCTTTAAGACAGTGGAGCACATTTTGGAGGGTACATCAGTATGGTATTTCTGCATTTAAATAGATTCACAGATTGTGTTGTCCTTTTACTCTAACTGCATCTATTACAATGCTAACATGTTGGAAACAGATGAAATATATATGGGCGGCCAGGAGCATTTTTACATGGAAACCCAGGGTGTGATTGCAGTGCCCAAAGGTGAGAATGGAGAGCTGGACCTGTTTGTCGCCAGCCAACATTCAGCGTATGCTCAGGTCAGTTTCCTTTTTATTAGTTAATGAAACAAAACACGGACAAAGATTCGGACAAACAATATATTTGAGTAATATGCTGCTTTGTTCTCTGTCCCGTTTATCTTCCCTGCTACATTAGGAAATCGTAGGGATCACACTAGGCATCGACTCCAACAAGATCACCTGCCACGTCAAGCGGCTTGGAGGAGCGTTTGGCGGCAAGGTCATGAAGGTCGCTAATCTCTCTGCCATCACAGCCACCGCTGCATACAAGTAAGAAGTAGCAAATGTTACCGATGAACCGTTGATGTATTGACGTATTGGAGCAGATCTGATGCACATGTCCCTCTTCATTGCAGGACCGGACGAGCCGTTCGCTGCTCTCTGGATCGTGGGGATGACATGCTGATCACCAGTGGCAGACATCCCTTCCTAGGGAAGTACAAGGTATTCTAGACCAGCCTCTCTACTGAATCTCCAGAGAATAGCGACAGGATGACTTGTATTGTGATGACACACAAACCCTCTTTTCGATGATGGTATCCTCTCCGTTCAGGTGGGATACACTAACGACGGGACAATCGTGGCGGTCGACATCGCTTACTACAGCAACGGAGGGTGCACTCTGGACGAATCATCCTTTGTAGGCGCAAAAGAAAACGCGTCTTTCGAGTTTCAACCCATTTACGCCCATAGGAAGCAGCAGACACTTGAGGGTCCATACTGTGTTTTTCAGATCATGGAGAAAGCTTTGCTCCACATGGACAATGGATACAAGATCCCCAACTTGCGTGGCCGGGGATTGGTGTGTAAGACCTACTTGCCTTCCTACACTGCCTTCCGTGGCTTCGGAGCCCCGCAGGGCCTTACTGTGATGGAGAGCATCCTCCATGAGGTGGCGGTGCGATGTGCTCTTCCCCCGCACAAGGTCTGGGTTTCTTGGAGTGCATCGACAATGATTTGACATATACGGTTAATTGCAACACTAGGACATTTTAGGTAGTACTCACCTTGGCATGTGTCTTTACAGGTGAGGCAGATCAACATGTACCAGGCAGAAGAGTGCTACACCCACCACAAGCAGCTCTTCTCCCCCAGGGACATGATACGCTGCTGGGACGAGTGTCTGGACAAGGCTGGCTACCAGGAGCGCCTGCATGCCATTCAGCAGTTCAACGTCTTCAACCAATGGAAAAAGAGAGGCATCTCGGTCGTGCCGCTGAAGTTTGGAGTGGGCTTCTCTAAAGGCTTCTACAACCAGGTGAGGAAATGATGTGCTCATATACTGTACAGCGGTGACTGCATGGAACACTGTCAATGAAATGTATTTGTCGTGACCAGGGCGCAGCTCTGATCAACATTTATAAAGATGGCTCGGTGCTGGTGACCCATGGGGGGACGGAAATGGGCCAAGGTATCAATACCAAGGCCATTCAGGTGGGCTTGGATACTCATTTCACATGAAACTCCACATATTACTGTTTCTAATCATCGACCATATTGGTTTGGAATAAACCGTCCAAAACGTCCTTCCTTCGACGGTTTCAGATTGCTAGCCGCATTCTGAGGGTCCCCATGTCCTCTATCTATATCAAGGAGACGTGCACCGGCAGCGTCCCCAACGCTGCCCCCTCGGCTGCATCCTTTGGTACTGATGCTGTGGGTATGGCAGTGAAGGTACGAGCCACCATCTCACGGAACACACAGGTTCTTCAGCCAAGTTCCCCTGGTGTTTTGCTGGTGTGTTGTAGTCTCACACAGTGGTTGGTGCTTTCAGGATGCTTGTGAGAAACTGATGAGACGTCTGGAGCCAGTCATGAAGACACATCCCAAAAGCACCTGGAAACAATGGGTAAGCAAAAACACTCAACTGGCTATCTTAGTGAAACATTCAAACTACATTCCCTTTTCTCTTTCTGTGCTCTAACTGTGTAGTTCTTTATTCTCAGGTCGTCGAAGCTTACTGTCAGAAAATCAGTTTATCTGCAACTGGGTTCTTCATGTATGTAACATCACAGTTGACCTGGACATGTTGACATTTGAAACCATCCACCATCTTATGATTTAAATGTGGTGAATGTAATGTGTTGTTGCAGGGGACCACACACCAGCATAGACTGGGAGAAGAGTGAGGGTCCAGCTTACTACTACTTTACCTTTGGGGCCTGCTGCTCAGAAGTCGAGATAGACTGTCTAACAGGAGACCACAAAGTAGGGTCTTCCTCCAAACCAACAACTATTTGACTTACTGAAATTTGAGAAGGTGTGCCACACAAACGATATTCATGTTTTTGTTGCAGAACATCCGGACAGATATTGTGATGGACGTTGGAAAAAGCATCAATCCGGCTCTTGATATTGGACAGGTGCGGTCAAAACACGCAGGCTGAGACAAAACTCAGACCACAAAAGTGTGAACAAGATATTCACAGAGTTTCAGTGGCTGAAGACATGGGAAATAATGCATTTTCTCTGTAATAGTTTTGGATATTGTGCCTCTGGTTTCAGATCGAGGGAGGTTTTGTCCAAGGCATTGGCCTGTACACCATAGAGGAGCTGGAGTTCTCACCAGAGGGTGTCCTTATGACTCGAGGCCCTTCTCAATACAAGATCCCTGCTTTATGTGACATCCCTCCCCAGCTTAACGTCCACTTGCTGGCCAACGCAGAGAACCCTTATGCCATCTACATGTCTAAGGCAATCTGAACACTGTACACACAATCTGAACACGCAAGCAAAGAAAACAACAGACAATTTGGTCATTGCCAAATAGTTCAATTGAACTCTCTTGATATGTAAATATGCAGATGGAATACTGTTTTACAGGGTATCGGTGAGCCCCCAGTGTTCTTTGGCTGCACCATATTCTTTGCCATCAAAGAGGCCATCGCTGCTGCCCGTAGGGATAGGGGACTGGACGAGACTTTCTCCCTGAGTTCCCCTGCCACTGCTGAGAAGATCCGAATGGCCTGCATCGACCAGTTCACACAAAAGGTACAGACTTGTCTGCACATTTTGTAAATGTCGGGTGTTACACTACTCTGTTAAAATCTACTTTTTGCTTTTCAAGGTGCCATGTACAAAGGAAGGAATTTTCAAACCATGGCGTATCAATGTGTGAGCTGGCAGTGAACTTGAATAAGAAAAATGTCTGTTATATTTTCAGGTTCCTCTTGTACCGTTTTTTGGGGACGGTATGAAAGTCATTTAGGACTCATTTCTAGGATGTTTGCTTAAGGAAAAAGCTAGAATTCCTTCCAATAATTAATAAATATGCCAAACAAACTTTAAACTTTAATAAAACAATTTGAGTTTTAGCTTTCTATTTAACTAAGCTATGTGTGACAGAAACATTTACTTGTAATAAACTTGTAAACTTGCAATAGTTTTTTGGTGATTTATTAATATAGAGCCAGCACACAAAATATGGAATGGTGGAATGAATTAAAAGGTAAAGTTCAAGCTGAAGACATTCATATCCTTGATAGCAGTTTAGGGAAAGAAGACAGCACACGACTTGAACTGAGTATACCAAGGTCTTTCAACTTCTGTATAAGCCAAGTCTGTACAGATATGAAAGATTGTTTGTTTATGTCATAACACATGTTAATCAGTGATAGCACAAAGTATTACACAATAAAATGTTATGTAAGTACATCTTTGAAGTAGTCCCGTAATGGGGAGGCAGATTAGGATGATTGTAAGATTCTTTGATTTCGGGGCAAGGAGTACTAATTAGCCAAGGGTCCCAGAAACCCTAGTGGCGCCCTTGCATCTTTGTCAATCATTTCAAGTTAGTATCTCTGTGTCAGTGATCTATATGAGTATAGCAACTTCATATGTGCATGCCATTTGCTATGTTAATACATGGTAGATGTAATGTAACCTTAAACGTTGTAAAAGTTTCTCTTCTAGATATCCAAAGCCCATGGTTTGAAGGATCCTGGTTGACTGGTGGGAATCTGTGAAGTGAGATAATCACATTACTTTCTAAGATATATAACAATTCGATATATAACAATACTATCAGTTTTTCTTGCTCTCGCTGGCATGCGCATAAGAAAAAAAAACGACCAGTTATTTTTTATTATTGATCAAATAAATTGAATTGAATTCCTACCGCTGTAGGGTTATGAACATGTGGGTATGACGACGACACGTGGCATCCACCTACCCTCTGTGTGAAAGGGGTGGCACATGCCAGGCAGGTTCTCTCAGGGGTGGCAGGGCTGTTCAGGGTGAAGGGCCCGTTCATCCCCGCCTCAGCACGCGCTGACGCCACAGCATCTTTGATGGCGAAGAACACAGAGCTACCCAAGAACAGGATGGGTTCTCCGATACCCTGCAGAGAACATGACAGAACCGTCAGAATGTCACAGACTGGCACTGAGCAGCCACTTGAGGATAAGAGAGAGAGTGAGAGAGAGAACAAGGATGACAGATTCATATAAAGAGAGTAACACACCTTTGATGAGTAGATGGCATGCGAGTTATCAGACTCAGCCAGCAGATAGATGTTGAACTTCAGAGGAATGTCACAGACAGCAGGGATCTTGTACTGGGAGGGGCCACGTGTATACAGCACCCCAGACGGAGAGAACTTCAGCTCCTCCATGGTGTAAAGACCAAGGCCCTGGATAAATGCCCCTTCAATCTGAAACACACACACACCATTCAATTGTATGTTGATCTATGAAGATCATGTTCTATATTACACACTTCTACATTTTTGGTTCTGCAGAATTAGTCTCACCTGACCAATGTCTACAGATGGATTAACACTGCGGCCAATGTCCACCACAATGTCTGTCCTCACAGTCTGAATGAAGAACCCCCCCCCCCCCCCCAAAAAAAAAGCTATTCATTAAAATGGTTCAGAAATTCAAGAGGTAGAATTCTAGTGATGTGAATTACAAATGGAATATGCAGTAAAAAGCACCCTAACCCTGTAGTCCCCTGTCAGGCAGTCCACTTCAGCCTCACAGCAGCATACACCATAGGTGTAATATGAATAGGGCTGGCCTTCCTGTTTCTCCCAGTCCATATACCCATCATGGCCCCTACAAAACAAACAATGGGCACATTTCAGTGAATGTGGAACGGTTTTTGGGCATGCACATGAAGTAGCTTCATGAAGCTTTCAGTCAAATCCTGTTGAACAAAATCAATCTCAGATACTGTATGTGACATACTTGTAGAATCCAGTGGCTGACAGACTGATCTTCTCAAAGAAAGCTGAGGTCACCTACATGTGAATAGGAAGACAAAACCTTTACAATTATAACCAAATATATGTACTGTTTTAAACTATTTTAACAGTTTAGTTTTGTTGAATACAATGTATATGAATTTTGAAAGAAGAATGATAAATGACTTGAATGAATGAATGAATGAATACTGTATATGATCACTGTCACATACCCAGCTCTTCCATGTGCCTTCAGGGTTCTTCTTAATTAGGGGTTGCAATCGCTGGTACAAAATCTGGCAGGCGTCCTGAGACAAACACACACACACACAGAGGTAAGCCACCTGGGAATCAGCTAGGTTATTGAAAGGTGAGAATGTTTCTAGACCAGTGACTGGGCATCGTCATAGTTCAAGGGCACCTTGACTGCCATGCCATTGGCATCTGTGCCATAGGATGCAGCCGAGGGGCAGGTGTTGGGCACAGTGCTGGTGTTGGTCTCGGTGATGTGGATGAGAGAGATGGGGATGTGGAGCTCACGACTCGCCACCTGGGGAGAGGAAGAAACATCCGGAAGGTAAGCAGGGAAGCGTTAGCTGTAGTCGTTAGAGTTTCCCTTCGACAAAAGGAGGGCACCTGTTGCATTTTAGTGTGGATCCCCTGGCCCATCTCTGTCCCTCCGTGACTGACCAGAACCGAGCCGTCCTTGTAGATATGCACCAGGGCTGCAGCCTTTTACACACAAAAACATGTACACATGCACACACACATAAGACACACACAGCTAATTATTGTTTAAGGCTGTTATACATTACATTTACATTTATTCATTTAGCAGACACTTTTATCCAAAGCGACTTCCAAGAGAGAGCTTTACAAAAGAGCATAGGTCACTGATCATAACAACGAGGTAGTCCCAAACACTGCAAGCAGCCAAAACATGAAGCATACATTGTGAAAAACTAAACTAGTGCCAAAGGGAAGATCCATAAGAGCATGCAGTTATACAAGTTACAAATTAAAACAACATGAACCTCAAAAAGTACAAGACTGTACCTGTAAAGCGAGTACAAGAGTTAACTTCGTTATAAATAACCTACAAGAGCAACAAGTCTCTCAATAAGAGTCATTGTGATCCTGGAGGAAACCTGTTCTGTATATAATTAACAAAGGAAGATGGATTTACATGACTTATAAGCTAATTTTACCTGATTGAGGAAGCTCTCGGCAAATGCGATGCCATATTTGATAGGGATAAGGGACAGCCCTCTCTTCTTCCAGCGATTTTGCTTGTTAAACTCGGTGATGGACTTGCGTCGAGCGTCGTAATCCGACTTCACCTTGCACTCATCCCAGCATCGCCACAGGTTCTCAGGGTCAAACTCAAACTTGTAGTGGGTCATGGACACCCCCTTGTACATATTCATCTCACGGACCTGCTCAGACACAACATCAAAGAAAAAGGTTCTGCCCATCAGACCAATTCTAATCCTCCCCCCAAACCGCCATCTTTAGCTAGTCCCAACCCTTCCTCCGCTGACCTCTTCGGCGGTGCGGCCCAACTTTGCGGCCACGTCGTTGATCATGCACTCGACAACCAGCATGCTCTGGGGCACGCCGAAGCCTCTGAACGCCGTGTTGGAGGGCAGGTTGGTTCTGCAGGCCACAGCTCGGCCTCTCAGGTTGGGGATCTTGTAGGCGTTGTCCATGTGCAGGAGAATCTTCTCAATGACCTGTTGGAGAGAAAACATCAGGGTGAAGACTCAGTCTGGTCCAATGGCGACAATATCTCATTGAGGACTTTGTATGGTGGTAGAGATGAAGTTCTCCACAAACGTCTCACCAGAACAGACTCATCCACAGTGTTACCGCTGTTGGCATAGTAGTGCAGGTCCGCAGCTTCAATCCTTCCGTCATTCATAAAGCCAACCTGAAAGACTTCAAAGTTTAAGTTCCACTTACGATATCTTAACTGTCACCCTATGAAAGCAAAGCATACCGTAAATTTGACAGACACGAGCTGAGCAACAGTGAGGAAAGCACCTTGTATGTTCCCAGAACAGGATGCCGAGCCCCAGTGATAAGCATATCTTCTCCTCTTTCTAGAACACAACGCACCGGTCGCCCAAGCCTACATAGAGATTACGCATCAACGCACAAAATGACATTTTCTAAGTATCAACTTCTCTATGAAATAAGACTTATCGAGTCTATTATGTTTATTATGACTTATCAAATCATAATCCAAGTCAACAAAGCCTACATGGACATACTTCCATGCAGCCAAAGAGGTGATGCAAGCCAGAACAGTTGTTTTGGTGAGCTTCCCTCCAAAAGCTCCTCCAATCCTTTTCACATGGCAGGACACTCTGTTTGAGGGTATGCAAAGTGTCTCTGCAATGGCTTCCTTCAATAAAACATAGACATATCAGTACATTACATTTGAAAAGGGGAAATGTCGTTGTTGAAGGAAAAACTCAATCCTAGACAGTTCCAATTTCATGGAGGAGACGTTACTTGGGTGTATGATGGGTGCTGGCATGATATATAGACATCGAGCTCCCTCTCCTCTCCTGTGGGAACCACCAGCATGCTTTGGGTTTCCATGTAGAAATGCTCCTGCCCACCCATTCGTATCTCTCCTGGAATGTGATTAGAAAACAAACATTGAAAATATGTGTCTGTATATTTGAAGTTATTTGTCAAACTATGATTTTGTTATTTTCCTTTGAATGATCAGCTATGCAGTCAGGAAGGGCATTCCGTATTACAACACGGCGGTACTGCACCTTCATGAACTTGGTCCACTGCTGCGAAGGCCTCGGTCACATGACCTCTCTCGATAACCCGCTCCGGTTTAAAAAAGGACCGTTTCTCCATGGCCTCCTACCCATGGTGTGTGTGTGCGTGTGTGTGTGTGTGCATGAGAGAAAGACAGAGGGTGTATTAAAGTAACAAAGTGAGCAAAACGGTTCAAACAGAGCAAGAACAACATATGGCTATTGTGTTGTTAGGCGATCTACAGTGCATGAGTAATCTCCCATGTCTGCATATGTTGTGTGTTTGCATACAACACCATTCGTTTTATGGGAGGTGTCGTTGTGAGACCAGACCTCGACGGTGAAAACGGGATCTGGCAGATCTTCATAGACAATCTTGACAGCGGCAGCACTGCGTTTAGCGTGTGGCTTGGTGTCAGCGACCACCGCACACACAATCTGTCCCACGCAAGACACCTGGGGAGCGCAGGCACTTTGACACGGCTTATTTCTCAACGTACAGATGATGGTTATTCTCAGTGTGCAAAAACAAATGCAGCCTCCAAAATCATGGCCTGAGGGGGTGTTGATATCGACCCCATGTACTGTACCTCCTTCTCAGCCAGCAGTTCCTCTTCGTAGCCACAGAAGGGGCGCACCTTCTTCCCAGGGATGTCTCGCCATGTGATGACGTCCACCACTCCAGGGAACTGGAGAGCCTGGCTCACATCCAAGTCTCTGAGAAAAGGACAGTCCCTAAAGTCACATCATCGTAGATACAAAACACGTGCCTTATCGCGCGTGACTCTAATTTGGCCAAGCTTTTGTGGCTCCCTGTCCAAATGAATATTGAATTACAACAAAATAAATCCCCATGGCTATAAACATTTATTTGGAATTTCCTTTAAAGGAAATGAGGCCAGCTGACACGAAGAGGCCCAGGGTGAATGGCTGTTGTATCGAATGGGGAGGTTCAAGCTTGTTGACGAAGATCATGTGCAACCTTAATAGATTATATACTATGGATCCTCACTGTAGACCACTCTGTCAAAACACACTATGGGTTAGTGCAAAGGGGTATGGACTACTGGGATAATGCATACAGCAGTAATAGCAAAATCCTCTACGATGACTGTATAATCATAACCCATTTTAGATCAACAATTATTAGCAAATAATTAGAAAACAACCAGATCGGCAGTAGTGTGGGTAAAGAATGATATGCAGAAAGCACCGTATATAACGGTATATCTGAAGGGTCCACTATCCCGGAATTGGGATGGAATCATGCAATCCACAAAGTCATGTTTTAAAACCCCTGTTCTCTCACATGATCTTAGCGTGTGCTCGGGTGCTGGTGACCAATACGAGGAAGAGCTCTCCGTCCCTCTTGGGCATGTCGTCACAGTACACCGCCTCGCCTGTAGCCTGGCTGATGGCAGAGCGATGCATGATAGGACGGCCCACCAGGTCCTGACACTCCTGGCCCCCTGCCACCGCCTGCAACACACACATTCACACACCTGACCTTTAGCCAGACAGAGACCTGACGTTAAATAATAACAGCATTACAACACCTAATGGGATTAGGGGCCACAGGTCAAACCTGGAATTCCTGAAGGCTGGGTTGCAGTTGGTGGGGGAGAGGCTGGATACCACTGCTCATCTCCTGGGACAGGAACTCTGTGGTCACACCCTAACAAGGAAACACATTCTCAATGCCCCAAATCCCTTCTCACCAAATATAGCTGTCAAAGGCCAAAGCAATCAGTTGTGTTCCACCCAGGGCATGACTGAGGGGTTTATACCCAGCTGGGTCCTACCATCTCTCTGAGTGCCTGCTGTATCTGCAGGTAGAATTTGAAGAGCAGGCTGAGAGTTAGGGACATGCGGAACTCCACCGTGCCCCCCGGGGTGCTGGGAGGAAGGGTAAGTTCATCCAGCAGGACAGAATACGCCTCCTCCAAGGTTTCTTCATTCCAAGGCCTGGTGGACAGAAGGAAGGGGTGGAGGCGTGGTGGTGGGACAAAGGGAGGGTGCTAAGTGATTTGGGGCATTATTTATATTTCTCATCACCATTGACTGAT
Source organism: Hypomesus nipponensis (assembly GCF_054491055.1). Classification (NCBI taxonomy): domain Eukaryota; kingdom Metazoa; phylum Chordata; class Actinopteri; order Osmeriformes; family Osmeridae; genus Hypomesus; species Hypomesus nipponensis. The sequence continues at coordinate 7,799,923 of NC_140372.1, forward strand.
GGGCTCCAAAGTTAAACTCAAGTGAGTTGGATGTTTTTTTAGATCCTAGCTCCTGAGCTTGATGATAACGAGGAGCTGGTCGTACCGCCCTATGACGGCCGAGCAGGTTTTGGTGGCGCTGACGGTGCATGGGCCCACGCCTCCGTAGTAGAGACTGAGATCCTGGACCAGGCTGGAGCCCTCTGGGAACACCACCCGCATGCCCGTGGTCACGGTGGCCAGGGCGTTCTCCTTCCTCGGGGCCTGTCGGAGCGCTCGCACAAACTCCCCCTGCAGGCACGGGAGGCACATTACACTCGCTGTATCACGAACCAATGATACACGGAAATAATACAAACACACGTCATAGCAGATGGCGTAACTGGTTTCATTGACGTTTTACCTTTCTGGTCACCGGGATGAAAACAGACAGGACGATTGCGTTGGGTTTAAGGGCTGTTTTTCCAAAGGCCACAAAGAAATCCTTATCCAATGGGATCTCCTCTTTTCCCTCTGCAGAATAGACAATACAACAATGTCTAAAAACTCACTTTAGGATACCTGACATATTGGGAAGTCTCAGGAAAACTATTAACTGATGACTCACCCTTTGAAAGCACCTCAAGTTTGCAGTTCCCAGCAGCTAAGACAGGGTTCAAGTCTGAATTTGGATATGCACTCACAATGTTACCCCCCAGGGACTAAATCACAAACAAACAAACACACACACACACAGTGAATACAAATAGCATTTTAAAAAAAAGACAAACCATGTAAACATCACCATGAATCTGTTTCAGTGGTGTGATACACCACGTAGGGATCTGAGCACCAAATCTGTTAACATCTGTGGTTTAGCGTCCGAGCCAGATGTCCACTCACTGCCACGTTGCGGATCTGCTGTCCACCCAGGTTTCCCAGCTGCTGGAGTAGGGCTCGGAACACTTCTGTCTGCTCCAGGGGCAGCTCCCCTACCAGCCTGGCCAGCAGGGCCCTCACGGCTGACAGCGTGCTGCCTGCTCCCACCCACACACCTGCACCACACATCCACACTCACATGAACAGAAAGTTCACTAACAATTTTACTAAATGGTTAACAACTTATACTTTGGTTGAGGCTGGTGGAGTCAATGATTTGACCGCGGCAGTAGTTAGTTGTTGATAAAATAACAAATGTCTGGTGAAGTTTGCATGGTCAAATGTTTGAAGTCTTAGGTCTAACCCTGGGGTGTCTGGGTAACCTCAAACAGCTCCTTTACTCTGGTCGGTGATATGATCACTGGATGCAGCACTCCTTTAAACTTGATGTCCGGACCTGGGAACAAACAAGTGGTAGTCTTGCCCGTAAACTGAAGGGCTTATTGAAAAAGCATGAGACATTTTTACAAAGAGTACACCAGCGTGGGTGGAGAGATTGTGGACACCTATGTTGGTGTTGCCCATGACCAGAGGAGCCTGAGGGTGCAAGCTCTTCAGCTGCACCAGCTCCTCCAGAGAGACCGGGGACACCCAGGTGATCCTCTCCCCACGGAACGTCTGGGACTTCTGGGTCTCTGTCTCCGCCATGACCTGGTAAGAGTGGAACACGCCATCTCACAGATCTCTGTATCATAGATCAAGTTCTAATAAGCGTCATGTGTGCGAGTGTCAGCTGACTGTGCCCCTGAAACCGACGTGTGATTGTGTGTTACTGTACACCTTGTCCAATGGGATTTTCTACTGGATGTTTGGTGTTGTCATGCTCAGCGAGCGAGGCTAGCTCTGATGTCTTACTATCAGCTCTGGAGGGAAGATGAGCTCTTGGCTGGGGTCCAGAGGGAGCATGTCTGCCTTGTCAAACAGCTGAGGAAGATCCTTGGAGAAACAACAACTATCCTTTCAACGTTTTTTATTCAATTCAAAAATGTTATGTCAATTACCAATTGACTTAACAGTGTGACAATAATTTAGTCAAGGACTAAGAGTGATAAAGTAGCTTGAACGGTAAATTCCTAACGTAATTTCTGATTTAGTGTGTTAACAAGACGTGAAATTATCAATAGTGCTACAGCAAACATAGTTTATAACTGAGTTTAGGTCCGAGGAAGAACTGTGAGTAAGCTTACTTACATCTTCACAATTCTTAGGCTGACTGTTTCCATTCATGCAACAACTGCCATCGCCGTTGGCTTGACAACAGTTCGATTCCTGGGGACATATTACTATTCAGTAACCCGGTACACAGCAGTTATAGGCTTCAAGCTAGTTAAATCACACTTTTTGAAATGCAGAAGTTAATACCTGACAGAAGGTTTTGCAGCCATCAACAATGGGCCGATATCCGGTGCACCGACACAGATTACCTGAAAACCAATACGATATTAATTAAAAGAAAATATTTTCTGTCAGGGTGTTTTGGAGCATGACCTAGACAGAGCTTCCTGGTTGTGTTGAGCGTTACCCCCCAGAGCCTCTCGGATGTCCTCCATGGTGGGCTGGGGCTTGTTCCTCAGGAGAGTGTACATAGACATCACCATCCCTGGGGTACAGAACCCACACTGAGAACCATGGGCCTTGGCTATACGCTCCTGAAAGAACACACATCAACCATTAAAGTGATGCCACATCTGCACTATTCAATACAAACACAAAATACAATTTCATTCCAAGTGTGTGACTTTTGATTCACTCAAAGTGTTGTTTATGTTTTGAAAACTTAATGCAGTTCATAATAAACATGTGTATTCAGATTTGACCAAAATGCACCTTTAAGGGGTTTGTGTGTACCTGTACTGGATGAATCCTGGTCTTAGTGTTACCTATGCCCTCTACTGTGGTCACGGCTGCACCCTGAAGTTGGCACACTGGCATCAGACAGGCATTCACAGAGTAATGGCTAGTAGGTGAAGGAGTAGTGTTTCATGTGGCAAAATGCAATGTCATGATCACCATAATTATCGACATAACATCCATCATCATTGTCCCCATTCACTAATGCAAATAAAGTTATGAAAAACCAAATGTTCAATTAAAGAATGACAGCTGGCCCATCCACACTGTAACATAAACAATTATGTCTACCGCATTAATTAAATACAGGGAAAATAAAAGGATACACAATAGTTTTGTTGTTGGGCTCGTAGCGGGAGAGCATGACTGTGCAAGCTCCACATCCACCCCCCCCACACCCATACTTAGTGCCTGTCATCCTTACTGGAATCAGGGGGTTAAGAATAAATGTGAAATAACCGAATCAAAAATGTCAACAAACCATGTAATGGTTCTCCACATTTCCAAGAAAGTTCAGCTCGAAGACTGCATTCAAATGTGCCACAAAAGTACACATTTCACTGTCAAGATGAGCTGGATAAAACGTGATTATCACACTCAATTTCTGTGACCCATTTCATAGGCTTAAATATAAATATTTAAAGATAGTTTACTAAACTATTACAAATGAAAACGTTGAATAATGTATTTTTATTTTACTTCATCTTTTCTGACCTTACCAAGTTGTCTAAGCATAACCTGTTTGATTCCCCAGTCTTGTATCAAGGATACACTTTTCTCTGAGATAAGACAGTAACATTGTCTCCGGGTCCACATAGTCAGTTACCTGTTTGCATAAAGAGTAAAATAAAGTACCATATATGTGTGAAAATATATCTATAATTTTACTTCATCACCGACTTCCGTAATCACTTAAACATTTGCTAATCGACTCCATCTAGAAAGTTTTTGTACAGAAATTGGTGTAGCCTTGTAGTATTGTATTGTAAAACGTAGCAACGTGCAATTATAATCTAAAACAACACTCAAATATAGGATCTTCCTACCCTTTTTCCATTTACGTAGAAACACAAACGTTCGATTTGATGAATCTCAGCCATTTCGCTTTCATCTGGCAAAGAGTTTACTCCCCGTGTCCTAGCGTGACTTATTTTTTACTGGCGAAACCGAAAACAGCAGTAACAGCTTGACGGCCCGTTAATACTTGTATGGCGGTAACCCAGTTGAAAGTTAATTATTCGTTCTAGATGTCCTATTTTTTTAATCTAGGTCATAGAAGAAACATTAACTTCCAACAACAATGTCACTTACAAACACTACCAATTGGCGAAGCATTGGATCAATAGTTGGTTATGACAGATTCTATTTTATTCACTCTAAAACGGCTCTGCTAAAATAACGGCTCCTTAAATTCAAGCCACACAAAGTAAGGATTGTCTACTTTGTAGGCTATGTCATAATGTGCATTGAGTTTGTACTAAGGTCTAACTGTCATGTACTTTTCAAACCACAAGATGGAGCTATAACACAACGGGACTAAGAGTGAGCTCCAGGCTCGTCTCTGAAAATAAGTGGTTCCAACATGCTTTTATACACTTTGTTCCGCTTCGCAGAGCAGAGGAAAGATGTCCCACAGTGCAAAGTCTTGAAGACATGAATCTGTCCACAGAGCAGCATATCAGACAGCCATTACAATTAGTTATAGGCTAAAGCTTATTATATGTACATGAATAAAAAGTCAAAAAGTTGTCCCACTGAACCGAATGACCATCGTGGCAGCCCAGTATCGCGAATGCCACAATATAATAACACCTCTTAAATATTTCAGAAGATTTATGTTTTTGAACTTACAATTTTCATTTAGTCATGCTTGTCTGCTGGTAACTCTCCTTGTCTACAGCACACACATACTTGTAGTGTGTGGGTATCCTTGTCTCAGTGCTCATGTGTCTGTGTCACACAACCTTGACAGGTTTTTGCACATGTTTGTTTGTGTACGTGTGTGTGGTTCTTCTCTACAAGCTGTGTGGAACCTTCCAGGGCATAAGGAATGTTCCTGCACCTTCTGACCCCATCTTCACCTCAGCCTTCCAGCAGTGGTCCCCAGAGAGGGGAAGAGAATGTAACCGGGGTTATCTGGCCTAATACAAAACAAGCATAACCTAGATGTTTACGATTCCGACTGGAACACCCCAAAGAAATCTGTCATGGTCTTTTTGTGGTGAGAGGAAATTATATTGTTTTATAGTGTCTTTTGTTTTATCTTGTCTTTTCTTTTTCAAAGATAACTATTGTTTTGGTCTCACTTTCTGTCAAGCGTGAGAGATTTCAACCATGCTTCCTGTAATGCTTTGCGTGACCAGGTGCTTTGACTGTAAACAATGAACATGGAATGATTCCATAAATCTTAGAGCAGAGACCTACGCAGAGAACACATTATCCAACGTCTGTCTCCATTCAAAGGCTTCCCAGCTGATATGAGGAGAATTAAGGAGGAGATTAGCCCAGCTGGAACCCAACATTTGTGTGGTGCGTGTGCTTCTGAGGTGCTTGTGCTGGCCATGTGTGTGTGTGTGTGTTTGGGGTGTGTGTGTGTGTGTGAGTGTGTAATGCTCTAGAGCAGTCAATCTTAAATGTATGAGCCCCTGGCTGTGACTCCCTACTGTGAGTGATCAGGAGGAGCATGGTGCCCAGAGCAATCTCAGCACTTCAAATCCACAAGGCCAGGAGAATATGGCCGTCCTCTGGGATGAGAGCACAGCTGCCCTCTGGAATGACAGAAAAAAGGGCTTAGCATACTCACATTAGTCAAGTCAAGGTTGTACCTTATCCTGTATTTGTTGACTCACCCTTTCTCAAATCACCCTACACACACATACACACACACACACACACAAATTGCGCTTCATCCGATCTGTTGAAAGCAGTCAGTACATAACGTGTGCCTTGGAAGAAAACAGGGTTAGCCTAATTCCTGAGAGAAGCCATTCTACTGGTCAAGTCCCTACAGTGGTTTTGCACTGCTAAAGTTACCCAGCTTGTTTCTCCCAGGGGCCATAGTCAAATCCCAGCTTTATTAATCACGGGCCATTATCTCACTAGCTGAATATGAGAGGCTATTATAGGGAGAGCTCAGAGGACTCACCAAGGACGTTATCACACGGAGAAGCAGCGTTCTCTCCAGCCTTGAAGCATCACAGACTGGAAGAAGCATAAAGGTTTCAAATGGGTGAATTACACTGAGGAACAGAAGGGAGGAAAAAGTCAATTACTGTAATGTTCATTTCAGGCATCAACATTCCTCGTTGTTTGGAGACAAAAAAAGGACATGGGTTGAAACACAAAATCATCATCTGCTTGTTAGTTCTGCCTGTGAACTCAACTCTGCCTGAGTCATCCAAATCCCTATTCCGATTGAATTCATGCCTTTTTATCTTATGTTAGTATCCCAACGCTCATTGACTCATTCTATCGGATCCTCTCCCACGATGCAACAGCTGCAGTTACAACGAGGCCCAGAACAGCCCCATGCTTACTTATTAATTAAACCTCTTGTGTGTGCGTGTGTGTGCAGCGTAATGTTACCACACTCAGATCAGTTTTGACAAGCTTCAGCTGGGAGGAGGGATTGTGCTGAAGTGTCCACAAAACTACTCAGTGAGAAGCCTAAGTTGATTTGTTACATAGTGTGTCCAACTAGATTTCTTAGTTAAAAGTTGTTCTTCTTGTGCTGTATGGAAATTAAGGTTGTTACAGCATGATTTGAGGTAAAAAAATAGGATGAGTTCCTAATAGATGATATTCACACATAACAGGGACAGGTTGGACATGGCAAATTCAATGTTCTGTTTAGTTTTACGTATCATGTTTAATTAGTACTATTACTACTAATTAGTAATAATTCATTTGCTAAATGTTACTAGGCAAAACTGAGTATTTGAGATAGTTGAAATGTCTCCTTTTAAACAATATATGATTGTAGATGTCCATATTGTATGACTTACATAACTATCAGGCAGTGTCAGGAAAGCAGAGCATAAAGTACCAAGGGGTACCTTATGAAACAAGCTGAAAGCAGAAGGAATCGTATGAACTCCATTTGTTGCTAATGGAAATGGTGCAGTACCACTGTGCCCAGGGCCCTGTCTCAAGACTATGCAGTAGAGTACATCTTAATGGACCTAAATAGAAGCTTCCAGGTTATGTTAAAAGATATTCCCATACCCCAAATCATTTTTAATTTAGAGTACTAATCTCTTACATTCAGTAGTAAATGTTCTGAATACTTCTGAACACAGTAACTGCTGTCTGGTATCCTATGATTAAAGAATTTAATTAAAACGTAAGAAGACTCTTGAACCAAATACTTTAAAACCACATGCATCATCATTAATAATCACTTCTTTGTCTCAGTTTATATGTGCATAAACATCCTTCACAGAGTTGTAGAACACAGTGCTATTATTTCTGCATGTGGTTTTCACAACACCCTAATCCAGATACTGGCTGTGGTTATGCGTGACGGATTGGTGCTTTGTTCAGAGACTATTTATTTTACACCCATAACTATGCACCTCAAATACATCTCATTCTAAAACACCAATTAATTTATTGCTGTTGCCTGCAGTCTTGTTTTATAATTCTGCTTGCAGTTGATGCAGTGTGTGCCCTCTGCTCTGTTTGTTTGGTCTAGGTTAAGTATTGTTTCTCATTACGCAGGTCCCTATTGCTATAAGAAAGAAGAAAAACCATGTTTCTTGAGCCATACTTCAACCAAGGGACACCTGAACTTGATTCTTTGAGAAGAATCCAGTTACCAGCTGATGCTCTTCAGAGAGATATGGAAGAATGCTGAGACAAAACATGAGGATTTCTGTTTTTCGGTATGTAGGTCAGAGAACAGAAGTGAATGGCAGGAGCAAGTGTATCAAAATGTGTTGAATAGGAAGAAGCCGGAGCATGAGCTTGCGCTACAATCCCATATTCAGGCAGACCCGTCTCACTGAGATGGAGGGCGAGGATGGGAGAGAGAGAGAGAGAGAGAGAGAGAGAGAGAGAGAGAGAGAGAGAGAGAGAGAGAGAGAGAGAGAGAGAGAGAGAGAGAGAGAGAGAGAGAGAGAGAGAGAGAGAGAGAGATGTGTGTGTGTCTGTGGGCAGGGGTGATGAGAGAGTGGGAAATATTAAAAAGAGGGAGTGAACAACAGAGAAATGCAAAGAGATGAAGATGCAAAATGAAAGATGGGAAGAGGGAGTGAAAAAGATGATGGCAGATGGAGTAGAGGTACAAGTCTGTCCTATTTTATTAAGTCTTTGTCCAACAACAAAATCTCCCAGCAGTGGTTTTGGTCCGCGATGAAATGTCTGACAGTGGGAAAGTTTGAAAGCTGACCTATGTTACAGTGGGTTACAGAAGGACAAGTAAAGACACCTGAGACCTGGGATAACAGTGATATAGACCAAACGTTCCCCCAGGGCTTTCTCCTGCTAACCTATTAGAAGGTGCGTTTGATCCTAATGTCCGGGTGTTTGTACAGCCTGACTCAGTGAGCTCTGGGTGGGGCAGGCCTGGACTTGAGAAGCTCCAGCTGCAAACAGGCCTCCCCTCAGGTCTGCTGTGATACCTCAGAGAGCCATGAGGCTGCACACGGCTTTAACAGGACGGGCAAAGTGCAGCTACATCAAAACAGCCGAGGTTTCTCGGAAAGTAGGCTCCGCTCAGAGCAACGTATAGCCATTTCTCTGTATGTGAAAAGTTATCAATTGAACAATATTGATTCTGGCAGGAGCAGTGGAAAGAGAGCAGTCAAGTGTGCGGTTGGTCCAACTGCACTTGTTGACCGGAGAAATCGATGTTTTCATATGGGGTGAAAAAATCTCTTTGTAATGTGCCCTCTTGTCTATCACAGCAAACACATTATTCTGCCGTTCCATCATGGATGACCTTTGGATCATTGATCTTTGTGAACAAAAGGCTGCATTTGTTGTTTGGTATCGGACACAGTGGACCTCGATTGGTTGAACGTGCTGGAGTGATTGTACATTGATCACTGACCTCTTTCCTGCCTGCCTAGCTTGTGATCTGAGGCATGAAATGAGTCATTATTTCTGAGGGTGCCATGGGATGGGACAACTCAATAGAGTTTAGAGCATGTACAATGACTGGGGTGACTAACATACAAAATAATGACCACAATTAAAGAGTGTTGATTAGACACAATTAAGACTGATACTAAGAAACTAAGACTACACTAAACTAGGGACTGTAGTTTGCGACTACACAACAGAAAAAAAATTGTGACAAAAAATTAACAAATAGTAACAAAAAAAGTTTCAACTCATTTTACAAGAAAGACAGTATTGACTTTGTATGATTGGCACAAAAAAAACACGGACTATACATAGATCTGATATCAGGAGGTTTCCGTGTTCACTCCCACAATGAATCAATACACAGCGGGTTTGGAGTTACAGCACCACTGCACACTGGATTGAGTTAATATTGAAACACTCAATGCACTCCCACTAAGTAGTTAGGCTAAGTTTTTGATCCTTATGTTCCACAGAATACCAATCTATGACTGAAATGTTTAAGCTGCAAAGAGAATCAGCAACCTAAGAGTCAAGAGTATATAACAAATAAAATAAAACGATACAATGGCCTCCTGACCATTAGTAGGGCTCTTGCAAGATACATGAAATTCACACCATGATGTAATTGTTCCATCTGAGATCAGTGACTCGTGACAGACCCCCCCCCCCCCCCCCCCCCCACACACACACACACACACACACACATCCCAGTCATGCAAACGTCTGCAAATCTAACTGGAATGGATCATCACATTGTGTTGCTTGATGCTTAAGTGAGTGAGTGACCTAATGTGCCCGTGCATTGAACACCTTTCAAAACAAGCTGCTCAGAATTGACATTTCCTATGACTCTTTCAATGCAATGCATCAAACAGTCAGCTGTACAGTCAACTGTCTAGGCCAGAGGCCAGTGCCTTGTCTCCTTTACAGAGCTCATTTCTTTTTCCAAATAAAGTTTTCTGTTATCCTTCATCACCCCAAACTAGATCTTTCTGAAGGAGATGATAACAACGGGTTACTGGGAGTTTGAAAAATTGTTTGGCCTCAGACTCCGCAGTGGTTCAACTTGCTAATTCACTTTCTTATTTTCAGCGATCACAGCTTCACACCGCTAAGCCTTCTGGGAGGAGTATCTGAAACCAACAAGACCCGCTCTCTGAATTACAGTGTTCGGCACTGTATAATTTCATCTTGGGGGAATTCACCAGCGTGGCTTTCCGGATATAGAAGGCTCTCCGAGAGGCAGGAAGAGCATAATGTATATTATCTACAGTCATAAATAAGTCATAAACAAACCCCTGCTCTCTCTCTATATATATGTAATTTCTCCAGATAGGTCATATTTGACACAAACAAAGATGGTATGAATAGAGGATGAGGAAACTTAAAGACTGAAAGCTGATGAACGTACGTGTCTTTACTCTTTAGCTAACAAACCGTGGCCAGACCGATGACAAACAACTTCCCGTATCTCACAGGTTGTAGTGCGCTTACCCTGTTATTACTTATATCTGGTCAGGTTGGATTGGAAGATGTATAGAGCATAGCCAGAGGCAAAACTTCAGCAGGGAAATGACTGACTGTGAATGTGAGAATTACCACGGCAGGGGAAGCTGGGATCTGGATTTGACAGGGTCAAATGGAGATTTGATGGTGTTTACATATGCTGCCAGAGATGTGATGTGTTTATTTTATGGTATATTCTAATCAGTGTTGTGGGTGGAGAGGTCAGAAAAGACCCAGAGCTTATGAAGGACCAACAGCTTATCTCAAGAAGCCTTTTTGCTCACATACAAACAGTCTGTAGTCAATCATTTATAATCACATCTTGTGCCATACTGGTTCCCACCTCAATGCATATGACAAGGTTATGGTGGTTACGAGCTCCATCCTTTCTCAGTCCCTGGTTGGATAAATAATGTTCCTCTCACAGTACCGATTGAGTGTGTTATGTGTGTGCAAACTCCTTACCTACTAGCAACAGGCGTTCCGAGCCAGTTGCTCAGTCTCTGTAAAGAGTAGCTGAGAGAGTTCATTAGAGACCTGGAGTGATGCCAGTCTCTCATTATCTCCCACCACTTTACCGGCTACCTGTAATTGAATTTACCTCTCATCAGCCAAGCCCAGCAGATGTTGTTTATGAGCATCGGGTTCCCTGTTTTCATCCACTTACCCGAGCGTTCCTGCAGAGACGCAGTGTGGCTCCCGCCCATGTCTGCAAAGCCTTGTGGAAGTTTGAGATGAGTTTGTGGGGTTTAGGTCTGGCAGCGAAAAGTTGGTTGAGTTGGAGAGAGGCAAACTGTCGGAGGTTGCCATTCTTTTTTAATCACATGGCGATGGCTCACAGAAACTTGGTGGTGTTGGGAATCCCCACCTGATTGGTTGACCCCATTTTAGCACCTCTCACACAGTCACACCAATGTTCGGCTGGAGAATCCTTTCATGTGGTCATTAAAACAGTCCTTACAGGGCTGAAGCTGGGGCCCTCCCACTCAAATATTTATGGCTAGGATCCTTGTAGTTGACCGTAAAGAACTAACTTGTATCTTCCCTAGTAACTTTGAGGCCAATGTAGTGAAGTGCAACAACAGACTGACCTGAAGATGAGAACCGAGATTTACCTTCAAGAAAAGCAACAGACAGCAAATGTCAGTATTGGACAAGAGGATACATGATAACAAGCCGTAGATTTTATGATGGGTATAACTCAGTGGTAGTGCATTAGACTGCACATCAAGTGGTGCAAATACATATGAATTCATACTTAACACAACAAACACTTACAATACCTTATCTTGCTATCAATGGATTCTGTTCCATCAAATATAACTTCACTCATGAGAAATGATCGTGGGCCTCTCACATTGCATCGCCTGTCTCATGTTGATTAGAATCTTTTCCCATTTCATTGTCCTTTCTGGGGGCAATTTCTTCCATACCCTCCAAATTGAGTTCACTGTGTGAGGATCATGCAAAGCCCCTATTATGCATCCTCTGGTGTCACATCAAAAAAGAATTGACGGGGATGAGGAAAGAAGTAAAAATAAAACAGAACCAAAGAAACAAGGTCCCACCTACGCAGGGATAATTGACACATCTAAGCTCCTTTCGTGGGTGGACAGATTTTTCCTATTGAGAGTAGTCATGAGGAGCAATGAGGTGCGATATGCCAACAAAAAAGGGTATTTATAAAATCCTCTTAAAGAACAGCAAAACAGGAGATCCTGCACATCATTATCGCTGGTAGAACATTTAGTGCACAATCCTCACCACACTAACTGATGCTGGGAAGACTCCAGACATAAGCAAGCGATGATGTCACTGTCCTACAAAGGGATTACTGGCCTGCTTATCATCACCATACAAAACACTGATTAGATAAACCGTCAGTAAACACAAAGGAATCCCAGAGATCACTTTGGTTGTGCAAGAAGGAGTCGGGGGCCGAGATGAACCCCACAACAGGGTTCAGTCACAGCTCAGAGGCATCGTACTTCTGTGGTTTGGTCCTCTGGAGGGAACAACTAGTCCTTCACTGCTCCACCTGAGCTGACCAGTCCCTCTGCTAATGGGAAGGGAACGGCTGGCTCCCACATTCCTGCTTAGCAATGACTTAGTGTGGTGAGCTCTGAAAGGCACCTTTGTACTGATGCCATTGCCCTTCCTTCCTCCCTCTAGCGCGGATGTCTAATCCACCTGTTTCTAAACATGATACCTGTAGGAGCCTGTTTCTTTTGGTTCAAACTGACATTCTACTGTAAGCTTGAAAATTGTTCAGTTCTGTGTGAGTGTGTATGTGTGTGTGTGTGTGTGTGTGTGTGTGTGTGTGTGTGTGTGTGTGTGTGTGCGTGCATGCGTGCGTGTGTCTGTCTGTCTGTTTGTAAACGCAGATGTGCAACAGAGAGGATTTGCAGCCTCCACTCCAACTCTGTTAGGGATCGGATCCGTACCGGTAATTAAAATGATAATGAGGCGTGTTTAAAACCCCGGCATACAGATGAGACTCCAGCTCTGACGCAAAAGATGCTCCTCCATTTCCCCCCCAGCAGCCCTGGGACTGTTCAAAGGGGATAAACAGGAACCAGGAAATGCACCAGGATTACCCCTTGTTTGACCTCTGATTACGTCTCCTCTTTTCCAGATGGGAAAATTACATTCAAACTGCAAATGGTAATATTCAGAGTGAACACAACGTAATCTTATGTGACAAGGAATTCAAGAGTTTTGACTGGCATTTGAGGTTTGGGTATGTGGGTATTGTTTCACAAGATGATCTTGAAAGATCACAGAAGCTGTATGCTAAGATGCACGTCCACCTTTCATCCGCCTCCACCCCAACTTCCTTCAGAGAAATCAAACACAGTTGGCAACGCAATGCTAGTGTCATTGCCACCCCAGCACGGCTCTCTGATCTCAGACAAAAGCATCTCTTTCAACTGTGGAGGAGAGACAAGGGGAGGGAAGAATGCCTCTGACACATCTGTCTACGGTGACTGACTCTCTTTCTTTCTGAGAGTTGCATTCTGATTAAAGATACTTTAAGTGTAGCTCTGACAGTTATGTTGTTTTTGACTAAAACAGTGACAAAGTGAACTCTCACTCTCTGGCGTGCTGATTGAATCTGTGAAATGTTGATACTGTATATACTAATATATTGCATCTGCTGCTTGATTGTGTAACTCACACTATGCAGTAAATTGTATTTGCCTAACTTTTTAGAAAGGTCTGACCAGGGACTGGGGTTGCGCATTAGCCTATTGGCTAAAAACCTTTTATGCAACACATCTTCAACGTTATTTATGTATGTAATAATGTGCGCTGCATTGTCCCTGACAAATAAACTAATAAATAAATAAATCAAGCAACCAGCCTAAGTAGATAAGTTCATAGTAGTGACACATACTCTGGAAGACAACTCACACCTCTTTAATCACCAATTAGTGGTTCTCTGGCATCATTGTTTTCTGTGGGATTTTCTGTCAACTTCTACCAACTGAATGGTAAAACTTTCCTATTAGACAAGAACATATTTTGAAATTAAAGTTTAGTTACACTTAATTTAATCACATTGTAAAAAATATAAATGCATTGCAGTATCTATTGTATTTAGACAACCTTTTGAGATAAACGATGGGCTTTCAGCTCAATGTTTACTTTGGGTCTACAGAGCTGAAAGTCAATATGTCCCATCTAGCTCTTTCCATAATACAGGTACCATCCCAGTGAGTAAGAAGTCACTTCAGATGCTAAGCAAAGCAGCTTTGAGAGCTGAAAGCAGAGAGCTTTCCGATGCAAGAATGAGAATGAGAAAGTCTCAGGTGGACAAGTAACAAAGTCTCACTTTTTTCTGTCAGAGGAAACAGAATTGTTTAGCAGAATTATTCTCCAGGCTGAACCTAGTAAAAAGTGTATTAGTCTCACAAGAAGAAGGATGAAAAACATGAAAACATAAAAGAACTACCTGATACTTCAAACATACAAACGCACAAACAATCTCAGCTACGTTCACACACACATTACAGTAATGTTGACGCCTTCCCACAGATGGCAGACAGTGGACTCATCATCTTCAGATGGCACCGGAGGCCTTTTCATGCAGGTTTCTGTAAAGGAACTGGGGCTTTAGTGTTAGACTTTGAGACCCAGTGTGAAAAATCAAACGGAAAAACATGACATGGTAAAACCGACAGCACTGTCCATATTCTGCTTCTTCTTAAACCTCGCACAAATGCGGGGAGGCTTTAACACATGTCCCTGTGCATTTGTGGATCTCAATGCACTTGCAAGATCTGCAGAAACAAACAAGGAGACATCTCTTACAGCTTAGCCGATATCACTGGAGATGAAAGACGACGGATTAAACTCTCAAAAATCACAGAGGTTTCAATATCTTCAATTCATACATGACCACCCACGTAATCCATGCCCTATAAACGCAAGACAGCACCGAAAATGAACAAATAGCCTAAATAATTATAAAAGTGTCAGACAAATGTGTACAGTATGTGGATACGTCCATAAAAGACATGTGGGAGGCAACAGCACTGCTAAGAATGTAAGTAAAACTAGGGCAATAGTCTTTTTAACTACCTTCGTTCTTACCAGCTAGCTACACTGGCAGGATCAAATTAATCTTTCAGAAATTCATGATTCATGACTTTCCTTGTGGCAACGATAGAGATGCAAGTTTTAGCCCATTGTAAACTGCAGAATTATTCTTTGGGTGGGGATAAGAATGTAAGCAAAAACATCCAGGGTAAGAGCTCTCTCAACTCTTTAATGGAATCCTCATAGTAGAATAATAGCACTCTCCAGAAAGAAGACTCCAAGGCTTTTTACCCATGAAAGGCAGTGTCTCTTCAGCTGCCCTCACAGATATGTTCACTCTTGCGGCCTCGACGCTGCAAGAGGAGTCTTAACAAGCCGACAAGTGTCAGGAGATGGCAGTTAAAAGCCTCCGTGAGATAGGTTGGAAAGCGCTGGAAGGCTCTGAGGCAGCACTGCTGACAGGTGAGAGGACATGAGAGGAGGCCGGGGGGGTGGGGGGGGGGTGTCAGGGCAGGTTTGAGGCAAGGGGGGTGGCTGTCAGAAAAGTGTCAGTGGTTATGAGCACAAGTGGGAAAGGGAACAAGGTGACAGTGGTGCGTGAGACTAGGCTCCTGAATATTTTAGAACAAAAGAGAAAAGCGGGTTACCGAGAGAGCGGCTGTTTGAATTGAAGCAAGGGCTTGTGTCCCTTAGAAGAGACATCTAGCAGGGCCAATCGACAATCATATGATGAGGGCATCACAGCATGATGAACAGAAAGAGTGAAATGATATGAGGTGCTTGGGAGTCTCAGTCCCGGTGTACTGTAGTCCAATAACTGACAACCTATCAACAGCCCTTACCTTTCAGTGATCAATAGGCCTGACCCATCTCAATACAATACCCAAAGGTTTTCATACACTGTTTAAGAGTCGTATATTTAATCTAAAGTAATACAGAAGAAGAACAAATCAAATAAAGTCATACCAAACCATGCTTCAGAAACATTTTAATAAAAAAGAAAAACTTTGGACACATTTATAAGTAATTCTTCTGAACATTGTAGTGATACATAGGATGTATTTACCTATAGATAGCCTGTTGTGGAAGCTAAAATAGTGTTTTTCCAGATATGGTAATACTACAAGAACTTCTATATTGTAATTAAAAAAATGAGTCCAGGTATAAAAAGTAGGTAAATATGTCAAAATGGACAGTAAAACGTTTAACAACCAACATAACATGCCAAGTGAATAGCAATATAGAAATGTATATTCTTGAATTGAAATCCAATTCATATTATGGGATTCTGTGAGAATACAGCTACTATGTGCTGTCCACAAGTGCTGTATAGTAACAAACTGCAGTCAAGAAGAGCATGGATTTAGCAGGGATAACTGTACAGGTGCCAGCCCGTTGTTCATTTTGTCTGTGAAAAATAGTGTCCAAAAAGGAGGGAAGTGCCGGTATAGTGTTCATCAAACACGTTTTTACAGATGTAAGGGCCGGGAAAATATCAACCAACTGTGAGGAAAAAAAGAATAAAATCATGTTTCTACACATATACATCTTGTGGAGTTTTTGCCTCAAGAATGTGGAAATGTTCAGTCACAGTGTATGAAGAAAAATATAATTATCGCCTTTTCTTTTGTTTCAGAGATTTCCTTCTCTTTACAATCATGTCATATAACTTGTCCATCCCGTCGTGAAGACCTTCTCCTATGATGGCACATGCAGGTTGAACATGATAGGGTGTGGAGGTGCTCAGTTCGTGCAGTGCCAGTTGCTTCTCAATCTCACTAACAGACAGAGACTTGGGAAGGTCCTGCTTGTTGGCTATTACTAGTAGAGGTGTCCCTTGGTTTTCTGCGAATTTTGTTATTTTATGCAGTTCCGTTTTTGCTTCTTCAAGTCTGTCCACATCAACCGAGTCCACAACATAAATTATACCATCGGTGCAACGACTGTACGGTTTCCACAAAGGCCTCAGCTTCTCCTGTCCACCGACGTCCCAAAAATGACAACTTATTCCCTTAGCAGTTCCATTGCTTAGCTTAATCTTTTCCGTGTTGAACCCAATCGTGGGGACAGTGTTCACGAATTCGTTGAATTTCAGACGGTATAGAACAGTCGTTTTACCAGCGGAATCTAAGCCGAGCATGACAATATGTAGAGACTGAAATGCAGCCAAGTTTGAATAACTGTTCCCCATTGTAAGATGAATTAAATAAATAAAACTCAACCATTAGTTTACCAATAAGAACAATAATGCTATGGAACAGCCTAGGAATAAGGCATTGGTATTCCGATTGAGATGCCTGTGTGTAACGCGGTGGCACAATCCAAATCAGCGCCGAATGCTCTGAAAAGAACGCACAGACGTAGAAGAATACATCTCAGAATACGTTATATGGCTCCAGCACATTTGACATCCTGATTGCTGCAGCTGCAAAACTCCAAAACCAGACCGAATATACACGCGTACAACAGACTGGATTCAGCATTTTCCGTTTTCAAAATCCTTGGCATATGCTAATCTTGTCATGCCAGTTTTCATGGCAACGAGGAAAGGTTTTCTGTCAGCAAGGACATACTTCAGAGAGACCTCTACACTTGTGGCACTTGCATACTAGTCCAGTACATGGTATGGAAAGTAGCCCACACTACGCGCCTCATCCAGGGTTGCGCACAAGCCAAGGCGACATGTACCAGTTGCCGACCCCGCCCATTAGGGTAATACATAGCCTGAGAAACACGACTTCGTTGTTCCCGTTGTCATTACACGTTACTTTTACTCTAATCATTACTGTAATGTTAGCCAATATAGTGGCATAACAATACCTCATTATAGCCCACAAAGCTTTAGGATCCACATACTGTTGACTACAAATCCACAATACGGGTGGGATTGCAGCATTTTAAAATTTTGATTCTGCTTGTTACTGGTATCATAATAGTAGTTTTTCAATTATAGGTGGAGCTGAATGCGTAACGTTTAAAATAAACGTTTGCATTCACATTGGCTCTGCCGACATCTACTGCCAGGCATTTATAGTGCATCCAAATTTGAGCTAGAGCCGAAAGTTCTAGCTGTTTCCAGACTCTCCGCTAGATGTCAGAACAACACCTCCATACAACAATAAGAATCCCTGGCTCTTAGCAAATGAAAAAAAACATATCGATTTTTTTTTTTATTGTGCACGGCAAGAAATGCTTGAGTGATTCAGTACAAAGCACACATACTGTCAAACACAAACACAATAAGTCCTACAATCAGTGTGGGATCATAAGTGTTGTATAGACTGGCTGAGCTCATCCCATCAATCAATAAATCCCCCAAAACGTACCATTTGATAACATTTGACAACTTTTGTGTTATTCTTAATGCAGATGAGAGTTCTCTTGAAACAGACAGAGGAGTCCTAACGCCACAGTGAACCTGAGTCAGGGCAACCAGGACCCTCTCTTATTACCCCCAGCCCTGTGTAGCCTATTGATTGTGGATGTAATGGGGATAAGATCAATAAACCAGGAGAAAAAGCACCCAACAGGCTCTCCTCAGATCAGCGCCATGTAAATAAACTTGTTATTCGGCCCATCTCTGTCCCCTCAAGTGACACAAAGGCCCCGCGCTCAGTTGCCGAATGGGCCTCTGTGGAGAATAAAGCCAGCCGGCTGCCATCTGAGACTCCCACCCATGCTGGCTTATGCATTATACAGCAGGCTAGGACTGCAGGGGAGGCATTGATTCCTGTCTGTTTCATTATTTCATTTGGTCGCTGTCTTGTTTTTCTTAATTCCATGAAACACTGGATGATGGTTGCGCACTCTGCATGGGGATGAGGTGGGTTTGGAGGGTGTGGGTGTGGGTGGAGCAGTGTATGTGGTTGTCACACAGCTCAGTGCAGTGTTTAAAAGCCCAAACATGTTGGCTGTGTTCTGATATCCTAACCCTAAGGGAGGGAGTTCTAAAATCTCTCTCTGCAGGTGATTCCATACCCCTCACAGCCTTCTGTTTCTTCTCTAATGGTCGTTTCTATCATGCTCTGGTGGGCAGGGCCTGTGGCAGGCTGGTCACATGGACAACAGACACTTCTTTCAGGGGGAAACATGAGAAGGGTACAGAGACCACACATGCAAGGGGACTGTGCAAGAAAGCCATAAGCCGTCCACTGTATGTGTGACAGTCACACATCAAGACAGTTGAACTTTGTCCTTTCTTTGATCGACAAAATCGTTTGGGGGTTGACTCAAATTGGTTTCATTTGAAAAACAGATGAAGGCATTCTTTTCTTTTACAGCCCAGAAACATGGGCCTTAAAATGACATGTGGAGAAACTGATCTAGTGGAACGGTCTTGTTGTTGTGGAAAGCAGACCACTCAACACCTGAGACCCATCGTGTTGCTAGGCACTGGCCACTTCAGGATCCCTGAATTGTCTCTGTGATGAAAGCCGATATGCTGAAGTACCTAAGCAGACGCAAGGATGCACCTGAGTAAAGCGTGGAAACACTCGCTGGGGAGCTTTGTTTATCACAACAGGGAAATGCTTAAACCCAAAACCCAAATGTTCAGCATCCGTCCAATCAGCAGTGTTTCGGCGGGCGGGGGGGGGGGGGGGGGTTCTTAGTAAGTAGCCTTTTTCATTTAAGAGGGCGTGAGAGGAGTGCCAGAGACCTTTCATTGATTAGCGGAGTAAAAGGACAGAATAATCAGTCCTCTTCCAGTTCCCTCCCTCTCTTGCTTTTCCCTTGACTGCTGAACCAGTGAGACTCCTCTGATAAAAGAACCTGTCCTCAGTGCTGCTGCTGCACTGACCGGCAGCCTGGCACAGAGGCCTACGGTGACTCGTTTCTTTCTCCCATTTGACAGTGTGATGTATGGGCCTCATGGGATTTAAGTGAAAAAGTGAGTGGGACTTATGAGACAAAGAACACATTTTGGCTTTTAGCACGGGATGCTGTGAGTGTACGCTCAGGTTTTTACAATGCTACACAGTTTTACCGAGTCTCTGTAATATCCAATCTCATCCAAATTGTGTGCTGACAGCTATCAATGCTGGTGAAATCTAAATAAAGAAATTCTATCTGATTAGATTCAGTCAGGAGCTATAGCCGTATTTTCCCCTGCCTGGAGAGAACTGCCATTCAAGCACTTCTCCATCTGTCAGACAGAGAAAACACGGTCTCTCCACATAACCTTGGTAAGTGTTTATATGGAAAGGTTACCATGGAGACAGCAAATCATGAAAGGAGAGAATTCGACCAATATTTTCTCCCTCCTGTGAATTACAGCTGTTATGAGGGATAACACACATTTTCTGACACACACACACACACACTAATTTAAGATTCAAGGCCATTTGTGATGCCTATGATACAGGGTATTAAATTGAGTGACACACCACTCACAGTAAATCGGCAAAGCATCATTTCTGCTCCCTCTATCAATCAGCACCAACAACCTCATTATTAGAGAGTTCTTTCCATTTCAGACCCGACATTAAGAATTAACCATGGGGTTAGGGATGAGGAGAAACTTAACAAGTGGCTTTAGAAATGCACTGCTTTTTCCCAAGCATTCTATTCTTAACGTGTTCTCGACCTGTCAGTCGCAGTCTACTTTGCATCTACATAATGTGGGATCTCACCCGCTCGTACACACTGGGGCTTGGACCGATCCAAGCGTCTCATGGGTATTGGTTGTTTCCTGTGTGACTCAGAAGCGGAGGGGTCATACTTAGACAATGGCGTGACCCTCTCCCTGCGCGCGGCCTGGGATTGGGTATTGAGCCGTTACCAGGAGACAGGGAAGAATGCTCAGCCGTGACTCATCTCAAAGCAGGAAGGGAGACCAAGGTGCCCCTCAACACAGGGAGCCGACCTTCCACTGGATAGGGAGAATAATTATCACAGCTTTAATTAACCGCATTAAAGCGTGTGAGTGGGTGTGTGTGTTTGTGTGCGTGCCTGGGTCTATTGGTGTCTGTTCTTAGCGTGTGAACGTCAATTATAGAAAATGCACTGTGATCTATGCATTGAGGAATGTACATTGTAGAGCAGGGACACTCATTCTATTGCCAATGTGTTGCAGATCCTCAAGCTTCCATTGACTTGAGTTTCTACCACCAGTTCCTTCCAATTGATACTAACATTTATAATGTTATCATGTTTGTGTATCACTACCCTATCATTAGCAACCTCTCTTATTAGAAAGTAAAAAAAAAAAAACTTTAATACTTTTCAATCTGTGTTCTTAAAGGATGAAATTAATTTTAATTTTCACACAGGCTATGAGTTCTGACAAGCTCATGACCTCAGAAGAGTAGAGATGTGATGTTTGTCTGTTCAAATATGGATGCCATGATGTGCATCAAGGTACAAATACTAGGAGTAAAAACAGACCATAAATCCCTTTTTGTCTGATTGAGGCACTTTGAAATTGACAGCCAGTTTATTGAGTGAATTTAGACAGTTTTCCTGTTTTAGTCAACAGATTGCAGACAACCTCATAACATTACTTTGTAGAAGATGTCACAGACCAGCGTGATCAGTCAATATAACATGACTTTAAATTGATATTTTAAACTACACATATTACTATGAACGTTTCTTTTGCTTTCACAAAACATACAAAACCACACTTGTTGCACTGGAAACCTTCACATTACATGGATATACAAACATTAGAAACTATCAATGCAGAGTTGATTGTTCTGTGACTGAAAGGAAGAAACAGCGAAAAATCAAGAAAAATCAAGGGTGAAAGGCTTCTTTTGTGTCTGAAGTTCTATGGAACAGAAACTAGTATAACATAAAGACGGCTGAGAGTATTGGGAAATCAGTCTGCTTGGGTACTTATTTTTTAGATGTAAACTTGGGACCATATTTGTTACATCTCACATTTTAATGTTTCAAAATTAGGAAAGCAGAGCTAGTTTCAATGAGACCATGCTTCCCTAAAAGGAAAAGTCCTCTTGCTGAATAGAGCTAATTAACACTTAACAAATTACAACTCCCTCAAGAAATTAAAGATTTTGATCTGCCTGCTAAACCAAAGATTCAAAGGAAGAAGTTGTGAAGTAGTGCTGCACAGGACAGCACTGAAAACAGTGCTACCTATAGAGCAGCCAACTGGTTTTATGACTATCCACTTAAAATATCAATAAGTGGGAAGAAAACTATACAGTAATACTGCATGTAAGTTGTAGTGTTTTCTGTTATAACTTTTGTGACTCTTTTTCTGCATGCACATATGTGAAACAAACACTAAATGTAGTAGAAAGAACTATCGCCTAAATGTTTTTGGCAAGCAAATAAAGTTGGTTACCTACAGTAACAGTAAGCAGAGCACTGCCCCAGGTGGAACAAGGGGCATGTGTACTGTGAATAGGTCTTATCATTGCTGTGATCATCTAAAAAAAGTATTTCAGAAAAGTTTCTATTTGAAAAACACATTTTCACAAAATACCATGAAAAACAGCTGCTATGCCACTTAATGTAGAAAATATACTGTTTGTAGCAAGAGACTGATTAAAAAGCACCCCTTCTCAAATGGAGGGAAAACCATGTCAACATTTTGGCTTTACTTACTCACCAGTCCAAGAGAGAGATAGAGAGATAGAGAGGGAGAGAGAGAGAGAGAGAGAGAGAGAGAGAGAGAGAGAGAGAGAGAGAGAGAGAGAGAGAGAGAGAGAGAGAGAGAGAGTGAGAACTGTAGGAATGATGTTCCCAGCAATCCTAATGGGCTTTTAATGTGCTCCAAGTCCAAGTCAGTAGGATCAATAAGCTCATGTGCGAAGGAAAAGAGTTCAAAGTCTGACAGTGAGTCTGGATCTACATGGTTGTGTGGTCCTGAGGCGTAACTAGAGGGCCTAAGGCGGGGGGGAGGGGGAGAGAAAGAGAGAACAGACAGAGAGTGTCGGGCACAGAGGAGGACTAGACGGCTGGCTCTTTCAGATGGCAAAGTCCCCCTGGCAGGCAGGACTGAAGGCGGAGCTGCGGAGGACATCCAGGCAGTTGACCAGGATGAGGGTGCCTGTCAGGTGCTTCCAGCGCTTGGTGATGGGGTTCTTCATCTTGTCCAGGCCCAGGTGCAGCTCCTGGATCACATCCCGGTAGCTGTCCCCGATCCGGGCGGCCCAGGTCAACAGGAAGTCATAGGCTGGCTTCCACATTGACTGGCAAGGCCACAAACAGACAGGAACATGCACATACATTAGAAACCAGTGAAACACGAGTTCAACAATAGGACACAGCCTGATACAAAAAAACGAATCACAACAGGGTGACTTATGACTGCGGTCGAGCCAGTGAGGTAAGGGGGTCAGAGGCTCACCTCATTGTCCAACTGTCCGTTCTTGTCCCTGTGCGGAGCCTCGTAGGCTTCCATCTGCTGCTTGGACACCCTGGCCAGCTTCTCAGCCAGTTCCCTCCAGCGCGTGGCCACCTCCACCGCTGTGGTCAGCAGGATAAGGTCCATGGTCAGCCTGGCCACCAAGCCCTGGCAGTCCATCTTTAACAAGGCCTAGCAGGAGCAAAGAGACAAACATGCCACCTTGAATCCAATGTTATGGATGGCATCCTTTCTCAACAGCCAGCTAACAGCATTGCATCCCTTCCCGTGATTTAGAGAGGAGAATTAGACTCATGGAACTGACATTTGAAGAATGGTGTAATTGAAAGAAATACAGCATGCCCACATGCTGTAAACGCACGCAGACACACTTCCAGAATAGTGGACAAGTGGGTGTGCATACTGAAATGTGTCATTAAAGCTTAGGAGGATCCTTCACCATCTCCAGGAGAGATCAGGGAAAGAGAGCCAGTCGCTGCCTGGTCTCACCTAACACACAGGCAGGCATGTGCGGAATGAGAATAAACCTTGGAAGCCCAAGAAAATAAGCGGTAATCTCCTGCCTGGGCAAAAACACTCAACAGGAGAACAGAGACGTGAGGTTCAGTCTTTCCCTTCATCAGAATCACAGGAGGTGGTGAGCCAATTGACTGTGCTCAGCACAGAACACTATCCAATACCAAAGATAAAGAGACAGTAGAGAAGGACAATTCACATAGGTTGAATGAGCCTGATCTCAGGAATGCTGACCAGTCTGTAAAAGAATGGATTCTTCTTAATAAGGCACTGCTGCCAAGTCCTGCCTTCCTATCTTTATGTGGATTCGGTCGATGGTACTCATGTCCCTTTGTTGGCAAACCATATGGGACACATACCAGCAGGGTGTGTGTCAGTCAGACTGGGGAGCAGACCAGCCTCAAAGCATTCCAAAGTTGTTTGAGTGGCCAGAGCCACCTGCTGGGAATGGGACTGTATTTTAATGAGCCCCGAATGCTGAATCAGGTCTCACTTTTCCGTCATAATTATCTACGATAGAGCTGCCCACTCCACTGCCCATCTGCCCCCGCTGGCTCCCACCCATCTGCTGACAATGACAACCGACTAAACTTAGAGGGCCCCCACCGCCAGCCCCCACCGCCGGCCCCCACCCCTTCCCCCCCCCCCCCCCCCCCACACTTCCCTCGGTCAAGCCAGTCAGGCTTAGGCTCAGGCACAATATGCAGTATGATTTGGTTAGTCTTTCCCATGCTGAGTCATTGCCATATAAATCTTCTCAGCTACATACAGAATGTGCTGCATCCACTTTTCCACTTTTCACTGCTGACTGTCCCATGCTGGCATCTCCATCTTGTACTACAATACATATAGAAATGTTTTTTTAAAAGGTAGCCAAAGCGAAAATATAACTTTTTCAACAATCCTTTTACACACTCGAGTGAGGGATACAATTTCATTTTCAAACAGTGGTCAATACAATACAACTGCTTCAATACAACATTTAGGTCAGCCATAACTATCTCCACCCCATAAAAGACCCAAGCTATTTACAGAACATTTTCTCCACACCAGATCTTTGGATTGTCAAGCTTCAAGCACCCCGAGGAGTGAGTGGTATGAATACTGATGTAGAATGGAAGGCTGTGAGGGACACCTCACTGAAGAAGACATCGTTTCTCCTGACTCTCCTCCATCTCTCTGACATTCTCCCTACACTGTCTGGGGACTGGGGAGTGGGTTGACAGCCCTGACTACTGACTGACAGATTAAATGGACACTGGGCCTCTGGGCTCCTGAAATGGTTATCTGTCTGACAGTACAAATGAGCCTGCAACTTGCCTCGCATTTCGAATCACTTGTCCTTAAAACCTGCGGGGAAGGGAGAGAAGAAGGGGAACACCGACAGAAAGAGAGGTGGCGAGGAGAGAACACCATTAACAAGGACTCAGCCTACTCATTAAAGTCACTGAGGTTTTTATATGAGAGACAAAAACTCACTGCCTCAGCAGTTTACGGTGTGTAGCAGTCTGTTGTCGGAGAGGGGTAAAGACCTGGGATTTGACCTAGGGATTATTGTGGGCAAGTACGGTAGAAGGCTGGAGCCTGAGACAATGTTTGTTCTCTGAATGCATTAGCCTATGTTATGAAGCATTCAGATACGCTGAAGGTCCTTCATTTTGCTCTGGTTTTAACCCACTTTTCAAAGTGTTCCTGTACTCTTAGCTTAGAAACCATATGGGCTACTTCCATAAACAGAATATATTTATGTTCATTGGCATTTCAATCTCTCTCTTCTTAGCCTCTGGCTCTTCCCTTTGACAAGTACTGCGGGAGCTAGCAGGGTAACATGATCCATCAACTAGAAATGTATTGTGGTGTGCCGTACATTTCCACCCCCAAGCCACCCCTTCTCCAGAACCCACCTTGGTCGGAAAAATATCTCCTCACATTTCACATGAGAACCTGTCAGACACCAAGAGCTAACAGCTGAGCTACAGAGATGACTATCGGTCACCTCTATGTCTATTATCTTGTGAATTAAATCTTTGTTCGGAAATCTTGACTACTTCGCCTAAAATGCTACACTCGGAATGTCTCATTCTGTAACAATTATATAATATCTGCTATTTTAGGGAAAGACTTAACTAATCCACACATGACTAAATCACAGTTCATCTGTCAAACAATACACACTGAACAGTAAGCCTCTTAGGTCTAGAATTAAATATTTCATAAAGATTACTCAGTCTAAAGGTGAAATTGCTGTATGTGTGTAAGTTCGAGTCTCAAGCTTGTTGCACTTACTGACTTTGGCTGTATAAAATGTGGATGGACAAAAGAGAAAATACCTTGAAGCTTTAGTAAAAGCAGCATTAAAGATCTAATGACTGTAATGAACCACAACTTAAGTCCAACCCCATATCAGGGACTGAAGCATTCTCAGTCTAACACATTCTCATCACTCAATACTATAAACTGCTAAAACAAGGTGAGTAATGGGGACCAATAGTGGACCATACCATGGACCAATTAGTCTCAGCCACTATAAAAACAGTCTCCACTGTATCTCAGTTACAAAAGAATTTGCAAGCTTTCCCTTTTCACCTGGAGTCTAACACAGGGAGCCGGAGTGAAAAGATAACATAGACAGAACCTTGTGTTCACCATAAACAATCCATCTCAATGCAATACATAATCTTGTTGCCATGCATATATTGTATGTACATTATTCATCTTAATTTACAATAACAAAAGACCCAAAAGTTTATTTTCAGTTGTGCTGAGTAGAACTTAGCGGAGGCTTCTAAAGTTGCAGCTGGTTCTTCAGTCACTGTTGTGAAGCCACTCTAGTATGGCTGAAACTGCACTTACAGACAGCGTCTTTCCTTTCCCTAGTCGCTGCCACAAGTCAGGGTGGGGCTACACTGCAAAAGTCATCAATTTCAAATCTTGATAGTCCTAATGGCCATAAAAGTATATCCATACAAGAAATAAAGGTCAGAACCACCATTGCTTTAACTGCTATGTATCGCTGGTTCTAAGAAACATTTTCAAATATCTTATAAAAAACAAATGTAGACTCCTATACATTATTAATATATACTTTTAAACAGAAGTATTGCTTAGTCTGTACCAACGTCTAATTCAGGGATTCGTCCATAGACTTCTAAAATATAACGGAATAAGAGGTACACTGTACATTATCAAAACAACAACAGCCTCACAGCAGAAACTGTATTCTACTATAATTCTGATTCATACACTGTCAAGGGACTCTCCTTCAAATACAATCCCCCTGAGGCATTAGGCAATGTGTTTCCTACACGTGAATACACATCAGCAGACCAACACGTTCTAATCCCATCACACTGCTTCATTGCCTTTGACAGAATGGGAACGCATGATGGTAACATCTGAACGTGTCATACTCCAATGCCAATGATCTATACTGTAGGAATGAAGCACTCACAAATCTATGAGCACAAACACCCCCCCCCCCCCCCACCCCACACACACACACACACTCTTACCGCCATGAGTTCTCTCTGGAAGGACTTTCTCTCCTTGTTCTCCATGCTGTTGCACTCCTCTTTGAGCTTCTCCAGAACTGACGCCACCCTTTCGGGCTCATTGTCCAATTCAGTCCGACAAAAATAAGCCAAAGGAAGGTTACTGTATCCAAGAGCATCTGCAAAGGCTCTCCAGTTCCCCACGTTCTCCATCAGTATTGTCCTCACAGAGGCGTAAATGTAAGTGAGGAACTTACATGGTTTCAAGATCTGCTCCAGCAGCATGGTTGTCGTGAGATCCGGCCCACAGAAATAGATAAGCTTGACTTTCCCTAAAACCAGAACATTCTTTGCGTGAACAAGGCCTGTCTTCCCCTGATAATATCCTATATACCACTCTTTGGTCCACAGTTGTCCTCTGAGCTTAATTTTCTCCTCACTCAGCAAAGCGATTATGTCTCCCTTCTTGTATTCCAACAGATACTGACTCTTAGTTTGCCTGATCACGGTTTTCAGCAACTTCCCAAATTTAAGACTGGTGATACGTCGTTCCTGAAACTGGGGGTATTTTGTAGTGATGGCCAGAGGAGAGAGAACGATCTTACCCACCTCTTTCTTTTTCAGGAACCTTCTCTGGCCAGTTATCCGTGCTCCATTCTTTGGAGGAGGTTGTGGCGTTTGCACACAGAACTGGGCCAGGATGCAGTCCAAAACATCCTTGACTTGGACTCGCAGGGTGAAGTCTGAGATGTCATCGGGGTTGTGCGAGGTGATCATGTACAGGAGTCGGCTCACCTTCCCTAGCTTGACCTGGAAGCCTCGGACAATCCTGGATGACTCATTTGCTTTTACCTCGTAATTTGACATGTTGGAGTATAATCCTATCCGGAGGTCCTGCGGATATCCTAGGACAAACCGATGCTTCCCCCATAACTGGAGGGCCACTGGAGGGGTAGAATTGGCCTGCCGACCAACCTCATTTACCAATAGAGATTTGGGTGCACAGTCATGCCCAAATATGGCCACCACAGTCTTAAAAGAGGGATGGATGTATTTGGGCCCATAGACACCCAGTGTGATTTTCTTCTGAACGTGGTCCCATACTGTTGTATTGACGCTAAGTAGATGGGCCTGAACTACCACTGCCACATACATACATGGTTCTAGGTTATCAAGCTGTACCTGCACTGTGTCCTTGTATATGTAAGCATGAGGGATGGGAGCGTAGGGACCTTCCTTACAGTCGCTCCTGACACAGAGGATTTCGGCTACCTGGCTGCTATCGCTCTTCACCACCACCGACACATTCATCTCCAGGGTGATGAAGGACTTGATCTCCATGTTACTCAGCTTGATCTCCACCAAGGGGCTCACGGTGGAGCACCGGTCGTTGTTGAGCTCCAATGGAGGATCCAGCAGGGCCTTCATGGAGATCTGCTGGGTGTCTTCAGCAGCAACATGGCCTTCAGGAACATGGATACTGATGTGGGTGTCTGGAAGCTGAACAGTCCCACCGCTGCTGTCTAGCCTGCACACAATGTTGGTCTCTACGGGTTGTGTCTGACCCCAACCAGGACTTTGACCCAGGGAATCAAGGTCGTGACAAGATCTGGCCAACTTGCGATGGTTTAACCACGCAGTCCTGAAATCCTCCCTGCTCTGAAACTGCTCTGGAGATGGAGCTTTGAGCCCAGTAAACAGGCCAGAGGAAGGCACAGGAGGATTGGATTGTGCCTGTAGGGTGGATAGCTCTGATAAACTGTAGGACCGTTTGCTCCTGAAGAACGGGTTGTCCCTGTGAAGTGTCTGGAGGAACTCGGGGTTTGGACTGGTGGGGGTCATGTCAAAGATGTTGCAGCTGCTGTAACCATTAGTCATAATGGAACTGGAGGGGGAGAGGGGGGTAGAGGGGGACACCGGTGTGTCAAAAAGAAGCAGGTCTGTTGAGTTCCTCATCCCCCTCTCATTACAGTTCTGGTCTAGTGTGCCATGTCGAGAACCATTGACGAAGGGGTTGGTGGAAGTATGGATGGAGAAGGGGTTGCTATTACAAGGCAGAATAGGCTTCAGGGTAAACCCCGACCACTCACCCTGGAAGTCCAACTCCTTTGCGCCTTCGTCATTGCACTCCCCAAGATTGTCTATCATGCCGCTGTCACTGAGTGATGAGTTCCTGCAGCTGATTGGCTGAACATAGGCCGATGGAATGTAGCCCATCTCTGTGTTGTTGTGGGCGTACCACCATTCACCCCCTGACGTGTCCAGTACATAGAGACGATCGCCTTTGGAAAACTTTAAAGTAGTGAAGCTCGATGGGCAGTAATCTTTTATGGCAACTACCTCCCGGGCCGTTTCAAAGGAGGCTGAGGTGTCAAGCCTCAAGGCACTGGGAGAAGGCACTGGAAAGTCAGAGAAAAGTCAAAACAACAATCAGAAATGTCTTTCTTTAACAAATTATTGTATCTTACGAAGCAATAAGAAAATATTTTGAGGTTTGTTAACGAAACCATGACTTGATGGAACACTGACCTTTGACATCTGTGAGACTGGCCTCTGAGATGGTCTCACTAAGGTCAATGAGCGTGCCCTCTGACTTGCAACGAGGGAGGACATGGTTAGTGTTGGTCACTCTAATACGATGGGCAGCCATACCGGTGCTTTTCCGCAGTCATACTAATCTTCCGTTCCTCCAGATATGAAATTCATTGGTGAAGTTCAGTGTCATCTAGACATGAAACCAAAAGAAACATTATGGCAAGTCACTGATGTATTCCAGTCATTGTTGCAGTCTTCCAAATCTCCCTAGATTATCATGTTTGACTTGGAGAATACAGCTTGTTACAACAGTGTAAGGTTTTATGCTTGAAACTGTGTAGCTTGAGGCAGGAAATCTACATATCTGACAAATCCCAGTCATATAAGTCATGCTTCAACTCAGGTCACCCTGACTTGTGAGAACAGAACAGTCTAAAATAGTAATATCAACAGAATGATTATCACAAATACTAAACACAATTACATTGCAGTACTTCAAGTACTTTAAGCTCTGTATGTATTTTACAGAGGTTAATCCAAATCCTATTCTTGCATTACATTATGCAATAACAGCCTACCAAGAGGCTAAAAGCCTCCATTAGGAATGTGGATTTGGATTAAAATGACAATGACAGCATCAAATAAACAATCACGAATATGAAGGGCATATCTTCAGTGAGGACGGAAGAAAAATAAGTGCACTTGAAAGCTATATGTCTTGGTGAGAGACAGTGACGTCTCCAGACAGGACCCTGACAATCCACTCAGTCCTATCGAGATTTGTGACTCTTTTACAACCAGGTTCTCTCTTCTAAGCCAGTGAGGCTAAGGAGACAATCTCATGTGGATGGATGGGATGATCAATAAAGCCAAAGTGACATAAAGACCGGCTTGTCTTTTGATATAATGTCAACGCTGCAATCTGAACAGCAGAAGCTACATGAGGCATTACAAAAAGGCAGCTTTGAGGTACATGCGTAGAAAACCTGTATGGTGAACTGCAAGCCAATGTTCCCTGTCACAACATTTCTTCCAATTGGAAAGTTTAATTTAAATTCAAATTGGCATTTTGCTAATTTAAATCCTGCTCACAAAGTAGAAGGTTTTCTTTGCTTTCAACTCCTACACACAGGATAGTGAATCGAGACCTTTAATTAGCATGGCAGTAGTTTGCTCTAATCCTGGGTCAAATGTTACAACTGTAATAACCTGTTACAACAGCATCTTCAGGGAAGATGGATTCGCACTGAAGCTTCAGAACAGTAGAAGTAGAAGAAGGGCAAGGCAAGTGTGTGTGTGTGTGTGTGTCTATGTGTGTGTGTGTGTGTGTTTAGATTTATGGCAACCATCTCTAGGTCCTTAGCTTTCTGTAAAATGATGGCCACATTATTTACCTCTTATTTGCCTCTTCTTCTTTCCTATTCAACACACCCTTGGTAGAAGGGATAGTTGAAATCTGAAGACAGCCTTTCAGAAACACATAACACAGATTACTACATTAATTTCATCCAATGTCATGGCACTTTAATTAAGTTATGTTCCCCTTCCACTAATGACTCAATATGGTCCAGTCTGACACTTTGCTCTAAACAGCTTAATTTAGAGAGCTCAGTCACTGTAGTGTAAGAAGGGAATGGTGCTCTCACTGGAGAAAATTATATAAATGAATTATTCTACACCTCAGCAAATGTATTTCCTTGTATGAGAGTACTCGTTCTTTTCCCAGGGATTAGCAAGGCTCAGGTTGTGCTGAGTCCCTCATTAATTATGAAATGGAACGAAGCAACTTTTCATGGAAATAGAAAGCTGATGACGTGGTCATTTTTAGGCTTAGCTCTTCCTCCTGTTTTGCCAAAATCACGAAATGTTGAAACCTCCATAGAGTTGTTCTTCAGGTACTTTGATGGTTATAATTGGAGTTGCATAGTTTTCTCATCTGTATTTTCTTCTGTGACCTAACGTACATGGCTCCTGAATGGATGTTGCTTGCTCACTGCTGCAGTGTGTATGTGGTGTCTGTCTGTGTGTGTGTGTGTGTCTGTGTGTCTGTGTGTGTGTCTGTGTGTGTGTGTGTGTGTGTGTGTGTGTGTGTGTGTGTGTGTGTGTGTGTGTGTGTGTGTGTGAGAGAGAGAGAGACATACAGAGGGAGGAAGAGAGAATGAGAGAGAGTTCTCAGTAGGTGAGCAATCACACACTAACAGTGCCTCATATCCCTCTATCATTGACTGGGTCTACATAGGGCAAATCCCATCAATTTCACAGTGAAGGCTGGCAGCACTAGGGATCAAAAGGGGCTGCACTGTGACTTAACCGCAATAAAGGAGACCGGCACATGATAACTAAACGGCTTCTATATTGTCTAGGGAGAGGTTGTTAACAGGAAGGTTTGACACTCCTTGCTGAGCACAGAAGCACACAGCTCTCACACAAATATTCCACAGCAGAATGCATCTGTGCAGTAGAGATGAACAGGAAATGCTTCCTTGATGAGGAACAGACTCGTCTCCTACCATCCTTCTCATATTCCTCCAACTGAGGAAAATCCTTGCCGGCAGGAAATGAAATGAATTCTTTGTTGCACAGCAATGAAGCCAAGACCGATGACCGTCTATTTCATCAGAATTTAATTATCAGTTACTATGACCAAACCTAAAGAACTGACATTCCATTTCTAACCAGGTAACCTTTTGTTAGAATTGTTTGGTGGTACTGTCGTTCAGTGGTTTGAATGAAGCTGAGCTTTGGGAAAATTGAGTGGAGGCTAATGTGTGGGCCATGTGGGTGACTTGTTTTTCTCCAGTACCTCATGAGCCAATGTGAATAAGGTCAACTGATAAGCCTAAAATCCCTTCACTACACAGTGCCTTGTGTCCCCAGGCAGGTTCCACTAAGTCCCCACAGCCCTTTTCACCTATCTATACTGCCTTCAGGGAGTAGATGCAGGCAATAAACAAACACACACACACTGATGAGTTTACTGCACACGAGTATTTCCCACTTCCACCTTGCAGTCCTGAATCATGTCAATTCTCTCCATTTAGTGTGTCTAAAGATAAGTACTTGTGGTGAACCTAAACATTAAATAGTATCCATACGACATGCATTAATTAGTCATACATACCGTATTGACAAAAAAACCTGTTAAAGTGAAGCAAGGTTACCATTCCAAGAATAACATTGGGAGATTAACAAAAAGAGTCGATTGATTGGATTCATACAATATTTAGTGCGCCAGCGGCAATTTCCATCACCGGTTAAAGCTACACTAAGATGCACATGGTGACAATGGCAGCGGCGTGTGTGACAGACTATTACTATTTGGCTGTTGCAGATATTGTACAAAAGGACGTAAAAGAGCATTCAAAGTGAAAAGTAAAAATCCTTCGTAGGTATCTTAAGCCTATTTATTTGTAGTTTAACTCCAACCTAATTTTGTTTTTGTGGTTTCTTTATTTCGGAATCACAACTTACCTGATGAGGGTTCAGGGAACTGCATCAAATTGTATCCATTAGTCCGTTACCCACTTTAACTTCGTAAGCAGCTGCTCCTACACTTCTCGCTCTCTCACTATCTCTCTTCTGAGTGTTCGCAACTGCTAGTAATGTTGGAGACTCCACTCCATAGCTTGGAGCATGGTGATGTCATCTCAGGTAGGAGGAGACTCGTGCAGAGGAAACGAAGGAGCCTATTAGCCCTCTATAATTAACGAATAAACAATGTGTTAAATTACTCTCGTATTTGACACTTATTTACATTATTCAAAAGACGGTTTCTTAAAAAAACTGCGGGTATTTATCCTGTTAAATGTGCACTAGAGTTGCCATCGTGCTTGACAGGCACATTTTATGTGCCTTTTGTTTTACCAATCAGAGCGGACATTTACTTACAAGGAAGAGGTGACTTGGCTAAGGCAGTATTGCTACCTAACTTCAGCACAGTGGAATGTAGAATGTAAAGTGTACTGACACGGGGAGCGCATTCATTACCTTATTGGGCACTTTGTTCGAGAGAGAAGCTCAAGTGTCTGCGCATTAGTCTGTTTAAACCTTTGCACTTGATTTCTCTTCCTATGTTGTCTACTGTTAACAGATGTTCACTCGCATTTATATGACACCAAGAAAGAAAGGACATTAGCCGAGGCGCATCCAGTGTTACCATAGGGACTGATGAGACAGGCTTGAAGACTCTGAGAGAGAGACGTGTACAAGGATGCAATTGCTTGAACTGTAAGATGAAAGCGTCCTGAGGGGAACAAACGACTGTTAGCTCCCTTGTTTACAAAAAAGATACAACTTCTGAGAGGGCTTGCCTCCATAAGATCCTCTGAACACTGGTTGTGTGAGTAATTATTGATCGTCCTTCAGAGCATGGAAATATGAGTTGATTTATTTGACATCTCTCACAGTGCTATTTCACTTAAAGATGATTAGCCCTGAGAGGAATGTTTAGAAAATATGTTCTATATATGTTTTTATTTTAATTAGGATTGGGTGTACATTGTTATTCACCATATAAGTCAAGATAATGGTATAGTTCAGTTCTGGGAGCTTTCACCGGTTGTTTCATATGGATATGACACCTTGCCCATTTATCATCACCATGGCAAACATACTCAATCAGGGTTCTTTGTGAGAAAAGACAGAAATAAGGCCCCCTCAAGTGCTGTAGACAGCCTTTCCTCTCACGTTTGGCATAAACAGCCGTCCCCTCTCACAAAGAGGAACATTGTGCAGAGGTAAATTTGTTTTAGCACAACAACAATAGCTACCAATCTCCTCCATAGTGTGGGTCATTAGGAAGGGGGTTGGTTTTGATGGGACTCTCCATTCAGTACCATGGAAACAGCTATATTTCAAAGGGTCTTTCCCCTCACTGCTTTTCAGGAAGATACATTAAATTCTTGGTGTGAATATGGAGTATGAGAAATAATTGATAGTTTACCCTCCAACTGGTTTAGACACACACCATTATTCAGGATCTTCACAACCAGAGCACTTTCACTACAGATACAGAACAGCTCATCTATTTTTATGCAACACTGTCAAATAAAATGAGGTGGATCATGAATAAATAGTTTCCATAAACAGGTTGCACTGCCTCCGGTGTGAAGCTTACTGAGATTAAATGGACAGATGGGTAAGACAAGAGGCACACTATCATGGGAAAATACGATGCTGTACTATGATCATCTCCTCCACAGTGAGCCTCTCTTTGTGTCAGTATTGCACAGTAGTCACTGTGCAAGCAAATCCTGGAATTAATGACATTCAGACTCCCCCAAGTATCTAAGAGCACTTATGTTTATATCTCATATTAGATCCCCTCATTACTTGCAAGTTGTATAAAGCCTTGTCAAATATGTTAAATGGGAATATATTCCATATTGAAACTCCACTATTTAGTCTTTCAAGAAAGACTTCAGACAAGTGGGTTGATAGTGCCTGGTGACAGATGCCTCCCTTGCAACGAGTTTTAATTGGAAATGCAATGGTGCCCCACCTCCTCTCAGCAGCTGTTACCTGTCTGGAACGAGCAACACAGAGACAATGCCCTGAAACATAGAGACTTCAAAGCGATGAAAAAAACTTTTAAGAAGCAGATTGTTCAGTCAAGGGGATAATATTTTTTTATTTTACTGTTGTCTTAACGATGAGACTCGGGATAGATACATACCCCACTGAAACATAGTCAGGACAACCCAGGCGTAGACAAAATGTGGACAGGTTGATAATCTGCTTCTGCTTTGAAGACAAGGCTGCTTTCTGGGTTGATCACTTACTGTATACAGTACAAGCCAAACACATTTTCACATTTTCAGTTAACCCTTAAGAATAACACTCATGTTGTGCTGTCTTGGAGTATTTCTAAAGTGCAAGTAGACAAATGTACACCTTCACTCTTTGTTGATAAGAAAACGGCAACACTGCATGCGAAAATTGCGAATGTCCATGCTGCTGCTGTTCCAAGGCAGAGACTCTCAGCCAGTAGTGAGTAATGTGTTATCTTAGTGAGAGGTCAGCTGGACAGATACTCCTTTGTGTCTGTGCAAAGCTCAGGTTCCACCAGGACAGAGAAACACAGAGAGAGAGAGAGAGAGAGAGAGAGAGAGAGGGGAAGAGAGAGTGGGATGGATATACCTACAATATCAAGGAGATCAAAACAAACGTGTGCAACCACACAACAACAGGATGGATTAGACCTAAATAAACAACTAGAAGCCTATCCATTCCCTCTCCCTGTCTCTCGCCCTGCTCTTGTGTGTGGAGGTTGTGTGTGTGTGTGTGTTTACCATCTGAATGTGTGTAAGTGCGGGGGAAGGGGGTAGTACATGTGCGGTACCTGTCCAAATGTATGTGTTTGTCAGTGGTCTTTTGTTGCTGTGACGACATTTCCAGTATATCCCTGTACACTTACATGTAATCATCCTGACAGTCATAAAGGCAGTTCCTTGTCATTCCCCTGCTTGTGCCAGAGGTTAATTCTAATGTGTCTGGGGCTCGGCTCAGTCTGTCCGCCTTCAAGAATGATCACCTCTAATTGATGAAGTTGGCAAGATACAAATGACTGCCTTTGGACGTGGGACAAACAGGCTCAATTTAGTCCACGGAAGTCATCAAGACGCGGATGTATCAAGGATTCACCCCCTCATGGGCTCAACTCTGGTTGCCTCTCACTCTTTCTCTGCACTTAGACATTAAAATAGCATTGGGAGAAAGGAGCTTTACCACAGCAGATAACTCATTCTAATGGGATGAGAGGATCTATGTAAACTAAGTGAAAATTAATTGAGTCTATAAAATAGTTAAATGGTAATTTCACTGGTCCAGATGTCCATTTAGCCGTGTAATACTTAGCTTGGGCCTCTGAAAACAAGGTTTGTTTGCTTATTGACTAATGGCCCAATTAAGTCCCTTCATAAAATGCATTGTAATATGACAAGTCAAGTTAGCTTGACCGATTCATTACAATGAAGACTGATACCTGGTATGACCAAGGGGGAAATGTCGATGGAACCGGTTAGCCTTACTCCACCTCAATTCCTCTAACTGTGGGCATCATTGCGTACAGTATTCCACTTCATCTCCAATTTTGCTGTTACCATTGTATTGATATATTTTAATGGGCCAACACTCACAAATGCTGATTCAGCCAGTGTGTTTGAATAGTCAGCTCAGCTCATCAACAAATTTCAGAACACAGAGAAACAGTATAGTTGACGTGTGAGGTGACCTTAACGTTTTTTAAGAAAAGTAACTGTATTAACATTTCTTTCACAACTTGTCAAAGAAGATTATACTCAAAATAATCAAGTCTCAACCCTGACTCAACAGAATTTCTCATCAAAATGTGTACACAAGTGTCAACATTTTGGAATATATGTGATAGGTCGTCTAATCTTACAACAGTTATTTCTCTGAGACAACAGAACAATCACTTGCTACTTAAATGAGTGTTCACTGAGAGTATGTAAACACACATGACATTGTAAGCCTCCTTGTGTCTTTCTGGAGTGAGCATCAGTACAGTACAGATAATCTCCATCATGAAGGATATAGGTCTGTAGGCCAGGGCTGTCTGTCGGTCACCTGAGAATGTGTACACTCTGTGGGGGATGGATAGCTCTGATCTGACAATCGTAAGCTGATCGTGGGTGGGGATTGTATCCTCGGCCTATCCTGAGTGAGAGTTACCCTGAAAGAGGATTACTGGGGCGATGAGAGATGACATGGCCACTTTGAAGCACACCACAAGACCATTTAGTAGCATGCATGTTTTACATGTCGGAGTAGCGAAAGCCTGGAATTCATGTTTATTGGAGATATTCCATCAGATTGTGACCAATTGTATGGTGTCAGACAATTTAAGACTGTGTAGTCACTGAGCAGTATAGATTGTTTGTTGAATGAATATTGATGTGGTTGTTTGTGTACAATTTGGTAAGGGCCACTCCACATAGAGTAACCGTGATTGTATAGAGTAGGCCTATTGGATTAGGTTAGAAAGACAGATATAGGATCTCCTGATCCTTACTGTAACTATTAGACATGAGGAGGAAGTCAAATAATCCAGGGTTGCCTTCACCTGCCTTGTTGACGTTTGACATGGCACGATCAACACATAGCCGGTCTGGAATGATCTTAGAATAGAGTTGACCCCCATGCAAAAGTAATCATTCTCTGCGCCAGCTAGACAGGAAAACATAATTTAAAAGGGGAGAATGTTTGGGGATGGTTAAAAAAAAAAAAAAGATATTCACTCTGACATCAATTGTCATGTCTTCTTCGGAAGTCTCTGTCATTTAAGTGTTCAGCTACTCCCATCTAGTGGTGAACACCCAGCATCATTTATCGTCTCTCAAAAATGTGATGTTCAGTACTGGACTAAATTGTGGTACAGGAGTTATCATTATGGGGTTCACCTGTTCCCAAATAGCTGTGGTCACTGCTATTCTTTCTGCTGTCACACTAACTGTATAAAACGAAAACATCTAACTGATTAATTATATCATATTATAATAATATAAACATAAAATTGGATGAAGCAGGATTGTCGAGTTGAATGATTCCAAACAATTCCGTGCAATACTCGGTGAAAGAAGAGTACAAATAAGGGGGATTTTTAATTTGCATAGCCCAGCGGTTTGCCTCCTGAGCCCATGCCAGGTGATGAGTCAGACCCTTGGCAAACCTTTGGAGCTCAGCTAGAGGTAATGGCCAATCACCATGGCAACGGTAAAGCTTAAGGAGCCTGCATGATCTTTCAAAGTTACCGCTCTTTTGCTGGAAGAATGTCATAAAAACAAACAACACAGGGCAGAAGAATCTCTTAAATATAAATCTTGTTATCTCATTACACTAGGATACAGTAGGTATTTAACTTGGTGGATTTGCGCCTGTTGTTAGTCATTACTTCAGTGTATTATTAGATGTATTGTAGTACATCCTGGTATTATAATTATCTTGTGTACAAAGGGTCAGACCCTAGAGAAGAGAAGAAGGCAGGCAGGCAGGCAGGCAGACAAGCAGACAGACAGACAGACAGACAGACAGACAGACAGACAGACAGGCACACAAGAAGGCAGGCAGGCAGTTGATCTGACAACAATGAGTACACACATTGTCTTTAGACAGAGGCAGTGTTTCAGTCAACAATGGTTCACTGTTGTGATGGCATAAGAAGTTTATAGCAGAGGAGACAAAGAAACTTCTATCATGTCATAAATAGTACTTTCACTAAACATGGCAAACAGCTTCCTGAAAGGAATGAATATGTGACACCAATGAGTGAGGGCTTGCGGGGGAGGATGAAGTAAGTCCAGCAACCATCCAGTGTTGAATTAAACTTCACTGTCTTTTTGAATGTTAATTTGGCATTTCATAATTACAGCAAACTGTGTGCTTACTGTCGGTGCATAACATATTGGTTCTATGGTTCACATAACATCTGACGGTAATCGTCAACCAACAATGCTTCCAGTACACCTTCAATTTAGTTTGCTTTCAGATCACCAACCATACATCCAGTAGGGCAGGCCACATTTGAGCAACGCTAAACTTTTGGCATGAGAGCGTTGGGCATCGGTAGCTGTGCCTGCTTGGTACTTCATGGGTGTATAGGGCACACGTCTGGCCAACTCCACCAGAGAAAAGAATCTCTTCATTGAAATGCAGAACCATCCGTTTCCTCTAAAACAGAGCATTGTTACAAAGCAGTAGCCTGATTGAGTAAACAGGGGTGGGAATGGTAACGGCTAGAATGGTCCAGCCTGATTAAAGGAATTGCCATGCATAGATAATGGTCTATACATTGAAGACTTTAAATGACCGAGGCACATGTTTAAAAGCTTGTTTGTTTGTTTTTTCCTTGATTGGATTTGATGGGGTCCTTTTAACTAGGTGTTGTACTCTATCATTACTCTTGTACACAATGGTAATAACATGGCCAATGGCTTCTGCAATCAAATACATTAATATGGAATAAAAAGTAGTCGGTCAAATAAAACTATCAGGTATGGAATACAGCATGTCATCAACAACTACCAATTGTATATATTTCTTTAATGCAATACATTGTGTAAATCATCTATTTGGAAAATAAATTCAAAAACCTGTCCACATCTCTTTGGTTAAACATTTAAATGGTGCTAAAAGCCTGCGTACCCATCAATAGTCACTTGTATGTGGGCCCAGTGGAGTGAGCGGGATGAGAGGAGGCTATTGGTCAGTGAGCTGGACTGGCAGGGCTCCTGGCCACAGTCCTGGTCCGCTTCACCCCAACTATAAAAGTCAACGCTCCGTCCCTCCGTCACTAGTCACTCTGATAAGAAAACAACCCCTGCTCCCGTCCAAGGCAAACAGGTAAGTCAAGATTGATCTCTATTATTATTTTGGCCACATTGTTTTTGTATGCACATGCATATCAGGAAATACTACAATATTGTAGTTTGTGAGATGCGTTCATAGTTGTTTTTGAATAGAAATAATCAGTGATCTTTAACTGCTAAATAAATACTTTCAGAGAAATTCAAATACGAAATGCATTTTCTTGTGTGAGTATGCCATTTGTGGTATTTCATCAATATACATTAACATTTGACTGTGTTTTTGAACAAGTTCCTGGTTGATATTTTAGTGTTGCAGTATTACAGCGATGACTGACCTGGAAAACTCCCTGGCCACAATTATCGACGTGTTTCACAAGCATGCAGAGAAAGATGGGGACAAGCATAAACTAAAGAAAAGTGAACTAAAGGACTTGATAAATGATGAATTACCAAATCTGGTTGGGGTAAGTTACAGTTAAAAAATATACTATGCAATAAATCTTTTAAAAAGTCAGACAAAATTGATGTTCTGGTTTGCCCTCAGCAAGTGAAAGACCAAGCCACTATGGACAGTTTAATGGAGAGCCTGGATTCAGACGGAGACTCAGAGTGTGACTTCCAAGAGTTCATGACTTTCATCACCATGGTTACAGTCTGTTGCCATGAGTTCTTTGAGCACCATGAAGACGAGTAGGCACCAGGAAACACAAATGGGAAAACTAGTAAATTATGAGAACAAATTATGTCACCAACAGAAAAATCCAGTACAAACTTTGGATAGTTTTTGATAGAATTTCATATCGTATAACCTGTTGATGTAGAGACCTAAAGCTTCTATTCATTACCGATGTTTGATCTGTGTTTTTGCTCTGGTTTGATAATCATAACAGATGTTGAGTCAAACTGGTGTTAGCTTCTCATGATACTTCAGTGAAACAGTTTTGTGTTCTATATTCTATAACACTTTTATATTCTATAACACTTTTCCTGATTAGTAAGTGATTTTGGTTCAAAATACTTTTTTTAAGTTTAAGTTTATACTACCAGTACAGTATACAGTCCATATTTGACTGCCGAATAGCTTATGTAAATCAATATATCTGCATTATATGTTGCAAATCATTACATCACCATTATGTCAGTCAAATGATGACTCAATACAAATGTCATTTGTTGAGTCCTCATGCGGTCTAACACAACAAATATTGTCAGAATTAATAAAAACAAGTTCAAACCAACTTCAGATTGGGACATATTGTATAATTTATTCTGCCTCAAGATGGCAGTGTTGCGATATGAGCAAGGAACAACCAGCATGGTTTACTCAAGAGGGAAGAATGTCAGAACATATCATTTTATCATATAATAACTTTTCCCAATGGGCTTTGTATGAGATCTAATTAAATTAGGACAAGAAAGTTAAATAATTGTTCTGACACAAGAACTGATCAACTAGTATAGGTTTTCACAATGAATTAATGCATAATATGACTTTTCAACTATAGACCTAGGAGATAAGGTTTTCTTTACACAAAGCCTTAAGTTGAATTATGGAGGTTGACATGACACTAAGTAACTGACAAAAATTATACAACGTTCAGGTCTGTATCTATTGTTGAAGTTTTTGAGGCTCGAAAATGAGGACAAGACTTGACATTGTAGTGCGAAAAAGTAGCTGTGGCTTGTACATTTTATAAAGTTTGGGTTATACAGTCTTGTGTCACCTACCTACTTACCTACCAACCTACCTACCTACCTACCTACCTACTTACCTACCTACCTACCTACCTACCTACCTACCTACCTACCTACCTACCTACCTACCTACCTACCTACCTACCTACCTACCAACCTACCTACCTATGGAGCACGTTTGATCAGAAAATGATTTGCATCAATGATTTGCATCATTTTCTGTACCAATCATAGTGCCTGCATTTGTCAAAATAAACAGTATGTGCATAAGGACTGAGCAGATGCATGTTTTTGAAATATAACGAAGATCCATGATGAAAACATCTGCATGAGAGTTTACATTGTGTCCATGTAGTCATCACAGTGTTTGGACTTTATACTGTACCCTGAAGAGAAGTTTGGTTTCTTCCCTGGAGACAATTTGCTCCCCCTTGAGTCATGACGTTCTCCTTCCCTTGCTCAGTGACCTGTGGGAGACAGGTGGGGACAAAGAGCCAGTGTGATGTGAAGGAGTTCCAGCTAGAACCAGGCCAACAGCAGGTCTTACTAACAGTCCAGCTGTCTCATTACAGAACCTGGCTAAAATTGGTTCATACAGTGAGTTGGCATTCACTTCACACTTACGAGTAGAAAAATCCACCTGTTCAGTCTGTCTCCACCATTATGCAGAGGAAATCAGGTACCAGTGTCAGATCAAGTTATGAGTTTATTCACACATATCCATCTTAAATGAGATGCCATAGCAGTGTGTCTTGTCTATGATCAATCGAAGATTTCGAAATGCGAGTGAAGGAGGATGGGATAGTCACAGTGGGGGAAAAATATCTGCCACTTAAATTTGCATCAAAGGAATAGATTCCCTGCTCCTACCATTAACCCCCTGTTGTAGGACGTGACATCTCAAACAGGAGAATTTCTGACTATAGAGGAAACCTGGGTGAATGACATGCTGGGTTCTCAAACATTGCAACAGCAATATTGCTTTTGTTAATTGCCAGATAATGGACTCTCAGCAGGGTACTGTCTCCTCTAGTTCTGTGTCAGCGAACCATTGCCAGGACACGGCAGAACGACCCTCCCCCTGCTGTGACCGCAGTGGCAGTGCAGTGGTGGGCTTCTTAGGCCTTCCGCTGAGTTGATTACCTGTTCTTTCCCCTCAGCATCCACCAAGGAGCCATCTGCTTCCTCCCAATATGATTGGTTACCACAGTGGGACTCAAAGGCAATTACTTGCATGGGCTGACTAAAAGAAAGACTTTAATGACTGTGAGAGGTGAAAGATGACATTTTGGAGAGCCTTGCAGTGCCTTTGTTCGTCTTACTGTGTTGAAAAAAGCAATGGCCAATGGTAGGGGTTGATAGGTGCCCGTTAAGATTTTAGAGTTGTCAAAATATCTGTCACATGTTGAGATACGCAGTGTTGAGAGCTTTCCACTGTAGGACATCAGATGCTTGCTACATATCCCAAGAACTGAAACAAAGTTGTAATTTGTTCATCATTACTTCTATTAACAATGACAAAACCCAGCATTGTTTGGCATGAAAATCCTGCAATGTAGTGTCAATGTCAACAATCCTACTGTCAAACCTCTCAAAGTCTCTCACTGCCTCCCCTTTGATCCACCGCCACCTTTACCATCAATCTCAGTGGTAAACATTTGCTTGTGTTTAGCTGCTTCTGTACACTGATTAATCGAATGAGTGAACTGAAACATTAAAAACATATTCCCTTTGGCAAACACATGCTCCACTTCAGCAGTGATAGGACATGGGGTATCATTGTCTCGCTTCAATTATCTCCACAGTGTCCCGCAGGAAACTTAGAATCCGAGTCTTAAACCTAAAACTGTGAAGTGGAATGACGTCCTGGAAAACAATCCTCTTTAATTCATAGACGCTCACTTTTTGTTCATTCCTCTCATTGGAAGTGTATTTTTGAACAGCAGTGATGAATGACAGTCTAGCGGTTTTCTGGCAGTCTACAGAGAAAGGCCTTGTAAATACGGAGGCGGATGTAGATTAGGGCAGGGGGACGGTCAGCGCTCCAGGTAAACTCCATGTGCATCCGTCTCTACTCCTCCAGAAACCCTGAGCTTCACAGCAGGATAACCCTGTCATATGATTGGTCTTCTGGCTCCCAGGACAACAGCGTCACCATCCCCAACTGTGCGCTAAACAAAACATGATTG
Source organism: Hypomesus nipponensis (assembly GCF_054491055.1). Taxonomy (NCBI): domain Eukaryota; kingdom Metazoa; phylum Chordata; class Actinopteri; order Osmeriformes; family Osmeridae; genus Hypomesus; species Hypomesus nipponensis. The sequence continues at coordinate 7,843,895 of NC_140372.1, forward strand.
TACTTACTGATTACACAAAAGTGCATAGCGGGCTTTTGAGTGTTTCTCTCTCATCCTTTTCTAGGTGTCCTCAACTCAACAAAACTCAATGTTCAGCCTACTTTAACGCAATGTCGAGAATGAGTCAAATGGTTTCTGCATTTTTGTCTTACATTTCTGGTTTTTGTTTGTACTTCATGAGAGTAAATGTGGTTCAAGGTAAATTATCAAAATGTAGTGGATTACTATAAAGGTTAATAGTGTAATATGTGGATACGTTCAAATAATAAATGTAATTGATGAATTCAAAAATAATTGATTTGGGTCAGGTTTATCATCTTGGGGTGTGACACCAATCAATGAGATAACTGTCAGCACACCTTTTGAAACATGACTAGGCATGGTTGAACCATATCTACATAACATTACCATGGCTGCTAAAATGTGTCAGTTATAGCAACTAAGTGTTACTTTAAAGTGCTACTTCAAGAAGACTTGAAGTACATCAAATGAATGTAATCTGTTGTATTCTGTAAGTACATTTTGATGTGAACATTTTGATGTGTCGGTACATTTTGATGTGTACATTTTGATGTGTATATTTTGATGTGTACATTTTGATGTGTACATTTTGATGTGTATATTTTGATGTGTAAATTTTGATGTGTAAATTTTGATGTGAACATTTTGATGTGTCGGTACATTTTGATGTGTACATTTTGACGTGTCGGTACATTTTGATGTGTACATTTTGATGTGTCGGTACATTTTGATGTGTACATTTTGATGTGTCGGTACATTTTGATGTGTAAATTTTGCCTCCTACACAGTGTTGTTTTCCAGAAGTGAAACAACATCACCTCGCAGTTAGAAACATAGAGCTTGCATCTACGATTCAGAACAACCTCCTTTTCACAAGTCTAGGGATGAGAGGGATGAGAGGGACCTACAGTTTGTCACTCTATATAATAAGAATATAACAGATTAGTATTGATGTGTTTTTAAGTGTGCTTTGAAAGATGGCCTTGTCTGTGTTGCATGGTTTTCATTCCTAATTTTGTTAATACAGTTCCAACCCCCTGGGTTGACTATCAATCTGGAGAAAGACGCTGTATAGCCTAGAGCCACAGCGTTTTGTGACTAAAAGTAGAAGTCATCAGGATTGAAATTCATAAACCGCCACCACAGGACTGTGGTAGATAGATACACATTGAAGGTTATTTGAAGGTACATTCTAGAGGCTATGTGCTCCTACGTGTGAAATGACTTTTTGCCACATATTTCACCTCAAAACACCACTTGATCAAACGAGACTTCTTGTGTGCGGCCTTCAGACACAAGCTAAATCCCAATATCCCGGCCCATTTGTATGTAGCTAGGTGAGATGAAGGATTAAAAATGAGATGTTTCTGTGATGACGGCCAGATGGACAGCTGGGTGATACAGCTGCCCATTGCCCAGAACCAGATGATCCGTCATGGTCAGCTCTCTCCCCCTTGACTCTGATCGTGACTGTTCAGGTATCTGTTCACATTTTTTATTAATATCGAGATTATCTTACACATCGCTTTATTATGAGTGGTGAATGCAACAAAAGTACACAGGGTGTAGTTTTATTCTCAGTGGTTGATAATGACGATGGTTATGTAAAGCTTCAGTGCCAATGATCTAGAATTGTTGTTAGTAAATTGATCTTCTGGCAAGATTGCTGAAAACCATCCATCTGGACACCAGCATCTGTGACACATATGGAATTATGAGCACTGTCGTCATAACGTGTATGGTTGGGTTTGTTTTTGCACATGCTGGCCTAATTCTGGGATTAACAACACAGTACCCCTATAAGCACACACACACACATACCCAAACACTGCCATCAAAGGCACAAACAATAATACAAATTGGACAAGGGAAAGTACCATCTGAATCAGAAGTTATTCACAAACTCCAATTAATGCTTTGGATTACAGCCTTTCTTTCCATAGTCACATGGAGTCTCCACAAGCTTGACCTGGCTTTTCTGCTTCTAGTTTAATATCCAATTTCCTTCAAAATAATACTACAGCCACATGTATGCCAATCACACTGTTCCATGCCAAAGTCCATGTTGCATAAAGCAAAACTCAAACATGCTGAAAGGCTCGTTCCTTTCGTTTGACGTCTGCCACGTCTCTAAATGACTGTCAAAAAGGCGACATATTGATGAATGACCACATCTACATAGGAAATGAGCTGTAAGATGCATAAATGAAGGTCACTGCCTAACACATAGAAGACTAGTGATAATTGCTTCAATGCCCTGATGTTTTTCATGAATATCAAGGTAGACCCACGTTCTATTCATTCTGTCACAGGGTTGCTGAAAGCTGGATGCAAAGAGGAGGCTTGGTTCAAAACACCTACGTTCCTTTCCTAATATTTGTTCACGTGCATTTGACACCAAATTACCTTTTTGCTTTTATTGTTTCAAGGTTGTGTGTGATTATCAAGTTCTTTTCACTTCTTCTAGAGTGGAAAACGAGACGAGAGAAAGGGCTTGAGAGAGGAAACAATTGAATTGGCAGAAATGCTTCTCGTATGTCATATGATGTTACTGTATTTTTCATCACAATCAGATTAGCTACACAGTGAACACAACAATCCAAAAGACACTAATGGTGATCAATTGTTTTGACTTATTATCAAAATAAAATACAAACCCAGTATTTCTGTAGTAGAGACATACCTGAATAAATAAGTGAATGTGATCTTTGAGGGGATAAACAAGCTTGCTGTGTGAGACATAATGTCTGTCCTCAGAAAGGGATTTAGTGGCCAGGGTCACCGTCTCGCTGTCGCCATGTCCTTTTGCAGACATATGAAACTTTGTGTATCATCCTCAAAGCTGGTAATCAGTATAGCATGTCCGGCATCCTAGGAGCAAATTCTTCCCAATAGGTCTTGCATGAATAAGCAAAATCAGACCACCTTACAGAAAAGACAATTGTATCCACTGATTTCTAGAAAATGAGTAGTACTGTATTACTAATTCAGTCCATTTTGAGGGTATCCATTAGCAAGGGGTCTCATATCCATTTAGGATTACAGTGTCTGACTCTATTTGCACCTCAAACTGACCCTGGCCTGGCCACCACAAGCTCACGAGCTTTCTCTTTCCAGAAAACAGAAAAACAATCAACAAAGAAAATGCGAAACAATTTAGATGTGTGTGATATCCTGAAGGAACTAGAAACGAGAAATCGGCCCAGTTATTAATCTCAGTTAACCTCCTTTCTTATCGATACCTCAGAACAAAATATTTTTAGTTAACTTAATATCCATATAAACTGCATATACATATAAACTTGCTAGCTAAACGGTAAAAAAAAAAAAGGTAATATACGTATGTGGTACTGTCCGTGGTCCTGACGCCGTTCTTTCTCTGACTCTCTCTCTCTTTCTCTCTCTCTGTCGTTCTTTCTCTCTCTCTCTCTCTCTCTCTCTCTCTCTCTCTCTCTCTCTCTCTCTCTCTCTCTCTCTCTCTCTCTCTCTCTCTCTCTATCTCTCTCCGTATTTTTCTTTCAGACCAAAACACACATGCATGCACGCACACACACACAAACAGACGCACACAAGGCATAGCCTAGATGAATACATCCAAGTGCCAGGATCAGGCTTGCGAGTTAGGGTTGTTATGTGTACTGTAGGCTTCACAATATCGACTGTGCCGGGGAGTTTTCAGAGGATCAACAATCAATAGTTTTTGCAGGTGTTACTTCAGTAGCGTAGTTAAAATGAAAGGACTTTTTAGGAGTTAATCTAAAAATTATCACATGGCATTCATGGAAGTGGTTGGAAAAGCTGATCGGCCAATGGAAGAACTGTGTAGCAGAATACACATTCGTGAAGATATTTATATTGCAACCTCGATACATTGCTACTACAGCTTTTGGAAGTAGTATACTTTGAGATGCTGGGTTTTCTGGTCACGATGAGAGCGGTATGGAATGTATGGCTGAGTGCATTTATTTTGCTATGGTGCAGTTGTAGTTCCACACACGCAGCGAATAACTGTAAGTATTATTTCGCTCTATGAGTTTACCTGTGGCGGCAAGTTGAAATCATTTTCTACAATAAATGGTGATTAGTGGGCTAAACAAAATAAATTATGTCTTCCAAGGGGCCATATGCTCAACTCAGCTTTGCACATAACTATAATACAATCATTTTTAAGAGGTTAAAATATATTATCAACACAAGAGGTCGGTGTTCTACCTTTCTGATGAGCTTTGTTTTCTCGTTTAAAATAAACTAGAAGATAACAATGTGTGTCAGATTTACGATCACGCTATTTATGCATCAAAATGACCATAAGTAAACTAAAAACTGAAGGGTCTGCCTGAAGGCCGTAGATTAGAATAGAGCCACTGTAAGTTATTATTTTTCCGATGTAGAAGGAGATACTAAGTGAAAAGAAAGAGCATTTTGATTGCAGGCTCTCAAGCTGAGCTGTGTTGCAAAGCAGCAATGTCCTCTTCCAAAGCTAAGAGTAATCAATGAAAATTGCTGTATTCATTTTTTTAACTGTGAGAATTTCAAAAACTTGACACACTGTAAATGTCAGGCATATTAGCGAAGTACCATTGATATCTTGACAGAGAAAAAAATGCATGTCCATGAAAGATCTTCTCAATTGCAATTGAATGCCACTTTGGATAGCTACACATGTTGGAATGAAGTGAAACAAAGTGTATCTTGTAATTTTACAATCGTTTTTTTGTGATTTGATACGAGCAACAAGAATGAAACATCCTCTGAAAAGTATTTTGACTGTGATACGTAGTCTACTATAATCCTTTTACCTTTTAGATAATTGTAACGGGCCATTGCTCACAGTTTTGCCTCAGTCATCCTTCAAAGGCTCCACATCCTCCAATGGACAGTTTCCTCACTTGGCCAAGCTGAACAATGAAGAGGGTGAGTACTCTAATGTAACAAGACTGAAGACAAGATGAAGTAGGGAATTCTTGGAATTGTCAGTGTTGTCATCCATGCAGGTGAGGGAGGTTGGGCGCCCCGGCAGTCAGACAAACAGCACTGGCTGCAGGTGGACCTACTGGGGAGGGTAGAGGTCACCGGCATCGCCACCCAGGGACGTGCAGGTAGCTCTGATTGGGTGACCAGATACATGCTGCTGTTCAGTGACCTGGGACAGGTATGGAGGCAGTACCAGCAAGAGGACGACACAGTGGTGAGTTTGCATCTGTCCACGTTATCAATGAATTTGCTATATTTTCTAGGGTACCAGCTTTGTCTCATGTCATATTGTCTTGAACAATATGATGCTCATCCTCTACTTTCAAACGCAGATAATATGAATTGGGTGCTTTAAGTAGATTGTTTGGAACCAACCTGATCGGAAATAGAATAATGTCCAATAGTACTTTACAAAGTGCTACAGCCAGACAGGCATTGCAATTAATGAGCAGTTCATTCTGCAAGCTGGTGAAAAAGATAACTCTGAAGATTGCGGTTGGACTTGACGTGTGCCTTCAAAGCCATAATGAAAAGCTTAAGAAAAACTGTGCCTGGAAAAAAAAAAGTATATGATGGGATTTGTCAGTTTATCGTAGGTCTTAAAGGAAATCCTTGCTCTTTTCACATCCTCTGTTCTTAACTTCTTACTTTCAAAATTAACAAATGTGCAAATTAAACAGCCATCTCTTGGTTTTGTGACAGTGTAACAAAACACCTGAATCTGAAAGTGTTGATTTGTGTTGAATTATACCAAATATAACAACAAATGCTAATTGTTTGGCAACTGTCATTTTCACTTTACTTTACAATATGTCAAGACAGGCAATCTCAAAGTAGTCACAAAGTTAACCAGTAGTTCTGATTGTGTGGACAGGACCCTTGTCAGTGTGTGAAGGCACTCTCAGTAGAAGGACTAGCAGAGGTACAATAAGACAGATTAGAGATCACTGTCCACTGGGACATGGGGTCACTGCTGTGCCGCCAGCATTCCTGACTTGAATTACTGCTTTTTTCCCCTTGTTTTATTTGAACAACTCTTGAATCGATGTGTGCGGCCACCAGAGAGAACGATTGCGGTATTTCTCCTACATGAAAAAACACACGAGTAGGCTTAGACCTCCAAGATGAATCAATACCAGTTATTTTAGAGCTCCATCATCCTTTTGGCTGTCCTTTTCCAAAGGGACAGACAGGAAAAGTTTGGAGGAACTAAAAAATAAAACCAGCATTTGATGCACAATGCTGCACACCTGATTATCCCTGCAGTCTGTAATACAGTAATTGAGGCAGGTAATAAAGTATAACGGGTATCAATCTCTGACGTTTGTAAGCAACTACGATACTCTTCCTCACGTCACTGGTGTATGGTTTTCTTTTACCAAATTTGGAATGTGGTGGTGATGATGATATCGTTCTTTATCTCTGCCCACCCCCCACCAGACATTCCCTGGGAACACCAATTCAGATGCTGTGGTTCCCCACAAACTGCCCGTGTCCATCAGGGCCCGCTTCCTTCGCTTTGTCCCTCTGAAGTGGAGCCGGGGAGGGGGGATCGGCTTGAGAGCTGAGGTCTATGGCTGTGCATACAGTGAGTGCATCAAGCTGCTTTCTTCAATTCCCAAAAAAAGGAGCCCTGTCTGTATTCCTGTTCCATGTTCACCAACTTGATGAAGGACTTTGGTGTTTGCAACCCAAGACCCTCACACTCACTGCTCAAGGAGTTAACATCCTTCAGTTTGAGTTTTCTTTCTTCCTTCGTATCTGTACTTCTGCTTGAAGTACTGTAATACTGCCCAGACAGAGTCGTACTGCTGGTCTTTTCCAGACTAGCATTTGGGTTCAGGGTATAATATTGATTCGGTGCACATTTCAACAGTATGGCCTCCTAAGGAATGAGACTCCCCTAATGGCGCCATGGTTTACCACACTGATTAAACCTAGAGTGTAAACTGGAATTCGGACCAGTGACCACACATTATTCTCACCTCAGTATGGCTGTTAAAAACACAACTCTATATATCCTTCTACAAGAAAGACAGATGTACTGTACATCGATGGATGTAATACAAAACAAAGTAAGCGTATGTGTGCGTGCATGTGTATGCAGATGGTTCCCTGTATGTCCTTGTGTGTGTGTGTGTATGTGTGTGTGTCCTTGTGTGTGTGTGTGTGTCCTTGTGTGTGTGTGTGTGTGTGTGTGTGTGCGCTGGCATTGTTTTGTGTGTACACATGATAGGATCTCCATCAGTATTCTTTATGTAACAGAGCAACCAGACGGAAAGTTCTTCATTCTTATTTTCCTGGTCTTGGTTCACAGAGTCAGATGTGGTGGACTTCAACAGTAGAAGTGCTCTGTTGTACCGCTTCAACCAGAAGTCAATGAGCACAGTGAAGGACAGGATCTCTCTCAAGTTTAAGAGCCAGGGAGCAGATGGGGTTCTGGTTCATGGGGCGGGCCAGCGAGGAGACTACCTGACTCTGGAGCTGCACCAGGGAACCCTGGTCCTGCACCTTAACCTAGGTAGGCATGGGCCAGGGTTTAGTCCCAGAAACCACTGGACCAATGAATATTCTATGACGGATTTAGATGGTACGTATTTGTATTGTATTTTTATTTAATGGATTTCAAATAAATTCCATATACATTACAATTGGAACCTTTCAGTTTACTTTGAAATCATTCCGTCAATTAATGTTATTTGTCTTGAAACTGCTGTTGACTATTTATAACAAATAACTCTACACAGACTGTTAACTACAGCCTTGCCAGTTAAAGTTACAGTTATTATTATTAAATAGTATTAGTATTATTATAGTATTTATCATCTACAGATTGATTCTCCATAAAAGTTAAAAATACTGTAATTGAAGTTTGGGTGAACATCCCATACGTTTATTCTCTGTATTTGAATTTTTAAATAATTAAGGTTATTTCTTGTCTTTGTTGTCTTCTACCTGATGACATCCTTGCCTCCAGATGATGAAAAGTTATATCCCGGAAGTGGCAACCTATCGGTGAGTGTAGGCAGTCTCCTGGATGACCAAGGCTGGCACTCGGTCCTCATGGAGCGCATCAACACACACGTGAACCTGACCGTGGACAGGCTTACACACCACTTCAGCACCACAGGTGTGGCCAATTCACTGGAGGTGGACTATGAGGTGGGGCTTCTCCTGTATGCTAGTTCATCATTCCCACGTATTCTTCCTGAAAAGAAAAACAAAAACATAATGAATCAGTTGGTTGTAGAGTCAGACACAGCAGCACACAACCTTTTTATATCTCTTCCTTTCTCAAAGCTCAGCTTTGGAGGTATTCCCCTGCCCGGAAAACCAGGAACCTTCCTCAGGAAAAACTTCCATGGCTGTATTGAGAACCTCTTCTACAATGGAGTCAATATAATTGACCTGGCAAAGAGGCGCAAGCCGCAGATGTACAGCGTGGTAGGACTTTAAATGCCTTTTGTTAGAAAAAGCTATTCAGAAGGCAATCAAGGGTTATTAGCTCTGGCGTGTGCACCATGCGTATAGCTTGGAAGCTGAGGTATTGTAAAATACAAAGAAAGCCTTAAAAATGGAAAACCATTTAACGTTTTGGTTTGTAATATTCAGTTGGAATTTCATGCTGCCTCTTGCCGTGGTAGGTATCCATAAAAAGGAAAATGTAGATACAGTAACAGCCATTTACAAAGAAAATCACAAAAACTCCTTTGGTGTTCTTTATGGTCACAGCTCCAGTCTATCTTTAATAGGATTTAAAATGCCCTGTTGACTTCCAAATAATACCTGGTGCAATCAGGTGTTAAATTATTCGTACTTCTTGGGACAATAATTGTCCATTATATTTAACTTTGGGGGCAGTCAGAGATTGACTATTGTGGTGCAGGTAACCCCCCCTCCTCCAACCTCGTCACCCCCTCCACCCTCTCACACCCCCAACCTTTAGTGGCAGCAGTATCGATTATGTTTTCAGTGTGTGCTCCGCTGAGCAAAGTCTAGATATTGGACATGTATTCTGTAGTCACTCCCTCGGCACCCAGGACTTGGCCAAACAAGGGATGACATTTGACATTTCCATGGCCTTTCCCCTCCCATGATCAGCTACCGTGTGTGTGTCATTAGTCTTCATTCCATACACCACAGCTTCACTCAGATGGACAGAAAGATGCAGTGCGGTATTCACCTTGTGTCCATTTCTTTCTCAGGGTAACGTTTCCTTCTCCTGCTCGGAGCCCCAGCTGTATTCCACTTCCTTTCTGAGTACCAGCAGCTTCCTGTCTCTCCCTGTTGAACCCGGGATGGAAGGGTTGTCGGTTCAATTCCAGTTCCGCACATGGAACCAAGAGGGGCTCCTGCTCCTGACTGTTCTGTCTGGAACCTCAAAGCTCCTGTTTCTGCACATCAGGAGAGGCCAACTTCACCTCACTCTACAGAGACTAGCAGTTCAGAAGTCTGACGTTGCCATATGTGAGCAGGACGAAAGCAAATTATTAATAGTTCTCCTTTCTTTCTATGTGTGGTCTTACAAAAGGGACCAGTCACAGTTCCCAGATTACAGTGTCAGTTAAAATTGTTGTCACTGAAACTTGATAGAGACTGGTGTTATGGATACAAATATTAAATTGTATACTCAAGGAACCATGGTATGAAGTCTATTTGACAGTTGTTTGGAAGGTTGTGAAATAGCTTCAGTTTGTGAGCTAATGCACCGGCACAACATATCTCCTTTCTACTCCTTTCTTTTCCTTCAAGCAGCACATAGTGTAAGTGATGGGCAGTGGCACTCAGTCAGACTCAGCCTCAGAGATCTGAAGGTCTCCCTGACCTTGGATGCTGGGCCAGTCTCAACGATGGAAGTGCAAAACCAAGTGGACCCTGACAAGAGTATATTTTTTGGTGGTAAGATGATTCTTACCTTATTTCTATTTTTTTATGTTTTACCTCTGCCCACACCTTTTATAAATGACCCTGTCAAAACACCTCTTAGTGAGTGTGTGTGATAGGAATGACTGAGGGGTGATATACTGTAATTATTATCCTTTGACTGATAACCTACCTACGTTTTCGGGGACCAAGCTAGAGATTGATTTTCTGTTCTGTGGAAGATTCTATGCTCCAAATTGGACTGAGACCGCTACAGACTGGACAGTGCCCATTCTTCAGGCCTGGCCAGTGCAATGACACTGCACCTGATTTGCCAGTCACATGCCGTCTCCGTCTGATTGTCAGATTGATCTGTCCTGTCGTTTAAACAGAAAGTGATCGTAGTGTCTGATAGTGATTGTGCTTGTCAACAGGTTGTCCATCCTTAGTGACCAGTCAAGGGTGTAGGAACCCTACTTTGGCCTTTCAGGGGTGTCTACAGAAGATCACCATCAACGGCCAGCCTGTAAACATGTCCTTTGTGCAGCAAGGGATATGGGGCAATTACAGCCAGATTCACTTTGATGTCTGTGAGATCCATGACAGGTAAAACATGGCTTTTTTCCATATCACAGAATGGAAGGTGTTTGTCTTTGTCACGCCTTGTCCCCCGGTATGTTCATGCGTGTTTTTGCAAAGCTGCAACTCAAACATGTTAAGATCAATAGCAAGTCATCTAAGACAGATGGAGGGGTTAACAAAGCAAGACAGTTCCTTCCCTTGTAGTGCTCCTCCATTGGTGCCCTGGCAAATCTGTTGTGCCCTCTGTCATCCTGGCTTGGCAGGAAACAGACCGTGACTTCTAGAATACCTCAGCCTAATCACAGCTGCCTGTACTGGCAGCCACACAACACATTTTTCACTCAGTCTAATACTCCAAGCTGGCACAGAGGTAAATCAATATTGGCAGCTCAGAGATGGGACAGAATTACTCAGTGGATTTTTATTTTGGCAGTCTGCTCGGGCATGCAAACCTCCATCAAAAGCTGGTACTGTGGGTCACATGAACATGTAATTTGGTCCAGTGTGGCCTTCTACTGTTCCTGCTATCGCTTTTGTTGGTTTTCACCTTGTGCTGTGTGAATAATGTGCAGGCATGTGTGTAGGCATGGTAGTATCTGTACGAGTGGGTATGTGAGTAAAGATAGACAGCCGGTGAAGAGTTTGGGTGAGGGGAAACAAATGTTTGTTCCGTTTTAAATGTGACTGTGTTTCTTTTTATAGATGCCTACCCAATTATTGTGAGCATGATGGTCAATGCTCCCAAACCTGGAACACCTTCTACTGCGACTGCTCTGGAACTGGCTACACTGGAGCAACCTGCCACAACTGTGAGCAAATCAAAACCTAGTTCCTATTTCCTATAGCCAGCCCAGGCATCACGCAGCTCCTCCTCTTGTCTTTGGTTGTTGTTTACTTGAAGTGGATGTGGACTGATGTCTGTGTAGTTAGCTACCCCGGGAATAATCCCAGTCCCATTCAAGGCTGTACTTTCTACACGGTTCACCTGTAGCACTAGACAAGACCATGTCATGTAAAAGAATATGTTTGGTCTAAAAAAGTAATGGGGGTTAACTCCATGGTGGAAGTCACAGTATTTATTTTGCCTTCAACAGCTATTTATGAGGCGTCTTGTGAAGCACACAGACGGAGCACCGGTTTATCCGGCTACTTCTCCATTGATCCAGACGGCAGTGGTCCTCTCAGCTCGACGCTGGTGTACTGCAACATGACTGGTGAGCTGTGGATGAACAAATGTGTCAAGACAAAGCTGCGCCAATGCTAATCACTTCCGACAGGGTTGCAATTATCAGGCCATCGTGTGTGATGGGAAGCCAACCGTCCCGTGGCTTTGAGTCAACCATCCTGTAGCTCTGACCCAACCGTCCTGTAGCTTTGAGTCAACCGTCCTGTAGCTTTGACCCAACCATCCTGTAGCTTTGAGTCAACCGTCCTGTAGCTTTGAGTCAACCGTCCTGTAGCTTTGAGCCAACCGTCCTGTAGCTTTGAGTCAACCGTCCTGTAGCTCTGACCCAACCGTCCTGTGGCTTTGAGTCAACCGTCCTGTAGCTTTGACCCAACCATCCTGTAGCTTTGAGTCAACCGTCCTGTAGCTTTGAGTCAACCGTCCTGTAGCTTTGAGCCAACCGTCCTGTAGCTTTGAGCCAACCGTCCTGTAGCTTTTAGCCAACCGTCCTGTAGCGTTGAGTCAACCGTCCTGTAGCTTTGAGCCAACCGTCCTGTAGCTTTTAGTCAACCGTCCTGTAGCGTTGTCCAGTCAGCCTGCTTTGTTTCCTGTGCAGATGACCGGGCGTGGACAGTAGTGGTCCACAACAGCACAGGGCCTGTGAGCGCTCAGGGCTCTTCTCTGCAGGGACCGCATGTGAGGATGTTCCACTACACCGCCTCGCCTCAGCAGATGCTCTCATTAGTGGGCCGGTCTGAGCTCTGCCAGCAGGAAGTTGTCTATGGCTGCAGGAAGTCCCCTCTTTTCAATGCGTTTGGTGAGTCATTTCAGAGGAAACAGTTATGAGTGGTGGTTTGTTTTGCGTGGAAAATGCTGAGGAAACGCTATGCTTTCACAACACTAGACACCTCAAGCCGTTTATTCAGTCTCATGATAAGGAAAGAAAATGACTGTAGATGTTTCTAACAAAGTTTGTTTGTTTTTTTGCGTCACTCATCTGCTGCCTGGCTGAGGCATGTGTTTACCACTCCCAACCCTCTGTTCACTCTCTTTCATTTCAACTCCCACTGTGAACAGTGTCTCTCAGTCACTTCCATCTCACGTTGGGTATTCATGCTTTTTTGTAGAACCTCTGAAGAAACAAAATATTTATGCTGGGAGATTTTCTGAGACATAAGCAAACGAACAAGACACTTGCATCAACCAAATATCTCAAGGAATTTAGACTCAAATGCATTTTTTCATAATGTCTATACTGCAGCATAGTCAAGGAGTTGTATTTTCTTCCACTGCACAACACTGAAGACCCACTTGGATTATTTGTAATGGGTTATCCAGCCAGTCACCATGAATATGTTTGAAATATAAATCTAATATAAAAGTATTTTTCATCATGGACTGAAAACCAAAAACTGCTTTGCTTTATTGACTGCATTGTTTGGTGTTTTTTATGAATGGAGCACATAGACAGTATCAGTAGATTCACATATGCGCTGATGTTTGAACTAATAAAGCCTTTGGTTGTAACATTGTTAAGCATGCAATAAATACTCAGAATGAGTGGGAGTTAAAAGGGGGTGATTAGGAGTTAATAAGAGAAAGTGAGACAGTGAGTGTGACAATGACCTTATGAGACACTGAGACAGTGAGATAGTGTGTGTGTGTGTGTGTGTGTGTGGGGGTGTGTGTGTGTTTTCAGATGGGACTCCGGTGTCGTGGTGGCTGGACAGGGACGGAGAGAGGAGGACCTATTGGGCTGGCTTCCAACCTGGCATCCAGCAGTGCTCCTGCAGCCTGGAGGGAAACTGCATCGACACTAACTTCTTTTGTAACTGTGACGCAGACCGAGACTCATGGCAAGATGTGGCCTTTTCACCAATGAATGACACTGAATCAGTTTTAGATACATTTGATCACGTTTCCTTGGACGTCTTTGTTTTATGTCTGAATCCTTGATCATGGTTTCACGGACTGTCTGGGAGTCAGATGGCTGAGCGTTGAGGGAGTTGAGCTAGTAATCAGAAGGTTGCTGGATCGATTCCCTGCCATGCCAAATGACGTTGTGTCCTTGGGCAAGGCACTTTACCGTACTTGCCTCGGGGGGAAAGTCCCTGTACTTACTGTAAGTCGCTCTGGATAAGAGCGTCTGCTAAATGACTAAATGTAAATGTCTTCAACAGGGCCACGGACACAGGATTTGTCTCCTTCAAAGATCACCTGCCCATGACAGGAATGGTTGTGGGAGACACACACAGAACAGGTTCACTGGTTACATACAGGGTTGGGCCTCTTCAGTGTTCTGGGGACCGTAAGTGTTAAGAGTCAACGCTTGACTGGTATCAACAATCTATACCAAGTACAATTTGAGTGTGTGAATTCTGTGGATTTGGATGAACAAATGAGATGTCTGACACTGTGCAGTGTACACAATAAGACTACTTTATTGAGATGTACTGTATGTCTACTGTATATCTCCAGGATTTCTGTGGAATGCTGCGTGGGTCTATGAGGGTTCATCCTACCTCAGCTTCCCCTCCTTTCAGGCTGAGCTCAGTGCTGACATATCCTTCTACTTCAAGACCAGCAGCTACTCCGGGGTCTTTCTGGAGAACCTTGGGAGAACTGACTTCATTAGGCTGGATTTGACCTGTGAGCCACAGACAGGGCCCACATGTTACTCAGGAAACCTAGTTCTGTTCTCTTATCTGCCATAGGCAAAGTCACAATGCCACAACAATTGCCATTCTCTTCTTTCAAATCCGGAAATGCCTGTATAGAAATTTGAAGAATTTAGGAGAGCTTCCATCTGTGTTTTCACCAGCACCCACAGCCATTGCTTTCCTGTTCGACGTTGGGAATGGTCCTGTGGTTTTGACGGTGAGATCCCCAGTCCCCCTGAATGACAGACAGTGGCATTATGTCCGCGTGGAGCGCAACGTGAAGGAGGCCGTGCTCCAGGTGGACCAGCTGCCCCCACAGTCCCTGGGGGCCCCCTCTGATGGCCTCTACCGCCTACACCTCTCCTCCCAGCTGTTCATAGGTAAGCCTCGCTACATAGGGGGTCCCAGGGTACACCACTGACAAAGAGATTCATTTTCAGGATTCATCTGACAATGTGAATCTGGAAAGGGCGATTCATTCGATTCATCCTCTCCTCTGGATTCACATGAGAATACTATTAACGTGACTTGATCTCACTGTCAGGAGGAACAGCGTCCAGACAGAGCAGCTTTGTGGGCTGCATCCGCGCACTGACCATGAATGGGGTCACTCTCGACTTGGAGGAGAGAGCTAGGAAGAGCCCAGGAGTCAGACCGGGCTGTCCAGGAAACTGTGGCGGTCAGGAACAGCACTGCCACAACAGGGGAAGGTGCATTGAGAAAGATCGGGGCTATGTGTGTGATTGCACGCACTCTGCCTATGGAGGTCCACACTGTGAGAAAGGCAAGTCAATCCATATTGCAGTCAGAGGGATTATTATTTACGGTAATTGCGTAAAGGTACTTTGACGGGCTTCTGATCAAATTTAGAACCAAATGGGTTCACAAGGCCAGTATAAAATGCAGTCTTTGTTGTTTAGAATACTGTCCATTAGGGGTCTAATATGGCACAAGGCCAACTCTGTTGGACAAAAAATCTATGAAGCACAATTGATGCTGAATTACAGTAAAAGCAAATCCAGCTAAGCTTATTTAAGCTTTTTCCACTGTAATGTTCTGTCTATTCTCTATGTAAAGGTCAAATGTTTTTCTTGATTGTACAGTACGTTCTTGTACAGTACCCCTTTTCAAAAGTTTCCAGTCTTTTCTCATGGTCATACCTTGTATGTACATATATGTAGGCGGTTCAAACTGTTGATTCACATGCATGTCTTCATCTGTATTGTGTATTGACACTGTCTCTGTTATAGAAGTGTCGGTGTCTTTTGAGAGTGGCTCCTCAGTCACCTACAGACTACAGGAGCCCTCATCCGTGATGGACAGCCGAGGCAGCCAATCAACTGACAAGAATGGAGACAGCATCACCTTCCGTTTTCGGACAGTCCACGCCCCTGCCATGTTGCTGTTCGTCAGCAGCTTCAATCAAAAGTATATGGCAATCATCTTGGCAACAAACGGTAGTTATATTATCGTTTTTCTCCTTTTCTCTCTACTGTTATCATATCACTCTTCTTTGGTACAAATTGAGATATTTGAGTTCTTAACATTTAGCCAATTATCATAATCAAAAATTTAGTTTTTTTATGTTCATTTGTTCCTTTTCTAAACAGGGAGTTTACAAATCAGGGACCAGTGGGCTGGAGAGCAGACTTCAGATGTGTTCAGTCCTCAGACCACCAGTCTGGCTGATGGAATGTTCCACCACGTCCATATCCACAGAGACAGGAGAGACTTGGATATTCAGGTTAGAAGCTCTCTGACAGGATCTGTGGTTTCACACAGCGGCACAACTGTACTACTACTGCTTCTGTCCCTGTACGTCACCTACACCATCATATAACTGCCTTTCTTCTTTGGAATAGATTGACGATGACATCACTCGAAGATTCAGTCTCTCGTCAGATGCAGAGATGACCAGACGTAAATCTTTGACGTTGGGAAAAGTCATGGGTACATTAAGCTTGATAGGTTTTTCCGTAGTTCTGAGTACTTTGAATAAAGTACAACTGTAATAGCATCATGTCATCCTCATTCACGTTATAGCACTTTAAGTATTTTTGAGAATGCTCCACATTGGGATATAAATTAAGAATAACTGGAATCTAAGGTGTCTACATTGAAACTGAGGTTACAGTACATTTAGTTTTTAAATCAAAACTATTTGTTAGTCTGTCCAAGAGTGTTTGAGTTGGGACCAACATTTAGCATTCATGTGAATACGGTTCGTTTCTAATACAGGATCAAAGTTATTTCAATCTTGTGTGTGTAGTTACATTCTTAAATCTATATTGCAGTGTCCAACACCTCTGTTTCACATCAGCAGGGCTCCCTGGTGTGGATGAGGAGGTGTTGAGGGCTGGATCAAGCGGTTTCATTGGCTGCCTGTCATCTGTCCAGATCAATCATTTGGCACCTCTGAAGGCAGCCATCTTAAATCGTGGAAGCTCATTGGTCAGCATACAAGGCAATATGATGGAGTCCAACTGTGGAGCTCTTGCTAATGTTACGACATCACACTCAATATCTGGTGAGTGTTAAGCAATTGCATTGATCAAAATGTGTTATCATTTTTTGTTTGGGTTTATAATATGGATTTGAGCCCTTGTTATTGTATGTATGGAACAATACACTACTTTTATGGTTGTAGTTCAAAAGGACTCATATATACAGGGTTTTGTAGGTTAGTGCAGTTCTTACTCCCTTTTCCTTTTCATAGATCTGTCAGACAGTGGGGTGCATGGCGACAAAGAGCAACGAAATAATCCAGAACACAATGGTTCAGCTCTAGTTGGAGGTATGCTAAGACTTTCCAGTTGCTGTTCAATTTGCTTTTCCATTCTTAAACAAAGGATATGTGTCATGACGAACGGCACTGTTACTCCATGTTACTTTCAACAAGAGTGTGCAACATAAAGAGAAGAGCACAACAGCACCAGTACATGAGATATGCTACTTTGAGACTTTATTCTGAAGCGAAGGCACTCACTCACTTCCTCTTGTTCAGTCACAGTCTTTGAGCCCCTCAACTGTGTTTTCTGTTGCTTCCCAGGAATCATCGCTGCAGCTTCAGGTGTCATGCTCTGTGCAGTAACCCTGACAACTCGCATTGTGTACCAACGCTGCCATTGTGCACAGGACAAGCAGTCCGTCACACAGAAAGAAGCACGTCCCAATCTGGACACCCACTACCCTGAGAGCTACCCTGAGAGCTACCCTGAAGGCTACCCTGAAGGCTACCCTGCCAACATTGACCTGGACCTCGGCCCAGATCTGGACCTGGACATGGACCTTGACATAGATCCACGCTTCGATCGCTGCTTGAACCTGAGTCCTGATAGCTCAAGGTTAGACAACAAGAGGGAGTATTTCATCTGAGACCCTCCCATTGAGCTTTTCTCTTCTGATCCCCTTTTTGTAGCACAACCCACCCCCCCCCAACCCTTCCCCCAATCTGCTTGCCCTTGGGTATTGAACAAATGTACCAAACAAGCAAGGCTCAGGGTCTAGCTTGAGTTGGACTTGTTGCTGTGCCCTGTCACAGGTGAAACTATAATGGTTTCTGTAAACAGACCAAGAAGAAAAAACGGTCTGCATAAAACTACTAATTCTCCAACACAGACAAAAGAATACACCTACATGAATCCCTCAAAGTCACCTTGGTAACCTCCATAACATTCTGATCTCATGGCCTCTTACTTTTGAAATGTTTTTTGGTTTACTGGTGGTGTTTGCCATTTCAACAGAGGAAGACTTAAAGTAAGAGCAGCTGTTTGTTGCTGAGTCTGCTTTTGGTGTTTGACTGCGTATCTAATCCAAGACACATGCCTTACATAGCAATTTACTGAATGTGTACCTGGTTATCAAGACTGATATTTCCCTGTTAACATTTTTTTTTTTACATTTTTGTGTGTAATCATGTAACGACATTCCACAACATGTTTGTTTAAAGTTTTTGCTTAATGCCTACAGTTAAACTTTTAAGTCACTTAATTTGGTGTTTTACAGATTGTTAAACAGATGATTGGTGAACAACTGACAGCCAGACAGCTAGGACTGTCTGTGCAGTGCACCTGCTCCAACTCCATGGCAACACAACACAACATATTCCACTGGATTGGCGGAGTGTCAGGACATCCTCCTTACTGGCAACATTATTATTGTACTGTATGACACTTCAAAACAGTATTGCAATGTCATTTTAGTCAGCAGTTATTGAATCATCTTTGGATGTGACAATGTGCTTGTTATGAATTTGTTATGTCGTTTTTACATGTGTTTTTTCATTGTCCATCAAATGGTAGAAGAGCAGATGTGAATAGAGGTGTACAACTCTGGTTTCATAACTGTCTTTTTCTACAGTGCAAGCATTGCAACAGTGACTGTGCTTTAACATTATATTGTGGGTAATTTACTGATTTGAAAACTCAAATGATATTACTCAGAGATAATCTGAGGAAATGTTGGTAAATATGTTCTCTGTTGACAATGAGGTGATGGCCAAGTTGTTTGTTTTATTTGAACTTTAGAAGTTATTAGTCAAATAACTTTTGTGAAATTTCAGTTCTTATGGATTTTAAGTGACAAATGTAATGATTATTATTATTATCAAATTGAACACTATTGAAAATTGTTTGAAAGCTTTACGATAGTTTTTTCACTGTTGCTGTACTCTGAAAAAAGTGTGCTATACTTTTAAGAGATTTAGATTCTGTGACAAATGTCCATGTAACTGGTCAACCAGTTCTGCTACAGTAAATGGCTTTGTGTTTGTGTTTTGTAGATTCTGAAGTTGTACATATGTCCGTTATGTGAAAATTTTCACAAACAAATATATCAAACTAAATATGTTTATATTGACTTTAGCGTAAGATTTTCAGGGTCAAACCAGGGGCATCGTTACTGGGGCACGAGCCCCAGTATAAATCTGCTTTTAACTAGTAAAATCAAAAGTTTGAGTATTAACAATTTACTTCATTAGTCAGTGCATTAATTTAGATTGATAATTTATATTGATCCCGGGAAAAAATAAACACAATATCTCAAGCAACGCTTGTAAAATCAAAGCAGTTGATAACCGAGACCGATGCCCGCAGAAGTCCAGCACGCTCTTCTGAGCTTGCCAAATATCCACTGCAGCATGCACACAGAAGTCCAGGTGTCGGACTCGGCACACAAGTCAGAATAGAGGTAGGCTAACCCAACTTGACACAACAAAACAACGTTTCTAAATGATAGGCCTGGATGATAGGAATTTGTATTGCATGCTTGCATTAACTATTGATGTCCCTGCCAAAGTGGATATCAAACTTGCGTCCCTGAACTGTTGTACAATGGGTTACGCAAGGGGAGTTTCTATAGCCTAGTAGTGTATTATGCGCAGGAAACAAACAAAAAAAGAAGGGATATCAATCGGGGCCTGTGCCCCAGTAGAGTTTTATGTCTAACAACGCCTCAGGTCAAACTGTCCTCAATCCAAGATCTTTGACCTGTTTGTATTCACTTAAGTATTTGTATTTAGTCATTTAGCAGACGCTCTTATCCAGATCGACTTACAGTAAGTACAGGGACATTCTCCCCAGGGCAAGTAGGGTGAAGTGCCTTGCCCAAGGACACAACATCATTTGGAACAGCTGGGTATCGAACCAGCGACGTTTTGATTACTAGCCCGATTCCCTAACTGCTCAGCCATCTGATGCCCCTTAAGTGCATTGTCTCTGCAATTTTTCAAGTTCTAAAATTCACATAGAACACTATTCAATACAGTATTGTAACAGTATGCAATGAAAATTATTCTATTTATTATTACTTAATTTGTTTTTATTGTATTAGTGTACAGTGAAACAGTACAGAAATGTGAAAAGTGAAAAGGATTATTTCAGGTATTGTGAGACAATGTATATTTCAGTAAAATCTTTTTTTTACTGTATAATTGTCCTGTTATAAAAAATCTCCCTTAAACCATAGCTTAAAAACATTTCTCACAGATTAAAGAGCTTAAAGTGCACTTGAATGATAAGTAGTCTTTCGCAGCCATTAGCTGACTTTCATTTACTCTGGTCTCTGAGGGCCTCTGGAGTGTTGGGTTCCTGGAGAAGGCAGCTTTGGGGAATGATTGAGGTGACATGGGCCATCATAAATCATTGGACAACTAGTATCTCTAGATGTTTTGGTGATGAAACACATTACTCCTCCTCTCCTCTGCCTTTGGCGAGGCATTAATTAAATTACCTGCAGCGGGCTTGTGCTAAATGCCAAACAGGCACTGTTGCTCATAGTCACATGGTGACTATGTGGTGTCTTCCTCTACATGGACAGAAATAATAGGATCACCGTGCACAAAGTCCAAAGGAATTGGTATCTGAGTTTAATGGCCAGTGGAAATGATGTGCTGCCGGATTTCTGTGGGCACAACTCAGGTTAGTAATTGGATTTTACTTGATCAGAATATAAGTGGGTGCTTTCTCAGGCTGGAAAGATGCAGCTTTCATTTTGCAGACATGCCTGCCTTCTTGCTGAAATTTCCCAGCCTTGCACTGTCTTTGACCTGCTCCACATACGTATTAGGTAAGGTTTAACCTTTATCTTAAGTCCCTATACTTCAACATACCTATCAGTGATTAGGGCAGAGGTTCTCAATTCAGGTGGCAGTTTTCCCCAAGTAATCTACATCCAGAAAATAAATGTTAAATAAATGTTTAGCGAAACTTCAAATGTGTTTGGAATATAGATCATATTGAACTTCAGTAGACACTAGTGGAGTAAACATACCCATGGAGTAGGTACCGTACATTAGATAGATAGATGGAGATAGGTAAAACAATTATAGATGTCTGATGAGATTGAGTCAGACTGTGGAAAGTGTAGGATCACTCCCAGCAAGTACAATTACCGCCTGTCATTTGAACCAGCCAAAAGAAATATGTGGAACTTTGGGGATATCAATAAATATCCTGCATCCATCCTTAACTACTTCTACCCATGAGTCTTTATTGAGTTACAGAAGAGTGTCAAGCTTTTATTGAGACCAGCTGATGTCACATTATTTATTTTTTGAGCCTCTAGCCATTTACCCTTTCAAGGCAACCACAGACAGTTTGAGCGTGAACAATGAAGAAACCAACCATTTTGGGAAATGGTTCAGGAAACTATCTTTATCATTACATAAACAGGGTTATTGTAACCTATACAATACTTGAACACACATAGGAATATCCTGAGCACCCCAAACACATTCAAACACATTTAGGAAATTCACATCCAAACATCTCCTTGTCATTTAGAAGCCGTGAAACAAAATAACTTAATTGGTAAACGTGTAATGTGCAATAAAACTTGTTAGACAATGGAAAACAGCAGGCCCTATGTTTGCATGGCGGTAGAGAACCTCACAGATGGCTACCACAGTTTCTCTCCGGAGAAAGAGAGAGTTTTTTTTTTAATAAACTCACTTTACAGCCATTGCTTCATTGTAGCTGCTGACGCCTTAATCCTGTCCTCTCTCCCGTGGTGCAGGCCAGATCCATCTCCTCAGAGGTGGAGTTTACCCTCTGGACCTGTGACCTCTGGAGGCTACTGGTGGTGGTGGTCTCATTAGACGCAGGCCGGGAAACAGGTCAGGTGTTGTGGCCGTCAGAACTCGGACCAGCAAGATACTCCACAACACAGCCATTTTTCTGCTCCACACCTACCGCGTCCATCCCTCCAGGGTCTACTCGGGTCAACAAGACGAACCTTCACTGCCATATTGAGAGCACATACCCGTCAACACTGTTCAGTGTCAGAAATTGTTTTTGGTTATCAACGTTGGCCTTATTTATCATCGGTCATGGCACTGACTGGAAAAAACATGAGTAAAAAATCCTTCGCTCTCCAGGGGGCACTGACTGAACATCATAGCTTTTAACTCCAGTGCTGTTGGTGTCCAGCTTCCCATCAGGCTCCCTCTGACACATGGTCACCCATGTAGGCGAGAACAGGAAGACAATCAAAGAAAATCTGGCCCAGGAAGCTGGATCCCTCTCAAAGCCTGTACAGATCAGTCCATAGCAGATACTGCAGGTGGTAGCTGCACAGAAGCATACATTGTCAATATCCCCAAGTGTGGCTGGGACAGATGGGGGCTTTATCGAGCCATGGAGGTAAGATCTTTCTTCCTGTTCTCTCAGTTAGCCTTCATCAATTCCCTCACAACTAAAAATTAGCTCAGAGCACACATCCCTGTATGTGGTGTACTGTAATATATAATAGATATATTATATATTACAGTACACTGTAATATATAAAACAGACTGTATATTTTTTACAGTCTGCTGACTGTAAAAAAGCGTTACTATTTTGTCTGTTTATTTTTGGTGTTGGTCGTCTTTTTTTATTTTTTTGCATTTGTTTCAGGTGACATAAAAATAAATGTTGTTTAAGTAGCTTTATAAATGTTACTTCATTAAAGTTCAGTGTTTTTTTTTTATTATTGAAATGAAAACATTTGAATTCATTTCATTATATTTTTATGACTACATACTTCAAATGTAGATTCCTGTGAGACTTCCTCTCCCAGCATCTGTGGTCTATTTGCATTTTAAGAAGTTAAAGGGGCATGCTTAACTCTTGGCAACACACACTAGAATATCTACCCAGGGAATTCGCAGATCACTTCACAGGGCAACAGATGTTCTCCACGCCCATTCAGCTGAGGCAGAGGGAGAGAGAAGGGGTGGAAACTTTAGACAGTCTTGTACACCAGTCGAGAAATACTTGTTGCTTCTCAGCATTCGTTGGTAAGTTCTTCACAAATTTGATTGCTTGAATGCTTTTAGAGGGTTTTTTTTGCAACATAGATAGTAATTATTCTTTCTTAAAATAGATATGATTTGCAACAATATGAGCTACAGCTTGATTAATGACACTAAACATGGGAAACGTTTAATTATACTCAGTGACAATTCAGTTCAAATTGATGTGTTCTCCATGAATAAATTATGTCACTAATCAAGTTGTTTTTTAAAGACCTGCCAATTTTTGAAACAGCTTTGTTAGATCTATGAAATCCCTTTTAGTTGGTAAAAATATCACCACTGTCAAAGAAGTTTTGAGAGCAGTTTTGAATTCTCAACTATCCTTCACTTGAACTAAAGGAGTAACGTATCTTATGTCATAACACAAACCAGCCTTTTACATGTTATTCTTTGAATCTCTCTCAACTGTGGCTCATTCAAACGTGTCTTTTGATAAACACCCAATAGTTGTCGCCTGCAGCCAGAATTAATGATTCACCATGACTGAAGGTCCACAATACACATACGGTACATCAAGTATCATGGCGACCACAGCAGGAGTGGCTGGAATACAACCTACCATGGCACCTGTTCAGGCCATCACACAGCTCCTCCAGACTGGTGAGAATGTCACATTCTTTGACGTAGATTATGCCCTACTGTTCTTTGATGGAAGAGCATTGTTCACTCTCAAGAACTAGAAAATGCAGAGGCTAAGAGATCGGTGAAAAATGTGTTCATGTTTGTGACCCTCTTCTACTGTACACCCTTGTTCTGACACTCATACACTATAACACACACAATGATAGATATTGAACCTTAACCAGCTGGGCACTCTCACTTGGCTTTGTATATTGTTCAAGTTTGGCCAATTAGGGAACTCCTCAATGTGTTGGCTGTCAAATTTCCTGCTCATCAGTGTGGCATCCTTTTCTCACTTTCTGGAACCCCATTCAAAGATTTTCAAAATGACTTTTTGTGAGCTTAGAAGACAGCAATCATCAGAGACTGTGTGAGGTAAATGGTGTAGATGGAAACAGCAGCGCAGAAGATGAGGGCTTTCTCCAAACCGACAGGAAATAACTCCTTAGCTTGAGTTCCTCCACGGGGAAATGGATCTGTTTGCTAGAGAGAGAGAGAGAGAGAGAGAGAGAGAGAGACATAGAGAGAGAGAAAGAGAGAGACATAGAGAGAGAGAGAGAAAGAGAGAGAGAGAGAGAGAGAGAGAGAGAGAGAGAAAGAGAGAGAGCGAGCGAGCAAGCGATGGAGGGAGAAAGCTTGAGAGAGAAACAGACAGACAGACTGACCGACCGATTGAGATGGTGCGTGTGTGTGTGCGTCCACGTTTGCGTGTGCTCGCCAGCATGCATTGCGTCTCAGCGTCTCTGCACGTGTGGCACACTTGAGGTGTATCACTCTGCAGAGCGACAGATTAAAGGGAGTGTCTGTTTATCATACACACTCAGGGCTCAGAGAGGAGCCTGGGTAAGGAGAGCACCATGGGAGCTGCTCCACTGATAAGGGACAACAGACACAAAGCATTTCACTGTCACCCTCCCCCACTTTTCCACAGTACAATTGCAATTTTAACAACACAGTTGGGTGACAGCAAAAGACACCCTATCCAATAATCCGGCTAATTTTGCACAAGAAATGAAAAAGTTTGCTACAGAAAAGGGGTGTTTTCTACACAGCCATGCTACATTGTGGTGGCCCAACAAACTGTTTATATTTGACATTGACAACAGAAGTATAATAACAATTGCCCATTTGGTTAAACTATTGCATCATTTAATTTTGTATATGAGGAGAAGACAAGAAGAAATCTATTGTTCCTTGTTCTGTTTTTGGTCCTTATCTAGTGTTCACCAAACCTTCAGCAGTTGCTGAGGGGTTGAAAATGGAGATTAGGCTCTTAAGTCTGATCTGCGTTAAAACCCAACAATGTCATAAAAGGACAGCTGTCTCCAGGATGTTGTCACTTTCCCTGGATGGCACCCTACCGTGCTCACATACGGTGCGCGTGTCTAGATAAAAATGCGTTTGATGGAGAGCAGCCGACAGTGTCACACTACACGCCGTGTATCTAGTCAGAGAGGCCACACTATGAACCAGAAACTCTTCCTTCTTCTTCTCCGTGACGAGCAGATGCGCATGCAAGCCTGATGCAGTGCAGTATCCTCCAGCTGTTGACAGGTCGGTGTGACAAGCTCAAAGTGAAGCCGTCTGACTCTGAGCGTCTTAGCTGAATACCAAAGGGACACCCCCTTCCATAGCTGGGCTGTCAGAGTAGTCAGAGGGAGCCTGCAAGGAACACAGTGAGCATTCTAAAATGCACGACTGCAAGGCTGTCGAACAGCCGTATATGCTTTCGTCCCCCTGTGAGGGGAAGTTCATTGAGGTGGGACATTCGAGATGTAGGACAGGAAATCAAGGTAGGAACGATGTTCGGCTCCCTGTACGTGGCGCTCTGAAAACACTGTTTGTACACTCGCGGCTTATTCTGTCTCTTTTTGTCTCTTTAATGAGGCAGATTCAGTGCGATCCCTTTTTGCTCTCCTTCTCACTGGGTCAACCGGCACTCCACGCTTGTGTTCAAGTTTGAGAAGTCAAGTTCGACTGTATCGCCTGTTACTAATTAGAGTGTGTTTTCTAGCCTGCCTCTCTCACATTCTCTCACTATCACTACCTGTCAGGCATGGCGTGCAAGCCATTCTTAACTGGTAGGCCAGTCAAACTCAAGGTCATCTCATTGCCTCGGAGCAGCTTGGGGATAGTTTCAGAGGGCAATGTGGAGATACATGAAACTTGTGATTCTGCTGAACAAATGGTCTTTCAGAGATGTAGCTCTATGAACACCATGTATAGTATCTAAGCATGCCTTCCCACATAACTTTGTAGCCACATCATTTGCCCCTGTTTTGTACAACAATTATCAACATCTGAATATTCAAAGAGATAACAATCAACCTAAAACATTATTATGCAGAACAAGAAAGCATGCCCTAGACTCCTTTTGACACATGTGTTTTACAACCATTTTAAATCAAGCTTAGACAGGGCTGGAGGAAAAAAAAAAACATTTTGAAGCCAGGAATGAAATCATAAGGGTGGGAGAAAGAAAGGCTGGGAAAAAGGGGAGGAAGGAAGGAAGTATTGAGTTCAGCAGCATGTGAACTCATCTCCACTAACTGGCGTGACGCATGTAACAGCACATTTAATGGACTGGGTGTGTGTGAACGAGTTCAGCACGTTCGATTTTGAAACCACAGAAACAAACAAAAAAGACTCACCTTTTCAACAAAGACTTGTCAGAGGCCAGTTGTTACTTGTTCTGGTATAGTGTACTGTAAGATAGATCCCTTCCTTTTAAACCATTATTTTATTCAAAGTAACAGTAGAAATGTTAATGGTGACATCATTAAAGAGACTGAAGATAATTGTTATTAGTTATGAAGAGGTCAGTCGTGCAGTTCTCTGTTACTGGGAAATTAATGACTCATTTGCATAATGAGTGGTCTTCTGGCTATTGTGCACCTCAATACCAACGCCTTCAGTTCTGAGGTTACAAGTCAACACCAGTGAACCTATTTTTAGTTTTAGGAACCAGATAAGGTACACAGGAAAGGAACTTCTCACCCCTTTCAGTTTGTGAAAGCTCACTTCGAAGAGCGCCCAGCTTCCTGTGTTCACAAAATAAGTGTTACATTTGAATACTCTTTTGAAGTGATGAGTACAAAAACAGTCAGACATACAGTCAACATAAATAGACTCATACAATCAGTATATCCACTGTTTAGATCTCCTACCAAGCCCAAAACCATGTCCATTCATTATCTTTGGACCACTACCTCATAATAAATATTTGGGAATTAACCGTCTTAGACTCGTGGTTCAGAAAAAAGTAAACAGCAGCATGGCACAGCTAGGAGAAAATTCATCTGGAAGGTTCTGAAAACAGACGAGCTCTACTAGCAGGACCACAGTGCCTTCATTTCATTGATTGAGAATATGTTTGCATCAGCAGGCTGTCAGACTTCCAGACCCACCTTGCGTCATTCCCGAAAGGGAGAAACTTTATATGATTCTACAGACACCAGCTGCTCCCATGACTGAATCATATAGCATAGTATAGTACAGTACAGTACAGTGCAGTATAGTATAGTATAGTATAGTATAGTATAGTATAGTATAGTATAGTATAGTATAGTATAGTATAGTATAGTATAGTATAGTATAGTATAGTATAGTATAGTATAGTATAGTATAGTATAGTATAGTATAGTATAGTCCACCTCTCACTTGTTCTTCTGCAGTGATTCTTGTACATTTACAACTATGGTATGCAGAGTACATTTTGCAACATATTATGTCTAACACAGAAGGATCAAGTGAAGTTATTTATCTGTATTATTTCTTGGTTTTGTGACTCCTGTTTTAGTAGAGGGCTGCCAAATGCATTTCACTAATAGCCCAACTTTTTTTGTGCTTTGAAAATGCAATTGTCAGTCATTTAGAAAAATGTCTCTGAACCTTTAGACCCTTTCAGAGTAAAAATTGGATATGGTTTTTGATGTTCTATTTTCATTGCCCACGAACAGCCGCCAGTTCCTAGATGACAAGAGAAATGTGATGCACTTTCCTTTGGCAACCAATTTGTAAAGCTTCTCTCGGGTGTATCCAGTCCATATTTGTGTACTTGGATGTTTGTCAGCTTGAGCCAGTTGGGTTTGTTCTGGAGTTGTTCCATTTACCATCCTGTCCAGCACCATGTGATCACACAGTCATCCTGAGGTGCGGTCCTAAGGATTAGGTGGAGCTCTGTGATGGGGAGCAGATGTTTGGCCCAGAGAAGGAGCAGAAACACCGTTCCCTTTTTGTCACTGGAGTTCATGTTAGCTTAGTGGAAATAATAATCAGGCAGGAATTTGAAGTTCAAATTACATTTGTATTTGTTGATGAAAGAAAACTGTTTAGCTTGTGTTTGTGTATCTTTACAACTGTGGTCATTTGACGTTTTCTTCAAAGCAGAAATCCCTTTAATCGGTGAAACAACTGAAGCACCTCTACGTAAGTTTAATAAATAAAAAGTACTGTCTGTTCTTTTGCATTTGTTTTCAGTCTTTCAGTATTTTTTTAGTACCAAATCTAAACCTATTCATGGAAACGTGTTGTCTATAATTCATTGCTATTTAGGGGGATTCACCGGCAGACTTACTACAAGTGAAACAACCGCCGTCACCATCATGGGTAAGTTTATTACAAACAATGGCCGGGTTTCCCAGATTCGTTAAGAAGCTCTTAACGCTAAGAGCTTCTTAGGAACATTCTAAGAACACTCTAGAACGCTCAGAAGAAGCTCTTAGAGTTAAGAGCTTCTTAAGGAATCTGGGAAACCAGGCCAATGATATATTCTACAACAAATAACAATAACACTTCTTCAACTGCATAACCTGAATACAGCAAGAGACAAAGGAAGGTGACACTCAGGTGAAAGTGTGAGAGTCAAAATAAGAACGAAGATGTGAAATCTGGCAGGGTGGGAAGAGTGGTTGTGCGATAATGAGGGAGCTCATTTGCAAAACACTCTTCACTCTTGGTCACACCCCCCCCACTAACCCTCTGACAAAGGACGTCGAGGCCACTGCCTCGCACTCTCCAATCAATCAAACACCTCTCAAGGCACGTCACCTCCTGCGTCTCTTCCTCGTAGAGACAACCTCCCTATTAGACCGGAAAGCACCAACAGGGGTTTTGGTGGCGTTCCATCCACCATTCCCCGTCTGAGTGAAAGCTCACATGCAGACATACTTTCATGACCTAAGGACTCGAATTAGCTTCAGCCCCAAAAATGTGTGAAATCCACTTTCTGCAAAGCGCAAAAAAAAATATACATTGGAAACAATATACAAATCCCTTGAAACCTTTTGCACGATTGCCTGTAAGAATGCTGCTGTTAGTTTGTGTTTGTTGTTTCTTTGACAATAGGTAAATACCACAAAGTGAAAGGTGATTAAAGCTTTCTTGATGCAAATGTTTACAAACTAGGCACAGATCTATGTGCTCCTCCTAGCACCTGGGAGGAAGTGTCACGTCTGTGTAGGAGACAACAATGACACACATTCAGCTGATTATGACAAAGTCCCACAGCCAAGGTGAACAGCTGTTCCTCTGCAATCATTTATACTGATCACCTACTCGGTCTCTTTATTTATTCCCCCCCCCACTAGACAGGTGACAAGTCCTGGATCTGTACTGTACTGTTTAATATCTGGTTCTGCCGTGTGTTCTGGATTGTTCTAGGTGCCTCTGTGGAAGAATCGTCATTTTATGTTCTTGGAGGTAAGAACAGACTTTGTGATACAGCATATTGCTGATGTCAATGATATGACCTATTTACTACCTGTATGTAATAATAAGGCTCTGAACTTCCTTTTTTCTTTTAGAATTTGTTTTACTGTACCTTTTCTGATGCCTACATACGTCTCTTTCCAGGGGTAATTGCTGCAGTTGCAGTGTTGTTGCTGTGTATAACCGTTTTGGGGCTACAATACATGTTCAAACACAAGGGATCATACCTCACCAACGAGGAAGATGAGTATGAGTCCATTGAGAACACTGACATAGAACTTCAAAAGGACACAGATCTACTGGAGGCTGTGGGTGAAGAATAAAAGAAACTAAAACTCAGTGTGATATTGGTCTCAGACCCCACATTTGTGTGACATTTGTGAAATAGCAGTGTAAAAAACAGAGGTAAAAAGTGTTTGTTGGAATTCTGTGAACCATCCATCAAATGTTCTTTGGGGAAGGGAGGGGGCTGTTGGATATTTTACTTTGTTTATTGGCCAGTTGATTGTAGACAATGTATGACACCTTAGAAAGGTCATTTTCTGCTCTTTGATGCAAACAGTGAATCAATTGTCATGATAGTTCACACGGTTGTACATCATGACATTAATCAAGCATATCTGGCAGATACTGTATGTTTTCAATATTGACAGCACTTAAAACATCTGTGAAACTTCAGTGTGTTTTGTGTTTCTTCAGAGCATTTTTTGTAAGATTATTTTGTTTGGCTATGTAAAAGCTCTTTTAAAAGACATTTGTTATGCAAAGACAGCTTGAACTAAATGTGACAATTCTCAAGGACCCAGATGACATGATTTAGTAGAGCCTGCCAGATATTGAGATAATGGGGGCAGACAATGTTCATAGACTGTCAGAAGGGAATACTTCAAGTCAGTAAAAACATGAGATGGTACACCTAACAGGGTCAAAATATTTTTTTTTACAAAATATATGCAATCCTAACCTAGCAATTTAACCTTTTCATATTTTCATACTTAGAACTGTTTTAAACTGTATTCTATAATCAGAACTTTCTCTCTAGAACTAAAGAGCATTTCTTTCAAATGCCCAAAGAAAAATATCTGAATAAAGAACAATAGCACTGTATTTCAAGATCATGTCATTGGACCTTTACTAGTTTACTGCAAACCATAGGATCGTACATTAATTGTGTTTCTTTAATTACAAATACCCGTGCCCCTGCAACCTCAGTATTAACAAAAGGAATGACCTCATTTTGTTTGAGGAAAACATGAAAACAATGTCTAATTATCTATTGTACATATTCTTGCTAGTTATGGGGAGACCTTTATTGTCAACAACAACAACAGAGAGGTTTCAGAGGAGGGCTCAGAATAGCTGCATCATCAGGGGACAGACTCAGAGACAGTGTCCTAGCTATAGGATGCAGCAAAATGGGTCCCAAACTGTTACAACCAGTAAGACATTGATACTGTCAGGCTGTGATGGAGAATTAGACTGCAAAGCAGATGTGTACAGTACAATCACAATGTAATACATTTAATGAAAGATTAATAACCAAAACTGAATCTACAGTATGTCAGCATGAACGTGCTTAAAAAGGGTGCCGAACCAAATACAAATAAGAACAAAAATATTTACAAAACAATGAATTCCACAAATAATGTTCCTGAATAAATACAAGCAGGAAAAGAATGACAAATATATGGGTGATACAGCCAAGAGCAGAAACCGCATTCAGAGATTTCTGAACATTAGTCTTGAATGTTTGTCAGCTACATGACAAATATCTCTCACATATTGAGGGTTTTATAGCATCACTTTTCCCAGCTTGATCAATTTCCCAGAGAATTCTAATATAGCACTACATTCATCCAATTTCAGTGGATTTAATTATGAGATAGATTGAGAGAACTGTGACTGCACCGCACCACACTCATTAGAGTGGTCGTCGTGCTGTGTTTCTTTTTAAAGGGATTTTGTGTTCATGTGTATGGGTGGGTGTGTGTGTGGGTGTGTGTGTGTGTGTGTGGTTGTGTGTGTGGGTGTGTGTGTTTGCATCTGTCAAAACAAGTTGCAAAACCCTTAAATACAGTTAACTAACCCAACGTAATTCAATGATCAAGATCTAATTTCTTGGCAATCTGCCTCAATCATTTAGTTCCATTGTAAAGAATTACCATTGTAAGTCATAGCAGGATATATCATATTGCTACAGTGATAGTCTAAAAGACACTTTAATTGGTTCTATTCTTTAATTGCCTTTATTGCTTTTTGGTGTCAGAACACACATTTCAATGCAATAAACCCCTCATTTAATTTCTGAGTGCATCCGTGGCATAGGAGCAACTAATTGAAAAATGTCAGAACAAGGAAAGCAATTAATTCACCTTGAAATTACTTTCATCAATACAATGACATTTTTCTTGCAATGGAATTCTCCAAGCAGCCCTGGTGGTGTGCAGCAATGGTTTGAGGCCGAGGCATAAATGGACCGCTTTACAATAATAATCCCCAGTCAATTTCCAGGTTTCCCACTATTTTTGTTTGTTTGTGTGTTTCACAAGTGATCTTTTTTGAAGGGGGAATGGAAACTGTTAAAAGGTTGTGTGTGTGTTTCCCCAGGGGAAGAGCCCTCACATAACACAAATGATTAATATCAAGGGCTATGACATGAGAAAGGGCTGTTATAATCAGTATCAGCACAACTGGGATCCAGCCCGTGCTGTAGGACGTTTGCCAACACTACTCACTCTACCAACACTACCCACTCTACCAACACTACTCACTCTACCAACACTACTCACTCTACCAACACTACTCACTCTACCAACACTACCCACTCTACCAACACTACTCACTCTACCAACACTACTCACTCTACCAACACTACCCACTCTACCAACACTACTCACTCTACCAACACTACTCACTCTACCAACACTACTCACTCTACCAACACTACCCACTCTACCAACACTACTCACTCTACCAACACTACTCACTCTACCAACACTACTCACTCTACCAACATGGACCACCACCTCCATGAAGTCATCCTTGAGTCCTTCGCCTCAAGCATATCCACGGTCACACAATCCCACACACTCAACAGCTAACCACTAGACAACAAAGTAATTTTTTTAAAATAATTATGGAATTAGCACTAGGCTACCCCTAGTAGATACCACTACTAGAACTGTAGCCAGTTTTATCATATCAGCTATGATAAAGTTGACATTCTCTTCATTGTTCCTTCATTTAAGCATCTACATGGTTTCCTCCAACCATGAAGTGCACTGTTTTTGCACCATCTAGTGGTCAAAATACAGAAGTACAATGAGTTTACTTATACTTGGGAAGAAACATCTATTTATCTATTTAGATTCATTCTACTCCACCACCCCAACTCCCTGTCATTCTGATTCTGTTACAGTCAACCTCATCAGCTTGAACTAATAACTGTAGTTCCAAAGTAGTCTACCACTTACTAGACTGGCCACTGCAAATGGTTGTTTTTATTGAATTTCCAGCTGACCATGGTGACTCAATTCAGGGTGGTCTTAAATTCATGTGAGGCGTTACACTGAGTATCTCTGTCAATGGTAGGTCAGAATTGTCCGTTTACATTGCTGAGTGAGCTGGTAGATTGACAAATTTGACAAGTGTGTTAGCTTCTATAAATAAGGTGTTTTGGACAGGCACGTGCCTTGCTGCATTGATAAACAGAGACTGCTGTTGGTACGGCCAGAGAGACAGTTACTGAGAGTTATCGCTGGCCCTGACATTCAGACCATTGACCGAATGCCAGTCAAACTTTCTGGCTTGG
Source organism: Hypomesus nipponensis (assembly GCF_054491055.1). Lineage (NCBI taxonomy): Eukaryota > Metazoa > Chordata > Actinopteri > Osmeriformes > Osmeridae > Hypomesus > Hypomesus nipponensis. The sequence continues at coordinate 7,877,093 of NC_140372.1, forward strand.
GGAGGGAGTCGGGGCAAATGTTAGCCTTAATATGACCAAGGCCAGCAAACTGCCTGCCTTGCCTGTTAGGTTAGCAGGGATAGCAAACACTTGGTTCAAGCACGACCATAAGCACAGCCAGAGAAAATAGACAGAAGAAGGTGTGAAGATTATCATCATCCCAGTGATGCATTGCCGTGCAATAGTTTCCTGTGTCGCTTCGATGCAAGTCGCCTGAGGTATTGTTTACAGCAACATTTGAATTGAGGGCATAGAAGGTGGAGGACAGATTGGTGGTATTGGTGGAGTTTAAGAGGCCACTGTAAGTCATACTATTCTGTTCCTCACTCACAATTTTCCTTCGCAAAGTTATTGGAAAGGAAAGAAAAAGATGCAGTGGTCTAACTTTTTCCAGAGCTGTATATCTGGACTAAATGTCAGCCTTCTGGATACGACCATTCATTTGATGCTATGTCTGGACAAATGTCAGTTTTCTGGATACAACCATTCATTTGATGCTATGTCTGGACAAATGTCAGCCTTCTGGACACTGGCCAATTTTTTGATATTAGTACAGCTCAAAAAAAAATTCTAAGAACACTGCACATTTTGCTTTCTTATTTGAAACTTAAATTAACCTGAAATTATCTAGATGTACACCGCTGAGTTCAAATGCTCAATGTAATGTCACTGACATTACACAACTTAAAGGGCCGCCCAAGGGTTCAAAGTCACTTTCGGACTTCACAAGGTAACACTTAAATAAATGACTTCATTATTCTTCATGGCTATGGTGCCATAGGTGTTTTTGATATAGCACATATTAGGTCAAGTCTTGAATGGCTGACAGCCTACAGTCAGACTTTGAATCCGCCCATCCATCCATCCTACAGAGGTTTGGTCAACCAAGATAAACTGAAGCCCATTAGAAAGGCATAAAACTCTCAAACTATGACTTCAGCACAACCCAATCCCTTTTATACAGGGATCAGCATTCCTTACACATCACACAAGCTCAGATAAGGTTAAGGATAGTGCAGTAGAGGGCCAAAACCTTTTTCTTCTCATGTTACATTATCTTAAAACAATCTTCGCTGAGTCCATAAATATCAGCTGTTCTTCCTCCCTTTCAACTAGTTTTAATGTTTTTTTTTGTTGAGCAAATGTTATTTTATCTTATTTGCTTGATTACTAATAATTATCAATTGCAACTGCCAAATAATTATTGTGTCTGTTTCCTCCTCCCATACTGTCCACCAGCCTGGCCTCTCCTCCTCCCATACTGTCCACCAGCCTGGCCTCTCCTCCTCCCATACTGTCCACCAGCCTGGCCTCTCCTCCTCCCATACTGTCCACCAGCCTGGCCTCTCCTCCTCCCATACTGTCCACCAGCCTGGCCTCTCCTCCTCCCATACTGTCCACCAGCCTGGCCTCTCCTCCTCCCATACTGTCCACCAGCCTGGCCTCTCCTCCTCCCATACTGTCCACCAGCCTGGCCTCTCCTCCTCTTATACTGTCCACCAGCCTGGCCTCTCCTCCTCCCATACTGTCCACCAGCCTGGCCTCTCCTCCTCCCATACTGTCCACCAGCCTGGCCTCTCCTCCTCCCATACTGTCCACCAGCCTGGCCTCTCCTCCTCCCATACTGTCCACCAGCCTGGCCTCTCCTCCTCCCATACTGTCCACCAGCCTGGCCTCTCCTCCTCCCATACTGTCCACCAGCCTGGCCTCTCCTCCTCCCATACTGTCCACCAGCCTGGCCTCTCCTCCTCCCATACTGTCCACCAGCCAGGCCTCTCCTCCTCCCATACTGTCCACCAGCCTGGCCTCTCCTCCTCCCATACTGTCCACCAGCCTGGCCTCTCCTCCTCCCATACTGTCCACCAGCCAGGCCTCTCCTCCTCCCATACTGTCCACCAGCCTGGCCTCTCCTCCTCCCATACTGTCCACCAGCCAGGCCTCTCCTCCTCCCATACTGTCCACCAGCCTGGCCTCTCCTCCTCCCATACTGTCCACCAGCCTGGCCTCTCCTCCTCCCATACTGTCCACCAGCCTGGCCTCTCCTCCTCCCATACTGTCCACCAGCCTGGCCTTTCCTCCTTCCACTGTAGGGAGTCAGGTGGCTGAGCGGTTAGGGATTCAGGCTAGTAATCAGAAGGTTGCTGGTTTGATTCCCGGCCGTGCAAAATGTGGTTGTGTCCTTGGGCAAGGCACTTCACCCTACTTGCCTTGGGGGAATGTCTCTGTACTTACTGTAAGTCGCTCTGGATAAGAGCGTCTTCTAAATGACTAAAATGTCAAATGTAAATATACTGTACACCAGCCTTTGAAGAGCAGCAGAGGAAAAAGTGACAAATCCTTGCCCACATTCAACTCTCTGTTTTCCTTAGGTAATGCACAACAGCTCCAATTGTACAAATTAATCGGGACATGGAAAGGTGTGAAAATCTGTGAGGGAATTATTTACTCAGTTACCTCATCTTTATTTATTTTTTTCTAGTTTTTAATCATGTGGCTTTAATGACATCTGCTGAAACGCATGGATGGAGGCAGTGGCTTCTCAAACGTTCTGTCAGATGTACTAAAACAGCTAATGCAATAACGACTTGACTGGCTCCCCTATCTAAAAACAAGTTTGGGTTTGTGCACCAGTACGGAAAATCAAGGAAAGCAAAGATGATAGCACACACCATGTGAAGAAAACAAAGACATAGGCTACAATCCCAACAAAAATGTTCCAGCAACAACAGTATCAGTGTATGTTGTCGTATCTAAATGCTACAACTGCTCTTCCTTAATCCTGTTCTCCTCTTGAAGAAGTGGATGTGGGGGCCAGGTCTTTCCTATCCCAGCGCAGGGGGGATGAGTGAGTTCATGGGAAGCTGCCTCGCTCACTGCGTGTGTGTGGAACCGGTCCTCTGCAGGCCCATACCTCATGTCAGCGCAGAGGGAACCAGGGAAGCGGACTCCTAATCAGCCACAAATGAGCGGCGACGGAGCGGGCCAAGAGCAGAGGAGGCCGGGCCCTCTTCAATAACATTAGAGAATAACAGTCTGGGCTGGACGGCCTGTCCCAGAGGCCCGACAGGCCTGGCCCACACCAAGCTCACAGATTCTCCTGAAGTCACCACCTGAGAATGTTGGGACAGGGGCCCCACAGCACCTCGCGTGCAAACGCAGTTTAGGGATGCAGGGTGGGGGGGTGGGGGGGTGGGGTGGTGGTCCTGCCTACTCAGACAGCCCAGTCCTTCAACACCAGTCCCTGTGGTCAACTCCACACAGTCCCCTAGACCAGGCTGGGGCCCCCACTGAGGAGAGACTACATGCCTACACACACACACTAAAAGAGATACTGTACAAGCTACGCTGTTGCTTAGAGGACGGGACTTTGTGGTTGCATGTTCAGTGCAACTACAGAACCAGGGGAACTACCCCTGGCAAATGACCATATCATCTTCAGTCTGAGTAACAGGTTACTTTAACAGGAGAAGATGACATGAATGGGCCATAAGGACAGACCTTATGGAAACCAAGTTCAAATGACCCCCAAGCCATGGTTTTTGCATAGGAATTCATTTGAATCTTAGCAAGCTGAGAGGGAGATAATTCTCTTCATAAACGGAGTGACTAAGTATTTATCAATCTGTAGATTGGGAGAGAGAAAACCAGACCTCTGACAATAAATGACAACGCAACACCAGGCTTAGGTCTCAATCATGTCTCTCTCAGGACGGAGGACCAACAATGTAAACATAGATAGTGACACTCAGGCAGTAATGACGTTACAACAGTCTCAGAGAAAGAGATTCACAGCCCCCAACCCATGATCATAGTTGGAGCTCTCCTTGTAGTCAAGGAACATTTAGCCAGTACTCTCTTCTGATCCCGAACATCTATTAACCCTGACACAGACACAATCTACTCTCATTAATAGCAAGCTTACATGAGAACATACTAACTAGTGTCCAATGACTAGTTCTATTGATTAGTGAATAATGTAAGCACGCAATTTCTTTCACAGAGTGAATGGAAACATAGTTGAACATCAAACCACTAGCACTACAAACTGTTTACCCTCCACACTATGAAATACAGAAATAAGTTTTGCAATTCAAATTCAAATTATTCATAGTCACAAAAACCAGCATAGTGTCATGTAGTAAGACCCATGATTTTTTGGGTATGTTTCATAAAAGTTGTAAGACCAAAAAGGTTTTACTGTATGTTCAAGCCAATATTAGTCACGCTTAAGTAAATATGGCAGGTTACAATAAAGGAATTTAAGGCAGGCGAATGACTGAACAAACGTTCCAAACCAGTTCAATAATGTGCGCCATCTGCTGGATATAGAATGTAGAAATGCAACACAATGGATGTTGAACAATGTTGTATCGTTTCCTAGCCATTATACTAAAAGCGCAAAGCTTTGCAATGCACTTTATATTTGGCATTTCAGAATAGTAATGATCTCAGTTAGTTACACCATGTCCTAAACTTACAAATACCAGCCAATTAGGTATTTGTATATGTACAGTAATGGCGTTTGAATTTAGCTATACAATGTGAGATAACGGTCTCCCTGCAAGCTGAGTATATCTGCAGTCCATTTCAGATATTAAAAACACTGTGAGATATACACAAGAAAACACATTCTTCCACTTTTCAAGTTAGTAATAAATCATATTTCCTCAGTGGAGAGCCAGGTAGGGGTGGAATTTATTGTAAAACAATTCCCCTAGTCTGCTTGGCATGGAGATCAAGAAGACAGCAATGGGCGAGTGTTTGTTATTTTAGGAATAAGGCAAAGAGAGATTTAATGCCATGAAATGCTGATAGGGATGGAAACTAGTTATTTTCCTAGTTCTTAGTTCATAGTTCTTCTTGTGCCTCTGTAATTTATTTTCTGAGCCTTGCTGATGAAAGGCGAGTTACAGGCATTCCAGCACTGATGAATATCTAAAGCCTGGTCGTAGTTCAACTGTTGTGGAATACTTCTATAAACCTTCGTTTAATCCAACAGTGTCCACAAGGTGACTGACTCCTCATTGCTTTGTTTCGGTATGTTTGTAAAAATACTCACATATTTCTTCCACCACTACATAAAATGGGGCTGAACTGAATTACAAATTAACCGGATTGAAATCTAGCTTTTATTCATCTTTGGGGACCCAAAATAGCCTGGGTCTGAGAGCATGACTTTACAGCAGTGACCAAGGGGGCTTTGTAAAATCTGAGCCTCCAATCCCTGTCTGAACTCAAACCACATGTGGCGGAGAGCAGGCCTCACTCTGGGTGCGCTCCCTCTCTTCATTAATATGTTTATTTTCTCACACTTGCAGAAAATTGGGCATTAGGAGTGGCGCAAGCCCCTCTGGGAGAGTGCACGTCATGTTGAGAAAACACTGCTGTCTTTCCTCTCCAGCTCTTTTCCTCCAGCTTCCTTCACTTGGACTGTGTTTTGTGTGAATACTGGCTTTAGATATGTGCTATTAGTTAGGTTAAAACACAGCCTATAGTTAAACAAGCAAATCTACTTCTTTTGTAGAACGAACACGCGATTGTGAAGCAAAGGCGGGCTTCAAGTTATTCAATGGAATACAAACAAATGGTTTCCTGACTGGGAACATACTGGCAAGACTTCAGTCTAAAGTCCACCCTAGTATAACAGAAAGCATAACTCACTTGTCTCTTAAAGGTCCACAGCTAATTATCTCTTGTCATAAAAAAAAAAAACAAGATGAGAAATGGGACCAATTTGTCTTCCAAAGGCTTTAGTATAACGCCTACGAAGGTGAGGCCCTTCCAACATTCTAGTGTGATTCATCGGCTGGAGAGAATGCCGCTCTCAGAAGCCATGGAAAAAGCCCCGGCCAGACGGTAAGGTAGAGTTTATACAATGACCCCACTCTCCCCCCGCCCTGCATGCACACAGTCACACCGACGTCCTCGCCAACATCTGCCACCAATTACGGGAACACGCTGGCCCACTCCAACAAGTATATCCAATTCAGTATGACTGTGTGGTGTGTGGTGTTGTCTCTTTAAATCTACGGACTCCTCAGACCCCTCTCACGATGAAACTCTTGTTTATGTTGATGTTTTTTACAATGGTTGAAGCATGCGTCTCAGGTTTTGAACACGGAGATAAAGACACAGTTACTCACTTCTATACAAGACTCATGATGTGTCTTGTGAAAAGAACATCTTGTCATCACAAACTGCATATCTTGTAAAATGCCTCTGATGTCGCCGTCACAAAAAGGGAACCCAACCTGTACCCAACCAAGCACTGACAGACCATTAAACCTGATAAACACCAACATACAGTGGGCTGAACTCGTTCTTTGCCTAACGTTGCTGTTTTGATCCACAATCATGTTGCTATGAGTCGGCATCTGTGTTTCAAGCATGTTTCTTTAGTCAGTGAATCCGAGAAGTTCATATATGGTTGCTTCGAGTCCTGTTCCACCCTACATAACCGTTGGTGGTGTTGATAACTGTGTGGGATATAGTGTATAGTAAAAGGTACCAAGTACATACAGAAAGAACCAGTTTAAACCAGTAGGTGGGGATATTTCCTATGTTTGAGTGCAATGTAAACAACCATAGCCTGCAAAGTTCCTTAATCAGCCCAACAAGAACATGGTGTGGATATGATACCAGGTCATATTTCCAACAGGGTTACAATTGTAGTAAATAATGAAGTACACATCCATAGAAAGGGAGCTTCCAAAATATACTGACTGAACATAATTGGAAGTTTCATGAGCAGCATTCAGTCACTGAACATGTTTACAACTGCATTAAAGTCACCTCTGTGTCTTAATAAAACTGGTTGTAATGTGTGACTTGCTTACTCACTCATTATGGAAACCAACCACAGTTTTACTGTCCCAGCTGAACTTATAACGTCTTTATTTTTATGCTCCAAGACATGGCAATGTTCTACTTGTACATTTTACAGAGTATGCTTGATCCCTGGCTAAGATTTATATTCAATCAGACATATATGAGCAATGAAATGATGAACACAGAGTATACCAGGGTAGATGATGATTCAAACTAATTATATTACATCGGTAAAAGTAAAAGGACACAAATGCAAATCTTACACAATCCCCATTAATACAATATGCTACACAGATGAGAGATGTTTGACATGCTTAAATGTACAATATGACAATTTGATGTTGCTAACCCTAACCCAAACCTTATTTCAACAGTGTTAAGACCTATTTTCAACTAAGGCCTATCATCACATGACTTAAGATGACATACAGAACAATTACAGGGAAAAATGAAGTGATGGAAGGAAAACCGAAAACTGTGCATCGTTGCTACGGCATCACTCCTTTCAGCGACAGATGTACCTCCGGATGGTACAGGTAGCTTCAGACTGTGGCACATGGACTAATGCAGTCATCACAATCAAGCATTCAAAAGGACACTCTCACGGTCACAAGTGATTGGCATGTTTTGTTCATTAGAAATATCCACTTTGAGATCTCAAGTTAGTTACTTATGGTGACCTTCATTGGAAGTATTGTTGATGAAAGGTTTAGGCATGCCGGGTCATGACAACGAATCAAAACATCTAGTGAGTGATATCTTACAGTACTAGTAGAGAGAGTGACCTTCTCAACCCTTGCTAGGCCTTTGCAATCAACTGTACTCTGACAGGGAGTGGGAGGCAATTGTCAATACAACAGTCCAAATATCCAATGATTTAACTGTGTGACCATGACTTTTGGTACGTTCAAAAGTGAAAGAAAGCCTTTGTGTTTATGTAACAGCTCAGGTTGTTTGTTTTGGGTGACACTGTTTCAATATGCGAGCACCTCTTTCTTTGTGATATGGTCAGAGGCTGTGTGTGTTTTTCCACACCCTGGCAGGTATGGTGACCGAATCACAGCTGGCCTGTCAACACTGGAGCATGAATACATATCCATGTTGAAGAAAGCATTTGCACTATAGACATGATTCTAATGCTAAAACAATAATAAGTTCATTAAACAGATGAAGAGGGATGTGACCCTGTGAACCTCTTGGCCAGCAGCCATATGCAGCTAAGTCTATTTAAACTTTGTTGCTCAACCTACATTGTGGCAACATCTTCATCTTACCCAATGTGCTGAAGATATAGGATTTCTTAATGCCTGGGCTTGATGGGTGGAGAGTGGTATAGCTGTTACAAAAATATATTTTATTAGCATTTTATGATATTGTAATTGCATTTTTAGATGACACATGTTTTACTTGAAAAGCAAAAGAAAATGGCAATTTAAATCAGAGAAATCAGCTTTGAAAATGATAATACCTGCTTTAAAAACATCCTTGTGCTCAATGTTTAAGGGTTAGAGTATTTTTGTCTTGCTGTTAAGAGTTGTCAAGTCATTTTAAGCTACACCATTATAAAGTGTTGCAAGTCTCATGATATCATATCTTGTGGACCACCTTAAAAGCCTCTCTCTTCTCTCTCAAAACGCTCGCACCAATGGCAAGGCCACTGTACCTGCTGCGCAGTTTACAGTAACAGTGCCTGGTTGGTTGGAGTAGGAGCAAAGCAGTTTATAACGCAACTGGAGTCTGTTTGAGTTTTAAGACTCCGTATATTAAACTTTCAAGGAATACGGATACTATTTTACAAATTATTTGTTTGGACTAGGAAAACACTTCCCTTTTTGTTTTTGTTTCAGCCTACATTGGATTTGTCGGTTTATCAGGGAGGATTCTGTCAGAGGTTGCTCCGACCAAAGCGAGCTGCGTATCGGCTTATTCAGCAGGGATTTTAACAGCAGTCCGATTTCTTCTTATTGTGTGAATCTTAGAAACATCGACAAGAATAAGAGGTGGACAAAGGATACAGATTGTTTTATTGACTCTACACTTGAGAAACAGACTATGTTGGGGAACGTGGCGCTCTACGCTGCTAAGAAACGGAAGAAGCCTGTTCAGAAAGTGTAAGCAAACCGTCCCCTTGCTCATAAACGCTGAGTTCAAATGATCGATATCTGCATGCATTATATTAACATTCTGCTTCCGTATCTCCCAGATGTCATGTTTGTCATACGTTGTATTCTTGTAGGAATAACTATTCGAATCGTATCAGATAGTTTTAAATGGGATTCAAGATTATTTGTAGTAACAGGGAAACTATTCGGGTACTGTAGCTACAGGTAGGAAGCATAACCAATGAAGTTTGTGATACTTCATTGGTCATCTAGCCTACCAATACTATACGAGAAGTCCAATTTATGGTTGGACTGTGTTGTCAAAATAGTTGAATGTACGAATACATTAATCTATTTGTAGACTTTAAGGCGATAGTCCATACATCGCTTCGAATGTTTAGGGTTACCTTAAAAGTCTGTCTCGGTGTGTAGGCTAGCCACGGTCTGGCATGGAAGTAGCAGTCTACCCTTGCATTAATCATAATCAAGTTGCTAGCTGGCTGTGCTCTCACGCGATGCTTACATGAGGGAGGGGCAGCAAGGGGGAGCTGGCGCAAGGTTCTGTAATCTGATAGGCCTCGACTTTTTTTTTCCAATTATGAGAACACGTTTTTGTCCTTTTTTTCTGCAAATAAACATATTTTCAGACATCACAGTTACACAACAGTGACCTGCTGTCTATAGTAAAGATAAATACATTGTACGTTAGTTTGTTTTCTTATAGTTACTAAACAGTTATTTATTGTTATTTGTAAATATACGAATGTTGTCAAGCTAATTTGAACCCGTGCGCGTGTTGTTCGTGTGTACAGCACTAGTGTGAAAGGTGTTGACTTTTAGTTTGTTTTAAGATACTTAAACTATAGCACAATATTAACAAAATATGCATATTTTAGAGTACTGACGTTAAAGTGCGACCTTTTTGGTCAATTTCCAGTTGTGTTGCAGAGATATACAATACTCAACTCAACAATGAAGGGTTCTTTCTTTCCACTGCCTAGGCTTTTAAAATATGTTAACATATCTGCCTTCACTCTTTAAATCACACTTCACCTTTGACTAGCTTGTATAATTTCCAGCATGATTGCTTCAAAGGTTTTTCTCCATTAAACTAATCACAAAGTGCATACATGGGTGAAGACAGAGATTGCACTATGCAAAAACTCCTACCTCCCTGGCTTTGCAGTATGTGTCATGTTACCCAGAAAAGAGTCTGAATGTTATTTTTTACAGAATAACGTTCACCCTGCTGAGGTATGACTACCTCCACCATTGCCTCACAAGTTTCCTGGCACTTTGGAGAGTTTTTTTTCTTGAAAATGAAAGCAGTCTTTTGTTCTGAACATTGTTGTCTCAACAACATAGACAAGCTGTCTTTGTACACACAGAAAAAAGTGCAACCTGGAACCATTGTTTTGTGTGGCTCTCAGTCCTTGAAGGAGAACACTCTGAAAAGAAACATTTGTTTCTAATAAGAACTAGCCTAATTTAGCAAACAAAGTTTACAGTCATATCTATTTTTTCAATAAAAGGTTGGCCATTTTCTGAGAATGAAAAGGAACATGTCTGGCCAAAACCGATTAAAAAGATTCAGGAAAACAATGCACCTTTCTTGTTTTCAGTGATTTCACTGCCTCTGATGAATGCCAGGAATAGATAGATAGTCATCTTTAGGTTTAACTTCTCTTAGTTTTCTTCTGGGGAATTCAAACCAGATGCTTTTGACCTTCTTCAAGAGGTTGTCGGAGTAAGTGACTCCCCCTGCCTCCTCTTTTGTATGGGTTTAACACAAAATAGATTTCATGAATAGTTCCATGAACATTGAATTACATTATCAACACAGTGATATCAACATCTCATATCTTCTTGGTGCATCATTTGTGGGCGCCATTTCCATTATGTTGACCCCCAGTACAGCGTATGTGAATCCAACTGATGTTGTAATCACACTGTAGGCTTCTGACTGAAATTGTGGGTATTTTGCCTTTAACAGTTAAATCCCCTACACAGAGTTTGGCTGAAGGTAAACAACTGTGGCTTCACTCTGTAGCCTTTTGTCCATGAGGCTCTTTCAGGTGTTGTCAGTTTTCCTCTTGTCTATCTCCAGTCTCAAATTTAGCCTAAACCTCTGGTTTGAGTTACAGCTAAAAGGCCTTGAGTGAACAGGTAGGGGGGTAGTCTTACAAACCTACTTTCCAAAACAATAATTTCCCAAGGCGCCATAAACACAGCTCTTAATCGCGACCTTAGAAAGTTAGGTCAATATGAATGAACCATATTAGACACAGTCATTGACGAAAACATCTCAGTTTAGGACATTGTTTTATTAAAGTTTTACTACAGTTATACAGCCAGACAACAAATAACTGGGATATCCTGCACAGTAACTCTAGTCTGCCCTGAAGCAATGTGGTAAAGCACACTTTCAAGGACAAACAACTGCCCCCAGTAATGTCAAGATGATGTCATGCAAATGACCCAGTTCCCTAACCACAGAGTTAGAGGAGAAAAATGCTCCAGTAAGCGTTCGATAGTCTGTCCATAGACCAACCTCTGACTGCACCACCGCTACCACCAGAAAATCACACAATCCCCAGTGTCATATCAGGGACACCTATCTTTTTAACGTACTGTTTTGGACCAATTATACATTGTAACTCCTCTGTGCCTCACGTGTTTGTTTCTGTGTCTCTCCAGTCCAAAGTCCAATAACCACGATGGCATCAAGTCCAACCCGTCAAAGCGTCACAGGGATCGGTTGAACGGCGAACTGGACAAGCTGACCAACCTGCTGCCCTTCTCTGATGATGTGCGGGCACGGCTGGACAAGCTGTCTGTCCTTCGCCTCAGCGTCGGTTACCTGAAGGTCAAGAGCTACTTCAGTGGTGAGTGACAGCCACACCCTCCATCTGTTAAACCTTGATGGGTTGAAAGGATCATAACGTTTGAATTATTCTCTCTCTTTCTCTGCTGTCCCCTCTCTACCACCAAACTAGTAAGATTAAATCAGAGATACAATTGTCGTAGTAGAAGTTACTAAAAAACTAGTCTTTATCTTGTCTGGACATAGGCCGTGCTCAATCATCCCTTGCACTCCCCTAAGAGCTTATCTATATATACAGCACAATGTTCTAACGTTGTAAAATATGCGGACTGGGGGATGAATATCATCGTTTTACCGAGTGTTGATTGTTTAGTGCCTCAATCCTGCTGCCCTCTTTCGCCAAGCTTCCTCATATTGTTCCCCAACCGTCCAAAATAGCATTAATTAGAACCAGACGCCAGGCTTTCTGCGAGCCAGAGCGTGCCCAGACACTCCAAAAGAAGAGGCTCTATTTTTGGGGCACTCTACGCTAAGCTGTTGTAAAAGACCAGGCAGAGGCAAATTAGACTCGGCGCTTTTGGATCATGTTTTTTTGAGATGTAACTTCCCTAGCGACGAGAGGTGTGGAGAGGAAGGAAAGACAGAATTTCTGTGTGAATGTTGTCAGGGCATTTTTTCTGTGTTTATGTAACTTTGCGATTGTGAAAACTCTTTGGGCTTCACAGCACTCTGTAGATAAGCACAGCAGTCTTCTGAGGTTTTCATGTTCAAGGGATTGCCTTTTTTTGGAGGAGGAGGAACAGATTAATTTACAAAGACCTCAGCTTTGTCTCATGTTCCAGCATTGAAGGATTTAGCATCACCATCTCAAACTGCTGCCGCTTCACCTGTAATTACCCAGTGGGAGCGAACTGCAGCTCGAAGGGAGTGTGCAAACTCAAGGTCTCTAATTCATATCAACCCGGCATTCCTCAGATGAAAGTAGCATAATAAGACAGGCCTATCTCCCTCCCAGAGCCAGAAGCAGGGGTAAAAAAAAAAAGGTGTGGGGGGGGGGTATATGGAGAGTCAAATCAAATGTATTTGTATAGCTCTTATTACATGCAAGCATGTCAAAGAGGGCTTCACATAAGCCCATAGAACTGCCCCTCAACCAACCTAAACCCTCAAGGAAGACAAGGAAAAGCTCCCAGAAAAACTCCCAACAGGAGAAGAAATGGTAGAAACCTTGGTAGGAGCAATTCAGAGAGGGATCCCCTCCTCCAGAGACGGTTGGTGAGAGAGGGGTTGGAAGACGGGGCGCAAACCCTGACCCCAGCCACTCCTACTTCCTGTTCGTCCCCCTGGCTCCCCTTCCCTCCACCGTTTCCAGTCTTTCCTCCTCAGCCTGTGTGGAGTGTCAGCTCATGGAGCCTGCACTCCCACAACACGAAACAGGAAGCCCACTTGTTATTACAGCGGCGTGAGATGTTCCAAAAGCCCACTGGGAAATGTTTTCCAGACCCCCCAAAACACTGGGGACAGCACAGTATACAGTATCTGTACGTACGGTACAGAGTCATAGCTCTCCAACTATTTTGGGTTGACGGCCAGAAATGTGTGACCAGAAAGAGTCTTTCCTGGCCTTTGTGAATGTATGGGGGGAGGAGGAGACACTCTGCTCTGGAGGGTGGGAAGAAACCTCTAGGTGGCAATGAGAAAGGCCCTTGGGTTGGATCCCACGCTGGTCACATAAGAAGCACATTGTGCTGTCTGGGCCGTGATGGCCTCGCTGCCCCAGGGCCTGGGCCAGACCCCTGCCTCCTGACACCAGTGAGCAGTTATCTCCCCTGGCCAGCTCCTCCTAGGAGTCGGAGGATTCCTGCTACACAGTCTGCCTCTTGTCTGACCACCCAGACTGACGATCACATGGACAGGATGAGTGATCTGTGTTGCGCTGTGCAACGATGGTTCGCTTACAACACGGTTTCATGAACATACAATATATTTGAGATGATGACAGAGCCGAACAAGGATATCAATTCACCTTTTTGACTCACGTCAACACGATCATCAATAATTGTTCTCGTAGTCATATTGCTTGGCTATACTTCTCAAAAAGCTCCCTTTAAAGTCAATTTTTACTGCGGCATACCAAGTTGTTGACACATGGAGACAAAGTCTCAAGAGTGTCAACACAGATCATATACTGTCCCATGTGACGCTGTGGTCTCCGTCTAGTCAGACAACAGACACACTGTGCACTTGATGGCCCCACACACTACCCCCCCACCCCCACCCAACCCCCACCCAGACATAAATACACACCATTATGAGCTTGGCCCCTGGTTTCTCCTCTAATAATCGTAACCGATTCTGTTGTCAAGGCTGGGAGACATGGGATTTTGGCGGCAACCATTGAGACTAAAAGGTGTCTGAGACCTCATGAGAGTCCACCCTGCCACCAAACACTCTTTTTTCCAATCCTAGTCTTCTCCCTTTGTCACACCTTTGTTCCTCCGTGTTGATGCCTTTTCGAAAGACTGGTGGCTGTTTGAGAGGCAGATAACATTGGTTTGGTAAGGAGGCATTGGCAGCCAGAGAGCTTCTGTTACAGGCCTTGTTGTCACGATAACCTGCCAGAGTCTGTTTGGCTTCACCCCCGTCTAAAACCTCACCTTTTCTAAGCCTCTAACTTGATTTCACACACCCCACTAACCCCCACCCCCTGCCAGGGCTTGGCCACATGTTTTTTCCAGTGTTGGGAATTGTCTTGGGGAGAGAAGTGCAGTGCCGGCCACAAACAGAGATGAGTTGTAAACCAGGCTCAACATGCCACCGAGAGACGGCCACCTTTGACCCCTACCTGCTCATCAGGTTCATGTCATAAGGTCATACGGGGGTCAGGTCCTTTGCGACCACATGGCCGCAGCATGACCCAGCTAATCAGGAAAGCATTGAGCTCGTGGCCAAAACCACGTATATGACATTGTGTGGCAGTGCCATGTACAGGGTCTGTTTTGGGAACTGATCGCGGTGTTCTGTTGATGGACAGGTTGTTAAGGAGCGTTGACAGGGTGAGATAGAACAGCCTGGAACTGAGTGAAAGCTCTCGGTGCTGAGTGCCGTGGGTGTTAGTGACTCTGAACTCTGGATAAACACAGGGGCTGTGCGTTTTAGTGTAGCTAAACCAAGCTCCTGAGAGCGGGGAGGGGGTTGGGGGCTACTAAAGGATGTTGAGACCATCGCTGTCTCAAACAACCAAATTGGCATCATTCAGATGCTATATCAGTTGATCATTGATGTGATACTCTAATATAATATAATATAATATAATAATACCTTTCTAGTAGTAAAAGCAGAGTTTAGATGAGACGAACAGAAATAGAAAGCAACCTGCTGGTTAGTGTATTAACTGTTGATATCCTCCTAACATATGCACTGGCTCAGTGCTGTCTATCTTGATCAGCCCTATAGAATGCAGGAGCAAGTACGAGGGGGGAAAGGGAGTGTCAGGGAAGAGAGAAACAGTGACAGAGTGAGACAGAGACGCAGAGAGAGTGAGATAGATAGAGAGAGAGAGAGAGAGAGAGAGACAGAGAGACAGAGACACAGAGAGAGAGAGACAGAGACACAGAGAGAGAGAGACAGAGAGAGAGAGAGAGAGAGAGAGAGAGAGAGAGAGAGAGAGACAGAGAGAGAGAGAGAGAGACAGAGACACAGAGAGAGAGAGACAGAGACAGAGACAGAGAGAGAGAGAGAGAGAGAGAGAGAGAGAGAGCTTGGGACAGCTGCTAAATGGAGTGTAGAGGAGACAGACAAAGAGGCAGAGACAGAGAAGAAGCAGCCCCGTCTCCATTAGCGGTGACCTCTAACCCCCTAGGAAGCTCCTCGCAGGCTCACAGAGGGCGCAGGCTCATGTCGTCTAAGTCAACAACCTCATGTAGGGTATGAATGAGTAGGAAAAGCTATGAGGGTGTCATGGTACATACTGTAAATACCACTGACCGGTTTCCCCAGACACAAACTGAATCTAGTCTCAGTCTACAGAACCAGCACAGAGAGGATTCCCCCATTAAAAGAGATTCACTTTTGTGTAACCTCAGGCTTAGAAAATTCTGTCCTGGACATAAGTTGGCTTCATGTCGAAGACAAGCAACAGTGTAAATAGTTTGCCGTAACCCTGGCTTCCATCCACACTAGGTCTGCTTTAGCTCTTGTGCTGAGTTAGCGATGAGAGCCTCTAAGTCCCAGCTCCACTTGGTCTTGTCACGCAGCTTCATCTGCTGTTTGTCCAATGAAAGAGAGGGCCGTCTCCCTGGAGACGCCCTGCACCTTGTCCTCCACCCCAGCGCTTCCTCCACAAAGACCCTGTCAAGTTTCACTTTCTTCATCTCTTTTGTTTTGGTACTGTGGGAGATCCGATTAAAGCTACCGACACTTTTTTGGCGGGGGTTTGTCTTTCTTTCTTTTTCCAATTACAATAGCAACTTTTGACATTGTCCTCCCTAAACATCTATTTTCCTGGTATTGTTTGTTTTGTCCGCCATAGAAATACTACTTTGCGAGCTTCTCCATTGTAAATGGGAAAAAAGAATGGGTTTGTTTCAGAGGGAGGTAGAACATCAATATTTGTATTGGCCTGAGTCATTCATTGTAAAGTAATGGTCTTTGGAACGATGCAACAGCAACTTGCTCTGTGAGGGTATAAGCTTGAAGCTCTGTGATGAAAGCGAGATTTATGGTTGAGGTCATGACTCCCACAACAACCTAATAAAGACCTTAGCTTTCATACCACGTGTGGTCACCATGTCCTTTGCACAGCAATATGAACCTGCGCCCTCCTCCAAATCCTTGCTATTATCATGCCAGAGATATCATTTCCAGACACAGTATGCTTCAGACACAAGGCCAAATTGGTCAATGTCTCACAACGTTGTTGCCAGGTTGGCCGTGTTGCTCCCTCTGAAGGGGAGATTGACATTTGAAGCCCCCTCTCGCAGTACAGTGCATTTGAGACACAGTGGTTCGTACATCTAGGGGCACAAAATGCTGTGTTTGTGATATGGTCTGGTATGCATGTGACAGATTCCAAAGTCCCGGTACTTTGCCAGCTATGTAATTCAAGAGGCCCGACTGCCCTTAACTCAAACAGTTGTCAGGGCAAACATATTTCCAAGACCCTTGTTTTGCAGGTCTCCAAAGTTTTGATCCGCATTAATGCTGGGAGCTGGCTAGCGATAGCATCAGTTAGCATGACTGCTTCAGGACTATCAGGCCACCTTTCAGAAGAAGCAGCCCAGTCAAAACACCACACACAGCTGCTCAAGTGAGGACATGCCCAAGCATCTGTTAAAAGACCCATTGTACCCTTAAGACAGAGAGGAAAATGACGAGAGAAAGAACACAAGAGTTTGGTCATAGTTTGGATTGGATGCTGTTTCTGCCTTTCTGTTTTGTGTTTGAATAAATCATTGTGTAATTCAGCGCGTGTCAGTTGGGCGTTGGAATGTATTTGAATGTTATTATGTTTGTGATTATCATTGGCAGTCTTTTTGTGGTATAGCTACTTTGGACATTCTTTAGTGACTGCATGGGTATATGCTAATAGTAAAAGAAAATAAAGGACTTTCTGTAGTTCTTTGAAAACAGATTTTGTTTGTTTGCAAACGCAACAAATGACTAATTAGCCATGTTGGAACCCTCATTGTGCTTACCTCACTGCCTAGACTAAATGTGTGTATGAGGGTTTAGCCACACAAGCACTTTTATGTATCACAATTTTGTCCCTAAATAATTTCATCTAGCATCTGGCCTCACTTCACACTCTCTCAAAAAGTCAGAAAAAGAATGTATCAGCCTAATGAACAGGAAATAATAAGAATTCATCATTCTCCTCCTATTTATTCCTCCTTAACACAGGGTGCATTCCATCATGTCATCCCATAAAACATACTGTCACTTCAAATACATAGGCCCGCTCAGTCAAAAATGAGGGGATATTCCCTTGTAAAGCCCTTTACCCTGTGGACAGGTTCTGAAGGGCCCCAGGAGGAGTCTGAGCAGGGGGAGTGGGCGGGTTGTGGGTGGAGGCGTATGAGGTGTGAATCATCATTCCACTCCTCAGTGTTTCTGATGCATGACTTCAACTTTGGAAAGTGGGAGGGGAAACAAAGAGTCTCTCACTCTCCCTCTTTGTCCCTCTCTCAAAGTTTTTGGAGTCGGCTGGTTTTACAATGTGTCGTGAGAGCAGTCTGAAGTTGAGAGGAAGGGGTTTCAACAGTTTGAAACGGTGAAACATTGATGTGCAACACTGGCTGCACATGGTTCTGGAAGTCACCAACGTAACCCAGGCTCGTCAGTAATAATCAAGGGAAACCTGTAAAGCATGTTGAGTAGTCTCTCCTATGTAGACAGGAAGTTCTCTTTGTTCAGACGGATAGCTAGAGGAAGTGAGGCTGAACAAGAATGTCTGAGTTCTATGGTTGAGAGGCAAGGTGCCTACCCAACCTCAGGTTGTGACTCCGGTCCTGCCTCAAGGCGTGACCCTGCCTCAGTTCCTGGACATTGCTCCTTTTTTATATTTGCAGAACAGTAACTGTTGTGTTTCAACCTGGGCTGAATATTTCTTCATTTGTCTTCATAATCATTCTTTGTTGCATGATGGCTTACTTCCATATGTCATCATTGTTCTCAGTTTCAAAATGGCCACATGCTAATGTTGTATTTGGTTGTCTTACAGACTTATCTTTCTAGAAGAGATGCCTGGTTTTGGTGTCCAATCAGTCCCGGCCGTGCAAACACAACTGTCATCAAAACATAGGGAGTTCATATGGTTGTATCATCGCTGTGGAAAATTACCAGCAATCTCTCCCTGCCCTGGCAGTTATGAATGAACGTTTACATAGACAGGTCTGCATGGGTCATTAGAGCAGAGAGGTGGAGTCTGGGGAGGTGAGAGAACCGGCATGTTGTGTCAGAAACTATTGTTTATATTACCTTCATATATCCATGTCCTTCTTGGTTATTGTGTCATGTCTGTTTGTCTCAATCTTGTTTTAACACGTATTCAGGAAAACTTTGAAAAGAAAGACTGGAGATTGACGAAATGACCAATTTGTTACGTTAAGACACGTTTTAAATAAAAAAACATACTCCTTGTTAAAAGGGGAAAATTACACAATATAGTATAACAATGCACTGTCAAGAGTCTTGATCATATATTATCATCATTGTAATTGGTTCTAGTATGCCTTCCTCTTTGAAAAGCAGAAATGAAATTCCTGGCTATGACAAAATGTCAAACTTAAAATAACTCAAATATCCTCAAGCAATAGGGTGTGAAGCGAGATGTTCAATGAATCCAGCGGCCACACAAACTATGGATATCGTACAGATACAGACAGACAGCAGTTATGTGCGTCTGTGTGTGTGTCTGTGTTTGTTAACACGTTTGCCGTTTGCTTTGGCCCAGACTCCACCGTTTCCTCTCCAACAGCAGAAGGACTCTGGACCCCAGGCCATGTCCGGTCTTTCTGTTTCCCCTGAACTCGCCCTCTGTCCCCCTCTCTCTCCCTCTCTCTCTTTCTGTTTCCCCTGAACTCGCCCTCTGTCCCCCTCTCTCTCCCTCTCTCTCTTTCTGTTTCTCCTGAACTCGCCCTCTGTCCCCCTCTCTCTCCCTCTCTCTCTTTCTGTTTCTCCTGAACTCGCCCTCTGTCCCCCTCTCTCTCCCTCTCTCTCTTTCTGTTTCTCCTGAACTCGCCCTCTGTCCCCCTCTCTCTCCCTCTCTCTCTTTCTGTTTCTCCTGAACTCGCCCTCTGTCCCCCTCTCTCTCCCTCTCTCTCTATTTTCACACTCTTTGTCTGTATGGCTGTCTGTCTGTCTCTAGAGTTTTTTTTTTCCGATAAACCTTTTCTCTACGGCTACTTTCTTAACTTTGCCTCTTTTGCTTAACCTTTTCAGTCTCTTTCTGTCTTTCTGTTTCTTTCTTCCTTTCACTTTCTCTAAATCTCACCCCCCCTCTCTCTCTCTCTCTCTCTCTCTCTCTCTCTCTCTCTCTCTCTCTCACCCCCTCTCTATCTCTCTCTCTCGCCCTCTCTTTCCTCACCCTCTCTGTTTTCTCTCCCCCTGTTCCACCAGTGTTGTGTTCCCCTCAGACCCAGCGTGGCGTTGGGAGCTTGTTTTATCAGCGCTGCGAGGCTCACAGGAAGAGATAGGCTCTCTTTCCTCTTGGCCAGCGTGGCCGGCAGGCTCCCCGGGGAGGCTGGGCTTGCGTGAGAGCAGGCCCAGGGTTCTGTCAGCAGGGAGGGGGGAGCAGGCCCAGGGTTCTGTCAGCAGGGAGGGGGGAGCAGGCCCAGGGTTCTGTCAGCAGGGAGGGGGGAGCAGGCCCAGGGTTCTGTCAGCAGGGAGGGGGGAGCAGGCCCAGGGTTCTGTCAGCAGGGAGGGGGGAGCAGGCCCAGGGTTCTGTCAGCGGGGAGGGGGGAGCAGGCCCAGGGTTCTGTCAGCAGGGAGGGGGGAGCAGGCCCAGGGTTCTGTCAGTGGGGAGTGGGGAGCAGGCCCAGGGTTCTGTCAGCTGGGAGGGGGGAGCAGGCCCAGGGTTCTGTCAGCAGGGAGGGGGGAGCAGGCCCAGGGTTCTGTCAGTGGGGAGTGGGGAGCAGGCCCGGGGTTCTGTCAGCAGGGAGGGGGGAGCAGGCCCAGGGTTCTGTCAGCAGGGAGGGGGGAGCAGGCCCAGGGTTCTGTCAGCAGGGAGGGGGGAGCAGGCCCAGGGTTCTGTCAGTGGGGAGGGGGGAGCGGTGGGGGTGCTCAAGGTCTCCTGTATACCCCCCCCCCCCCCACGTCCTCCGAAAAACTAGTCGAGGTGCCCTTGTCCGTCAGCGCAACACTTGGGTGTTGGTGTCAGAATCCCGGAGCCCTTTCTAAAAGGGTGTGTGTGTGTGTGTGTCCAGGGACGGTGAAGGGTGTGTGTGTGTGTGTGTGTTCATTTACAGAGCCCCTCCTTGTGGACAGAGCAGGGCTGTCTTACATGGATGCCACCCCCCCTCCTCTTCCAGAACATACCCTCCCCACAGCGCACACACACACACACACACACACTGTGTTATCCTGCTGTTGTCACGCAACCGCCCTCCCCTCACCCCCCCCCCCCCCCCCCCAGCCCCTCTGCTGTCCAGGCCGGTCTTACAGTAAGGGGGCGGGGGTAATGCTTCACTACGCCAGTTGTTCATGGAGTGGGAAGTGAAGTGGTTTGGGGGGGGGTTACCCGGTCTATTTAAGTGTGGCGCAGCACCGCCTTACGTGCGCGTGCCTTATCAGATGACAAGAGTGTAGGTGGCTGCTCGGGTGACGGGGGAAGGTGGGGGGGTGAGGAGGGGTGAGGGGGGGCGGGCATGGGCGGCCTTGGACATTGAGACATGCCGCCGCCAACTTTATTGCTCGGTTACCCTTCGGCCCTGACCGATTACAGCAGCAGGACCTGGTATGGAGGGGGTGGGTGGGGTGGGGGGGGGGTTGGAGAGCAGGTCTGCTCCGCCCCGAGGGCCCTCTCTCCTCACCTGAACCATGGTTTTAGAGGATTGACCGAACTTTTCCACGTGTCCTTCTGGGGCAGGAGGCAGAGCGGGAAGCATGGAGGCGGGGGAGGAACCAGGGAGGCAGAGGGGTAGAGCTGGAGGCAGGGAGGCAGAGGGGTAGAGCTGGAGGCAGGGAGGCAGAGGGGTAGAGCTGGAGGCGGGGAGGCTGAGGGGGAGAGGGGTAGAGCTGGAGGCAGGGAGTGAGAGAGGCAGAGAGGTAGAGCTGGAGGCAGGGAGGCAGAGGGGTAGAGCTGGAGGCAGGGAGGCAGAGGGGTAGAGCTGGAGGCAGGGAGGCAGAGGGGTAGAGCCGGAGGCAGAGGGTTAGAGCTGGAGGCAGGGAGGCAGAGGGGTAGAGCTGGAGGCAGGGAGGCAGAGGGGTAGAGCTGGAGGCAGAGAGGCAGAGGGGTAGAGCTGGAGGCAGGGAGAGAGGTAACATGTAACAGCACACCGGAGGTGCCTGGCTGACCTGTCAGACTGCCGACGTGGCGTCCGATCCCAACGTCACGGAGCCGTGTGTGGGTCTGAGAGTGCGTGTGTGGGTCTGAGAGTGCGTGTGTGGGTCTGAGAGTGCGTGAGTGGGTCTGAGAGTGCGTGTGTGGGTCTAAGAGTGCGTGGACCTCATTTATGTGCCTTGGCTTTTGATTGACCATGTGCGCGGGGGAGGATACATCTCGGGCCTTCTCGTATTTCAGTTCAACAAACAAAGTGTCAGAAGCCAGTAGTAGCTGAAGCCCAACCAGAACTCAACAATGTTGACCCTCTGCATGCTGGACCGCAATGACACAGCAGAAATCTCAGAGGGTTAGAGATTGTTATGTGAACCCTCCCCTACTCCCACTCAGTTTTACACACACACACACACACACACACACACACACACACACACACGTTGCGCAAGCACACACACACACACCCACACACACCCACACCCACATCCAAATGGGTAAAACACAAGTCTCCGTAGCCTTCAGAGCAGGCACCAAGGAGTTAACTGGTCTCCCCATTGTGCGTAGAGGGAGAGATTGCACAATCCCGTCATTGTTTTGATGTTTTGGCCCGCAGCGAGTAGGGCCTGCACGAGCACTTCTCCAACATGTCTGTGCGGCGAGGGCGCAGACCCCGCTTTCATGTCCAGCTCCCAAGTATGTAAACAGGATACCCAGCGCTGCACAAGAAGAAAGGCAAAGCATGGAACCATTCAGGCTCCAAAGGGAGATCTCCTTCTCTGTCCTCCTCTCTCCTTCTCTTTCCTACGGGCTCCTTTTGCTCACTCCTACTCACTCTTCCTTTCCATCACTCTCTCTCTTTCTCTTTTCCTCTCTCTCTCTCTCTCTCTCTCTCTCTCTCTCTCTCTCTCTCTCTCTCTCTCTCTCTCTCTCTCCCTCTCTTTACTTCTCTCTCTCTCTTTCCTCTCTCTCTCTCTCTCTCTCTCTCTCTCTCTTTACTTCTCTCTCTCTCCCTCTCTCCCTCTTTCTCTCTCTCTCTCTCTCTCGCTCTCTCTCACTCTCTCTTTACTTCTCCCTCTCTCCCTCTCTCTCTCTCTCTCTCTCTCTCTCTCTCTCTCTCTCTCTCTCTCTCTCTCTCTCTCTCTCTCTCTCTCTGTCTCTCTCTACCTCCCTCCTCTACATACTGCTTTGTCGCCAGAGCACCCAGCTCCAGCACAGAGAGGCTCAGGAATGAATTGTTCCTTATTGAGACTAATTTGTGCAACAGCTGAGGATGTTCTTGTGTCAATAAATGACCAGCTGCTCCCACATTCATATAAGCCAAGTTAGGAACATGTTTAGTCGTGTGTCTATTTTTAGGTTCCGCAATTTGGAAAATCTCAAAATAAAAACCGGCCCTGGATGCAAGGAGGATGGGTTACATTCCCCCGGCTACACAAGGATATCTAGCTTAGTGAGTGTGTGTGTGTGTGTGTTTGTGCATGTTTGTCAGGCCTTTTTGCCTCAAATGGTTCCTGGTAAACTGAAAGCGTACATTGTGTATGTGTGTGTGTGTGAAGGAAGGGGGGGAGGGGGGGGGGTACTGTTGCGAAATCTGTCTTTTACATAAACAGACAGACACCCCGACTTTTCATCCGCAAGACGGAAAGCCAAACAAACAGGTTGTAGACACAATGGCGCTTGGAGATAGGGATCAGGTGTACGAAGGACAGTTTGGTTCTCCACTCTCTCTCTATATATCTCTCTCTCTCTCCCTTTCTCCGTCTCTCTCTCTCTCTCTCTCTCTCTCTCTCTCTCTCTCTCGCTCTCTCTCTCTCTCTCTCTCTCTCTGTGTCTCTCTGTCTTTCTCTGGTGTCTCTCTCCCTCTTTCTCTGGTGTCTCTTTCTCCTTGTGTTGGTTTCTCTTTCCGTCACTCACTCACTGTCTTTCTCGCTGTATCTCTGCATCTCTCTTGATCTCTCTCTCTCGCTCTCTCTCTCGCTCTCTCTTGTCTTGTTCCAAAGTGGCAGGGACGGCCCCCTCTCTTGTTTTACAGCCCGGGGAATGAAATGGGAGGGGACAAGAGTCGGAGGGAAAGAGAGAGAGACACATAGAGAGAGAGAGACACAGATAGAGAGAGAGACAGAGAGAGACAGAGAGAGAGAGAGAGAGAGACACAGATAGAGAGACACAGAGAGAGACACAGAGAGAGACACAGAGAGAGACACAGAGAGAGAGATGGGATGGGGATATGGAGCCGGGGGGTGCATCCCCCAGCCCCACCAGCAGTCTTTATCTCTGACAGCACAGTGTACACAGCTTCCCAAGACCCTGCGTGCAAGGGGAAATCTGTGGGATGGATCTACTGGAACTAAATGTTTTCAGATTAAGATAATATCCCTCCGCATAGCTGGCGTGTTTTAATTTCTCTCTCCCTCACTCTCTCGGGCAAAGGCTCTCATTCTCTCTCTCTCTCTCTCTCTCTCTCTCTCTCTCTCTCTCTCTCTCTCCTCCCTCCCCCTACTTCACATCTCACTATATGTCTGTGATTCTGTATCTCCCTTTCAAACCTCTGTACCGCCACCTCCCCCCACTCCCTTTTCTTCTCTCTCTCTCTGTCTCTCTCGCTTTCTCCCTCTCCCCCCTAAGCCACAATAAACATGACTCTTTGGTAGTTTGGGGCTGGGAGTGAGGGCCGAGGCAGGACTGTGTCAGAGCGATCTCACACTTCCAGATGTGGGACGCTGGGATCTCGTTTCAGGCTGAAACCAAAGCGGCTCCTCCTCCTCCAGTGGTTTTCTCCAAATCGTGTTTTTTTGAGAGCGTGTTCTTTCCTCCCATTCACTAAGCACTGCATGAAACCCCGTTCTACCCACGGGATGCTTGTTTCACCAAGTCAGGATGGAGCCAAGGGACCCAGGTCAGAGACAGTGCAGAGACACCAGGGGCCACATGCACGGTGGCCGTCCAGATGAGACAGACAAAGGGCACGTCCGTCCAGATGAGACAGACAGAGGGCACGTCCGTCCAGATGAGACAGACAGAGGGCACGTCCGTCCAGATGAGACAGACAGAGGGCATGTCCGTCCAGATGAGACAGACAGAGGGCACGTCCGTCCTAGGACAGTCGTCCCTGTGTTCTCCTCGGCTCTGCTCAGAGACCCCCGGCTAATGAGCTGCATATGTTCAAGTCACGGGAAAGAGATGCCATGGTGGGCTTCTTCTGATGCATATCTCGCGGCTTGAAAGGAGAGGCTTTGGCCCGCCCGCCGCCGTGGCGTCGGCCTGCGACATCCGTCATGTTCTTAACGGTGCCTTCTCTGTTCCCTTCCATGTGCCTGGCTGCTGGTGACCTATGGTTCTGATCTCCGCAACAGGTAAGCCTTGTCACCATTTCACGTAATAATGCCAGCCTCCCATACCCACAACACGTATGCACACTATGTCTCTGTCTCTGTCTCTCTCTCTCTCTCTCTCTCTCTCTCTCTCTCTCTCTCTCTCTCTCTCTCTCTCTCTCTCTCTCTCTCTCTCTCTCTTTGTCTCTCTCTCTCTTTGTCTCTCTCTCTCTTTGTCTCTGTCTCTCTCTCTTTGTTTCTGTCTCTCTCTCTCTCTCTCTCTCTCTGTCTCTCTCTCTCTCTCTCTCTCTCTCTGTATTGGTGATTAGGTAGAATGGCAGGCAGAGGGCTCAGTCACCCAGAAAGTCAGATAAACATCCCAGCAGCTGCCTAATTACAGTTAATAGCCAATGACAATTTTCCATGGCTCTGCTGTAGCAACCTGTTGCTTGGTGACTCCTCCCCCATTCCCATTCACACACACACACGCACGCACACACACTCGATATTGTCTTCCCACCATCCCTCCTCTCTCCCCCTCCAGGCTCCCCCGTGGCAGCTGTGGCAAGCAGCCTGTCTTCTGACACTTCTCCCTCCCTCCCTCCCTCCCTCCCTCCCTCCCTCCCTCCCTCCCTCCCTCCCTCCCTCCCTCCCTCCCTCCCTCCCTCCCTCCCTCCCTCCCTCCCTCCCTCCCTCCCTCCTGCCCTCCTCCTCCTCTCTTTTGCTGCTTTCCATTGGAGCGGGAAGGCAGTTGTTGGTTCCCTTTTTCTTCTTCTTCTTCTTGTTCTTCTTTTCTTTTTTTCTTCCCTCCAGCCCTCCTACAAAAGAAAACATTCAAGATGGGGTCCGGGAGAGGAGGCCTCATGGGGCAGTCTGACACAGACCAGACCAGCATGATTGGTCATATTCACTTCCTCTTTCCCTGCGGGGAGAACAGGACTTCTGTACTTGCAGACGACCATTTGCATCCCCACACGTATTTACATCAGTATGGATTTGAATGTCTAGGACCCTGCTGAGGCTATATCTGTCTTTGATAGTAAAAGAAATGCATTCGGATGGTTTCGTAAACGAAATTGTGGAAACAGAATGGAAAATGTAGACTCGTTTTTTCATAAATCTATAATCAAATGCCCAAATGTTCCTGGCAGTACTAGTGTAGGACGGCAAATGTGTTTCAAGGAGAGCGTCTTCCTGAGCCGTGTGCTCCGTACCTGCCTGTCTGTTCCCAGCTTATCACTCACATCCACAATCCAGCCTGTCTTTGTTGAATGTAAACATCACCGCATCCAGAAAATATGGAGCGTCCGCTCGTGATTAATGACACTCTCGACAGTCTGCTGTGTGAAAAGTAGAGAATGTTGTTTTGGGAAGATGTGGCAGTCTGTGTGGAGAGGGGAGGACTTTGCCAGGACGGTTTGCTGTGAGCGATGTTTCCTGTGGCTAGTGGGTCTGCGTCTAGTGGGTCTGCGTCTAGTGGGTCTGTGTTTAGTGGGTCTGTGTCTAGTAGGTCTGTGTTTAGTGGGTCTGTGTCTAGTTGGTCTGTGTTTAGTGGGTCTGCGTCTAGTGGGTCTGTGTTTAGTGGGTCTGTGTCTAGTTGGTCTGTGTTTAGTGGGTCTGTGTCTAGTGGGTCTGCGTCTAGTGGGTCTGCGTTTAGTGGGTCTGTGTCTAGTGGGTCTGTGTTTAGTGGGTCTGTGTCTAGTTGGTCTGTGTTTAGTGGGTCTGTGTCTAGTTGGTCTGTGTTTAGTGGGTCTGTGTTTAGTTGGTCTGTGTTTAGTGGGTCTGTGTCTAGTTGGTCTGTGTTTAGTGGGTCTGTGTCTAGTTGGTCTGTGTTTAGTGGGTCTGTGTCTAGTTGGTCTGTGTTTAGTGGGTCTGCGTCTAGTGGGTCTGCGTCTAGTGGGTCTGCGTTTAGTGGGTCTGTGTCTAGTTGGTCTGTGTTTAGTGGGTCTGCGTCTAGTGGGTCTGCGTCTAGTGGGTCTGCGTTTAGTGGGTCTGTGTTTAGTGGGTCTGTGTCTAGTAGGTCTGTGTTTAGTGGGTCTGTGTCTAGTTGGTCTGTGTTTAGTGGGTCTGTGTCTAGGGGGGATCTAGTGTCTTTGTGGGTCTGTCCTCTTGTGGAAGAAATTGGCACAGGAAATCACAATTTCTTCCACACTCTGCAGTCTCTTTCTTTCCCTTTCTTTTCTTTGTCTTTCTCCTTTTCTCTTTCTGTCAGTTTTTCCTCCTTCTCCTGGCTTTCTCTCCCTCTAGTATTAAAGTCTTGTCATTAGGTTTGTCTGTGACTCTGAAGCCCTGCCGAATGCACAGCCTTGCTGAGGCAGCTGCCAGTCACCTTCCACCTGTGTGTGTGTGTGTGTGTGTGTGTGTGTGTATGTGTGTGTTTGGGTGTGTGTGTGTGTTTGGGGTTGTTTATTAGGCTTGTTCCGGTGTGGGTAGTTTGAGTCACATGAACAAAAGTCAAATTTGACTCAAAACAAACTGCAGTGATGTTGGCATTGTAGGCTGTTTGTGTAACGGCCCATGTCAACACCAGGTGACTTGCCCCACTGAACCCTAAGACATCCCCCACTGAACATGATGATATGACTCATCGTGGTAGAAGTATACCTGTGTGATCTTTAGTCATGTATGGGGAATAGGAATGACGTCCACAGTGGCAATAAGCCAGACACTAATGACCTTATACCTTTATACCTAGTGAGGAAAGTCCCCTGTGGTCAGAATTTCGAGGCATCGGTGGCTATTAGTGTGTGTGTGTGTGTGAGTTATTATGTGTGCGTATGTGTGAGTTAGTGTGTGAACCTCAAAGTAGATCCAGGCCCACCACAGGGGACTCCCCGCGGAGCCCACAGCAACCTCCGCCCTGCGTCACCAGAGAGTCCCGGCACCTCACCACAGGGCCGCCCAGCGCACCACATCCATCGCCCTCAGTCCCCGCAGCACGTGGGGCCCTGTCTGAGGAGAACTCTCACCCCCCCCCCCCCACCTCTTCCTCTTTCCTAACCAGTGGTCTTACCTCACTACCCTGACCTCGTGAGGGGGGTCACACGCGAAAGAGTTGCCTAAGACGGGACGATGTTCAACCCTGTGCCAGTGCCATGTCCCACTGAGCTAAGCAGCCGAGCTCGATGTCGACGTCACGGGGGGGGGGGTTTCTCTTTTTGATATCGAAGGTGTGCGAAAGACGTCACCAGGGTTAAGCTGTGCCACGGCTGGCGGAACGCTGCCAAGCGCCCGGAAGGCGAAGGGGCGTTCCGGGTGCAAGCGCTCAGCAGGTGACGTCTTACCGATACGAGGGGCGGAGGAGCAATGACGTTTCCTCGACTGCAAGCTCTCCCCTCGCCCTATCGCGGAGAGTCAGTGAAAGGATGTTTTCTTCGAAGGATCCGGATGCAGAGGCAGCATGGACCCTAAAGGAAGTTGAACTTCCATATGGTTGGAGGGCTGGTCGGGTCGAAGAAGACCGCACTAACAAAGAAGACCGATCTGTCTCCGGTAGAAATGTGTGGTCTGGGGAAGGCGTGGTTTGGAGGGTCTGCAAGGCCGCTGCTTGATGTTCAGCACTTGTCATTTTCTAGCACCGTTTTTCAAAATGGAGGCCAGTGAGGAAGTGGCCGTTTGTGATTAATTGCCTTGTCAGATAAAGACAGGAAGACTCGCTGCTGCTGCTGCTGCTGCTGCTGCTGCCGCAGCTTTGTCAACCAAGAGGAGATATCTATGGAGGGCGTGAGCGGCACTGCACCGCACGTGGCAGAGGGCTGCCGTATCTCTGGAACTTCTGCTTTTTATCTTACAGCCACGGCTGCTGATTTCAGCGTGAATGTTTTTGCGGTCGAACTCGATGAAATGTGCGAGTCGCGCCCAGCAGGCACGCTTCCCCGCTCTCCGCTCCCCAGCCCAGCCGCGCCTTTTCATATTGTGTTTTCGTAACACAGGTGTTTGCATGATTTCACGTTCTTCCTGCCCTCGCGTTGCTGAGTGAAGCTGTCTGGCGCTCAGTCAGACGCCAGGTCAGAGCTGCACCTGTGGACACTGAGCTACGCAACACCAGGCCTCGCTTCAGCAACACCTGGTCCAGAGGGGGAAACCGCTGTCCATTTCTTTACGCTAATGAACACCTATTTGCATCGGTATCAGCTTAGGCAGCTCTGTAACAACTCAGCAAAAAAAAAAAAAAAAACATTGTCCTACTTTGGAGCCATTATGAGGAAAAGTGTGTAGTGCGGAAAGGCCTCTGGTTTTGTGTGTGGGCCCCCCCCCCCCCCCGTGGCTCTTGGAACGGAGAGAGAGAGAGAGAGAGAGAGAGAGAGAGAGAGAGGAGAGAGAGAGGATCACCCGAGGTGACTGCGGACGTTAAGGGCCCAGCCTCTTGAGTGATTCACCAACCTCTTTCCCAAACCACCGGGCCCGCACAAGGCCCCGACCGCTCCCATAACCAACCCTCCAATCTGCTCGCATTTTCCACATTTATTTGGAGCGATGTCCAGTTTTAGCTAACCGCCCCTGATCCAGCATCGCTCTCTCTCCTGCTGCTGGCCCCTGGACCTCCCTCTCTCTCTCCCCCTCTGCCCCTCTCTCTCCCCCTCTCTCTCCCCCTCTCTCTGTTGGCTGCTGCAGAGCCGAGGCCGAGGTATGTTGGCGGGGGTCCACGCGGCGGTCTTCGTCCACGTCCAAGAAAGCCCCCAATGCTGACTGACAGTAACGGTCAGATTGCTATGGAAGAGGGAAGGGGGGGGGGGGGGGGTCCTCCGTGGCAGTGGCGTTGCGTGTGAAGAGTTTATTTAGCGAGGAAAAAGAGAGCGAGAGAATGATTAGGGGCGGGGGGGGTGCTGGCATTGTACAGTGCAGTCGATACCTATTCATAGTGGGAGTTATGCGTAGGGAATCAGAGCTGTTAATTACGACACGAGGGATAAGAGACTTGTAGTGGTCTTTCTTTCTAGCTCCAGGGTAGAGCATGATTACTGTGACATGCGGTGGCTTTCGCCTGTCTCCCTCTCTCTCTCTCTCTCTCTCTCTCTCTGTCTCTCTCTCTCTCTCTCTGTCTCTCCCTCTCTCTCCCTCTCTCTCTCTCTCTCTCTCTCTCTCTCTCTCTCTCTCTCTGTCTCTCTCTCTCTCTCTCTCTCTGTCTCTCTCCCTCTCCCTCTCTCTCTCTCTCTCTCTCTC
The DNA here is from genome assembly GCF_054491055.1 of Hypomesus nipponensis. NCBI lineage: Eukaryota > Metazoa > Chordata > Actinopteri > Osmeriformes > Osmeridae > Hypomesus > Hypomesus nipponensis. The sequence goes on from NC_140372.1 coordinate 7,907,318, forward strand.
TCTCTCTCTCTCTCTCTCTCTCTCTGTCTCTCTCTGTCTCTCTCTCTGTCTCTGTCTCTCTCTCTCTCTTTGGCGGTGTGTATCCTTGTTGTCTGTGTGGTCCAGGGAGCGTATGGGAGCCTTCATTAGTGGGTCTGGTTTGCTGAGAGGAGTTTTACCACAGGACGGTTTGTTCAGACTCACTGCGTCGCTTACATAAACCATGGTGTTCTTGGCAAGCACATAACCATGCTAGGGGCTCCACTCCCTGTTATGTGGTGCAAAATCCATCGTTGTGTGTGTGTGCGTGAATCAGAATATAGGTGTTCATGTGTCTGTGTGTGAGTCTGCCTGTGTGTGGTTGTCAGTCAGAATGTGTGTGTGTGTGTGTGCCTGTCTGCCTGTACGTTGCTAAAGCCATAGTGTCACCCAGTCGCTATGCCCTGGCTCCAAATCCACGAGCCGTGTTTCATCTCGCCTTCTGGAAATCACATTCACTCATCAAGAAGCCGTGTTTACATAAGCGATGTCATCAGGCACGAATGTACACAGTGCCAGACACCAGCCTTCAGGTGTTTTAAACAGAGCCGGTGACAAAGAGAAGTACACCGTGTTTTGCAGGGTTACTTGTGTTACACGAGCAGGCCGTACAGAGAGCCTGGGTCGGATGAGTCATCGGGGGCCTACATGTGTGGCCCTCAAATGGGTCTGTGTGTGTGTGTCTGTGTGTGTGTGCGTGTGTCTGTGTGTGTGCCTCAGTGGGGAGTTTTTCTAGACGTCTCTGTGCCCCCACCCTCCCAGAAAGAGGAGGATGCAGGTGCCGAGATCCCCCCTCCACACAAGCCTTCTTCTTGTCTTTCTCCTTCTCTCTCCCTCCTCTTTCTCTCCCAGTTTCATGACTGGGCCAGACATGAGCTCTCCGGCAGCAGCCAAGTTCTCCAACAATGCGAGGCTTTGTGTCTACGCTGGGCTTCCAGACTCACGGGGCCTCAGCTCCACTGAGCTGTGTGTGTGTGTGTGTGTGTGTGTGCGTACAGGATCTGTGCGTGTGTTGCGACCAGCGCGATAGCCAGCGCCGTCCAGGTAGCGTTGACCGAGTGTGTGTCACGGCACAGGAGTGTAGTCCTGGCCAATGGGTTCGACTCAGTAGACAGGGCAGCGTGTGTTAAGTCATGGAATTTGCGCAGGATTTTTTGGTCGGCGGGGCGGACGGGGTTGTGTGTGTGTGTGGGTGTGTGAGAGTGAGAGGGGAGTGAGATTGTGAGCAGAGACAGCTCTGCCCGGACTCTCGCCTTCGCCTTTGCGTGAGGAGAAAGCGTGCGAACTTTCAACCCTGGCAGCCGAGGGCCGACAGGTTTTTGGGGAAAGGGAAAGCACATAGGCGCGGGTGGGTGGGTAAGGGGTGAAGAGGTGGTGGTGGTGGTGGGGGGGGGGCAGAAGAGGAGGAAAGAGAAGGGATGGGAGGGGGGTCAAGGAGAAGTGTTTGGTTACACAAGGATATGGAGTTTGGTAATGCTGCTGGGAAGCGGGGAAGCGAACGGAGGAGTGACTTGCCAAGAAAAAGAGAGGAGGGCTCCGATTTCAAACTGTTTTCCGCTTCAGCCCTGGACTGGGAGGGAGAAGGAGAGAGAGAGTTAGAGAGAGAGAGAGAGAGAGAGAGAGAGAGAGAGAGAGAGAGAGAGAGAGGGAGGGAGGGAGGGAGGGAGGGAGGGAGGGAGGGAGGGAGGGAGGGAGGGAGGGAGGGAGGGAGGGAGGGAGGGAGGGAGGGAGGGAGGGAGGTGGCAGTCTTGTGAAGGTGCGAAGATGGACAGAAAGAGAAAGAGAGTAAGGAGTGAGAGAGGGAAAGTTGGCCGCTGCGACCTACAGTATATAGCCTTGCTTTTTCTATCATGCCATGAAGTGATTAAGAATAGGAAACGACCCGCCAGTGGACTCAACAGCTGCCAAAAAGACGACATGACTGCTGAAAAATGCTGCACTGGCTTATGGAGAGTGTTGAAAGTAAACACAAGATATTAATAGCTGGAAGATAGAGGCTGAAAAACAGTTCCCTTCGATAATGGAGGCAGAGGGGGGAGGGTTTGGAGGAAATAGCAGAGGCAGACGTTCTGTTCAGTTTGACGAGGTTTGTGCGTGTTTGTGTGTGTGCGTTAACGCCTCTGCTCTGGCAGTTGGGATGGAGCCATCACTGACAGATGCCAGTGGGCAGGTTCAAGAATGTGACAGAGAAGATGGCACGGCCCACATGGGTGTGTGTGTGCGGGGGGGGGGGAGGAGCACAGGTCAAGCTGAGGAATGAGTTGCTCCATCGCCCCCCCCCCCCCTCCTCCCAGCCTTCCTTTCCTCCCTCCCTCAGTGATGACGCAAGCTCTGACTTGCTTATCTTTCACTAGCTTTGTTTCACTCTTCTTCTCTCCTTTTCTCTCCGTCTTTCTGTGCCTTTCTTTCTCTCTTATATCTCTCTCTTTCTTTCTCCCCTCTCTCTCCCTGTCTCCCTCTCTCTCTCTCTCTCTCTCTCTCTCTCTCTCTCTCTATCTCTCCCTCTCTCTATATCTCCCTCTCTCTATCTCTCCCTCTCTCTCTCTCTTTCTCTGTCTCTCTCTCTCTTTTGCTCCGTCTCTCTCTCTCTCTTTTGCTCCGTCTCTCTCTCTTTCTCTTCGTTGGCATTGGGCCGTGAAGACACATCATAGCTGTTTATTAAGATCTACTGTAAACCAACCTCCAGCGATGCCTGTTCCTGCAGACACACACACATATACGCACCCATCCACACACACACACACACACATGCGGCCAACTCTCAGAGCCCTGTTTAGACGACACATAGAGATGATCACATTTGCTGTCGGCTCTGACCGCTCACAGCATGTACCTGCTTCTTTGCATGAGTGGACATTTGAAGAGCACCCCCCCCATACCTGGCTGTAGAACACCTGGTGCCAGCTGGTTCTTACAGCATAAGAAAGTGTCTTTAGTTTGACATGGGTGGTGTTGTACATGGAAGAAGATAGGTTCAATAGACGGCCGTCTTTTCTTTCCTCTTTGGGGTCATGTCTTTAAGAACCGAAACATTGTAGGTATTTTTAATCCAGTGCAGCTTCCTCTGTGAGAGAGATAATCAGAAAATTCCTCTGAATCAAAGACAGTTAAGTGGTGTTAATATTAATGCTAACAAAGTCTCTGTCTTGGTCTCCACGTTAATGTTTACCACCGAGCAAATACCCCCCCCACCCCCAGTGGCTTATCCAACGTCCTCCCAGTTCTGGTCCTCACCTCTGAGGATTTCTCTACTACACTCCACAGTTCTGACCAAAACATGCTGTTTTCTGCTTTTCGAAACGTTTTCAAAACCAAAATTCTTTTTTGCTACTTCCCTCCAACTCGTGAACTTCCTGTCCGCAAAGTATTTTGCACAAGGCGCACGGTCAGCATGGTCACTCAGCATGTGGTGGGGTGATTTGCGGCAAGGTCACCCGTGTCCCACGGGCTGACCCCTGCGTGTCCTGGCCTGGAGACCCCGTTGAGAAGCTGCCTCCGGTCGGCCGCTGAGAGGCAACATGAATATGGACAGGATCAACAGCCGCCCATATGTGACATAGCAAGCGGACAGGGGAATGTAAACATCGAGATATCTCCCCCGTACCCTGCGCCGGCCCTCCTCTAACCTTATCTTACCGTGCGAGGGGGCAAAGGTCACCTCTGTTTGGATAACAAGTTTATTGCGTGTCTGCGTCCCAATCCGCCCCTCTCCTTCCCTCTCCTCATCCGACCCCTAAGTCTCTCTCCCCAATCTGCCTCTCTCTTTCCCTCTCCTCATCTGTCCCCTAACTCTCCCTCCCCAATTCGTCTCTCTCTTTCCCTCAATAGAATATTTGATTGAAATGATTTTCATGGCATTTTAGTTTCATTGATCAAATCCTTTGGGGTGGTGACTGATGTTCGGGCTAAGGTAGGTGTTTTTTTCCTCACAAAACCACCCTATCATCTATCAGCTCATCTTTCTCTCTCTTTACCTCTCTATCCCTTCCAGCTCTCTTTCTCAGTATCTGTCTCTTTCAAACTCTCTCATTACATTAAATTTAGTCATTTTGCAGACGCTCTTATCCAGAGCGACTTACAGTAAGTACAGGGACATTTCCTCCGAGGCAAGCAGGGTGAAGTGTCTTTCCCAAGGACACGTCATTTGACTCAGCCGGGAATCGATCTGGCAACCTTCAGATTACCAGCCCGATCCCTCACCGTTCAGCCACCTGACTCCCACCTGACTCTCTCCGTCTCTGTCTCTGTCTCTCTCTCTCTCTCTCTCTGTGTCTCTCTCTGTGTCTCTTTATCTCTCTCTCTCTCTCTTCTGTGCTTCCTCAGACAGGAAGTGTATTGTGTACACAGAACTCTCACACAGCGGTCTCGTGGTGTGAAGTTGAGTTCAGGCGCCTACTGGAGCCCGTCTGGCGGTTGCCACAGTACCACCAAATACTGCTAATGGTAAAGATTGCGCCAGAGGTTTGATAACAAACCACTGAGGCTTTCCTTGTGTGACCCTTTCGGTGACTTTGACGGTCATGGCCGAGCTAGAAAGCTTGCCAGTGCTAGACATGGCTGTCCCTGTGCTCCGAGCCTGTGTGTCTTTATGACGAGGCCCATAGATAGTTCCTGCTGCCTGATACTGACACACTGCATGCTACAGCCATGTTGGTCCAGCCACTGCGCTCCTACACTGATGTGTTAATGACTTCTCTCAAGAAATCCAATCTTTACCAAGTGTGTGTGTGTACTGGTGTGTGTGTGTGTGTGTGTACTGGTGTGTGAGTGTACTGGTGTGTGTGTGTGTGTACTGGTGTGTGAGTGTACTGGTGTGTGTGCGTGTGCACATGGCGACAGATGCAATCGAGTGAAAAACAAAGCCCTAAGGTGTGACAGACCAGGAAAAGCCTGCTGTCAGTGCAGTCCCTACACGTGTGTGTGTGTGTGTGTGTGTGTGTGGGGGGGGGCAGGAAAACTCCTGACAGATGCTGGATTTATAGACGTCCCCCAGGCCGTTAGACCCACACCTGGCGAGAGCACCACAGGAAACATCAGCGGCATATCCCCTTTGGACTGCACCCAGCTCCAGGGTTGACACAGCCAGGAGACATACAGGCTCCTAGCTGAGCTCCAGCTGCAGGCGGCCCCATGGGTATCAGACCCACCGCTACCCTGCCCGCGGCCTCGCCAGACCCACACAAGACACTGGTGTAGCGCAGCGTCATGTTAGCGGTACGCCCCTCTGAAGTGAAATCCTTCTACAGACAGCGGTAGTGCGTCTCCCAGCTCTCTTCATCAGGACTGGGAACCCTAGCCAAGCACACTGTACTGGCTGAGCTCGAGGGCTTAGTATGCTGAGGTGCGTTCGTGTGCGATCACGTCGCGCGAACACGTCTCCGACTGTCTACGGGCCTCCTGTCACTGAGGTCTGCTTGGGTCTGCTCCAGCGGCTGTGTGTCGGGTTAGGGGGCCTTTGCAGGAGAGAGCGTTCAGGGTCCGTGGAGAGACACCAGGCTGTGCTCCGCATGCTAGGACCTGCCCCTCTTCACAGAGAGAGAGAGAGAGAGAGGGAGGGAGAGAGAGAGAGAGACAAGGAGAGAGAGAGAGAGAGGGGGGGGGGGAGAGAGGGTGACGCAGCGCTCGCCGGCCAAACCAGGAGGACGCCGGAGGGGAACAATGGCTCCATTCAGATCTTGGGTTTCAAAGTCTCAAGAAGGGGGGGGGGGGGGGGGGGGGGGGGGGGGGGAGTAGGGGTGTGTGTGTGGGGGGGCACTAGAAAGGAGGGTTGGTAAGAGGAGTGAAGGGGCGGGTACACACAGAGCAACACAGTCAGAGGCTATGGTGGAGGGGGGGGGGGTTATATCATGTACAGTAGAGTTTGCGAGGGCGTGTATAAGAGTCCAAGCCCGCAACAGGGGAGCCCCTAGTGGCTGAGCATGGCGGTCACCTCAGAGACCCAGAGAGCGATACAAGCCTGGAGCCTCGCTTGTTTTAGAAGGGGGGATGTGGGACGGGGTGGGGGGGTCGGGGGCTGTTGCTGGGGCCCAGCTGGTCCTGATTACACTCAGAAGGTAGGCAGTGTGAGATGAAAGAGCCCGTTTTTGCAACATCAGAATGTTGAAACAGCGGAGTTCCCAGGGTGTTCACAGTGAGCCCACCCCAACCCACACCACCACCCCAACCACCACCACCACCCTACCCCACACCACCACCCTAACCACCACCACCACCCCAACAACCACCACCCTAACAACCACCACCACCCTAACCACCACCACCCTAACCACCACCACCCCAACCACCACCACCCCAACCCACACCACCACCACCCCAACCACCACCACCCTAACCACCACCACCCTAACCACCACCACCCCAACCACCACCACCCCAACCCACACCACCACCACCCCAACCACCACCACCCTAACCACCACCACCCTAACCACCACCACCCCAACCCACACCACCACCACCCCAACCACCACCACCCCAACCACCACCACCCCAACCCACACCACCACCACCCCAACCACCACCACCACCACCACACCACCATCACCTTCTCTCCTGTTCCCTCCTCCCTCTCCTACTCCCCCGCTTTTCCCCACTCCCCCCTATGAATGTGTGCCCAGCAAATGGAAACAGCTCTGAGAGAGAGAAGGAGAGAGAGAAAGAGAGAGAGAGAGAGAGAGAGAGAAAGAGAGAGAGAGAGAGAGAGAGAGGGATTGGCCTCATTGGCTTTGTCTTGCGTAGGGAGTTGTCGTGCCTCGGACGGTCTGGTTGAAATGGGAGAGTGAAAAAAATCAAACACCTCTGTTGTGTTTTGCTGTAAATCAGGTTAACCGCGGACCAGAGCGTGCCATGAGAGGAATAAAAGACGTTTTGGCCGCGCAGAGGAGAGAAAAACTCCCCGCATGTCAGAGGGCCGTGTGATTAAACACAGCGAAAACACTGCTGATACATCAAGTCGTTATTTAGCCTACATGTTTATACATCCCACACATTACTCACTCTCTCTTTCTCTATCGGTGTCAACCTCTCTCTACCTCTGTCTATATCTTTCCATCTGCCTCTTCCTCTCCTTCCCTCTCTCTGCCGCCTCCTCTCTCTATCGCTCTCTCTGTCTATCTCTCTCTCTCTGTCTCTATCTCTCTCTTTCAATCTTGCTCTCACCTTTTCTTTGTCTATTTATCTCGACAGTATCTCTCCCTCTCTCTCTGTATTTTACCCACACCGCCCTGCTCTATCAATCTCTAGTGCCGAACGAGACACGAAAAATTACTGAAAAATGTGTGAAAAAGGTGCTTTCCTGCTCATGGAAAGAGGTAGTGGAGACGAGGTGGTGGTTGTTGTGCCAGCTCTGTTGTTTCAACAGCGCGCTCTGCCCTTCTGCCTCTCCTTCTGCCTCTCTTCTGCCTCTCTTCTGCCTCTCTTCTGCCTCTCTTCTGCCTCTCCTTCTGCCTCTCTTCTGCCTCTCTTCTGCCTCTCTTCTGCCTCCCTTCTGCCTCTCCTTCCGCCTCTCTTCTGCCTCTCTTCTGCCTCTCTTCTGCCTCTCTTCTGCCTCTCTTCTGCCTCTGCTTCTCAGAAGTCCTCCCTTTCACACTGGAAGCACTATCGGACGATTTGTTTGCTCATGAAATTTATGAAGTTCTTTATGTTTAGGGCCGTTGGGAGGGAGCCATTTGCAGTGAGCACCATTTACAGACACACAGGGAGAGGGGGGGGGGGGGGGGGGGGGGCGGGAGACGAGAAAAGAAAATACTGGGAAGTGGTCCAGTTTGTTAGCTAATGGGGTTCAGGTGCTGTCAAGGATGCAGTCTCGCTCTGCACGCGATGGTCATTAACCAGCAGGCCAAACAAGAGCGGAGTAGGCTTCCCCTCTCTCTCTCTCTCTCTCGCTCTCTCTCTCTTCTATCTCCTCTCTTCTTTCTCCACCTCTCTCCCTCTCTCTCCCTCTCTCTCCCTCTCTCTCCCCTCTTCCTCTCCCGGCGGAAGAGCGGGGTATGAATCATGGCTCCGTGGCTCCATGTCTGGGAAGTATCAGCCGCTGGAGAGGATGAGCTGGTCACACGGCAGCCCTGTGTGTGTTCCAGCTGAGCGGACGACAGGCTGGGGGGAGAGACAGCAGGAGAACCCAAGTCATGGCTGAAGGTTATTTGTATCCTCTCCCTGTCATGGTGGCCCGTGTGTGGGGCGATGTAAATCACGAACACACAAGCAAGGGGTTCGTTCATGCGCCCGCCTGTGCAAAACACACACATATATGTGTGGGTGTGTGTGTCTGCCTGCTCCGGTTTGAGACAGAGTCTGTGAGACAGTGCGAAAATGATGCAGGATGTTGAATGGTCTGTAGAATGGAGGAGCTGGCTCACTGCAGCCCTCTCAGAGACCCACTTTGACACCCGTGTCCAGTTCAGTAACTAGCCTGGCAGAATAGGTTCCCCAGCTGCTTTTGGAGAGTGCGTCGAAGGGCCCGCACACGCACACGACAGCTTAGGATCCGAAAGGTCGAAACGTTAAGTTGAAAGTGAAGGATGCCAATTATAAGGGCCTCTTCTAATCTGGGTCCCCCTCATTAGACAGAGTGCTCCTTCAAGAGAGGTCAAAGGTCAGGGGGCCATCGCCGATCAACACAGCGGACGACTGCGCCCGGGCGCTGTCTCTAACAGCGAGCCGCTCGCCATCCGCGTGGTCACGCGGCGCGATCCGACCTGGGGGGGGATCCTCATCAGAAGTGTCTCAGTCCTCTCCTCCAGACTCAGAGGGGGGGGGGGGGGGGGGGGATGTCACACACCACTAGGCGTTATCTGACCGGCCAAGTGCTCATTTTGCAGTCGCTGTCTGTTGTTCTCGTCCGCCCTCACCACCCCCTCCTCCCCAGCCAGCCCTGGGCTCGTTCAGACTGGGAGGCTCGTCGCCGCTGGCTCCGTCTGAGTGTGGAGGTTGGGGCCTCCTCTTGCTGAACCCTCTCCTTGACTTTTGTTCTCTTTCTTCGTCTCACTAACTGTCTCTATCTGCCCATTAAGATGACCCCCCCCCCCTCCCCTCCAATTGAACTCCAACATTTGTGTCCTGTGGGAAGGTATTCGAGGGGGTTGTTGGACTGAAACCGAGTCCCTTTTGGGGTGTTTTCATCTTGGCTCCCTCCCAGTTTGCGATGCAGAAGGCTCGATAAGCCGCAGAGGCTCCAGAAATAGCCGCAACCGTCTGTGTTCACAAAACAGGAAGTGTGCGTGCGCCCCACCCTGCTTGTGGCCTGGCCTGCAGCACCTCAGATACAGGCCTGCACTGCTCTCCCCTGTTCTGCTCTGCGCTACTCTGCCCTGCCCTGCTCTCGTCTGATCTGCTCTGCTTTACTCTGCTCCTCCCTGTTCTGCTCTGCTCTGTTCTGCAGTCGCTGGCCCTGCCATGGAGCACGCGGTTCAAACCATCTTTTCCCAGTGCTCATCACACTGTGTGGTGAGACAGTGGGTTCATGTTCGAAGCCATGACGCTCTGTCCCTCTTCCTCTCGTGCTCACAGCTCACACCCTTGCCCCGTGACAGGGCACCCCTCCTTCCCTCCCTCCCGCACACACACACACACACACACACACACACACACACACAAGCCTGCCGTGGACCCAGCCCCACACAGCTGAGCAGCATGCTGGTTTGATTTAGAATGTGCAGTGTTAAAGCCCTGTCTTTTCTCCTGCTGTACTGGAGTGCTGAGGTGAGCTGGGGGGGGGCACAGTAGGCGTCTGTGTCCCCGACGGGTGGGGTGGGGGGTTGGGGTTGTCCGGAACAAGGCTTCCCTTGTATTCAGGCTGGAACCTGGGATATGACCTTGTCTGGAGCAGCCAGTCAGCTACAGTAGTCTCTCCCCCCCCCCCCCCCCCCATACTCACAGACAGCACAGAGGAGGAGAGAGAAGGTTAGAAGGGCTCCTGGTTTCCGGGAGGTTTTGGTGGGCTTTGGGACGTGTCACAGACAGACTGTCCGCTCCCTCCTCATGCATAGATCTGTTGAGCTGAAACACTAGCATGGCGGTGGAGGCCTCTCTCTGATCCTGACCCCCTCACAACGAGACATCTTCTGGAAATCAGGCCGACGGAACAGAAATAGCTTTTCCGGCAATCACAAAATAACAATTGGCTTTGTTTCTGCAAACACAGTTGGTCCCCTGCTCGTTGGGCCCCGCCAAAATAGATCAGAGGCCCAGCCCGGGCCCAGCTGGAGGACCTCTCTGATGGCTGCTTATTATGGGCTGGAGGAGAGCGTGTGCATTCTGAAAGACTTTCATAACATTTGAGTGTAGTCAGAGGTCCTTCCACAGTGTGTGTGTGTGTGTGTGTGTGTGGGTGTGTGTGTGTGTGTGTGTGTGTGTGTGTGTGTGTGTGTGTGTGTGTGTGTGTGTGTGCGTGCGTGCGTGTGTGTGTGTGTGTGAGTGTGTGTGTGTGTGTGTCTGTGTCTGTGTGTGTGTGTGTGTGTGTGTGGATTGTTCTAGATACCAGGGAAGTGGATGGGGGGGTCTTGATGTATAATCATTTCCAAATGAACACGGGGATTCGCGAGACACACACATGCGTACACACAAACAAACAAAGGCACACAAAGCCCGGATGGTTGGGAGAAGTGTGCGGTTTCGGGGGCCATTTCATGCCTTGGCAGAGGACACGACAGCAGGGCAGCCGAGTGTTTGCGTGTTCGTGCCTCATAAGAAGCCCTGTTCCCTCCCTCTCTGTGTTTCAGCCACCATGAAGAAAAACAGCTCCATGTGGGGAGGGAACGGACAGACCAACCTGGCAACCACGGCCACCTCCTTGGACGGAGTCAACTTCTCTGAGGGGGATCTCCTGTTGCAGGTACAGTAAGTGTGTGTGCGTGTGTGTGTGTGTGGAAGCCTGTCTTTCAATGCTTGCAGTATGAGCAGACCGTGTGTGTGTGTGTGTGTGTGTGAGCACACATGTGTGAGTGTGTGTACACGTGTGTGTCCGTAACTGTGCCCAGAGGGATACACCCGAGGGAGAGGAAGCAAGGCGAGGCAGGTTTCAACCTGCTCGCTCAGTCCTCCACATGGAAAGACAAAAACTGTAGTCCCACCCCTGTTAAGTTCAGGATCAACACACGGCACTGCCATCTCATTCACGCGTTTGATTGGCTGGAGCGGCGACGCGGCGCTTTGTTAGGATAGAAACCACACGGGCCCTCCCTCTGCTCCACACGGCTTCCGGGTTTGACGGACTCCGTTGCCTTCCCACAATGCATCAGTGCATGTCCATCTTCTTCTGTGTCTTTTCTGTTGGTCTGACAGGGTGTAGGAGACTGGAAGATAACGATCTTCTCCAGGGAGTCTGTGCATGCACGCACGCGCACAACACACACACATATAAATACAGTCCATTGACCCGTTAGTGTTCAAGAGCCTTCAGCGTAATGAGAGATGGCGCTAGTCTGATTCACGTCTGATTCGCCGGCCTTGATAATTCGTTCATGGCAGGCTGTTTGTCGATGGGGACCATGGGACACACAGAGACACACTTGTGCCCTCCCAGCCGTGGTGACGACACAGCCGTCTGGCTAGACACTGAGACACTGAAACATTTCACATCCAGCTTAAATTGTCAATTTCATGCGTTGAGTGAACGTGTGAAATGTATTTTTCACTCGTGAAAAGAACTTTCAAACGTGTTGTGGAGCCAAGATATTATCATCTGGCCTATATTCTTCAGATGTGTGGGCCTGTTTCTGTGTGAATGGTGAATAGTGTGTGTGTGCGTGTGTGCGTGTGTGTGTGTGTGCGTGTGTGTGTGTGTGTGGAGGTCCATTGTTTACGAGGCCCAGATCCTGTGCGTGACTAGCAGCTGTCTTCTGTCCGAGCGCTGTGGTCATGTTTAACACCTGAACAAAGCCACGGCTAATTGCATGGGATGTTTACCCCAAACCTTCACCTCAAAGCACCTCAAAACACACCGCCGCACACCGCCGCACACATTCAAACAGGCACACTCAATGAAGGCAGCGTCCCGTGCAACGCGGATCAGATCTGGGATGTCCAGCCAGCCCAGCGGTCAGACATCTGAGCTGGTCCTTCTCTTTGTGTCCTGCAGGCCCTGAACGGCTTTGTCCTGGCGGTCACGGCAGAGGGCTATGTCTTCTACTCCTCTCCCACCATCCAGGACTACCTCGGCTTCCACCAGGTGAGCCGCGGGGGGCCGTGCCCCCCTCCCCCGCACACACACCCACCCCGACACTGTGACATTTATGGTCTTCAGGCCCCAGGACAATTGTGGACGGTTAACCCAGGAATGGTTGAGAGAAATGTGTTTACGAATAAAAGGTTAGGTATTTTCCCATGAGTTGTACAAGTTGTTGAGCAACTGTTGTTGAAACGGTTTAAACCTGCCTGTCTCCTGACACAGTTCTAGCATTGTCTGTCTTCAGAATGCCTGTGTGTGTGTGTGTGTGCGCGCGCGTGCATGACAGTACACACACTACACCCGACCACCTCCACCGCGGACCATCCAGCCTCAGAATATCAAGTTCAATTAGGACCTAAATCAGGCAGCGGGAGGTGTCCTGTTTCCTGGAAGCCCCTCCCCTCCCCTGCAGGCTGCAGCTGCCTCCTCCTCAGCTGTTTTCCCTCAGCCTGTTCACACCCCGGCCCCGGCTCCATGGCAACGGGCTGACGAGCGCCCGGTGCCAGTGTTTGCCTGCAGCGTTGTTGTCGTACAGCTTGTACGACCCGGCTCACACCGTGCCAACTCGGAGCAGCCGTGTCCCCGGGACAAGCAGCTCTCAAACCCCCAGTACCCCTCCAGGCATAGACCCGACGGAGTGTGAGATGAAGCCCACTGTTTTAGTCATGCACTTGGTACTGCGGGACTAGACTTTACACTGTGGGTGGTCCTGTATGGGCAGAAGAGGGGGTTGGGGGGGGAAAGATGCTGGTCCAATTAGGTCTGGATCGTTCGTGTCAAGCCGGAGGAAAAGAAGCAGGCATCGTGTTGTGAATCGAGAGGTGTGCGTGCGTGTGTGCGCCCGAGTACACGTGTGTGTGTGCGTGCTCACCCCAGGCACTTCTCTCCCCATCGCAGACATATTTCTCCAGACCGCATTTTGAATGGATGTGTTTACACGTCAAAAGTTCAGACTCAAAGCGATGGGCCTGGTGCACACACGAGCTAGCACACAGCGGGGCCTCGAGCGCTGGTTCTGACGGGGCCCAGGGGGAAGGAGAGAACCACATCACATCGACACCGCTCCGACACGCACAGGGTTCCTGAGGTGAGACGTCTGAGTCATGCGGGTAAAAAAAAGGCGCGTGGCGTGAGTCTCTGTCAGCCCACAGGACCCAGAAGCACTCATCACCCTCTGGGTGACACTGGGCATGACCGGGCCAGGGGCCCTGAGACCTGCCCTACACAGCAGGAGGCTGAGCCTCACACACACACACACACACACACACACACAGTATATTCTGTCCTGCAACCTTGACATATTTGGCTTTGTCGCACATTTACACCTCAGCATTGCACTTGTAGAGAAAGAGGCGCAGTGTTCTCGGTTTGAGCTGCAGACGAACGCAGCACACGTATCACGCTCCCCACATGTCCCCCTCACCAGTGTACTGAGTGTGCTCTGTACGGTCAAATATACAGCCAACCTGCCAGGTCACAGCAATCAGCATGTGTGACAAGATAAATAGATCTACTATACAGACTGAGCACAGAACAGATGCAGGACACACATCCAGAGGGTGCGATCGGCCTAAAATCCCCCCCCCCCCCCCAAATTCCAGAAAGTGTCGACCGCTTATCAGGGCCGTGTCTCCGGAACCCCCCGGGCTGAGGGGATCGTTAGCGTCGGGTCAGCGCTGGGAGGAGCCCTGTTAGTGTAAACAGCGTGTTCCCTGTATCATGTCACGTGTCGACCTCTCCCTGAAACAGACGCCTGCACAGTGACCCGCCGTGGAGGAGGGCGGGGCCCTCAGATCTCCATGCTCACACGGGTGTCTTGTGTTGCCAAGAGTCGCTCTCCAGGGTGCACCAGCACCACACCCACCTGGGTTTCTCACAGCGCGACGCCCGGCGCAACACAAATGATCCCCCTGGCCCGCTAGATCTGGACTCGGCGTGGTCCGCCCCGTCTGTGTGCTCAGCGGTGTTGACACAGCCTTTGTGCAGTCTTGTTAGCCGGTCAACTGCGTGAGGTCCGCTCGGCCCTGCCCCCTCCGCCTCACACGTCTCCACCTCCGTCTGCCAGCTTGTGTGAGCACACACACGAGCAGGTATGGCCCTGTACGTTTGCCGTGACCTCGTTTCCTCCGGTCCTCCGGAGGACCATGGAAGCCCGCTCACACTTGGACTGTGAGTCTACACTTCTGCAATGCAAACAACGGCGCGCTGTCCACTCTCACTCACTGAAGACGAGAACATCCCCTCGGGAGAGAGGTAGAGAGGGTCATCAACCCCGCCCTAACCCTCCTCCTCCCCAGCCAATACGGCGCTGAGCCTTTAGCTCGCCTGACCAGTAGAGGGCAGTGTGAACCTGTTACGTAAAGACCACTGTTGTTTACATGACCTGGTCTTATTTGAAGTCAGTGCTTTTTGTTCTCGCCATCGTCCCTTGAACCACTGATCTCATAGGACAGACATCACTGGTAACAGTTGTGTAGATGAACACATTTTGATTGAATCAATCGCCTCATGAATGGATGGATGGGTTAATGGAAGTGCTTACGGTGTTGTATGTTTACAGAAAGCAGGACTGGTGTTTCTGGCAGTTCATCCACCTCATGTCTAAACCTCTGTAGATTAGCACCACTGTAGAAATGGTATCCTCATCATCCTCACGGCCCCCTTCGCACCCTGACGCCTGGTGTTCCAACCTCTCTGTGCTTCTGTCTGTCTTGATCTCTCCTCTCAGTCGGACGTGGTTCACCAGAGTGTCTTTGAGCTGATCCACACGGACGACAGAGCCATATTCAGGAGGGAGCTGCACTTCGCCCTCAACCCCAATCAGTTTGAGGGGGAGCAGGGCTCAGAGGGTGAGCCCACCTCCGTCCAGACTCCCTGGACTCACGGCTGCACACGTCACGCATCCCTGACTGCCGTCATGTCTTCTGCCCAACTTTTGATGTGTGCAAACTGTGTTCTGTTCTGTGAAAGGCTGCAAGGTGTAATCCTCTTGTGTGTGTGTGCGTGTGTGTGTGTGTGTGTGTGTGTGTGTGTGTGTGTGTGTGTGTGTGTGTGTGTGTGTGTGTGTGTGTGCGTGTGCGTGTGTGTGTGCGTGTGCGTGCTTGCATGCGTGTGTGTGTGTGTGTGCGTTTTCAGTAGCCACACAGAGCAACAGCAGTGACATCACCAGCAACATTGTGAGCTACAACCCTGACCAGCTTCCTCCTGAGAACTCCTCCTTCCTGGAGAGAAGCTTCGTCTGTCGCTTCCGCTGTCTCCTAGACAACTCCTCGGGCTTCCTGGTAAACACACTTCGGAGAAGTATCTCTCCGACATAAACATGTCCACATGAATTAGAATGTGCTTGAATAATATGACTATAATAATATAATATTTATTACTCAGTGAACTGGACTGTATATTGCGGAGAGTGAAAATACAGGTTCACGACACGAGTGATTTGATCGTAGTTGTTCACGCGCAGGAAGAAGCCCCTCTAATGTGGGTGTGGTGTGTGCTCTGTGTACGCAGGCCCTAAACTTCCATGGGCGTCTGAAGTACCTCCATGGCCAGACCAAGGTGTCAGAGGACGGGACCATAAGCCACCCCCAGCTGGCCTTGTTTGTCATCGCCACCCCGCTCCAGCCCCCCTCCATCCTGGAGATCAGGGCCAAGACTCTGCTCTTCCAGTCCAAGCACAAGCTGGACTTCTCACCCCTGGGCATAGACACCAGGTTGAGATGCTTACTGAGACACACTGGGCCGAAAAGATTCCCTTTTATAGACATTTGTTGCAAACAACTGTGTTCTTTTTGTCCCTGTGTCTCTGCCAGGGGGAAGGTGGTCCTGGGCTACAGTGAGATAGAGCTGTGCATGCGTGGCTCAGGATACCAGTTCATCCACGCAGCTGACATGATGTACTGTGCAGACAACCATGTGAAAAGTAAGCACGGCGGTCGGCTTAGAAATCGAGACCCCGTCTGACGTCAACGAACGGCAAGTTGGTTGTTTGGGAGTTAACGGTTTGCCTCTGTGTTATTTGTCCTCCCCAATCCACCAGTGATCAAGACAGGGGAGAGCGGCCTCACCGTGTTCCGACTGCTGACCAAAGGGGGGACGTGGGTGTGGGTTCAGGCCAACGCCCGGCTGGTTTACAAGAACGGCAGGCCCGACTTCATAATAGCCCGACAGAGAGCTCTGACGTAAGTGGAGGGGTTGCCACCCAATCGGAACGCGCACACCGTTTTCCCCGAGGCAGCGCCGTGGCGTGGCACTGTACGTGGTGACTAACCGATTCCTGCTCCCTCCAGAAATGAAGAAGGCGAGGAGCATCTCCGTGTCAGACGACTGCAGCTGCCCTTTAACTTTGCCACGGGTGAGGGAGTTCTGTACGAGGTGGGCCCCTCCCTGGACATCGCAGACATCCCTACTCAGTGCAAAGCCCCCAAGATCAGGAAGGTGGTGGTGGAGGACTTGTCTCTGGACCCCAGCTCTCTCCTGGCCTCCCTCCTCCAGCAGGACCAGTCCTTCTACCGGCCAACCAGCGATCCCAACTCCATGTCCACCCTCAACGATGTGGCGTTCAAGGACAGCCACGCTCTCACCAGCGTGCCCGGAGACGCCTGGCAGCATCCGCCGGCCAAGCCCAGCGCCCTGCTGAAGGAGGAGGCCACCCTCCAGGACATGATGGAGACCCTGCAGCAGATCATCGGGGACGAGAGCGTGTGCTCCACCTTGGACGTGGACCCCGTGGAGCTGAAGGACTGGGAGAACACCCTGCTGAAGGTGAACACCATGAATGCCAACAGCTGTGACCTCCCCGACGACCTCAACGAAATCCTCAGCAATGACATATTTTCCTACGTGGAGGATCACCTCCTCCAGGCGAGTGGCCTTCAAAGGCCTGATCAGCTCCCCTCTCCAGGGGGCCTTGGAAACCCTCTCTTGGAGCCACTATCCTGCCTCCCCATCATGGATCTGCAGCCTTCGCTGCTACCTGGGAACCAGAACTTCAACTGGACCATGGAGCCACAGAGCCAGGTCCTGGGGAACAGAGGGCCTGGTCCTATTGGGGGCACAATGAAGCTGACACACATTGGTCCCCATGTGGGCTCTGGGGCTCTGAACGGCCCCCTTCAGCCGACAGCCACAAACAGCACTTTCCCCCTGTCACTGGGAGGAGTTGACCCTCGGCTCAACACTCCTAACAGCCTGGGGCTGAAGACCCAAGCAGGGTTCAACCCTGCCCTGGAGGGGTCATGTTCCCGGATCCAAAACACACTTATGCCGGACCTCCAGGCCTCCCAGGTTCAGTCCAGCTCTCCGTGGCAGAACGGTCTCGGTTCTGGTTCTCTGAGGCAGATGCAGCCAGGCTCTCAAACCACTGGTAGGCAGCTCCACCCGAGTGCAGTGACTGTTCCAATTCAGAACTTTGTGCAGCAGGGAGTACCTACTCAAGCAATGGGCTTTCAGAACTCTGGGAAGCAATCAAATCACCTTGGCCCCTGTCAGGAAAACCAATGGATGCCATCTATCTCCAAATCAGCCATGTTGGAAACGTACGGCCAGAGTATTTCAAGTCAGCAGGATATAATTGTCGATCCTTTATCCAGAGCTAACTGCTTTCAAGAGAATGTTTCCCTTCAGACCCAGAACAGCATGAATCAAAGACAGTCTTGGCAGCAACAGCAAGAACAACAACGGCAGCTGCAGCAGCCAGAGCAGCTGCCCATATCGTTACAAAACGGACACAAAGCCATGGACGGACGTTTTAACAAGGTGCCTGAATTCCAAAGAGACTCCCTTCCGGGACGGGTTCCCCAGAACTCTCAGCACTACCAGGCCATGTACCAGGCTCAAATGCACCCCAGTGTGGCTTTCTCTCCTCTGGAAGATTTAGGGACCCAGTCTCTGTTTCCTTCCAACAGCTGTATGTTCCAGAGCCAGCCCCCAGTCCCTGTCAACAAAGTGCACGGAAGTAACACAGGCCTGGGCTCCTTGGGCCCTTCCTGTCAGAGGATGAAGGCCCCCGAAAGCCAGAGCTCCTCGCAGGCATCCTGTTACTTCCAGAGGAACCCCAACCCTGGTGGTCCCGCAGCGGAAACGTCCGCCGGCCCTCAGGAAGACACCGCCATCAACCCCTTGTCCTGTCCGCTGACACCAGGCCTCCCCACAGACAGCCTGCTGTCTCAACAGCACTACCTCAACTGCAACCCGCACACACAGGTAACAGCACGGACACACCGGACTTACACACAGGGTCACATGCTCTCAGGCTACGTTCACACTGCAAGCCTTGATGCTCAATTCCCATTGATTCATTAGACACCCGACATTCCTTCTGCCAGCGCGGAATTGTGACGAATGTCAATCATGGGGGATGTAAAAGTCGCACAAGTTCCGATTTGACTGTTTAGCCTGAGACCGCATCGCCAAATATCAGACCTGTACCCGATTTAAAACCACATATGAAAGTGGCCCAAATCTGTTTTGAAAAGGTCAAATTCAATGCCCTTTGGGCTGTTCACGCTGTCGTCAAAGTAACAGACCTGTGTCACATATAAGGAAACAGGATTTGGGGCCACATTCAGCTGCAGTGTCAAGGTAGCCTCAGATGAGTGCTAAGGAGCTATGAATGAGCCTTATTTGGATGTATGCCTTACTGCTTACCTCAGACCTGGGTCGGCCACATAGATTAAGTACTTGAAAGTAGAAGGTAATTAAGGTGCATTTGATGTGTCTCACACTTGGCTCTTATGAGCCTGCCCTATTGGTTTATTTCCAGGTAAAGTAGGCCTAAATCAAGGGTGCGCTCAAATTTGACAGTGTTAACAAATATCCATTGACGCTGGTTTGGCTTGTATTACATACAAGTTGCAACAAACATTGTAGGACATCATTGTATTATCACTCTCTTAGGAATAGTTATATTTTAAGTCAAAGCACTTACATTACAGTACACTAATGCCGTAGCTTTACATTGTATTGTTTTTCCTGAATCTCTCTGTTTGGTGTTCCTTTTCCCAGATCAAGAGTAGTCCAATGGAGGAAAATGGGTTGTTTCCCCTTCCAACTTTGCCAAGTCAAACTACATATTTCTCAGAGAACAGTCAAACGAACTGCTGTGACTTCTAGGTAGGAATAGCATGTCTAGCAGCGGACAGAGAGAGGCTCTCATCTTTAAACCCGGACAGACGCAGACTGAAAACTTGGTCCCCACCAGGAAGCCTTGCCTTGAGGGCGAGGAGAGAGACCACAACTGTTCTTCTCTCTGCATACTTAAGTCCCACATCTGGAAACAGCTTCAAAGAAAAGGAACTTGGACACCAGAAGACATCATGTTCTTGCACCAAATTTCACTGGAGTTTTCCCTTGTCTCCTCAAACCCAGTGGAGGATTAACCCCGACAGTGCTCTTAACCAAACCAAATGATCCATTGTTCTGATTTGTCTGCTCGTTGGACATTGATTCATTTACTGGTGTTAGTACATCAGTTTTTGGAAAAGTCATGTTATAGGTTTCAGTTTAAGGAAAGGTAATGTGAACAGTTTTTATTGACCAACAACAGGTGAGATTATGAAGTAACAGTGATAAAAGTTTTGGTGCAACAAGTCAGGCAGGATTCTATCTGCTTTCAGAAAAAAATCTGGATTCTATTCAGGCAAAGTAAAGAGGAATACTTGTATCTGAAACAATATAATTGTTCATGCATCTGTATAGGATTGTAAAACATAGATGAGATTAAGAAATGTAAAAATGGAGAGGATACGAACCGTATGTATAGATGTTACATACTTTGTATGAAGGCAGGCATTCCCCACAATTACAATTGGGTTAGTAAGTGTGATAACTTGCAGATTCTTGCAGTAATCTGAAGGAAAGTTGAAAAGATTCATTTTTTCTTAAAATAGATTTCATCATACGTTTCATGTCTTGGACCACCTGGATCCTTGTCACATGTGACAGAAATGCAATTTTTGAAATTGTATTATGAGTACTCAGAATGTCATGATAAAAAATAACAGCTCTTTTTTTTCTTTGTTTTTGTTTGAAATTGCATATTTTATATTTTTATAAGCATTTAATCAAAAAAAGAATTTTGAGCCAGTTGTGTCCTGTTATTTTAAAGTGCCTGTGTACACCATCTGTATTTGTTTGTGCTTCTGTTCGGTAGAAAAAGAAAAAGAAAACAGAAGGAGTGAGGTGCCTAACTGACCCATTAGAGTTCCAGTAACCAGTTGAAGAGATTTAAGTTGGAGATTCTAGTCGATTTGAGATACTGCTCAACATATAGGCCATTAAATGGTAATTTCTTTCTTGATACAAGCTGTTTTGTTTGATATGTTTCATTTCAGACAGATTGCCAAATTGCCAAAGCATAGGATTGATGTTTTATTTGTTGTAGCAATGCTGTCAGTATAATGAACTATAATGTAGCATTAGTCACACAGAAATAATATAAGACAAACAAATAAGAACGAACCACTACTCAGAATAAGATGTAGATTTTTCTCTCCGATACCAAATTGGGAAAATGTTTTACTTTGTTGTCACTTCTGTGATTCATTTATTGCCTGTTTTGTTGAAAGGTGGTGTGAAAACCCACCCTGATTATACAAGGAAGTGATCTACAAGTAAGGCAGCTACTCTGACTCGTCAGCAAATTCAGCATCAATTAAATATATTCAGGTTGATAATGAGTTTAGAGAAACGTTAGACAGGGCAGGGAACTGAAACCACATGACATTTTCTTTAGTCATGTGGAATGGGGATACCAAGTGCCTTAGACTTGTTTAATGTTGAAATAAGACATGAAACATAATTAGTTTGTACTATATTTTTTTTAATAGTTCCTATGTTTGGACACAGTTCCAAGTGGGAAAGCTCTACTTTTGATTAATATAATTTGTCCACTGGTGTGGATAGATTTGTGAAATCTGTCACAGTGCCAATTTTCAAAGTGTAGTGTTACATTTTCCTGCCTGCAGACTTTTGAACACCTGAAGCACTAGTTACATTACATATATTAATTTCATCCTCCGGAATCGAGATAATATGCAGTATAAATGTATTGTGTATATTGTTATTCATTTGTTATTTTTATGTCACATGGCCTTTACAAGCCATTCACACCTGTCATGTACTTTTGTATATTTCCTGCACAACGTGTGTCTTTAAAACATTCTTGTATGTCTCTTTAGTATGATTAAGTTAATTATTACATTTATTCATTTAGCGGACAATTATTGCTTTTGTTGTATTTTGCTTTTAACCATGTATCAGCCGCCATGCTTTAATTACTCATTTCATCTCCACGATATTAAAGAGGTTTTTATGTACTCATAAAGTTTAAGTGGGATCTGATTTGTTTTACGTAGTAGGCCCATTAAATGGCGCAACACTGCGTGTCGGTTGCCAGTGCACTATTGGCTTGTTGATGTGACTTGCAAGTTTACACTTAGTTTTTTCTTCCTTAATGCTTTCTGTGACCGCTAGAGGGATATCTGCTCCCCTGGTTTGACTGAGTTACAAACGTTTAAGGCCACTTTGAACAAGAGGCACCTGATACTTTGGCATCGTCCTCACCTATGCCGCTGCCACCACATCATTGCAGGAAATGAAGTGCAAGCATTGAAATATGATATGACGTTTATACAGCTGCATACATGTCTTTAACAAAGTGTGTGTGCGGTATTCTAACATTGTGAATATGTATGTGACGGAAGATAAATGACAAACTACACATTAGCGTGCAAACAAATCTATATATGATCTCAATGCCCTTAACCTTTTTAGACCTCTGCCTCTGGCGCGCGTCCGTCAACCGCTTGCGCGCTTTTCTATCCTGACGCGCGTACCACTACAAACCTCAAGCCTCTGATCCTTGCGCACTCTTGCACAAATCTTTGCCGGTTGCCTGGCCAGTCCAATGCGTGTACATCCACTGGGTCTGGTGGGGGGTTTTGTGCTCAGGCAGAGAGCGCGCTTTAGCTCGTGCCACAAGGGGTTATTTACAATGATGTATCAGCAAAACAGCAAAGCATTTCAAAGTCGTGGTTTTACTGTATAGTCGACTAAGTTCCACTCAAATGAACTTTTGCGCTTAATGGCACGAATACTGATGCTGTCTATTTGCAGGAAGGAGTTTACCGACTGCCAAATGGAATTTACCGGTGGAGCTCCATGGTGTACTTGTCGGTACTTTTTGTTTTTATGTTTTACAATGGTCGGTTATCCGATTATTTGAACGGCTGATTCTTAAGTCTATAACGGAACATTCATTCTTAGCGTGCATTTACATATTTGTGACTTGCGTTGAATAGGCTAAATGATAAAGATTAAAAAAATAGTGTTTACGGACTGACGCGTCAGTCGGTGCAGTTTCAGCAGAAATATTGGTTACGGGGATTGTATTCCTAACGAACAATAAAGGAAATAAGAATTGTATGCACACACTATTCGAGGAACCCTGCTTGGATGGTGTTGCGGTGTTTATATGGATTGGTTTGAGTAAAATTGTAAAGAATTTGGCCACAGAGCAGGCTACAGATTAAAGCTTCAACATGTATGCTGGACGGAAGAGACGAAAACCGGTGCAGAGGGGGTAAGTGGAAACGCTGTTAAATAAATACAGTTGTGTTTCAGTCTTCTGTGATAATTCCCTTTTCACAGTAAATATTGAATCACAAAGTCAGTATAGTTTGGAATTAGGCCTTATGTTATGTTAAGATCTGAATAGCATAATTGAGTTAAATGGTTAAATGGAATTGGTATAAAGATTTGCGAACTATTTATTTTGCGTTTGTCATTCTGTGTGTTACATCTACTCATAGCCAAAACCAATCGTTAATATTTGTTGTGATAAAACACAGTTACATGTTATGTTTCCTCGACCAAGTAGCCTACTAGAAATACAATTTACGTATTTATTTGAAGGCTGATAAGAGCAGCTCAATACTATGAAAGTAGGCATACATATTGTTATTTGTAGTAACACAAGAGTTACTTAATACACATGATGACCCCCCCCCCCCCCCCCCCCCTATATATTTTTCTTTTCTGCCAGTGTTTATTGGGAAATATAAATTTTCTGATTGGCAATAGGTACTTTTGGTCATTATTCTAACAATTCATAGTTATCATATGAACCCTGAAGAAGCGACTGTATCTGTCCCTTTCAGTGTGAAACAGACCCCATCGGAGGGAGGCAAGTCCAACCCTTCCAAGCGACATCGGGATCGACTGAACTCTGAATTGGACAGGCTGGCGAGTCTTCTGCCCTTTCCAGATGAGGTCACCTCCAGTTTGGATAAACTGTCTATATTACGTCTTAGTGTCAGTTACCTGCGAACCAAGAACTTCTTTTCAGGTGAGTCCCATTGTTCTGGCCTTGTTTGAGTCTGAGCGGATTCTGTCATGGCTGTATACAGTGTGTATATGGCTACAGATGTATTGAAGGAGTTATTTCACTGAGCTTTTAATTGTTTATCAATATTATATTATATTTTTTTATAACACCTAATGTTCCAATACATACTAGTTAGTGTTATTACTCACTTAAAACAGTAAAATCTTCTGAGATACATGGCTGAATCACAAAACTTCGATCCTCTGATTTGGTCAACTTAGATACTCTTGTCTTTGTGTTCAGAATTGTGCTGTCCTATCTCGCATCCCAACTCGATGCAGCGGCAATGCAGTCACTGGGTTCCGGCGGTACATTAATAATTGAAGGAAAATGAGCTTAAAGAATTTATAAAATGGAGGAAGGAAATTGTTTGTTTTAGACAGACAATTTTGAAAATGGCTGTCGTGGCAAGTGGGGGATGGAAACAGTAGAGCTCACCCTGGCTTGTTGTGAGTGAGAGCACTGTCTGGGATGCATGGGAGATGGGCCCTGCAACATGCCCGCTGTTCAGACAGGAACAGAGAGAGCACCAGAGTGAGGAGAAAAAGGGAGTGTTTGTGTACTGCTAGGGGAGTCAGGGATGAACAGGTACAGCACGTCTAAAACAGTGTTGGAATGATCATACCCTTGAACATGGAGTCTTTTTCCTGAATTAGACTGTGTCATGTTGTTGTTGAGAGTTATGGAAAAGGATTTGGAGAGACTGCCATGTATGAATGCATTGTGGGCCTCTCACACCCAGTCCTCTACAGTTTTCACAATAAAGCATAATTTGTTTTGTGTAAACAAAACAAATACTGCTTGACATGTAGGGATTAGATCTGTTCTGCAGGCTTTTAGTGAATCGCTTGTGTGATTTCTAGATTGGAGCTTAGCCGTGACATGCTGTTCTCTACCGGCCTTAACTCTTTACAACCGACTGAACTGCTCCAAAGAACACTCACAGAGGTTGGAAGAGGGGAGTTCTGTGGAATGAACTTGTGACAGCTTCAAATTATTATGGCGAGGATAGTCTGTATCGTTTTGACTAAGAAAGCCTCTTTGGGATTGTTTCCTCAAATGAAGAAATTGTGGGACATTTTACGAATCATTTAGAAACTGCTTTAGAAAACCAACTCCCCAGCTCAGTGGCCAACATGCTGACCAGTCAGGGCTTCTCCAAGTCACTTGTCAGTTCCCTTCAGTCTCTGCTTCCATGGTTGGCGCTCCTGTCAGATGCTTCCACAGCCATGCTATTCCCTGACCACGAGGAGAGGTTTCTCTACGGGCCTGAATACATGACAGCCTAGATGACACGACCCACCGGGCTCCAGTAGGAGGGCGGCTTCACAAAAGAAGTCAACATAACTGTGTGCACCCTGTGTCGCTGAGGATGTTTGCCCTAGTGTTTGCTCTGTTATATGCTGACCTCCACTGAGCTTATCAAGACTATTGTTTCAGACAAATGACAGATCACTTAACCACACCAAATGATTTTTTTTTTCATTTTTTTTCCTGCTTGTCTTGGCCTTATAAAATAAAGCTGTATGTCAATGTCTGGAATGAATAGACCCGTAATCTGAATGAAGGCCCACGGCATGTTTAGCCTCCCACTTCCTTCATGGTTTGTTTGGTTGAAAGGTTTTTTCAAGCCCAGAGCACTTGTTGGATCAACTTAATTATGCATGGAGCTCAGGTCTTTTCATATGAGGATGAAAGAGGTCCTCGTTTCTGTGACCATATCCTGCATAGAGTCACTGATACAGTACTACTGCAGCAGTACAGTACATGCTTATTCCAAACATGACAGTGCTATACATATTGAAACAAAGAAATGGGCTCAATTCAAGAGTTACTATAACCCATTCTTATAGCCATACTGAATGCAAAGAGGCACACAGATTTATGGTTATGGCAAACCTATTAACAATGTATAAATCCTGGATGAATTCTTAATGTAGTGTACCCTAATGGTAAATGTTATCTTAGTCTGTTTGTCTTTTTGATATCCATCCCATCCGAGATGGTTGCTAAGGTGTGTTCATGTACTGTTCTGTACAGTGTGTTCACACTGACTTTGTTAACACACTTCAGCCAGATGAAAATGAACACTTGAAGATGAAAGTGTTTGGGAATAATAACAGTAGTGCTAATCCACTTAAAGGGGGGTTATATTCCTTTGAAGGAAAGAAAGAAGAAAGGGACGAGGGGGGAAAAAGAAGCAGCTCTGCACTGTTCAACCTCGGATCACCAACCTCGGAGGCCAAAGTCTAGCTGCTGTGTCAAGGTAGCCGAGAATACACGGGTCTTATAAAGGCCACTTATTGTGTTTACCATAATTGATCTTAAAATGAGCTAATCCGTTTTCTCGTGATTCAACCTAGCGGCCAGTGATGTCTTCTTTTCTTCACTGCCATCTGATAAGAGATTCTGAAATTGCTCACAGTGCTATCTGGGTTTTTCCGCATCTCCAGCGCTCTCTCTCTCGCTCTCTCTCTCTCTCTCTCTCTCTCTCTCTCTCTCTCTCTCTCTCTCTCTCTCTCTCTCTCTCTCTCTCTCTCTCTCTCTCTCTCTCTCTCTCTCTCTCTCTCTCTCTCTCTCTCTCTCTCTCTGTGTCTGTGTCTGTCCTCAATCCCTCACCACATTCCTCCAATTTACTCCACACCTCCGATCTGTCAACATGTCTTCCTCCATTCCAGGAAAGCTTGTCAGGTCCCACAGAGAGCAAGTCATTTTTTTGCTGATTAGGTTGACTTCCAATAATGCTGGTTGTGTGTGTGTTTGTGTGCGTGTGTGTGTATGACTGTGTGCGCATGCATGCATAGCATGTGGAAAGGGACAAACATGAGACTGTCATGTTTAAAGAGGTACACACATACTTGACTAAACACATACTTGTGCTACCAAACCTCTGTTGTTTTACTGTAACTGCCCAAGAGAATGATCTGGGCAAAGATCCAAAGCACCACTCAGTTGGGGTCCATTGTTAACCTGCTCTACCAAACACACACACACACCATATTCACACCATCTCCCCAGTTTTTACCTTAGCTGAGCTCTGCATCGTCTCACCCTGGTGTGTTAAGTTGGTTATCCAACGATGGCCTCAAAATAAATCAGGCTTCAGCTGTCATGAGCAAAAGGGGAGGCAGCCTCTTCCAAGAAAGCTTACAGTTTCTAACTACATGGCCAGATTACATGTAAATATTGAGCATTGTGCCAAAGTTAACCAGAGAGAGAGGCTTAAGTTCCATACAGAGACATGTCCTATTGTTGCTTTATCACAGTCACCCCATGTCAGACTAAAGCTTGTTTAATTATGAAAGATACTGAAGAGAGACAGTGTTGGATGAACAAGTGCTTATCTGACTGAAGGCTTGGCCACGGCCCTATCAAGACTAAGATGGCTGTGTGTGTCACACATTTCATTCTGTTGTAAGTGCCAATTAATGTTCATTAAAATCAGATGGAACAGTCCCCCGTTCTCTTGCAAATGGCCACAGCTCCACTCTGGCGTGCTGTCAAAGGTTTTTTTGTCTGCTCATATCCTTTACTCTTTTACTGCTCTGAAAACAAAGGCAACAGGTTTTTTTAAGGGAGAAGGGAGGAAGGCAGGGAGCAGTGCTGCGATCAGGAAGTTTGGTTTACTGAAAGATACTGGAACCCTAATTCCTAACGGATCATCAGAGTCTCAAAAACAATTGACAACACTCAACATTGTGCAGTTTAGAAGGTCATGACATGGGCAGTGTGTTTGTATTGCCAATAGGATCGTTTTTAAATCTGAGATTGGAGATTGTTGATTAGTATGCACTCACTAATCATACTCAATGATAACTTGTGCCTTTACAGTCTGACATGTTCTGTGTTTGTAGAGGGTATTGGGTATGAATAACTGTGGATGTAGAGAGTATTGGGTATGAATAACTGTTGATGTAGAGAGTATTGGGTATGAATAAATGTGGATGTAGAGAGTATTGGGTATGAATAACTGTGGATGTAGAGAGTATTGGGTATGAATAACTGTTGATGTAGAGAGTATTGGGTATGAATAACTGTTTGTAGAGGGTATTGGGTATGACTAACTGTGGATGTTACTTTTATCATACGTGTGCAGCTTGACTTCACTGTAACTCTTGATTCCAGTGAGGTCAAGGCCTGTTCTTGTCTTCATATCGGCAAATAGAAGTTGATTAAAAGGAAAAGACACATGTTCATTGGTCTCTTCACATGTCATGCTTCAAGGTGTTGTTATTGGCCAATTTCCTCTTCAACCTGTGTTTGCTCTCCCTCTCAGCTGAATGTCAGGACTCATTGATTAGTATCTCTAGTGGAGTGTATTCACCTGGGAGATCTCCACTACGTCAGTGGATGACCTCGGGAAGTAAAAGGAACACAGTTGGCATATGGACAGGTATATGGACCTCCACCTTAGCTGTTTAAAATAAGACTCATATATTGAATGAGAAGAGATGCTCTGTTTAGAGGAGTGGTAGTAGACATCCTTTTTTTCATTGTTGGTTCCTAGGATTTGCCCTAGAATCCCAAATGTTCAGTGAGTCGGTTTCCCTGAACTCTACAGGCGTAGTGTTGGAGGCTTCCAGGATCCGCCATCTGCTTTCAGGATGTGAGACCAGATTAGGACTTACATAACATGACACTGCATTCCACTTCATACTGTATCTACTACAGGTCCAAGACATTTTCGTTTTTTTTTTCTGTGGTTTTGCAGTTTTACTTTTTAAAAGGGTTTAAAGAAGTCAAGTTTGTCATTGCTTGTGTGTCTGATTGTCTGTGTGTACCTCCTTGAAAAAGTTGCAAAAAATGTTTTGGTTTGAATTATACAAAAGTTCACAGCATGCTTATGATTTGCACACTGCATACATATTAATAAACATCTTAATGCTTATCATTATTAATCTACATTTCTAGCCATATCGTGAGGCACATTATTTAATGTATGCATAACATGATGGAGACTAATCAGGCAGAAATGTTTGAAACATTTCAGTGGAACAAAACAGAAACTCAAAAGCTCATAAAATGCCATAGTGTAGCCTAAGTCTAATGAAACTGTAAAAATAATTACATTCACTGTGAAGTGACTGGGTCTACATTAGCTGCATCAATATTTCACAGCCCACTCTGCCTACTGTGGAAGGCCCGCCTGCTTATAGTTCAATGAATACACTTAAACGATACTGTATGTGGTGAGTTAGGGTTTTTGAAAATGAATTAAAACAGCCACCGCATTCTTAACACTACCGATGCACAAACAGGCATTGCAAATTGTTCTGTGCTTGCCAAGATTTGAAATCTTAGTTCTTAGTAAATATAATATTTACTATCTTGTTTCAAAAATGATTTACTAGTTTCTATCTTTTAATTTGTGGCATATTCTTACGCCTACTTATTTCTACACTGGAACCAACTTATTTTAAGATTTTTTTATACAATTCTTTATACAATTATACAAGATAATTTCACTAGTATTTCTGGTAAGTAATTTTCTCTTCAAATGTTGTGTTAATTTCTTTAGCAGACCTTTTTTTGCAGTGAGCACACACGCATGACATGTTACAGTACAGTAGCTCTGTGTGCCTTGTGTTCTTCAAACATCATTTACTGTATGTTACTGCGTCCACTTTGTTCCACCCTCCATCCTGCGCCCCCAACCCCAGTCAAGGGTCATTAAAGATTGAACCCCGGCTATAAGACAGGCCTCTGGAACCCAGGGGCCCCCCATGTGCGTCCCCTTCTCTCAAGCTGCCACATTTGACGGGTCACTGTTTGTGTCACACTCGCTCAGTGGCACTTCTGTCTCATCTGGGAAGAAGTGCAAGGTCAGGGTGTGGGGGCGAAGGCAGGGGGTCTCCAAAATGTGAGAATGAGCTGCACCCCCACCTCACACAGCCCCCCCCCCACCAATCACACACACATATACACATCCCCCATATTGCAAAATTCCCCATGGGATATGGGGGCATGGCTGTAATTTACATTTACGCATTGTGAAAGCAAATAAGTCCCAAAGGGAAGAACAATAAGAGCATGTAGTTAGACAAGTTACAATTAAACAGCAAGAACCTCAAAAGTACAAGAGTGTACCTGTGGAAAAAGGAAGCAACAGTAATAAAATTTGATTAGTTTGGATATTCATGGCTGAGTTTTGTTTCAGTACAAGATGGCAGCTAGGGCATCGCAAAGGCAGTTGTTGTCAGGCTCCTTTAAAGTGGGCAGCCTCTACAGTCTGCACAGTCTTCTGTGCGCTCAGGCTCTGCACCACATTGAGGGAGTTAGAGAGTGGTGACTTACTGGAGCCGGTCATGTGTGTGTGTTCAAGGCTGAGGAGCGCCTATTTTGATGTTTTTATTGCTTGTTGGCCGCCACCGCGGCAGCTTCCAGTCGGCAGCGGCTGTGTGTTTGGTAAGCGGCTGCTCTCCGTTTCTATGGAGTCAAAAGCACTCCGCACTCCTGGGTGCCCCCAGGCGCCGTGTGTCACAGGCATCTGCTGCAGTGATGTCATCAACACGTGACGCGGTACAAATAGGCCCCAGTTTAAATATTTCACGACGAACATCTCGGTTCCCCTCCCCTCCGCAGCCTGTGCTGTTCCACTAGACTGCACTCTTCTGAGAAGCTCTCAGCACTCCCCTGCTCATTCACTCAGACAGGCCCATTGGCGCTCGCTCGCTCGGCGCTAGCGCTAGGCTAACGCTAAAGTGGATCCCTCTGTCCTCCTTGCTGCACCCACGCCAACGGAGATTGACAGGAACAGCACATACTGTATACCGCTCAAAGAGTTTCTACATAAAATGAAACAAAATATGTGATACCTTGATGAAGGAACCCTGATTTAATAATGAATCATACATTATTTTAAGCGTGGTGGAGAGATTCCCAACCAGGTTAAAGCTGACAGGAGCCATTAAAGGGCTTTGCTGTTCATGTGCAGCATTGGCCAGCTCCCATCTCCCAGGCTGTGTCTCTCAGTGTCAGTTTCAGTGCACCATCAGCACATCCCAGTAAATCTGTTTGCTGTACCACAATACTGCCTTTTAGTATTCCGTCATGTCGGCCCGGTCCAATTCTCACAGAGTCACCAAACAGTATTTACACAATGTGAAAAAAGGTCTCATGGGACATTGTGTCATTGCGCCGACAGTTCCCTAGGCTACGTCAATGGTTGGTAATCAGAAGAATTTGAGGTATCCCCGTCGATTCCTCTTCCCCCACAGTGACTAATGAATGAGTTAATTGTGTCGTAGTGGAGGGAGAGATAGGCTTTATACGCCAGGCTTTTAATTGAATCATCTTTGTTCAGTGAGCCAGCTCTCTCAGCTAGGCCAGCGCTAGGCCTAATTGTGCCTGTGTGGTATTTCATGTTTTGGAAAAGGGGGAAGGCTGTTCCACCCAATCGATGGTTCCCCCCCTCCAAATGCTCAGGGGCGTGATGTGTGCACTGACCCACATGGCACACCGTAGCAGAGATGACAACAGAAGGGACATCATTCTACTACTGTGCATTATAGTGGGGGGATAGACAGGCACACAAACACAAGCTCAGAGAGGGGAGGGAGCTGAGCTGATTTGCCCGGTCAAGTTATGTACTGTACGTCAACAGAGCATGCACACTCGCAGAATGCACGGCTGCATTATTGTGAAAATGCGATCAGCGCCTTTTAGATTTGTGTGTGTGAAAGAGAGGGAGGGGGGAGGGGCAGGGCGGGAGGGTTAGGGTTAGAAGGCGCCGTGTGTTTCTTCAAGATTTCAGAGTGAAATATTTCAGATTGCAGGGTCCCATATCAATCTCTTTCCTGCTTATTAAGCAAAACATGTTTGTCCTTTCTTTATACAAAAGGATCCATAACACACGACTTCAACTCAACCATGGGAAGCCGTGTGACCCAGTTGGGAACAAGAACACATAGAAGCCCTGAAAAGATCCTCTGGAAGTGAGCTTTCCACTTGTCCAGCCCCCTCTGGGTCTGTTTTGGGGTATTATTTGGATTATGGCAGCAAGAAAAACATGTTCTACACTTTTTCTGTGTCTTTTATCTCTCATGTGGTTTTCCCAGTAATTTGTTGGGGTCCTGAGAAGAGATCTGTGTTTGCGTGCTGACCACCGTCTAAAGGCTGTGGCCTTTAGCCTTGCACCGATGGAATCCACTAAAGGCCATGGGAAACAGCAGCATATCGCACTGCCTGCCTTTGAAGGACCAGAGATGTGGAGGAGGCAGGAATAAGCCCTAGATCTCCTGCTAATGCCCAGCATGGCCTTTTAATGTAAGGCATTCTGCCTGAGTCATACATGAGGGCAATCCTGAGGACATCTGCTTCTACGTGTACTTTTTCACGTTTCTGAACATATTAGACGTACCCAGTGTTTTTCTCGCTTTCATGGATTATAATACTTTCCTTAACCTACACTATTAGAATCGGCATTCATTGACAGCCTTCCCTGTGGCCATAGTCAGACTGACAAGTAAATGTCCTATGTTTTTGGAGCCAGCTAAGTGGATGACCCCTTCACCGTTGACCTCTGTGTTGTAACCTAAGCCTCAGCCAACTCTCTCCTCAGACACACTCAACACACACAATCACATGGACTGTTGACCCCTCTAATGAGCGTTGATCCCACACACCAGTTAAACCAGTGGCTGGGGTCAGAGGTCACGGAAGAGTCTTCAAACCCGTGTGCTGATCTGGAATCAGGTCTTCACTGACTGTTAATTTTAGTCTGGTTCTGTAGGATTTGACTGAGATCTAATCAGATCCCAGAACAGGCCTACTCAGAGACCATTTGAGGAGAACAAACTCCGGGGTGATCACGAAAGCATTCAGACTTAAATGTCCTCTTTATTTGGTCTTGACTCAAGAACAAAAGCAATGAAATGTATGTATTTTGATTATGTTCAAATGTTTGCGGAACTGAATTTAGAGTTTTCTAAAACAGTCAGGACGTGATATGTTGTTCCATAGAAATGTGAGTCATGATAAAAAATATGTTGTTCACATTACTCTCGCTGTTTCATGGTTTTACTGGCATTCTGGGGAAAAGGGTCGCACAGTGAAGGCAAGGAGCGTCCTAGATTGGGGCCCATGTGGGGTCACCCGAGGGCCCCTGAGTAGTGTCCCCCGCCCTGCTGAAAACCTGACAGGCTCAAAAGGTGCTGTGGAGTTGTCACACCCGCCCGTGACCTTTCTGTCACAGTCCGCTAATGCGTTTTCTGCGTCTCCCGCAAGTGAAAAGAGCCCCGTCTCTCCCCCTCCCTCCCTCCTCACAGACACAGCGCCTCACCTCTCCTCGCTTCTCCCCCTCCGCTAGAGAAATCACAGAAATATCCCTCTCTCAGTCCTCTCTACCTTCTCTCCTCCAGGCCACCTGTCTCATTGCATTTCCCCTTCACTATTCACCGGTCCCCTCCCTCACTTCCCAGACTGATGCCCCCCTCACCTCAGGAAGCACAGCATACTGTTCGGCACTGCCGACCAAGCAGCCGCACAGCAGGAAGCCTATCATGTCTCTCCTCCAGTCCCCTATCTCCTGCAGACTGCCAGGGCTGCTCCTCCTCCTCGTGCCCTCCCCTCCTGAGGCTCCACAGGCTCCAGGCTCAGGGGTGCAGGGATGCAGCTCTCCTTGACAGCAGAGCAGTGAGTCAGATGGCTGAGTGGTTAGGGAACCGGGCTAGTAACTGAAGGTTGCCGGATCGATTCCCGGCCATGCAAAATGATGTTGTGTCCTTGGGCAAGGCACTCCACCCTACTTGCCTCGGGGGAATGTTCCTGTACTTACTGTAAGTCGCTGTGGATAAGAGCGTCTGCTAAATGACAAAATGTAAATGTAGAGCCCCAAGCTGCAGGAGGGCCGGCTGCCGTCCTCTAGTGTGTGGCAGCGTTGCATGTAGGTGAGGTGTTCAAGAGACGTCGTTCGCCTTAGTTGGATCTCCCACTCAGTCTCTCAGCTAAACTGGTTGCATCAAATACTGGATTTGTTATTGCAGCTGAAATGACTGTATATGTCTGCTGTTCTCCCTCTAAGCTTTTGAGTCTCTTTCTCTCACTTTGCTGCCAGTGCGGTTAGCCCACTGCCATATCTCACACTTTAATGACCATTTGCAAAGCACATTAGTAGCACTTAAGAAGAACATGGACTGAGACTAAGGTACCAAGGGCCCCAGAGGTGGGCTGTTAGTGTAGCCCAGACTAGCAGCAGGAGGCCTGGACATGCGCTAGCCCAGGCAGGGCTACAGACAGCTGCACCAGCTGCATTCTGGGAAACCTGAAGGATGCCATGATTACTTACAAAGTGCACGGATTGGATCGTAAATGCTTGGAAGCATGTCTTCTTCTTTGTTGAACACTCTTCATGTTTTTGCGGGTGTGATGTTTGTGGGGATGATTTGATTTTACATTTGGTATTCAATGAGGTATTTTATTAATGTTTTATGAGCAAAGGCTCCTTCATGTGAGCGTGTACTGTACTACACATAAAGCTTTCTGACATTCACAGCAGTTCTTTGTAAACATTATTCCAGACTAACACTCACCCCCCCCCCTCTTTTTCTCTCCGCCTTTCTCCGTCTCTCTCTCACACACACACAGTTGCTCTGAAGACTCACGCTTGCAAGGGGTCGACGCCCAACAGCGATAGCCATGACAACAGCAAGGCGACACGATTGGTGGACGGTTGGATGCCTGAGGGTGAACTCCTGCTGCAGGTGGGTGTCAGCACTGCACAGCAGAGTACAGCAGATCCTTAAAGTGTCCAATACAGGTCATGTTCACGTGAACTTCATCAGGAATCGTGGGAGAAGCAATGTTTGAGTTGCCCATCTAGAGCGGAGTGGTTCTCGTGAGTGAACAAGGCCACTCAGTCGAGGACGCGTATCGGCAGTAGCGTGTCTGGGCCTGAGAGATCCGCTGCTTCTACAGAGCACGACGTCACAGCGGGCTGCAACTCTTAGCATTCCCCCCGTCTCCCTGGCTGTGCTTCTGTTCCTCCCCTGAGCGTGTGTGGAAGGCTGGAGAGGCCCAAGCCCGCCTGGCTGTGTGCTACTCTCCTTCCCCAGCCATCCAGCAGAGACAGCGGCCGAGGGGAAGAGGAGGGGGGGGGGGGGGGGGCGGCAGGTTCACTCGGCAGGCAGGACACGGCCCCTAACATGGAAAGACTCTCCTAGAGAGTGGGAAACCACCGGGGGGAACGAGCTCTGACGGAGTAAACATGTTTTGGTGAATGGAAAGTTGATGGGAAAAGATCCGGTGTTGAGAGTGTTGGTTCACTTCACGGCCAAACACAGACAGGGATGTCTGTGCTGGGTGTGAGAAAACAAATAGGTGTTTTTTTACCCAACGTTTCTCTCATGTAGGTTACTCCACATTCACGATGGCCTATATCCTAGAAGGTTTTGAGTTCCTTGATGGTAGCTGTCAATCTCTCTCTCTCTGCTAAACTCAGGAGACTTCCTCCAGACAGGAAATGACCTTAGAAGTAAGATGTCAGGGGAAGCTGAAACGGTTCTTGGCTTCAGGAACATATCCGACGTTGATTGGTTTAGACTGGCGTACATTAGCGCATTGGATAAACATCCAATCCCTTGCCGTTTCTCGGCAGTCGGCTTATAGTGCCTGGTTCTTCATAGAAGGCCTGACACTCCACCGTGGGGAGGACACTCTGCCTGCGGCCCCCCATGTTGGGCCATCATGCAGAACCACACTGCTCCTGAACTGACAACACTGAATCTCTCAAGGCATTGAGGGGGTGGAGGAGGAGAGAAAGACAGAGAGAAACAGAATGAAGCTAAGAGCACGGGAAACAATAGGGAGAAGAGAGAGAGAGGGAGAGAGAGAGAGAGAGAGAGAGAGAGAGAGAGAGAGAGAGAGAGAGAGAGAGAGAGAGAGAGAGAGAGAGAGAGAGGAGAGGAAAAGGAAAATAATGGGAGAGTGGAGGGGGATGGTAGTGACAGAGTACTGGAATGGATGGGGTGAGAGAGGAGGAGAGCAAGCAGTTTGAGAGCGAGGTCCTTTTTACTAACACGGCTGTGGAGAAGGCCGGAAAAGAGAGGTTGAGGCGGGGCTATTTCGGACTGAGTCTGCCTGTCTTGCTGTGTTCCATTTCAGACACTTGTTCATGAAATATAGATCGACCTTGAAGGCATTCATTATTAAAAATGGGGGTGAAGGGGGGTGGGGGAGCTCAAATGTAGTCATATTAGTGAATTGTTCCAGTTCTAGATCTCTGTGTATCATTATCTAAAATAATCATCTCTTAATCGCAAACAATCAGGCCACATCTGTGGGAGATAACGGAGAGAGGGAGAGACAGAGCGGGAGGAAGGGAGAGACAGAGCGGGAGGGAGAGAGAGAGAGAGAGAGAGAGAGAGAGAGAGAGAGAGAGAGAGAGAGAGAGAGAGAGAAGAGAGAGAGAGAGAGAGAGAGAGAGAGAGAGAGAGAGAGAAAGAGAGGGGGTCAGGCTCAGGGAGGAATGGACAAACCCACTGAGGATTGCGTTGTGCTCCTGTTTATGCTGCCTCTTGCCAGTGTTTGCTGTCACTCTGTCAGGGGGCGTCCAGGAGAACACACACAGGCTGAGAAAACAAACAGGTTTCAGTGCCCTGCTGTACACAGTGCCAGACCAAACACTGTGACTGTCCATCTGGCAGGCAGGCCTGGGACTCCCTTCTCCTCACGCTCACTCGGATTTCTTTTTCATCTCTTCCATCCATCAACTTTATGCTTTGTTTCTTTTTCGGCAAATTCCCTCTTTCTAAGGTTCCACACATCTTTTTCTATCTTTCAGTCTCAGTTTCTTTTTCTGAACCCTCTCCTTCATACTGTTGCACTCCATGCAGGTCCATTTGAAGGACAGTAGGTAACTGGATTTGTGCTGGACAAGTGCACGTCCACAAGGCCATTAAATATTCAAAATACATTTTTGATCAGGATGTTTTGAGACTGCACAGGTCCTGACCCCCCCTGAGAGAGAAAGGGAGAGAGAGACAGAGTGAGGGAGGGGGGAGAGGGAGAAAGAGAGAGAGAGAGAGAGACAGAGAGAGAGAGAGAGAGAGAGAGAGAGAGAGAGAGAGAGAGAGGAGGCAGGGGGGGAAAGAGCAGTCATTTCTCCCGCAGACAGATACATCTAAATATTTATACACAGAGCCTGGACGTTGCTCTAGTTTGGGTGTGTGTGTGTGTGTGCGTGTGTGTGTGTGTGTGTGCGTGTGTGCGTGTGTGTGCGTGTGTGCGTACATGTACAGTGTGGGCGTTGGGGCACAGAGACATCCATCCAGGGTGGGGCTGCTCTTGCTGAGCAGACATCCATGGCTACTGTAGCAGAATCTGCTTCTCACATTTTTTGAGAGCAGGATGGAGGGTGAAGTGACGAGGCGGGGATCTGCTAAAAGCTTCACCCACCGACTGGATGTTAGCATCACCACAACACCACAAGCTGTAAAGCTTCAATTAGAGGCTTGAGGCCCCTTGCTTCATTGTAGCTTGCTAGAAGCTAGCTCGGAGAATATGCCATCAGGCCGTCTTACTGCGTGACTGACTTTTAGCATGGTCGCTATTTTAGGACGAGGTTGGTGTTGTTGTGATTTTTTACATTATGTTTACATCATGTTCTTGTTCCTGGTAAAATCAGTCTTTGTTAACATGCTCCAGTTAGTACCCCTTCTACTCCACATGAAATGATGACGGAAAGGCAGGTGAGGCTTTGTTTGGATGTCAAATGTGACCCTCCCCCCCCCCCCGCCCCTCACCCACCCTCCCCCACCACCCCCCTGCCCCTCACCCCCCTCCCCCACCACCCCCCTAGTCTGCGTTCCCTTTCTCTTCCCTCGCCTGAGTTTACTCCCTGTCCCGTCTCCTTCTCGCTCTCTCTCTGTCTCTGTTTCTCGCTCTAGATTCTCTCTCTCTATGTCTCTCTATCTCTCTCTCTCACTGTCTGTGTGTTCAAATGACATCGACCTCCACTGCCTGGGGTGAAGTCATGGCCCGGTTTATACTGTGGTGTTTCTTCTCTCCTGCTTTTCTCGTCCACTATTTTCCTCTGTCACAATAGACTGTGCTTGCCAGTCTGCAGTAGCTACCAGGGCCTTGTGTCATGCATTCTTCAGGAGTCTGAAGAGTCACTCACCCTGTTCAAGCTATGTATCCAGAGATAGTGTTCACTGGGCCAGCCTGAAGATTGTACATCATAAAACACCGGAATGTATAGAGTTGACTAAAGCTACATGAGGACATCTCGGTAAACACCAATGTCAACTGGGAAGGAACATCTCCCTTGCTGACTGTGCCTATGAGAGCAGTTAGTGACTTTGTCTGTTCCATCAAATCACTGGCACCCTTGTCAAGGTGAATACATCGCAAAGCTGTCCAGCTCTCCTAGGTCGTGTCATTCTGTCATGTCTGTTG
Source organism: Hypomesus nipponensis (assembly GCF_054491055.1). Lineage (NCBI taxonomy): Eukaryota > Metazoa > Chordata > Actinopteri > Osmeriformes > Osmeridae > Hypomesus > Hypomesus nipponensis. The sequence continues at coordinate 7,945,282 of NC_140372.1, forward strand.
CGTTGTTTGTTTTATATCTAGGAGCCAACAAAAAGGATGTTTACTGTTTAAGAACCATGGACTCGTGCACAGTTAACAATGTGTTTTATCAAGCATGCAGCCCAAGCATGCGCTAACCTTGTGTGTTTGGGGCAATCATTGTTCTGTCTGTGTCTCTCTTCTCCTCAGGCTCTCAACGGCTTTGTTCTTGTCATCACAGCAGAGGGAATCATCTTCTACTCGTCTCACACCATCCAGGATTACCTGGGCTTCCACCAGGCGAGTGCTGCAGGTCACAGGGTTTAGTGACCTGTCAAACACACCGTCCAAACACACACAAATCCACACCGAAACGCACACACACACACACACACACACTCGCTCGCACAACGCGTATGCGCGTCAATCCACCCCCGAGTCAACCTGAAACCTGAGCTGAGCAAGCGCTCCTCAGGATTTTCCTCCTGATAAGACCTTGAGGTCAGATACGGGTTAATCAGTGGGTAAGAACTGGGCAGAGTCCTATATTTAGCATGTGTACCCTCCAGCTCCCTCTCATGCTGCTTACCTTGGCTAATAGCCTCAGAGCTGCTTGGATCCCTGTTGATTACATACAGTATACTGTATGTCCACACATGGCTGACCCAAGCTGTCTTCATATGATTGACCTGACTGCGTAAAGCCGTTATGTGTACAGTCAAAAAACATGCATCGGTTGCATGATTTTCTGACTCTAAATCCTTTCTAGTATTTTAGCTTTGGCAAGCCTACTTGTGCGTCAAGGTTTTATTGCAATGTGTCCCAGCCAGGAGAGACTGACTGCATTACAATAACTGCTAAACTAAATTGCTTGCTGCTGTAAATAGTGTGGTGTTGATAATAAATGCTTTTATGACTATCCTAGGATCTGAGCACAAACAGCACTTGGTGTCCTTCACACAAAGACCATTGGCTTAGACAAACTAATAATGATACAAATGTATTTATTTAGTAGATGCTTTCTAAACGACGCATAAGGGGGGATTCGAATTGGCCACTCCTTGTTCTTTAGTCCAAGGCTCTACTACTGAGCTAGCTCCTACAAACAAACATTATGGATTGGCTTAGATGAATTAAATTGGCTTTCAAGAGAAGTACCCCTGCCATGTAATCCAATCAATGTGTCTAATTTACTTATGAAATTATCCAAGGTCTTTGGCTCTCTCTCTCTCTCTCGCTCTGTTCCATCTTTCTCTTCTCCCTCTCTCCATTTCTCTTTCTCTCCCTCTTTTCTTCTCACCCTCACACAGTTTCAGGGCCAGATAAATTAAACAAACCTTTGTCTAGCGTGATCCACACCTTTCACTTCCTGTTCTGTCCAACTCCCCCTCCTTGCCCCCCGCCGCCGTCACTTCCCATCTCCAGCTGAAACAGAAATCACTGTGGATGTGGCTGCCTATGCGGGGTGCTGTGTTAAGTAATGAGATAGAACAGTGATTTGGGAGTGTTATATATGACCCCAGGCTATGTTCAAGTCCATCCCTGTGAAAGGAAGCTCTGGCTGGGGCAGTAAGAATGAAAGAGCCCAGAGATCTTTCATAAAGGGACAGATTTTTGTGTTGGATAGCAAAAAATAAATCGGATCAAATAAAAGACCTAAGATTTTGAACGTGTGAACATTTGTCTGGAACAATCGTAGAGAGGTCATTCATCGTTCAGTAGGTTACATGAAGGTCTTTTTTTACAGAACTACAAAAGCACCTCGTCGCAGCACAGGGAATGGTTGAAGTGGTGTCTGTGTGGGTTGAAACTGAAGGTCCCTCTGTTCTCTCTCACCTGCTTCTAGACGGACGTGATGCACCAGAGTGTGTTTGAGCTCATCCACACTGAGGACCAGCAGGAGTTCAGGAGGAACCTGCACTGGGCTCTCAACCCTCCTGCCCTGGCCCAGCCAGAGCACTCCCTGCCAGGTCAGTCTCTCCCTGTCATCAACACCCCCCCACCACGCACCCCTCTCCCCCTCCCCCAAACACAGACGTTTTCAAACTCGGACGGACATGTAACATGGAAACGGATAACTGTCACAGGTGAAGTGAGTGTCACCGGAAACCCAGAAGGGTTGCCTGTCCCCTCCACACACCCCCCCCCCCCTGTCTGAAAACTGTCCAAAAGTGGGCCCAACCAGGAGTGCTGGAAATGGAGAGGGGGGAGAGAGTGTGACCTTTAGCAGAAGCTCCCTGAGTTGCAGGCTAAATGTTAGAGCGCACGTAGACGTCCACTCCAATTAGAGAGGAGCTAGCGGTGTCCCCCGTTCCTCCCAAACAGGAAGTTGACAGGACAGACAGGAGAGCGGTGGCGGGGTTGGAGGAGAGAGGCTCCGCACGGCATGGTGGGGTGCGGGGCGAGCTGGAGTCCCACTGCCCGCGTGCACACGCATGCACAGGCGCACGCCTTCACGCACGTGCACACGCGTAGACACAAACACATATGTTCTCCCTTATGTGTGCTCATACACACACGCGGACACAAAAACTCGCAAACAAAAATGGCCTGGGAGCAAGTGCACCCTGATTGTTCCCCCAGTTGATGTAGTTAATGAAAGGCGCCCATGGCTACTCTACAACAAACAATACCTGAAACAAGCAGCTTTTCGTCCATAGTTGGAGTAGCTCGGAATATTCCGCACATGACTGAACATTGTGTGCATTGAGCAGGAACGCAGTTGATATATGGATGTTGTTTGGTTTCACAGACGAAGAGCCTCTCCCCAGCTCGTCTTTGGTCACCTACAACCCCGACCAGCTTCCTCCTGAGAACTCCTCCTTCCTGGAGAGAAGCTTCGTCTGTCGCTTCCGCTGTCTCCTAGACAACTCCTCGGGCTTCCTGGTATGTATCTAGAACAGTCAAGTGTGTTTTTATGTCAACGTGTGTCGATGGTTGTAACCACAAGTCGATGTGGGAATGCCCCAGTACCAGGGTATCCCAGGGGGCCACTCTCCCTCCAGGGCTACTGTATCCCCACCCCCCGTCCCATCCATCCCCCTCCCTTCTTCCCTTTCTTTTCCAGGGAGCCTATTAGCATGGTCAACAGTGTGTCGTGACACTTCAGACTGCTGAGGGGATGAGAAGCCACCGACTAGCCGCATAATCCGTCTTAAAAGAGCCCCGGGGTCGTGGGGAAAAGGCTCTAATCTCCTTGGAGTAGCGAGAGAGCAGAATTTGCTTTGTCAGAACTGTGCTCCCAATGGAGGCATTTCACCACACTTTTAAGCCAAGTACCATAGAGTGAGGAAGGGGTGAAAGAGAGAGATAGAAACAGAGGTAGAGAGACAGAGAGAAAGAAAGAGGGAGGGGGAGGGGAGTCCACATTGACTGTGACCACAGAACAGAGATGTGTCGCAAAAACTCACCTGGCCCTAGGTACCCTTTAGCCGGCGGATTCCCATCGTTGATGAGCCCACGATGGCCCCCTAAACCCCTGTAACACAGCCATCCTCTGAGTATCCCCTGCCCCCCTGGCTCACCTGCACAGCTGTCTGTGTGAGGGTGGAGGCTACCAGGGGGGGAGGTAGAGGGAGGCTACCCCATACTCCACAGAGGTCATTTGCGTGAGCGGTAAGCCAGGGGCTGCCTCAGCAGACCCATTTCCATAGCTTTGGCTCGTAATCCTCCTCGTTATTTGAGTCTAGATTCTTGACATCATGACTTGCCGGCTCTTAAGATCAGCCTACTCAATTAACAAGTGCGAGGAAGGAGTGGAGAGGGTAGCTGTGGCAGAGTGGGGTTAGGATGACTGGAGAACGGGGGGCCAGATGAGGCAGGGGGATGCAGGGTTGTTTATAACATTGTACAATACGTCGATTTCGTGTCTTTGCCCCTGGATGTGTTTTCACATGTTAATTTTTCAATTAAGCAATCAAATAAAAATGACAGGAATGTTGTTGACCTAGTTTGATCCATAGCCGTGGACAACCAGCATCCCCAGTAGTCCCAGTGCAAGCTGCTGCATACATCTAAGCCAATTAGCCCTAAGCCCCCTCGTTTAAGCAGAGCAGGGGACGCTAACACCATTATCACTGACACACCAATCTCACTCACACAAATATCAGCAACTGATATGTTTCTGTGTGACATGAAAAGGGGGAAAACACAGCTCTCTCTAAGTGCCATTGAAGACTTGAATCTCCCTGAGAGCTAACGGTATGACAGTATATGCCGTGCATGCGGGTTGCCATGTTTGTAGATAACCTCCCTCTGGCAACATCTGCAAGCGCTGCGTGCGTTATCATTCATCGAGGTGTACCACGCAAATATCCTCCTATGATGGAGGTAAGGCTGATTGATGTGCTCATTTAGCTCCCCCATGCCCCCACCCTACCTTCAGGGATGGGGGCTGAAAGTTTGATCCGTCTAAAGCTACATGCTAAGTCTCTAATTGGCAGTGTTGGGACTGGGCGGGGGGGGGGGATCCTGTTGGGTTACGAATGGAGATGACAGGAAATCCTGAATGTTTACTGTGTGGTGGTAAACCCTTCAGGCCCCCATGTCCCTCATCCACCCTCCTGATCCCCCCAGCCGGGCCAGACAGACTCGCACAGCCACAGACTACGCTGCCTACCCAGAGGCGACGGTAAATAATGATGATTGCGTGCGACAGAGAGAAGTGAAACAGTACTCTCTCAAGTCATTTGGAGAGAGGAGCGCACGGCTGATATCATTATCGCAGGCGCAGCGGAAAAATCAGCCATTTGGATTTGTGCTCGAGTAAAATAGGCTTTCCATTTTTTAGAGCAATGCTACAATTGGCTGTTGGAGCTCACTTCTTTCTCTCATTCGTGTGTTGAGTGGATGGTAACATCCCACCATGCGGCACAGAGCAGAGACGATAAGAGGCTAATCGCAGGGCAAAGCTTAATTTGAAAGGCCCTCTTTCTTTAATCTCTTCCTAAAATATCTCACAGTCAAAACGTCTGAGATCTCACCAACATATCGGCATTGCGCTTATTTACTCATTTACCCCCCCCCCCCCCCCCAGGCACTGAACCTCCAGGGCAGGCTCAAGTTCCTACACGGGCAAAACCAGAGGCTAGACGACGGGGGCAACGTGCCCCCCCAGCTGGCCTTGTTTGCTATCGCCACCCCCCTCCAGCCCCCCTCCATCCTGGAGATCCGCACTAAGAACATGATCTTCAGGACCAAACACAAGTTGGACTTCACCCCAATGGCCTGCGACGCCAAGTAATGGGAACAATTTACTATTCGCACCGATTGTCTATTCATGCTATGCTCACTTCTTAATAGTAGCAAGTTTACCAGTAGCTTCGTACTCGTAACAGGCTGGTTTGTCTGTTTTTCTCTGACATTTTTCTTTGTGAATCTGTGACGACGCAGGGGTAAAATAGTGTTGGGCTACACGGAGGCGGAGTTGAGGGTTCGAGGATCCGGCTACCAGTTCATCCACGCTGCGGACATGCTCTACTGCGCCGAGAACCACGTCCGGAGTGAGAACACCGTCTTTAGCTTCACCACTTTTGAATCCTTTGTCGGTTTACACCACAGTTAGTCCTAGATAAGTAGCTATCTGTAACTGTACACCATAGGACATGTTCCATTGTTCATGCTAGCCCCCTAAAATGACGACGCCGCGGTCGTGGCCAAATGTGGTGGAACAGAGACCCATTGATAGTGAATGTGGATGTGGTATGTCTGGTGTGGTAGATCAGTTGGGGCCCAGCACACAGGACAGTTTGAGTCTCTCTGTCCGTTGTTGTTTGTTTGCGGGGAGGATAATCAGTGAAGGACAGTGTCCTACTTAGTGTCTGAACTCATCTGACCCCATTTCATCTACAACAAGGCAACACTGAAGCACTCGCACCCCCTCTTCATGCAGCCGTGATCAGGTCTCTGATCTGAGCTCAGTGCTGGATGACAGGACAATCATTCCCAGGCTCATCCTCTTCTCACTCTCTCATCCTCTTCTCACTCTCTCATCCTCTTCTCACACATTTCACATCCTTCTCTTTTCCATTTCTTTGATCCCAAAGCAAAACGCGGGTTTAATTCGACGTTCACTCTGAATCCAAGTGAGCAAAACGAAACAATGAAAATGAAACCTCACACGATTCTTTATATTTTGCCTTGCATTTTTGCCTTGCAAATTTTGCAATGTAATAAGGAGGAGGATGTCTTGGAAGGAAGGAGCGCTGGGCGGGTAGGGTGGAGTAGGTTAACATTTTATGGACCACATGGTTGGCAAGGGGGAGAATAGGGATATTTGTACATAATCCCTCAGATTATGGAAGAGATTGTGCAAAAAACCCTGAGAGGATAGAAATGTGAACTCCAACCATTTACAAATATCAGGGATTGGACAATGACTCAAGGTCCACTAGTGCCCACTGAGCATAATGCTATAAGAGTTTTTGACTGTTTTAAGTGTAAATGTTGGTATGTCAAATAGTTGAAAGGCACAAGGAAAACATTGTATTTTCCCTCCCAGTGTTTCAGACTGTGCTGTCTGTTAAAGTCATTAAGACTCCCTTTAAACAATGGAGTAGCACTCCTCACACTAGTGTCCACTCAACATCATGAACCTGCTCCGGAAAACCAGACAGCTGGACAGGGGACCTGAGATGGGATCTCTGTTAGGACACACACACACACACATAAACACACACACATATACACACACACACACACACACCGGCCATATGGCCGAGGGATCAAGAACTATGAGTGTATTAAGTGTCACATGTGTGTGTGTGTGAGAGAGAGAGAGAGAGAGAGAGAGAGAGAGAGAGAGAGAGAGAGAGATATTGTGTGCATATGTACACGTTTCTGCAAATGGAAACATTTGCCTGAATATATATATTATCCCTATTGATCCTGCATGTTGCTGTAACGAGTGCTCTTGGCTGGCTGCCCTGTGTGATTGCAGTGATCAAGACAGGAGAGAGTGGACTGACTGTGTTCAGACTGCTCACTAAGGACAACCGCTGGAAGTGGGTCCAGGCCAACGCCAGGCTCGTTTATAAGAACGGAAAGCCAGACTACATCATCGCCACCCAGAGGCCCCTAGTGTAAGTGCACCCCCCCCCCCCCCAAATTAAATGTCACACATTAAAACTCAGATAGTTACATTTTTGTAATGACCAACATGTATTTCTGCGTTGTGATTGGTTCTCCTGATCCCGTGTTTGCCCCAGTGAGGAGGAGGGAGGGGAGCACCTGAGGAAGCGCTCCATGCACCTCCCCTTCACCTTCGCCACGGGAGAGGCCCTGCTCTACCAGACCAGCTACCCCATCCACGGCCTCACGGACTCCCTGCAGGGCAGAGGCAAGAGCGGCAAATCCAAGAAGGGCAAGGCAGAAAAGACCTTCAAGGACAGCCTGGACCCCAGCTCCCTGCTAGGGGCGCTGATGAGGCAGGACGAGTCTGTGTATGTGTGCCAGCCCGCCGTGGAGCCCAAGATGTCCTTCCACAGCAGCCTGTTCAGCGAGCCCCGCAGAGAAGGAGGAGACAACGGCGGCTACAGCGGAGGCCCACTGGACGGCGACAGCTGGAGCACGGCGCTCGACGGAGTCCCGCGACCCAACGGGGAGCTGTCCAGCTTCGACCCCCTCCTCGCCACTCTGGACTCGCTGTCCCTGGAGGGGGACGAGGGCTGCTCCAACAGCGAGCTGTTCAGCGCCCTGGAGAACCTTGGGCTCAACGCGGAGGACCTGGAGCTTCTCCTCCTGGACGAGCGGATGATCCGGGTAGAGATGGATCCCGACTACATCCCCTCCCTCAACGACCTGCTCACCAACAACGAGATCCTCTCCTTCATCCACGACTCGCTGGAGAGCAGGACAGAGGAGGGGAGAGGGGACGGATGCAGGCCTGTGCCCACCGTGGAGCCCCAGACCCTGGCTCCGGCTCCTGCCTCCAACCCCCTCCCCCAGACCAGCACCCCTGCTCCCCAACCCCCCACACCCTCCCAGGTACCCAGCCACAACAGGCCTCCCAAGCCACCACCCATAATCCACCTGTCCCAGCAGATGCAGCAGCACCTCAGCACTGCCCCGCCCGTCCATGCTAAATCTCCATCCCCCTGGCCCCCGCACCCTCAGACACAGGTCCCCACGCTAACCCAGGCCCACACCCTGCCCAACAGCACGCTAACCCAGGCCCACACCCTGCCCACCAGCACACTGACCGCGGTCCACAACGGCCACTGGGTGTCCCCTATGGAGCTGGACGACCACTGCCCAATCCAGGAGCAGCAGACTCTGTTTAATGAGCAGGCCTCTCTTCTGAGCCCTCCTGGCCCCCACAAATACCCCCAGCAGTGGCAAGCTCCAGACCCCCTCCTGCTCCAGCTCCAGTCCCAGAGCCACTTCAGACAGGGGAGCAGCGAGGGGAGCACTTCTCTCAACGGGGAGCAAGGTGGCCACCCGTGGCAGGGATACGGATACCAGGACCACCTGGCGCCGAGCACCAACGGAGTCTGCTTTCCCAACGGCCACGCGGACCTTTCGCAAACCGCACGGACGGTGAATTACAACATGGCCGACGTGGCAAATGTGGACGGCGTGGCGGTGAACGGTGGTGGAACAGTTGGGGATGGGTGTCACTACCAGGAGGTGGGGCTCTCTGGCCCGTCTTACCTGCAGGGCCATCAGAAGCAGCTCCAGCAGCTGCAGTTCCAAAGCCAGGTCCCATCCTCGAGTTTCCCCCAGTACCCCACGCAGACGTCGGCCCTGGAGCTAGAGCAGATCCTGGGCCTCTCCCACCCTCAGCACCTGCCCGTCCTGGAGACCTACGACGTGTTCAGCAACCCAGCTAACGGCAGGCAAGACCTCACTCGCAGCAAGGTAAAACTCAGTCTGAAATGTGTGTGAAGTTCTCGTGTTTCCTTGTTTACATGAGGTGGTGGTTTTCAGCACAGAGCCACAAGCGTCGTGTTTGATTCATGGAACTCTGCTAGTTGTTACATTTTCTAGGATTTACTATCAAGGCATAAATTGCCAAATTTATCCTCAAAGGAACTTAAAGCACCCTGAATCACAGCTTTAGGGGGCAACAGTCGTGACCACTGCCCACTGTTAACCCGGTGCCACCATGGTAGAGACGGTTGTAGTGGAGCCCGGGGATGGGGTGGACTGTTGTATTGTGTTGGCCGTAAGCGAGAGTGATGCGAACAGACATGCAATATAAATACAACTAGGAGGGCAGGGTCACTGCAGCCTAGAGAATCTTGGCAGAGCCGGAGTAGGTCTCCCGTTCCAACAGTCACTACTATGTGAACTTTGTTCTCCTCTCTATCTGCTTTGTGAAGACGTTTGTCACTGTCTGCCCTGCTCGGCCTCTGCTCCTTCCTGGCCTGTTTTACCCACAGAGTCAGGGGACAGGACTAATCAGCCAGTCAGGTGGTTCAAAAGGTCCTTCACTGCAGAGGAAGCATGCCAGATTATTTCCAACGAATGGACAGACTCAGTTGTCTCAGCAGTTATTTTTGGATACCTTTAAGTAGGACTTCCTTGGTGCTGACCTTGTGAGTGGTTTGTGTGATCAGTATTACTTTGGAGACTGACTTTATGTTGAATCATGTCAGTAATTGTGACTTTTTGTAACATTTTAATTACATTTACATTTAGTCATTTAGCAGGCGCTCTTATCCAGAGCGACTTACAGTAAGTACAGGGACATTCTCCCCGAGGCAAGTAGGGTGAAGTGCCTTGCTCAAGGACACAACGTCATTTGGCAGGGCCGGGAATCGAACCAACAACCTTCTGATTAATAGCCCAACTCCATAACCTAATCTGACCCCCTAATTGTTTCAGTTCTCAGCTAGTGACAGCTGTAGAAATACCTTTAATCTCTCAGTACTATTTAAACACTTTTGAGGTCTAAACAGAGGTACAGAAGACTAATTCCATTAGTTTTCAACTAATTAGATAAGAGACTAAAGGCAAGACCAAGTGGAGATCCCTAGGCAGTATGTGATGGTCAGTGGCAGCACACAAAGCCCATTTTTACTGTTGCTGCTTGGCCTCAATGCTTGCTCTGATCCCATTTCTGAGTAAACAAATCAGCTGTAAGTATAGGTTTCTTACAGTTTGACCCTCTACAGCTTGTCCATAGAGGCCACTGCCTTTAAGTTGCCTAAATCAGTTATTATCATTGTCATCTGTTGACATTGGGTTTGGTTTTTATTTCCAGGCACCATCAGCTACTTGTTTTGTCAAAAATAAAGTTACAGAAAGATTAGATAAATAGGAGAAATAGAAGGGGGCAAGCAAGTGTGGCAAAAGCCCGGTTATGAATGGAATCAGTTGGAGCATCAGAGTGAGAGCACCCTGCAGTGGGTGAGCGCCGGCCATTCAACCCTCCCGCTCTGCCTCGACACTGTTTCTGTTCAGGGTCAGCAGTCACCATCGAAAGAAAAACACAACCAAGCTGGGCAGTCAAGCATAGGCATTGGTTGACCTACAATTTGCCCATCACCATTACCTAATACAGTCACAGTGAGAAAGAGAGAGAGAGAGAGAGAGAGAGAGAGAGAGAGAGAGAGAGAGAGAGAGAGAGGGTGGGGATGATTTTCTCTCTGTCAAGTCCCACCAAACCGCAGAATGTGCTAAAAAAGGCAGTGGGTGTGCTCTGCTGGAGGGTTGGGGGATTGTGGAGTCGAACAGAAAAATCTTCTCAGCTAAACCCAACCCTGTGTGTGTGTGTGGGGGGGGGGGGCGCTACTGGATGTAAGGTGTGATTATTCAGATCTATAAATGGATGGTTCCCAAGGGAGTTTATTCCATGCCCATGTAGACTGTACGGCAGGAGCTGTCGCAGCAGCCCCTTTACACACTGGAGCTTTCAGATGTCGCATTTTGTCCCCGAGTGAGGAAGTAATTCACTGTGGCACAACACAGATCTTGACCCACTTTACTGTTTAGTCACACATTTCAGAGGATCAAGCTTATCTATCTGAACATCTCTCTCTCTCTCTCCCTAACCCTAACCCTATCTCCCATCCTGCATGCACCAAAACAAACCCAGCCCACAAAACAGCTGCTGCCTCGCCTCACTGGCTGCCTGACCTGTTTTACAGTGTGTGATTAGGGTCAATGGCTCCACACTAACCCCATACATGACAGCAGTGCCCATTTGTATATCCCTCGGTTATTTTGTTGAACGGGGAGGGGATTTCTGCAAACCAGGGGTCTGTGTAACTATCCACAGTTCCCAGTGTAAGAGGAAGTGTACACTGTATCATCGGTGGAGGTCGAAAGGCTCAACTTGTGCTTGCATTATTGTTTGGTTTTGTTTCACTGTTGGTGTAGATGGTGAGCGACTGCCCTCTCAACAACACCAGCGTGGCCTACACAGGGAGCCGTCTCAGGCCCAACGGGAACAGCAGCATCCTCAGGGGCAGTCCTCCCACCTGCCCGGACCCGCTCCCCTCCCTGCCCACGCTCCCCGACCCACAGGCCACCAGCTTCTACCTCTGAGGAAGACCCCCCTTGCCCTCGCCCACTCCCACTCCCACCTCCACCCCAGCCCACCAGACGGCACACGGCGAAAGTTGGCAGGGAGACGAGAACTGAGAAACGAGAGAGGAGAGGAAAAGAAGAAGAAGAAGAAGAAGAAGAAGAAGAAGAAGAAGAAGAAGAAGAAGAAGAAAAAAAACGAAACTGTGGACGTGACTCTTGTTTTCTGTGTAACCTTATCCGTGTCATTTGTGGTTCTCAGTTCTTGTTAGGATGCCGTACCATTCGCAGTCCTCACAGCAGACGTCTGCTCTGTGGACACGGTGCCCTTCCAGGCCCCTTCTAAAAAATGCATCACCTCCTGATATTTGTTTTAATGTACTGTACTGTACCTGTACTGAATACAAGGAGGGCATGCTCAGCTCATTATGAACCCCTATTGTGAACCTGAACACTTTTCTGAATGAAAACAACACTTTTTGGAACTACATATAAAGATTGATAAGGATGATGTTCAATGGTGAACTAGCACAACTAGGAATTCCCAACAACAGCGTTTAACGCGTTTAAGGAGTGTGAGTGCGAGACTTACCTCGCCAGAGATTCCGCCAATACTTCAGTGAATTAATTAAAGAGGGAATGTGAATGGTTTGATAAAATTGAATTAATACACAACGTCCAGTGTCCACACAGAAGGTTTGATTTCCATAGCTTCTTTGAACTCAACAAATATACAAATGGAAAAATGTTCTGTGTTTGTCACGTTGTTCGTCATCTGCTAGACTAGAGGTAGATATAAATAGGTTGTGTTGTTGGGCAGGGAGGCCAACATGACGTTACTACAGCATTTATGTTTCCAGCTCATATTTAGCAAATGAGGTGCATCCAGTGGTCGACTGCCATTTTGGTTTGATAAACGTCAGATGAGGAGATCCTCGTGGTTGACCGTTATCAGATGCTGCAGTGATGAGGTTTACAGTGATGTCACTTATTCTTTAGCGTCATCAGACATTTGTTCTGCTGCTCAGTGGGAGCACTGAAACCTAACCGAAGCATTTTCTTTTGTCCGTTTGACATTTCAGTCCTGTAACGACAACAGTCTGTGGTACTGTGGTACAACATAATTCCCGATTAGAGAACAGGTTTCTCTTGGTAAGAGCTTCTAACAAATGCCTTCACTGTGACACAGCTCCAGGACTGATGGTTTTGTTGTGGGAAATGACGCTGAGAGCAAGAAGTCCATCATCAAGGACTCCAGTCTTGTTCAAATGGATTCAACCAAACCAAAATGAGAGAGAAGCTTTCATGATAAATTTCTGTAGTTTATCAATGGACGGTTCCATTGTTGAATGTGTTGTGTATAATGTACGAGAGTTTTAAAAGCTATTATTTCATTTACAAAAGGTGCTTAAAAGTGATTTTATTAAGATTGGTACTAAAGTGTAAGATGACTTATGACAATAATGTTACAACAAATGCATTTACAGACTTGCCTCTTTTGTTTGTGTCTTTTTTTGTAAACAGACATTTCTTATATTATATAGATTATTTAAACCAGTTGTAAGATCAAATATAGGCTACTGTATGACAAAAAAAAAGCAAGGTGACAATCAAACTTAAAGAACAAAAAAGCTGTTGTGTACATAATAAAATTTGTTTTTATTTTATTTTTGATGACAGTGTTGCACACACTACTTTAAATGCACCGCTCCTTCCAAGCTCTCTTCTCTAGCACCAAGGTAGGCTTGTAGAAAGCAGTTTGGACTCGATATTGTCTGTATATTTCTCCTATAGTGTGTTTTCTTTTCTTTTCACTGAAGCTAAAAGAACAAGGTGCCATAAAGGTACTGGTGAGACTCACTTTCCAGTCCGTAGTGTTCAGAAATACTGTTGTTGATTTTTTTTTTATCACGTAATTTGTCTAACACACTAAGAGTTATTGTAGTTGTTAAAAAAAAACAGTTGGATCAGTTTGTCTTTGGACTGCTTGTTGAAATGTACTCCTGGAAATAAAGAATTGGTGCAATCACAATGAATCGTCTCAAAATGCTGTGTGAACTATTTTGTTTTAGTAGACTTGTGACTGGCTCACTTGACCTTGTTCTCTTTGGAATTGTTCATTGATTGAATGATGAGCCACTATCAAGATTTGTGTCACCGCTGACTATAAAATACAGGCTGTTCCTTGGCTCTAACCACCGAAATAATGTTAGACCTAGAGTTATGATCCTTTATTTTCTGCTGTACTTTCAATATGCACTATTTGAAATTTAGTTGGACAAACCACCTGCTAAATGAATAAAATGTAATGTAGTTAGGTAGCAGATTTCATATGCCACTGTGTCTTTCAGCTGTACTGTATATGGTATATGTGACACACATTTAAGGGACATGTTTGTCCCTAGATTAAAGTGAGGCACATTGTACCATGGAGTGGCCTGGTCTCTCTGGGAAGGCTTTTAGCCCCCCTCCCATCGATTTCCTCCCCCATCCGGCCCATCTCCCCTTTTTGCACAAGCCAATGTGTGAACACTCGCCCAGCGGAGAGCAAACAAACATGTATTGATACCAGAGCCTCCCCGCTGGAAACTAAAATAACTATCTAAAAGGAGGGACACACTGTGATGAACACCAGAGCTGCAACCGTCTAGCTCGCTGTCGATGATGCTATGCGGCCATATTCTTTTTTCTTTTCTCTTGCAGGGCCCCCTTGGTCTCAGTCCAGCCAGTCTGGTCATGCAGAACATACTTTGTTTTAATGTATTTTGCGTAGTACAGTAAGGGATTTGGGAACTTTCATTAGCCACGGTCAATTAGTCTCGCTGGGGACAACACTTGTTATGAGAAGAAAACATTTACAAAGTCCTCCATTGATTTCATGAGTGTATCAGTCACAACATCCCTTTGCTCCAACACAAACATGCTTTTGTACTTAGAAAAGAGGATGATGCAAGTGGCCACCAAGGATAAACCCCCACTTTCCCTCTGCATCTTTAATGACCTCAAAATCATTTATGACAGTCTATCCTCTCATAGGGTCTCCTGTCAGTTCACAGTGCATGCTTTGGACGTGATCAATCAGTCACGTGCATGGCAGCGAGTAGGCCACAAGTCTGGGCCTAACAAACGCGGTGCAGTCTTACATAGAGGAGGGTTGATTCTGAAGACCTCACTGAGGTGCTAAGGATTATTGTCTGGTGGATAGCGGAGCTGGGATTGTGGTCATTGAGATGATGTGCTGCTATCCCCCCTAGCCCCTGGGTGAATCTGAAGTGCAGTACAGAGCTGGGAGGATGTCTTTACATTATAGATTCATATTAGACCTAGCTCACCCTCTCTTTCTTTTCTACCAGATGACATCCTATACCTCAATTAAGGCCCTTTCTGGTTCCATGTCAGCCAGCCAACACATGGGCTTCTCTCATAGTGCATACAAGGAAAGGTATTAAATATTCAATGGCTCTCTATAGCACCCAGGTCATTTCCCTAATGGCAAATATAGGTAGTGAAATGTACTTCAGCACACAGTGTGCTATCTTGAGCGGGGGTAGCCTGGTTTTTGAACAGTCTGGCAAGGCTATTCTACTAGACAACTGACAAAACTGAGCACAGATCAAGAAGCTAACAGAGGACTGAGCTAATCACAGTCAGCTTCTTTTCACCAGCAGAAGCCGCTGAAATCTTGTGCCAGTTTCCATGTGAAGTCTGTCAGACTCATATCTCAGTATTTTGTATTGTTGTTTTCAGTACAACAATGAGGGCTCCCTATCTAGGATACACAAGGGAGATGAGTAGTTTGACAGTTCAGCTAAAGGGTGTTGATTCTGTATTTGAGGGATGTGGGGTGCATGTTCTGCATTGTAATAGGGAGGCAATGTCCACAGCTGAAAGTTTACTTTGATACTCTTTTAAACACTTTGTCACAGACCGCTGCATGTGGACCTTGACTGTTCTCCCTGACTCTCGTTTGCCCTGTCCAGACGCATGAGTGCTTTATAGATCAGTGTTCCATGTTCTTTCCCTTTTCTATTTTTATTTATCTTGTGTGCACTTGACACACTGTGTTCCCAGAAAGACTATTGCGGCAGAAGAGATGGAGCTCTCCATCGACCCTCACTGCCACTCCCTTGTATCCCACCTCCCTCCCCTCACACACACACACACAGACACAGACACACACACACACACACAGACACACACACACACACACAGACACAGACAGTACCCCTCGGGCTGTCAATGCACATTACCGCCAGCTCACCGAACACTCCCCACCTTCTCTGCTCCTCATGGAAACATTGATTCATTTTTTAGTTAGGATTGCATTTGAAGACTCTCTCCCTTCTCAAGCACAGCCCTCAAACATCCACAGTTGAAACAGTGGGGGCCTGAGTGATGGAGGAAAGAGATTTTTAGGATGATTGGCTAGTATACTGCAATGAGAAAACATGAAAGCAAAATGTAGCAATGGAAGTATTGGACTGTAAGTCAAGACTTTGCAGGTTCGAATACTCATGTACGTTGCAAAAAAACTGTTTGCGAAATGAATGCTTAGTATGACATTACTACTGTATTATAGTTAGATGCAGCGCTGCTTTACAGTGCAATTGCTACCCCTGTACTTCAAAGCAACATCTGTACAGTAGTAGTATCTTAACCAATACGATGAGCTTCACTAACACAAAGATGAAACCTTGCAGTCTCTCACAGACACACAGAGACCTCTCACAGTTTGTTTGCCATCTCCCTTGAACTTCATGATGATAACATGAAATCCTTTGCCTCTGTCAAAGCAAACACACCACATACTGTACAGTACAGCACTCTGTTGTCCAGTCTTAAGTATGCGTACATGTGTGCTGTCCTAAAGCATTAAGGCAGAGGAAGGGCCTGTGGCTGTGGAGAAGGAATCTCTTGTGGAAGTCTCCTCCTCAGGCATGTGCCCCCTAAGTGGCCTTAACCTAGATCCTGGCTCCCCTGAGACAGAGAGGTCTGAAGCATGGTGGATCTCCCAGGCTGCCGTATCCAGGCTGCTGGATCCGGGCTACCGTATCCAGGCAGCCGTATCCAGGCAGCTTTGGAAAACACGAAGCCCAGAGGAGGGCCACAGGGGAACAACTAAGGTGATGTGTCAGTATTATGAGAGGCGGATAAGCAGAGGTGTCAAACTGTGAATTCTGATCCTGATGTGGTTGGTATTACTTTAAATCATACAATAAACATCACCAAGTATATATCAATTTGTTATCTGTATTTTCTTATTTGCAACTTCAGTCAGCATGCGAGTGATGCAAATTTAGCAAAGTGAAATACATCATTTGCATGAAATTGTCCGGAGATACCAAATACTGACAAAGAGTTTGTGGCAGGCAGGCGAGGCGAGGCAGAGGCATCTGCTGTGTGGAGAAGGTCAGAGAGGCTCCGACATGTTGAAAGCCTGCACTCAGTGACCAGTGAGCCCACGAGGAGCCAGGAGGTGGGCAACAAGGGAGAGGAGGCTGCCCACCAGTCAGCTAGTATCAGCTGAACTCCCAGGACTATGATCCCCTTGACCTTTCCCCTGAGAGTGTGCTGACATTCTACACACTGCCCTCTGGGGATTCCACAGGGCATAGAGATCAAGCACCTGACAACTGTAATCATGTTTCTGTAGCCGCATAGAGATGTGTAAACAAAGTTTGACCAAAACCAGAGTTACATCATGACAATACAGATCAATGGATCTTAACTATTTCAAAAAAGTGTGCCACATAAGGTCAAGTCAGTCCCCAGAAATAACATAGCTTCACACAGTTTATCTCTCGTCCATCCTCATTTTGGTCACTTCTCATTCTGCTCATTCGAATCAAACCAATCTGATTGGACGTGAGGCAGCGGGGTGGTCAGTCGCCATGGAGCTCCCACAGCCTTGTTAAGATGGCCATGCCACGAGGCAGGGACAGGATGCCATCCAAAAATGCCTCATCAGCTGATGGAATGTTATTCCTCCCAGCAGGGGAGCTGTCATCAAGCAGATAATCATTTAGCATGTCCAGACCGCGAAGGGGGCCAGCATGGGTCCACGCCAATAACTGCCCCAGCAACTGGGCTTGGCAACCAGGCTGCATCCAGACAGGCAGGGCTTAGAATAGACATGGTGCTGTGCTGGGTCGGAAGCAATTTTGGTTGTGGTTACTGTCCATGTCAGTATGGCTTCATGACAGTCTCTCTATCCCTCTCTCTCACTCCCCCCCTCTCTCTCTCTCTCTCTCTCCCCTTCTTCCCCCCTCCACCTCTCCCCCTCCCCCTCCCCCTCTCCCTCCCCCCCTCCCCTCCCCTCCCCTCCCCTCCCCTCCCCTCCCCTCCCCTCCCCTCCCCTCCCCTCCCCTCCCCTCCCCTCCCTCTGCCCCTCCCCCTCCCTCTCCCCTTCTCCTCTCCCTCTCTCTCTTCCTCTCCCTCTCTCTCTCTCCCTCTCTCTCTCTCTCTCTCTCTCTCTCTCTCTCTCTCTCTCTCTCTCTCCCATTCTCTCTCTTCTCTATATTTACAAAAGTGAACTCGAGGACTGACCCTGTAGATGTTGTTGGTGAGGCACGAGAGCTTGAGCAGGTTGACCTGTCGTCCTGGCCCAGGGTTGGCCCAGGCGTGGTGACAGTCTGTCAGATGTTCTCTCAGTCACAGCTCGGCTCCTCTCAGCAGGGGATCCAGCACTCTAAAGGACAGGTCCCTGTGGACCACCAAGGGTAGTGGATTGACCTTCCACTGTGGAAGGAACAAACTGGTGCACTGAAGGTGACTCACACAAAGTCCTTGACTTCCCTGGACCACAAGGGGCTTCATATCCTTACAGAAAGCATGAAAAACAGCTAACGTAAAAATCGGAATTCAGATATTAGATTTTAATTTCTGTGTTGTGTCTTATTTATGTTTTACAGGTGACAATCCTCCTGCCACTTTCTTTCTTGCAAAGCTTGAATGAGCACATTTCGCATCACGGTTTGACTTTTCACCTTCTCCAGCATTGTGTTGTGGGTGACACAAAGTGGCAGAAACCCATGAGCTTGTCCTCTGTGTCAATATGCCACAACACATCTGATCAGCTGCTCAGTGTCTCAGCAGGCATCAATTATAAATATGGAACCTGGATGAAGCAGAAACAGTTCCTGTACACCCCCCCAGCCAGGGCCAATCAGAACTCTCCATCTGTGTCTGACTTCACGAGTATCACATCCAGAAAGCTGCATGACATTTAAGGTGAATTCCGATGTCAGTACTCAAGTTCTGTATGAGTACGCTTACTTATCTGTGTGAGATGTGGAATGAGACCCAAGGAGCAGTATCTCTCAACGACACAGTGCTAAAACAATGACATGTCCTGATGTTGAGATGGTCTGGGAGCAGATGAGGTGGTTTGTGTCCTGTCCTGGCTCTGCCTGGTCAGACTCTGGGTGGGCTCATTGGTTTATTGTTTTGCCTCATAATGGAGGGACCTCGACTTCCCAAACAAGGGCCGCGGTAATGCTTTTTGATTGGCCAACTGCCTGAAGGAAACAAAAACAATGGGCTTCAGGGACTCATAATATTTTGATAGGGCACCTCGATGTCAACACTTCACTGATTCAAGTCTTTGGTTTGGTCCTGCGGCCATGGGAGGGCAGGGTTACAGGGGAGGACAAGAGAGGGGGAGAGAGCTGGATGGGAAGCGTTTTTTCCACAAGGTCATATTGACTGGAAGATAAGCTACACTCGATCAAGCAATGACCTGAAAGGCTCGACATCCCAAGAGATCCTCTCACACGCTGGGCTGAGACAAAACACTCTGCTGGCCATTGACAGTTTGTGCGTGTGTCCTACATTTCGGTGTGTTTTAAAGGTAGTTTAGTAACTCAATTCCTACTGTCATTCACTGTTATTCAGCGATTTACTCAGACTGGGCATAACGTACAGTACAAGACATCGCAAATGCCCTTACCCAGGTTATCTTCAAATAACACCTGGACCAGAGCAAGGACTGTGACCATAGAGGGAAGGTAATGAGGAGGAGGGTGGATCCTGGTGGTTTGATGGGATAGGAAGAGACAGCAGAGTGCCTCCAAGACTGGCACTGGGAGCCAATTATAGGTAAAATGTCGGCAGGTTGTCCAGCCCTCAGCTCATACTGCACCTACCCTCTCTTCACGACAAGAGTGCACACACATTACACATTGCAGCACAGGAGCAAACAGTTATACATTGTCACAGCATACACACACGGATACATGCACTATTTACTAACAGAGAGAATTATACCGTCAAACATTGGTAAACACGCCCACACACACACACACACACACACACTCACTCCTACAATACAGGTAGAGGTAGTCTTCTCCCTTCTCCGTTCCCTGGAGGTGTTTACCTATCGACCGTGCTACTGTCTGGGGATAGGCTTCCTGTGGCCCCCACTCACTCAACTGACTAATGTGTGCAGTCACTTTGGTAGGATGCCCCCGAGCACCCGCTGTCCACCCGCCCCCCCTCCCCCCTCCCCCTTCCAGAGGGCGAGGTGCTGCCCCCTCCTAGTGCTGTGTGGTGAGGATCAGCCGAAGTCCACATGACTTACTCCTTAAGGCAAGATCAAGGGTTTTCAGTGGAACTGCATCCTGTCACGACTTCAACACCAACGTCCAAATATCTCATGACATATTATTTTATAGAAACATTTCAATATGAATCAACCCTCACTCGTACGAGCCTCAATCTCCTGGCCTCATGCACTCACACATGAAAAAGGGCACTGCAAATTGACTGTTTACTCCAAAGAAACCAACGTATGGTTTCCCTACGTTTTTTAACAGACTTGAAGATCTATTTTCACTCAAGCAGTTTTTTCTATCTCTGTCCACTCGGTTTGCACTCTCTGCCCCTCTTTCTCCCTTCTTTCCTCTGCACTTCTACTCCCTTACCTCCTCTTCCGCCAACAAACCCCCCCTCTCCTCCCTTCCTCTCCAGAAAACACAGATGGGCCACTGAGTCAGACTGGGCCCTCATCTCCCATCAGCCATGATGCAGTCAGCTCCTCCAGTGAACGCTAATGTAAATATTTGTGTATGAATCACCCCATCACCGCACTGACCTTTCTTTCAATTTACTTCTGGCTGTTTTCAAGCCCTCCTCCTCTCCATCTCCCAAGCCCCCGTTCTGTGTCTTCCTGGCACGGATTCATCAGGTTCACTGGTCATCTGGGTTGGCCAAGTAAAGCAAACTTCAGACTTTCAAATCAAAACCTCTCTGAGTGGGAACAAATGCTTCTGAGGCCTTGGCCTTTCTGTTATGAGTCTGTCATGACTCAGGAATCTTGTCAGTATTGTATATTGTCATTTTTCAAACTATTGAAAGGACTAGTTGCAATTCATGAATAGTTTAACTGCTTCCCTGATGAGGACAAACATGGAAAACTTCAGGATTATGGAACAATACACACGTGGACATTTATGAATTAAGGATGGTATCAAAGCCTGACATCAGGTTAAGAAGTGACACTGAAAACTCTAACACCTCCCCAGATGAAAGACTGTCACAAGATTCTGAGTGTGTGCTTAGCAAATTCAAGGCAAGTGTTGGGAGGGCCTGCCAAGACCCTCTGAAAGAGTGCCTTTGTGTGCTTCTAATCCACTTATTACCATCAACTCTCATATTAATACACGTTTGCACGAACAACTCTGAGGAACCCCTGTGTTTACTTTAGAGTACATTGCTTTCGCAGGTTTGGTCAAATCCTCTTAGGAAATGCAATACTCAGTCACAACTGTATTCAGTGACGTTCTTGGCCAAATTTTACAATATTCGCATGCTCTTTCCAAGGTCTTTGAAAAACCCCTCAGACATTAAAAAGTACCCGGACAGCCATATTTTTTTACCCTCAGAAACCCCTCCTGAAACTCAAAATAAATATGAAAAGAGACAAACAAACACAGAATGCGTAACAAATACAATTATTAGGAGAAAATGTTTTAACTGTGAGGGGTGACATGATTTAAGAGAGAACCACCAATGAAAAAGTTAGACCACCTGAGACACTATTCTTACGACCCCAATCTTTGAACTCCGCTCTCCTCACCATACCAGGGTGTCCACGGTAAATGAGTCATAGACAATCTGC
Organism: Hypomesus nipponensis; assembly: GCF_054491055.1. Taxonomy (NCBI): domain Eukaryota; kingdom Metazoa; phylum Chordata; class Actinopteri; order Osmeriformes; family Osmeridae; genus Hypomesus; species Hypomesus nipponensis. Next base: position 7,966,826 of record NC_140372.1, read on the forward strand.
TCTTGTTTTGCATCCTCCTCTTCCCTCCACTATTTCTCTCTTCTCAGTTTTTGAAAAGCTCAACCTCTCTCTCTCTCTCTTTTCTCTGTCTCACTGTGTGAGCTGCCACATTTGGTCAGCATGCCAGTGTTAACATGCAATCTCACAATCCAGATTCCTTTCGCTTATAGGAGCACTAGGCTTTGCGGATACAAGTGTCTGTATCTTAGCTGGACAGTCTGGACAGTTTGGACAACAAGGCCTCTGGTGTGAAGTCACCATCTTCACACTTTCCATAGCACATTCCCTTACACTTTGATAACCCCACATGCTCTATACAAAGATTCATGACCCCAGATGTGGTGAGAGAATAATGCTTTAGGATGACTTGCTCTGTTTGATTATGATATCCATGACTCTATGAGTTACAATTATCACATTCAGTTGTTTAAATGTGGTTGTCAAAATGTTCAGCCCAAACACTGCAAACTGCATCACAACATTATCAGTATTATCCTTCAAACTGTAAGATTGGTCTATAAATTGGCCACAAATAAATATGAAAAAATATGAAAAATAAATATGAAATATGTTCTTTCTTGGTGCAAGGGAAACAGGAATAAACCGTAAAAAAGGATCCATCTCACCAATCCAGTGCTACTTGGAGGGAGTGCAACCTGTTCCATTGGAGACAGTGGGAACTTTTTTATTTATGAACTGTTTACCCCCTCTGCTGGTCAGAAGCGTAATTACAGGTTCTAAGCATCTCGGGTCACAAGCCTATCAGATGCTTAAATGATGGATTACCTCACTTCAATCTCAACACACTATAGATGTTTAGGTGGCCAACGGTCCTCACAAAGATTAAACTCATATATCCTTTGAAATCTGATGTTTATGTTTAAACCCACAAATCTCCCTTCTCTAAATCCAATGACTGCTTCTGAGTGAGGCTTTCATTGGATTTCTTGTCAACGCTTTCAACTTGTTTCCACTTAATGCATCGTCTCAATAGTATTTTACCTATGTCAGTAATAGAAGCCCTAAAAACATGATTGCCCCCTTAACTACATTTCAATTATGTCAAACAACTTTTTAAGTCAAACAGGTTTTCATACAGTACCCAGCATAAGATGTTGTACCATGGTTGTCTTGGTCCTGTGGTCCTTTGGGCTTAGCTGGAAAAGGTGACGTGGGCCGCACCCCCCCCCCCCTCCCCCACCCCCCCTCCCCCACCCCCCCCCCCCTCCCCCCACCCCCCCCCCCCAACCCCCACCACTCAGAGAGAAGCATAGATCGTGTCATCCCACAGTAATCCACAGGGATTACAAACTCATCAGGGGATTCTTTGGTTGAAAAAACAATAGTTTGATGTTCCTGACTGATGGATGTGTACATTCAGCTGCTAGAGAGTTGGGACGGCACTCTAATCCCCCCCCCCCCCCCCCACCACCACCACCCTACCCCTCCTTTCTCTGACTAGGAGTGATCTAACGTGCATTTACACCCCCACCCCAATATCAACATGCTGGATGAACACACTGGGATCTGATGCCAACCGAAGCATACTCTCCTACGGTGTCACTGTGTGAGAGTGGTCCAAAGGCTGCAGCAGCACTTACTGGATACAGAATGGGCAAACTGCAAAGGTAAGCTATCCAGTTTCACACTGTGGAACGTAATAGCACTTTCTGATTTAGCCACATGACAATAGAAGTGTTTTGTTTTTTTGTTACATCCACCGTGATGCCTTGGTTAGTAAATATTTGTTATATGTTGGATCCTGCAAGGATATGCCGTGTTTATGGCTAACAAGATCAATTACAAATAAGGACAGAAGAGTCCATCCAACCCAGAGTTAATTTGACTTGGTATTCATGCACTTACAGGCTGTTTAACTATTATTTTTTTAGTGTATTTGTACACAGTAACAGACAAATAAAATGAGTTATTGTTAATTTAATTGATATTTGTTCAGACATTGACTGGCCCATTTAACTTTCCATCAGAATCTACTGTAGCCAATAGGAGAGATAATGCAAAACTCTCAAAGCCCACAGGAATAATGTAGGAGGTCAGGTCTACTGTAGATGGAAGTAAGGGCCAAGATGAAACTCAAACCCTGCCTGACTCTGGACAGGCCAGCAGAACAGACACCTAATATCCTGGAGAAAAGGCAACTCATGTATCAGAATTCTTTTCACATTCGCATTGAATTAATTTTGCAAATGCGAAATACTGTGCATGTTAAAAGTACCCAGGACATAAAGGAACAGAACCGGTGTTTTTCATAGGTTTATGTCTTTTGAAAGTAAAGTTTTCACTTTGGACCACAAAGAAACACTAGCTTATAATTTGATGAATGAAGGTAAATGGATGGAAGTGGAAGGCTTGAGAATCTAGGTTAGGGATTTGCATGGCATTACTTAAATCTTTGTGGATCAACAGGTTACTACATAAGTCCAATTGAAATCCCATTGTCATATAACATGAAGATATGACATCTGCATCAGGTCCATCCAGGCTAGTGTATTTTAGGTGTGTGAAAGTATTAGTAAGGTTCATTCCGACTCTTCGAAATAATACGATTAGAATCAAGTGTGTACTGATTCACTGCTTTTTCTTCATCAACCCTTAAAATGATGTCAAATACTCCATGACTTCATCCCTGACACGTACATGCATCATTTGCAAAGTCAAAGCAGAAAGAAAGTGTATACTTATTCCTAAATGTTGCCTCAGTTTACACACAGGCAATCTCTTACAGACTCCTCTCCTTGCCCCCTCACCCTACCGCGAGGAACATTGCGTGAATTATTGACAATCCTGCCCCCCTCCCTCGCCTCTCTCTGTTTTTCATCTCTCCTTTCCCTCTCTCTCTCTTTATATACAGTAGCGTTTCTGCTGTCAACAGCACCAGCGGTGAACAATAAGTCTGTATCCTCTGAGCCCGGTCCTCCCTGCACACTTTCCACCTGTGCTTGACCCACTGCTGCTGTTGGCTGGATGGGAATAGAATAGATATTGTTGCTCTTCTCACAAAGGTAAGCCCTCATCAAAACCTCATCAAAAGTAAAAAATTAGGTTGTGCTGTGCTGTGTTGTGTGGTTATTTATGTTATAGTGCTTTTTTCCATTAGTGTCTGACAATTAAGCACGACAAACTATTATGAGCTTTATATCATGCATGACAGAATTATCTACGTGTAGAAGTGTTTAGAGTTACATTTTGTGCATATTTAATTCTGCTTGTCCTACTCCAGTTATCAGTGATACATTGTAATTTTTCATATGTTTTTTTTCCAGACAATCCCAGGAGCTAACATGCAGTACTTTTTCCTTCTTCTTCTGTTGATGGAGGTGTATGCCAAGTCCAACAGCAGCCCATGTGAGACAGGTTGTGAATGTCGTGGGGAAGTCAAGATGACGATCTGTGTCCGAGCCTTCTTCACCCAACTGCCTACCAGTATCCCCCCTTCAACGGAGCTCTTGGACCTGTCTGAAAACCAGCTGACCATCATCCCGGAAAAGTCCCTTCAAATGGTCCGCAAACTTCGGGTGCTGCTCCTCCATGACAACAACATCAGCGCCGTTGCTGACGGTGCCTTTTCCCAGCTGGAGTTCCTCCAGAAGCTGGACCTGAGCAGGAACAGGATCTGCTCCCTCGGCGAGAGCTTCTCCCTGGGCTTAGGGGCTCTGAGGGAGCTGCTGCTCTCAGACAACCAGCTGAGGAGCTTGGACAGCAAGACCTTCATGCACCTGGACGGCCTGCAGAGGCTCAATCTGACGGACAATGCCATCCATTCCATCCAGATGAGATCTTTTGGCGCCATGAGCACCTTACGCCAGCTCCATCTGGAGGGAAACAAGATCAGCTCCCTCAACAACGGGATCTTCTCCATGCTCCGTTCCTTGGAGGTGCTCAACCTGCAGGGTAACCGCATCAGCCGGACAGAAGAAGGGGTCTTCACGCCCCTCACCAACATAGCACTGCTAAATCTAGCCCATAATCACCTGAGCACTGTCTATTTTAAAACGTTCCTGAGCATCCACAGCTACAGCACCCATATCCTTCTTCTATCCTTCTTTTTTACCCTCAGAAACCCCTCCTGAAACTCAAAATAAATATGAAAAGAGACAAACAAACACAGAATGCGTAACAAATACAATTATTAGGAGAAAATGTTTTAACTGTGAGGGGTGACATGATTTAAGAGAGAACCACCAATGAAAAAGTTAGACCACCTGAGACACTATTCTTACGACCCCAATCTTTGAACTCCGCTCTCCTCACCATACCAGGGTGTCCACGGTAAATGAGTCATAGACAATCTGCTCTTGTTTTGCATCCTCCTCTTCCCTCCACTATTTCTCTCTTCTCAGTTTTTGAAAAGCTCAACCTCTCTCTCTCTCTCTTTTCTCTGTCTCACTGTGTGAGCTGCCACATTTGGTCAGCATGCCAGTGTTAACATGCAATCTCACAATCCAGATTCCTTTCGCTTATAGGAGCACTAGGCTTTGCGGATACAAGTGTCTGTATCTTAGCTGGACAGTCTGGACAGTTTGGACAACAAGGCCTCTGGTGTGAAGTCACCATCTTCACACTTTCCATAGCACATTCCCTTACACTTTGATAACCCCACATGCTCTATACAAAGATTCATGACCCCAGATGTGGTGAGAGAATAATGCTTTAGGATGACTTGCTCTGTTTGATTATGATATCCATGACTCTATGAGTTACAATTATCACATTCAGTTGTTTAAATGTGGTTGTCAAAATGTTCAGCCCAAACACTGCAAACTGCATCACAACATTATCAGTATTATCCTTCAAACTGTAAGATTGGTCTATAAATTGGCCACAAATAAATATGAAAAAATATGAAAAATAAATATGAAATATGTTCTTTCTTGGTGCAAGGGAAACAGGAATAAACCGTAAAAAAGGATCCATCTCACCAATCCAGTGCTACTTGGAGGGAGTGCAACCTGTTCCATTGGAGACAGTGGGAACCTTTTTATTTATGAACTGTTTACCCCCTCTGCTGGTCAGAAGCGTAATTACAGGTTCTAAGCATCTCGGGTCACAAGCCTATCAGATGCTTAAATGATGGATTACCTCACTTCAATCTCAACACACTATAGATGTTTAGGTGGCCAACGGTCCTCACAAAGATTAAACTCATATATCCTTTGAAATCTGATGTTTATGTTTAAACCCACAAATCTCCCTTCTCTAAATCCAATGACTGCTTCTGAGTGAGGCTTTCATTGGATTTCTTGTCAACGCTTTCAACTTGTTTCCACTTAATGCATCGTCTCAATAGTATTTTACCTATGTCAGTAATAGAAGGCCTAAAAACATGATTGCCCCCTTAACTACATTTCAATTATGTCAAACAACTTTTTAAGTCAAACAGGTTTTCATACAGTACCCAGCATAAGATGTTGTACCATGGTTGTCTTGGTCCTGTGGTCCTTTGGGCTTAGCTGGAACAGGTGACGTGGGCCGCCCCCCCCCCCCCCTCCCCCACCCCCCCCCCCAACCCCCACCACTCAGAGAGAAACATAGATTGTGTCATCCCACAGTAATCCACAGGGATTACAAACTCATCAGGGGATTCTTTGGTTGAAAAAACAATAGTTTGATGTTCCTGACTGATGGATGTGTACATTCAGCTGCTAGAGAGTTGGGACGGCACTCTAATCCCCCCCCCCCCCCACCACCACCACCCTACCCCTCCTTTCTCTGACTAGGAGTGATCTAACGTGCATTTACACCCCCACCCCAATATCAACATGCTGGATGAACACACTGGGATCTGATGCCAACCGAAGCATACTCTCCTACGGTGTCACTGTGTGAGAGTGGTCCAAAGGCTGCAGCAGCACTTACTGGATACAGAATGGGCAAACTGCAAAGGTAAGCTATCCAGTTTCACACTGTGGAACGTAATAGCACTTTCTGATTTAGCCACATGACAATAGAAGTGTTTTGTTTTTTTGTTACATCCACCGTGATGCCTTGGTTAGTAAATATTTGTTATATGTTGGATCCTGCAAGGATATGCCGTGTTTATGGCTAACAAGATCAATTACAAATAAGGACAGAAGAGTCCATCCAACCCAGAGTTAATTTGACTTGGTATTCATGCACTTACAGGCTGTTTAACTATTATTTTTTTAGTGTATTTGTACACAGTAACAGACAAATAAAATGAGTTATTGTTAATTTAATTGATATTTGTTCAGACATTGACTGGCCCATTTAACTTTCCATCAGAATCTACTGTAGCCAATAGGAGAGATAATGCAAAACTCTCAAAGCCCACAGGAATAATGTAGGAGGTCAGGTCTACTGTAGATGGAAGTAAGGGCCAAGATGAAACTCAAACCCTGCCTGACTCTGGACAGGCCAGCAGAACAGACACCTAATATCCTGGAGAAAAGGCAACTCATGTATCAGAATTCTTTTCACATTCGCATTGAATTAATTTTGCAAATGCGAAATACTGTGCATGTTAAAAGTACCCAGGACATAAAGGAACAGAACCGGTGTTTTTCATAGGTTTATGTCTTTTGAAAGTAAAGTTTTCACTTTGGACCACAAAGAAACACTAGCTTATAATTTGATGAATGAAGGTAAATGGATGGAAGTGGAAGGCTTGAGAATCTAGGTTAGGGATTTGCATGGCATTACTTAAATCTTTGTGGATCAACAGGTTACTACATAAGTCCAATTGAAATCCCATTGTCATATAACATGAAGATATGACATCTGCATCAGGTCCATCCAGGCTAGTGTATTTTAGGTGTGTGAAAGTATTAGTAAGGTTCATTCCGACTCTTCGAAATAATACGATTAGAATCAAGTGTGTACTGATTCACTGCTTTTTCTTCATCAACCCTTAAAATGATGTCAAATACTCCATGACTTCATCCCTGACACGTACATGCATCATTTGCAAAGTCAAAGCAGAAAGAAAGTGTATACTTATTCCTAAATGTTGCCTCAGTTTACACACAGGCAATCTCTTACAGACTCCTCTCCTTGCCCCCTCACCCTACCGCGAGGAACATTGCGTGAATTATTGACAATCCTGCCCCCCTCCCTCGCCTCTCTCTGTTTTTCATCTCTCCTTTCCCTCTCTCTCTCTTTATATACAGTAGCGTTTCTGCTGTCAACAGCACCAGCGGTGAACAATAAGTCTGTATCCTCTGAGCCCGGTCCTCCCTGCACACTTTCCACCTGTGCTTGACCCACTGCTGCTGTTGGCTGGATGGGAATAGAATAGATCTTGTTGCTCTTCTCACAAAGGTAAGCCCTCATCAAAACCTCATCAAAAGTAAAAAATTAGGTTGTGCTGTGCTGTGTTGTGTGGTTATTTATGTTATAGTGCTTTTTTCCATTAGTGTCTGACAATTAAGCACGACAAACTATTATGAGCTTTATATCATGCATGACAGAATTATCTACGTGTAGAAGTGTTTAGAGTTACATTTTGTGCATATTTAATTCTGCTTGTCCTACTCCAGTTATCAGTGATACATTGTAATTTTTCATATGTTTTTTTTCCAGACAATCCCAGGAGCTAACATGCAGTACTTTTTCCTTCTTCTTCTGTTGATGGAGGTGTATGCCAAGTCCAACAGCAGCCCATGTGAGACAGGTTGTGAATGTCGTGGGGAAGTCAAGATGACGATCTGTGTCCGAGCCTTCTTCACCCAACTGCCTACCAGTATCCCCCCTTCAACGGAGCTCTTGGACCTGTCTGAAAACCAGCTGACCATCATCCCGGAAAAGTCCCTTCAAATGGTCCGCAAACTTCGGGTGCTGCTCCTCCATGACAACAACATCAGCGCCGTTGCTGACGGTGCCTTTTCCCAGCTGGAGTTCCTCCAGAAGCTGGACCTGAGCAGGAACAGGATCTGCTCCCTCGGCGAGAGCTTCTCCCTGGGCTTAGGGGCTCTGAGGGAGCTGCTGCTCTCAGACAACCAGCTGAGGAGCTTGGACAGCAAGACCTTCATGCACCTGGACGGCCTGCAGAGGCTCAATCTGACGGACAATGCCATCCATTCCATCCAGATGAGATCTTTTGGCGCCATGAGCACCTTACGCCAGCTCCATCTGGAGGGAAACAAGATCAGCTCCCTCAACAACGGGATCTTCTCCATGCTCCGTTCCTTGGAGGTGCTCAACCTGCAGGGTAACCGCATCAGCCGGACAGAAGAAGGGGTCTTCACGCCCCTCACCAACATAGCACTGCTAAATCTAGCCCATAATCACCTGAGCACTGTCTATTTTAAAACGTTCCTGAGCATCCACAGCTACAGCACCCATATCCTTCTTCTATCCTTCTTTTTTACCCTCAGAAACCCCTCCTGAAACTCAAAATAAATATGAAAAGAGACAAACAAACACAGAATGCGTAACAAATACAATTATTAGGAGAAAATGTTTTAACTGTGAGGGGTGACATGATTTAAGAGAGAACCACCAATGAAAAAGTTAGACCACCTGAGACACTATTCTTACGACCCCAATCTTTGAACTCCGCTCTCCTCACCATACCAGGGTGTCCACGGTAAATGAGTCATAGACAATCTGCTCTTGTTTTGCATCCTCCTCTTCCCTCCACTATTTCTCTCTTCTCAGTTTTTGAAAAGCTCAACCTCTCTCTCTCTCTCTTTTCTCTGTCTCACTGTGTGAGCTGCCACATTTGGTCAGCATGCCAGTGTTAACATGCAATCTCACAATCCAGATTCCTTTCGCTTATAGGAGCACTAGGCTTTGCGGATACAAGTGTCTGTATCTTAGCTGGACAGTCTGGACAGTTTGGACAACAAGGCCTCTGGTGTGAAGTCACCATCTTCACACTTTCCATAGCACATTCCCTTACACTTTGATAACCCCACATGCTCTATACAAAGATTCATGACCCCAGATGTGGTGAGAGAATAATGCTTTAGGATGACTTGCTCTGTTTGATTATGATATCCATGACTCTATGAGTTACAATTATCACATTCAGTTGTTTAAATGTGGTTGTCAAAATGTTCAGCCCAAACACTGCAAACTGCATCACAACATTATCAGTATTATCCTTCAAACTGTAAGATTGGTCTATAAATTGGCCACAAATAAATATGAAAAAATATGAAAAATAAATATGAAATATGTTCTTTCTTGGTGCAAGGGAAACAGGAATAAACCGTAAAAAAGGATCCATCTCACCAATCCAGTGCTACTTGGAGGGAGTGCAACCTGTTCCATTGGAGACAGTGGGAACTTTTTTATTTATGAACTGTTTACCCCCTCTGCTGGTCAGAAGCGTAATTACAGGTTCTAAGCATCTCGGGTCACAAGCCTATCAGATGCTTAAATGATGGATTACCTCACTTCAATCTCAACACACTATAGATGTTTAGGTGGCCAACGGTCCTCACAAAGATTAAACTCATATATCCTTTGAAATCTGATGTTTATGTTTAAACCCACAAATCTCCCTTCTCTAAATCCAATGACTGCTTCTGAGTGAGGCTTTCATTGGATTTCTTGTCAACGCTTTCAACTTGTTTCCACTTAATGCATCGTCTCAATAGTATTTTACCTATGTCAGTAATAGAAGGCCTAAAAACATGATTGCCCCCTTAACTACATTTCAATTATGTCAAACAACTTTTTAAGTCAAACAGGTTTTCATACAGTACCCAGCATAAGATGTTGTACCATGGTTGTCTTGGTCCTGTGGTCCTTTGGGCTTAGCTGGAAAAGGTGACGTGGGCCGCACCCCCCCCCCCTCCCCCACCCCCCCCCCCCTCCCCCCACCCCCCCCCCCAACCCCCACCACTCAGAGAGAAGCATAGATCGTGTCATCCCACAGTAATCCACAGGGATTACAAACTCATCAGGGGATTCTTTGGTTGAAAAAACAATAGTTTGATGTTCCTGACTGATGGATGTGTACATTCAGCTGCTAGAGAGTTGGGACGGCACTCTAATCCCCCCCCCCCCCCCCACCACCACCACCCTACCCCTCCTTTCTCTGACTAGGAGTGATCTAACGTGCATTTACACCCCCACCCCAATATCAACATGCTGGATGAACACACTGGGATCTGATGCCAACCGAAGCATACTCTCCTACGGTGTCACTGTGTGAGAGTGGTCCAAAGGCTGCAGCAGCACTTACTGGATACAGAATGGGCAAACTGCAAAGGTAAGCTATCCAGTTTCACACTGTGGAACGTAATAGCACTTTCTGATTTAGCCACATGACAATAGAAGTGTTTTGTTTTTTTGTTACATCCACCGTGATGCCTTGGTTAGTAAATATTTGTTATATGTTGGATCCTGCAAGGATATGCCGTGTTTATGGCTAACAAGATCAATTACAAATAAGGACAGAAGAGTCCATCCAACCCAGAGTTAATTTGACTTGGTATTCATGCACTTACAGGCTGTTTAACTATTATTTTTTTAGTGTATTTGTACACAGTAACAGACAAATAAAATGAGTTATTGTTAATTTAATTGATATTTGTTCAGACATTGACTGGCCCATTTAACTTTCCATCAGAATCTACTGTAGCCAATAGGAGAGATAATGCAAAACTCTCAAAGCCCACAGGAATAATGTAGGAGGTCAGGTCTACTGTAGATGGAAGTAAGGGCCAAGATGAAACTCAAACCCTGCCTGACTCTGGACAGGCCAGCAGAACAGACACCTAATATCCTGGAGAAAAGGCAACTCATGTATCAGAATTCTTTTCACATTCGCATTGAATTAATTTTGCAAATGCGAAATACTGTGCATGTTAAAAGTACCCAGGACATAAAGGAACAGAACCGGTGTTTTTCATAGGTTTATGTCTTTTGAAAGTAAAGTTTTCACTTTGGACCACAAAGAAACACTAGCTTATAATTTGATGAATGAAGGTAAATGGATGGAAGTGGAAGGCTTGAGAATCTAGGTTAGGGATTTGCATGGCATTACTTAAATCTTTGTGGATCAACAGGTTACTACATAAGTCCAATTGAAATCCCATTGTCATATAACATGAAGATATGACATCTGCATCAGGTCCATCCAGGCTAGTGTATTTTAGGTGTGTGAAAGTATTAGTAAGGTTCATTCCGACTCTTCGAAATAATACGATTAGAATCAAGTGTGTACTGATTCACTGCTTTTTCTTCATCAACCCTTAAAATGATGTCAAATACTCCATGACTTCATCCCTGACACGTACATGCATCATTTGCAAAGTCAAAGCAGAAAGAAAGTGTATACTTATTCCTAAATGTTGCCTCAGTTTACACACAGGCAATCTCTTACAGACTCCTCTCCTTGCCCCCTCACCCTACCGCGAGGAACATTGCGTGAATTATTGACAATCCTGCCCCCCTCCCTCGCCTCTCTCTGTTTTTCATCTCTCCTTTCCCTCTCTCTCTCTTTATATACAGTAGCGTTTCTGCTGTCAACAGCACCAGCGGTGAACAATAAGTCTGTATCCTCTGAGCCCGGTCCTCCCTGCACACTTTCCACCTGTGCTTGACCCACTGCTGCTGTTGGCTGGATGGGAATAGAATAGATATTGTTGCTCTTCTCACAAAGGTAAGCCCTCATCAAAACCTCATCAAAAGTAAAAAATTAGGTTGTGCTGTGCTGTGTTGTGTGGTTATTTATGTTATAGTGCTTTTTTCCATTAGTGTCTGACAATTAAGCACGACAAACTATTATGAGCTTTATATCATGCATGACAGAATTATCTACGTGTAGAAGTGTTTAGAGTTACATTTTGTGCATATTTAATTCTGCTTGTCCTACTCCAGTTATCAGTGATACATTGTAATTTTTCATATGTTTTTTTTCCAGACAATCCCAGGAGCTAACATGCAGTACTTTTTCCTTCTTCTTCTGTTGATGGAGGTGTATGCCAAGTCCAACAGCAGCCCATGTGAGACAGGTTGTGAATGTCGTGGGGAAGTCAAGATGACGATCTGTGTCCGAGCCTTCTTCACCCAACTGCCTACCAGTATCCCCCCTTCAACGGAGCTCTTGTACCTGTCTGAAAACCAGCTGACCATCATCCCGGAAAAGTCCCTTCAAATGGTCCGCAAACTTCGGGTGCTGCTCCTCCATGACAACAACATCAGCGCCGTTGCTGACGGTGCCTTTTCCCAGCTGGAGTTCCTCCAGAAGCTGGACCTGAGCAGGAACAGGATCTGCTCCCTCGGCGAGAGCTTCTCCCTGGGCTTAGGGGCTCTGAGGGAGCTGCTGCTCTCAGACAACCAGCTGAGGAGCTTGGACAGCAAGACCTTCATGCACCTGGACGGCCTGCAGAGGCTCAATCTGACGGACAATGCCATCCATTCCATCCAGATGAGATCTTTTGGCGCCATGAGCACCTTACGCCAGCTCCATCTGGAGGGAAACAAGATCAGCTCCCTCAACAACGGGATCTTCTCCATGCTCCGTTCCTTGGAGGTGCTCAACCTGCAGGGTAACCGCATCAGCCGGACAGAAGAAGGGGTCTTCACGCCCCTCACCAACATAGCACTGCTAAATCTAGCCCATAATCACCTGAGCACTGTCTATTTTAAAACGTTCCTGAGCATCCACAGCTACAGCACCCATATCCTTCTGGATGGGAACCCTTGGAACTGTGACTGTGACCTGCAGAGGGAGTTTAGAAAGCTGAAAAGTGTCCAGAGGCTCTTCCTGGACGACTACCACAACCTGAGCTGCAGCGCTCCTCCTGAACTGGAAAACTACCATCTGATGGATGTGGACACTGAGCTGTGTATAGCTGAGACAGTCACAGTGCTAATCATTACCGTCACCGTGGTGACAACGGTGCTGGCTGCCATGGTGATGGCAGAGAGGAAGAGAAAGAAAAAGAAAAATAGTAAACACTGGACACAGCAGGGAGACATGTCAGATGAGTCTGAGAATTAACCATTTATCAAACAAAATGTATATCCTAGAAGAATTATATAGAATATGTAACGTAATTTATTTTTGATCAGATCATATTTTTGTTCTTACTCTATCTCTATTCAGTTGGCTATGTATAATTGTGAAAACTGTTTTAATGAGCCTAATTATGTACTCTGTAATTCGCAACACACTGGTTGTGGTGTTGAATATTTTATAAATAATTTAGAAAATAATAAAATTATACTGGGCAGTGGTGGCTTTTTAAATTTCGGCATCAGGCATGATAATGTCCAACCTTCATATCCTTTTTCCGGTCAATCCACACGTAGGCTATTACGCCTTTAACAAAGGCCTATTTACATTTTCCATCTCACTTTGCCTGCAGAAACAACAGTAGCCCGCATCAGCCCACTGTCACCACATGTTCAATTATGATATTTATTATAATATGATTATGACTTGAGTTCAAATGATATGGCAGCGTATTTTTAACCACTGACAATTCGTCCACTGTCGAAACAAGAGCTTTCACTTTAAAAGATAGGGACGTCACGGCGCCTAGTACAGCCCATCCCTTTGCCCATCCCCTGGTCGGCGAAGCACAGGTGGGAGAGATCGAGTTCGTAAAGAAAAAAAAAACTGAATTAATATATGGCCCGTGGATACAGGAGTTCGTTTTCAAATGTTTACAAGAATCAACACGGATATTTCTTCATGTACCTTTGGATGTAAAATAATTTAAGTTGCATACAGAAAACCAGAAATGCTTGCAAGGAATCTGAATTGCTGCCAAAGCTGCGCAGTCATAGTTTGATGGGGGACTGACCCGGTGACTTGAATTAAACAGGTATGAATAAAGATCCATTGCATTATTCTGTCATTAGTTTATATATAACGATTTTTCAATATTATGCTTTTATTGTGTTTATTTGTGTGATAGCGTTGTAAAATATAGGGCTCAAGGTAGCTTAATAGGGTCTGTGTTTTCACCGGGTAGTATTGATTATTTTGTAATAGCCAACCAATAAAGTTTATTGTATTGTCAAGTATAAATAACCGACCCAAATCGCTTTGCATCTCCGTTTGTTCAGATATTCTCAATGTAATTGCTAGCTTTGGCATTTACTTCCGCATATGACAGTGAAATGTCGCTGTCGCGCCTTATCAATGAGCAGTGTTTTCCAACCTTATGATAACGGGATAAAATACGTTTTCAACATGACTGTTGACTCCGCTTAAATTGTTTAAGTAGTCACGCTACACATTGATTGCTATTCATTGAAATAAAATGTTGTGAATTGTATGTATATTGACGCTTTCATTATACTGTGTTACAGAAATGGCAGACGATGACAAAGTTGCCATCCTAACGGATGATGAAGAAGACCAGAAGAAAAAGTATGTCCTGGCAGAGCCTTTCAACTCTCTCTCCCTGGAGCTGCCTACAGAACTTCCTCCTCAAGGGCCTTCATCAGAAACACCTGCTACAGACACGTCCTCACCCATGGCCATAAGCTGCTGGGAGAGAATCTGCCTCCGAATTGATAGTCATCTCCTCATCTCCAAAATCTTTTACTTCTTCTTCTATGCAGCCTACGGTTCCTTGCACCCTTTCCTCGCCGTCTATTACAAGCAGCTTGGGATGTCGCCTAGTCGTAGCGGTCTATTGGTTGGGATCCGCTACTTTATCGAATTCTGCAGTGCACCTTTCTGGGGAATGGTGGCTGATCGCTTTAAGAAAGGGAAGGCAGTCCTGGTGTTCTCTGTGCTGTGTTGGTTGGTCTTCAATTGTGGCATTGGCTTTGTGAAGCCAGCTGACATGACGTGTGTTGAGAAATGGATTGTGACCCCAACTGTGGACCCAACCCTCCCCCAGACTGTATCATTCATCAATGATTCACTGCTAGCCAATCACACCAATGACAAGATCATTCGCCGCCATATAGATCATTCTGACTCTTCGCTTTTGAATCATTCTGATTCCCCCAGTAACATGCACCGGAGGTATAAAAGAAGCACAGGTGCCAATACTACTGAGGGTCCTACTACTCTGTCGATGCCAACTACCACAGTAGTCACACCCACCACCACCACCACTACACCCAGCACCACAGCCACTACACCCACCACCACCACTACCACCACCACTACACCCACTACCACCACCACCACACCCACCACCATCACACCCACTACCACCACCACCATAAGCACCACCATGCCCAACACCAGTACCATGCCCACCACCAGCACCACCACCACACCATCCACCACCACCCAAGCCAAAGATTACATCATTATTTACAATCAGGACCAGGTAGAGACCATCTTCCTCATCATCCTACTGGTCATCATTGTGGGTGAGTTCTTCAGCGCGCCCGCTGTGACCATCGTGGACACTGTTACCCTCCAGTACCTGGGGACACATCGGGACCGCTACGGCCTGCAGAGAATGTGGGGCTCCCTGGGCTGGGGCCTGGTCATGCTCCTGGTGGGGATCTGGATCGACCACACGCACATCGACATCATCATCAACGGCCTGGGCTGTGTCCTGCCTGAATACAGGAACTACCAGGTTGCCTTCATCGTGTTTGGTGTTCTGATGGGCGCCGCCCTGGTGGTGGCCACGCAGTTCTACTTTGACTATGGGAACTACAGGCAGGAGCTGGGGGAGGGGGCGGATGAGGCCGAGGCCACAGCATCGACCAGGAACGGGCTGACTCCGTCCCCAGAGGCGGGCTTGGACCAGAGCCCGGTATCGACAGATTCGGGCCTCCAACATTTCACCTACAGCGACCTAATCCGACTGCTGTGTAGTGTGCAGTACAGCACGGTGCTGTTCGTGGCCTGGTTCATGGGCTTCGGGTATGGCTTTGTGTTCACCTTCCTGTACTGGCACCTGGAGGACCTGAAGGGGTCCACCACTCTGTTTGGCGTGTGCTCTGTCCTAAGCCACGCGTCAGAGCTGGCTGCCTACTTCACCAGCCATAAGTTCATCGAATTGGTGGGTCACATCAGGTAAGAAAGACAGGATTTTGGAGAGGGTGGGTGAAACCTAAATTAGTATTGCTAGCTTACATTTTAACTGACCTGTTTAACCAATGATTTTTCTCAGCAATCCATGCACTTTACTTCAGGGAAACAATGATTTCATTGACTGTGTTGGGGAGTAGAGTCACACAGACTTTGCACAGAGCAGGGACATTTGAGAGGGGGGTGTTATGTTTCAGGAGCATTGAGGCCCTCGGGCTCTCTGAGACCAACATCAGTGCAGCACTGGGATGCCTGTTTCCATTTCTCCACCTTTTGTAAAGGCTTAAGCCCACAGATCCTCAAAGTACTCATTCTCTGTTTGAGCTGTCAACAAATACAAATCCTCTAAGGGTGATTCTAGTCCAGCAGGTTCTACAGTCCTCTTCCTGACATATGAGGATTTGAGCTTTACCTTAACAGCCCACTGGACATTGAACCCAGTTTCATGCTTTCCTTTAGACCTTGGATGGCTGTCTGACTAGGGTTATGATAACACTGGTATATTTCTTGTTTCCTGGGTTGAGACCAAATTCTGACCAGCCAACAAGGACCATTCCAAAAAATATATATTTTTGGTTTAAGTAATTTCTAATCGAAAATGAAATTTGTTTCACAACAAGATCACATGAATAGAATAGAATGTGCAGCCTATTGTCTCTTTCACAGAGACTGCCATTTAAAGACTGAACACAGGTCAGATGTTTGTTTCCACCCCGATCTACTTTTTTTGTCAGCAGAATTCAATTAAATCAGGCTCGGCCATTTGCAGTGGCTTTCATATGGAAGCACATGTCTTTTCAATCTTTCAGTCCAGACCAGTGTTAAAATGGTTTACTGATCTATAATGTAATGATTGATATCTTCACTGCCACCCTCTCCCACCGCAGGGTCCTGTACATCGGCCTGGCATGCAACACTGCTCGCTACTTGTATATTTCGTACTTGGAGAACGCGTGGATAGTCCTGCCCATGGAGGTTCTTCAAGGTAAGCGAGAAGGTCAAGTGATGACGTCACTCGGTGTGTGCGTGGATCCTGAGGCGTGTTCGTTAGTGGTGGCCTGAGCTGAACCGCTGAGGGGGAGTCTGGGGACAGGAACTCGGCCTGTTTGTTCAAGCTACGGCTTATCAAACAGCCATTTCCTTGGCAACTCAATTCATAACACGGAAAAGGATGTGCACTCTTGGGACACGCATATATTTTTGTCGCAGCACCCCACCGCAAGGACAAACGGACACATGATAAAGATGCGTTTTAGCACGACGTGTGCAAAGGATAGGCTGTTTGTTTGCCATGGATGTGGAGGAGCAATAACTGAGCTAACTAGCACCCGTGGTGTGGTTGGCCTTGTCAAACATTACACTCCTACTTTCAAACAAACAAAAAATTCGAACCTCGAACCTCTGCCATTATTGAACATTCAAATTCAGCTTTACTGAGGTAAAGAACAATGTCCTCATTGAATGAGTGATAGCCTATAAAGCTGCCTATAAACCTATACCATTTAGGTGCCTAGTCTTCTCAAATTCTAGCCTTAAACTGAACCTTAAACTGCTCAAGACTGCTTTGCTCCACCCACATTATAATTTCTGTATGGTCCCATTCTCTGAGCATGTGATGGTATTTTAGGTATGTAGCAACATGATGACACAGAACCTTATGCACTGAGTTTGAAGCCCTGTGCTGAGTCAAATGTTAATTTTAGTTCAGCAGTCTCACACGAGCACTAGCATAAGTATGCTCTGTTAAAAACCACTTTGTTGAAATTATATATATTTTGTGAGGGGGTGGGGGGAGTGCTGTCCAACAGACAGCCACCTCTCATGAGAAGTCACAGTTGTGTGTGGATGGAGCCGGAAGAGGATAGGGAACGAAATGTCCTCAGCTGACAGTGCTGCACCAGTAACTACAGAAGTGTGAACCTCATACCTGATCTAGGGACTCTGATCTTTTCCTACATGAACTACGTAGAGTCAACAGACGCTTCAAGCTACTCCTTTAGGTACTTTAGAAGGACATTAAAATGGGTCAAGTTTGCTGGCAACGGCTACAGTTGGATATAACATTTCGGGACTATCGTGATTATGCTTATTGGCAGTAATGCTTTTAAAATGTAAAATAGTTTGTGGGCACATGAGTACAAAAGTGATGTTTGTTTGGCTCCCTGTGTTTTTCTTGTGGCGTAGGTGTGACCCATGCGTCCGTGTGGGCAGCCTGCATCTCGTATCTGAGCGCCGCCGTCCCCCCGGCTCTGCGGACCTCGGCCCAGGGCATCCTGCAGGGGGTCCACCTCGGGCTGGGCCGGGGCTGCGGGGCCATGGTGGGCGGAGTCTTTGTCAACTACTTTGGTAGGATGGACACACTTCTGACACGCCTTCCCCTTTTTGTGAACCAGTAGTATATCCTTGTGTTTCAGACACTGTCTTGTTACGCGCCCTGTAAACGAACAAACACATTTTCACAGGAGTGGCTGAGACCTTCCGAGGGATCGGAATGGCCTCCCTTGTCATCCTCCTTGTCTTCTCCTTCATCCAGTGTATCACAGGGAAGAATGAGGAGAAAGGTAGGAGGAATTACTCTGGAACAAAAACATGATGTCTAAGGATGGGAGGGGGGGTAATCTTTACATTTGCATCTAGCAGATGCTCTTATCCAGAGCGACTTACAGTAAGTACAGGGACATTCCCCCCCGAGGCAAGTAGGGTGAAGTGCCTTGCCCGAGGACACAACGTCATTTGGCACGGCAACCTTCCGATTACTAGCTCGATTCCCTAACTGCTCAGCCATCTGACCCCCCTCTCTCTTCAATGTATTTTACCTAGCATCAGTGCTTGCCAGTAAACAGTGTTGTTGTACCCCGTATCTCCCCACAGAGGATAAAATGCTGGCAGAGAACATCCCCGTGCCCTCGAGTCCTGTGCCCATCGCCACCATCGACCTGGTCCAGAACCAGACTGGCGTGATGGTCCCCCGTCCAGAGGCCCGGCAGCCCACCAAGAAGACCAAGCACCAGGAGGAACAGGAGGACGTCAACCGCCCAGCCTGGGTGCTCTCTGGCGCCCCCTGGGTCACCATTGCCTTCGCCGTGCTCCAGATCCGAGAGAAGATCCAGTTGGCGAGGATCCACCCGCCCACAGAGAGACAGCCACTGCAGGTACGGTGGAATCAGCAAATGAAGACGTGACGAGGCTACAAATACATAAATATGCTCTCTGAACTTTGTCCATCTCCTTTTCCCAGTGTTCTTTTAAAAGCCTGTCTGCTTATCTGAATGTGTTTGTTTGCACTAACTTCTGACTGTTTTTTTTTTTGTTACTGCTCTTTTCCCTATTCCATGCCTTCCTTCCCATTGCAGAAAGGTGAGAGTGTGTGGCGATTTTCAACTGCAGGGCTCAGTAGATCTTTGTGGGTTGGGTTCACATTGGGTGTGTTTGCAGTCCTGTCTGTGTTTATACAGTAACGTCGGTGCGTGTGTGTTTGGCGTATGTAGGCAAAGTGGGTGTGTGTGCAACCCCTATTGTGTTACCACACCCAATTGACTCACTCTAGTATCTGCATGCTCTTAATGTTGGGTCATAAAGCTCTTCCAATTACGTCTGATAACTAAGAAGTGTGTAAAACCTTTTTTTTTTTTTTTTTTTTTAGGTGCCAAATGAGCGGAATGCGGAATATCAAGCTGTGGTGACTTCTCACAGAGACTCTTGCGACCACACCAACGACCCCCAGGTGTCCTTGCACCCCACGGGACCCCCACTAGCCCTCAGCCAGGCACTGTCAGAGCCCACCGACGGTCAGGGGAGTTGGGAACAGACCCCAGTCCATCCAGACCAGAACACCCCGGTGGAGAACCCTGTCTTCTTACCTGGGAACATATAGCCAGTGCATGTGTACACCTCCCTCACTTACGTACACTCCTCATCGAGTGGCTTCAGTGAGACAGAGATGACACGTCCACGTCTAGTGTCGCTGTCTCCCTTTTATTCCCAAAGGAAGTATTTATATGAATCATGTTAAGGGAGTGTTTATTAATACTCAAGACTCACCTATGAACACAAGTATTTTGAATGGAACCTGGATTGGATCCATGATGTTGAAGTGCCTCTTGATGCGCATTTATCTTTTTGTTCAATGTCTGCATTGGTGTTGTGCAGTAGGGTCATTGATTTTTCAATGACATAATTTCAGTGACTTGTAATATGCAAACATTACTCTGCAGTTTTCCGGCATCGTGCTTAGAGCGTTGGTGCCTAGAGTCCTTGGTATACATGACTTTTGGTTGAAAGGGGAAGTCGGATCGCTTAGCAAAGTGTATTTATTGCTCCTGTTTTCCATATTATGACAGCATTTAAACTTCTGACTCTTTGGAAGCCAACTACTTCCTCTATTATCAGGACTCGTTGTCCTAATAGTTCCAGGATTGGCCACATGGGGGCAGTAGTGTGCTACTGTATGAGGCTTAGACCCACTTGATATTAGTGTGTATGTGGTGTGTGTTTGCGTGTGTGTGTTTACTGCTGTGTGGAGTGTGGATGTTATTGAGGTCATGGTGTGCCTGCTGCTGATGGGATTGTGTGGGAGGACAGTAATAGTGTTCCGCAAAAACTAGACTATGTCCCATGTAAATAAAAAATGGTCTTGGCATAGATTAGGTCTAATATTTGTGTTGAAATCTCATCAGCTGCTTCATTGTTTTTCCCTATTGCCTTTGTTTTGAGTGTGGTAATTAATGCAATTTAATGTCATTTCCTCCTAGCTCTCGCTGACATACTGACAAGGGTTTTTGTTTTATCAAAGAACACAAATTAAGCTCCACAAAATTAAATCAAGTGGTCAAAAATAATTTATTGTCCCATAGTATCTTTTGTATTGTTCACATGGGTAGGCAGTATGAGCTGCTGCAGGGTGTTACACTTTGAGACCACACTGTTTACCTGTGATTGTTTTGGGGCCATAGTTCAATGGCATGAAAGGAATAAACAATGTATATGCCACTTCAATTGTGATTTGTAATTTGTTTGGCATATGTATTTAACATCTAGTTGATTTCAATGTAAGGTTTCAAAGCTTTTTATGGTAATCAACCAACTAACCAAATTTAATTAATTAGCTTGTTCCTCAATGACCATTCTGAGCTCAACTACTCAACTATTTTAGCCTATTTTGACCACTGTTGTTCAGTCTGAGATGCCCTGCAGATGGGACTTTGTTGAATCTGTTGACTCATGGCGATGGTGACTGGTCCGTTCCCTGCCTGCAGACACTCCTGATGCACTACGAGAAATTAAATCAGACAGCTGCCATGGTCAGTCTTGCAAAAGGTTCTGTTTCAGCTGGCTACCATCACTGTTCACACAACGCACTGATAACGTGCCGTTGACCTACATGCAAACTGAAGCCAGTTGGTGGTAAAATGAACTTCTAACAGATATGTAACATCGCTTAACATGCTCTTAAAACGGTAAAGGTTCAAACTCCATCTGCCATGTCACCTCAACGGCTCCAAACACAGACCGCAGACCCCCTTTTGTGAGGGGAGCAGCACAGAGAGACAGTGAAGAGCTTTGTCTTCCCAGTGATCAATCGCCCCATACATGACGCCCACAGGCCAGGCCTGCCGTGGGCTTCCTCAGCCCAGCCCACCAGCCCCCACAGACTGCACAGCACAGCAGGACAGCAGCTCACCCGGATCCCATCAATCCCATGCTGGCCGGCTGAGTCCTGGGCTTTCAGCTCAGACCCGTGGGTCACAGCTTGGACACCGCATGGCCAAACCTTCACTTTCTTGCCTTGCACTGCAACATTTACATCCATTTTCCTCTCACTTTTATCAGATGTGCAGCCGAGAGCGAGGCGGATACAGTAGCTCTTTGAATAAGTACATTCTGTAAGGAAACCTAAGTTGCCAAGCTTTTTTTTTCTAATTGAGTCAGGGACTTGTGTTTGAAAGGTAGGCGTGTGAGTGGGGGGGGTCTAATCCCTAGCTGTTGTTGTTTTTCATGCCTGCTGGGTTGAGATCAAAAACTTAACAGCAATAATCATGCAAAAATGGTGCCTTTACTTCAAAGAGAAAATCAACTTTACTTATGCTCATGTAGTTTTCATTGTTTTGCCGATTATTATATTTCTTTATCAGAATTTCCAAATGTTCTTGGATTTTAATAGTTTTGTGGTGTATAGTGGTTGGACGACAACCTTAAGACTCCTGGTTAGTATTGGCAAGTAAAATCTTTCCAGAATAAAGATGCCCTCAGATAAGTGCACACCTTAGATATGAGCATTAAAGTTTCACAGAAGGGGCATCAGGGTTCCCACCGATGATACGAGCTGACGGCTGGGCTCTACGCCTTCTCTTGCAGCAGAGGACATGGAACACATTAGCAGGGCTACACAGTGGGTGGAGCGGGGTCTCGGCTACCTGCGTGGTCACAGGCCCGCCCACGTGGGCAAATCCCCTCAGGCACACCATATGCAGTTCCCCTTATTATCAGCCTGCTTGCATAGATTGGCCCCCCCATGGAGTCTCCATGTGGGCTGTGCAATTCTAGCTTCCCCCCGTGTCCAAGTGTGGCATGCTGTATCTGTGGTATCAATTACAGTTTTAATAGGAACACTTTTGAATGTTCACCTGCATGCTTGTGTTCCTGGCCAAATCAAATACTGGAGAGAGATTGATTCCAACAACGGCCAAACCATCTATTTACCATTTAAAATTTGAAACGTTGTGCTGTCAAGATGTAGTTCCAATCTCTGCATGTCAGACAACCCCGCCTACACCAAAACACCCACGCACTCACTTCCCTCCCACGCACTCACTTCCCGCCCACACAGAGACACACATGTTCACTCAGACATAAGCTGCTCATGACATCCCACACTTTCTCAGATACCTACAAAGTAATGTGCTACTGCTCAGTGCAACAACAAATGATCTTGTTTTTCACAAATTCAAGCACAAACACAATCTGGAAGTCAGATCAGGTGTAAATGTTCTGGAACCCTGTACCTGCCTCAGAGATTAACCTAAATCCACATGTATGTAACAACACACCATTGAACAATACTCTGTTACTAACTTCCATAACAATAATGAACGATATACCGAATGCGTAATATGGTTGTTGCGTTTATTTTGTCAGGCCGTTGATTTGGATTTGACTTATCAATTCACTGCATGACCTGTAATCAACAAGGATCAATGGATCAATGGGTATAAGCTTCTATAATCCAAAATAGGAATCGTTTTGCAGTGCTTCAAAAGAGGAACTTGGAAGGCTGAACCCCTCTTTAGTGCAAAAGTCTGTGAATGTGGGTTGTCAGGGGGAGGGGGGAGGGGGGTGGGAGGAGATGGGGAAGGAGGCAGTACTGCGTGGGTGTTCTGACATGGTGAGGGTCTGACAGGCTCAAGCGTGGGTTCGTCATTGAAATGTGTTTGTAGTTGCGAGGGACGGGAGGGGGGAGGGGGGAATGTGGCGGGGGGGGGGGTGAGGTGAGGTGGGGGGAAAGAAAAGTTGGAAGAAAAGTTCCCCCAGCTTTAAAGAGAACAACCAAACAACATACAATCGAAAAGCTGAAATAGAGATGTTCCTGCCGGCAGGCCGTATCTTTGAGCCAGGGGACGGACAGTATGGAGAATCCGTCCATGTTATTCTTATTCTTCCTTTATTGCATATGTTTTTTGTATGTTGTCGGTTCTTTTAATGAGCTTCAGTAACAAAGAGTGAAGGGTTGAGGGTTAGGGCGTAGTCAGGGAGGACCATCAGGGTCAGATCTACTTTGGTAGCTGGTTCTGCCCTCCGAGGTCAGATCCGCACACACCACATAGCCAGACAGGATTAAAGGTGTGGGTGTACTGGAAACTGAGCCTACCTGCTCCCTGTGCCTGTGGAAAAACACATCATTATAAACTGCACTGAAAAGCAAACAGACTCAATACTACCCTGACAATTATCTTCATCCATCTCTTTGTTTTTCATGAATTTATCAACACTTTTTCCATAGCTCTCTCTTTAAACAGACATTAGCCTATTCTTGTGTCTGTGAGTCTTTTTAAATAGCCTCACGAGAGCGAGGGAAAAGATCTGTTCTGCAGAGTATAGATTCTATCTTTTGTTTCCAAATGAAAAACAAAGCTCATCTCCCCAAGGCTGTACACTGTGTGGTGGCTGGCCTAATTCCCCAAAATAGCTCATTGATACTGAAGCAGATTGAGTTATTACATGTACTTGTGTTGAGTGGAGAGCTTTGCATATAAAACAAAAGAAACAGAATTTACAAGACATTGTTTGGAAACCCGTTTTCGACTTTCTTTCTGAGAAAATAGGCTGGGATAAAAACAAAATTCAACGTCTATGTAACCTTCTTTTTCTCAACAATATTCTACGACATGTGATTTCGTCTGAGTGCACGTGTCGTTTTGGACAACTGCGGGATGTCATGATCCACCAGCTTGGAGTCTGGGAGTTGCAAGGCCAATACACAGAGAGGTTAGGAGCTGATGCCAACAGAATGAGTGTGCGTGGGAGTGGTAGTCCTATGAGAAAGGTTCATGGTGTGTGCACATGGGACCAAATCCCCAAGCCTCCTTATCACTTTTCCTACTCCCTGCTTGAATGCTATCCAGCAGACGTGGAAGACATCGACCACCTTTTCGTGAATATGTCAACATGAAGTATTTTTTTTATTTATTTAAATAATTTATCATTATGTCTCAATGAATAGGGGATAAATCGTGCCAATGATGACGGATCAACTATCGTGTGTAAAATCTAAGTAAGCCACAACTCATTAAAAAAATTAAATTGGAACTTCATCTGAAATGCCATAAGATTTTCTGTACACTACTGTCTGCGCGGGTGTTGAACCTACTCGAGTCCCAGCTGACCGAGGCTGCTGCTGCGATGTGGTGCTTGGTATTCCATGCAGAAGCCTCCCACGCCCCTGTCCGCCCACGCCAGGATTTGCGTCACGCAGGCGCGTGGGCGTGAGCACTGTAGCAACCGCGGAATATCCCAATTTCAATAGGTGGGGACAGGAGGGATAGGCAAGCACTCGACGACTCGCTCGCAGTCAACACAATTCACACTGTATTTTAGTACGAAGATAGACGAAGTGGATTTAAAAGTGTTTTTTAGACCGACAGTCAATATTCTGAGAAGGCTCTCCACATATGTGCCAACGCGCATCAGGGAAATTATTTGTTTGTCTTTAGAGAGCGTGTTTTGGATACCGATTTTTGGGGCTGGTGCTTTTGAGACAGTTTGTGGCTTACACAATACATAAGGCGTTTGTCCTCGGCGTGTCTATTACACTTTAACAACGGAAACCAAAGGAGGCCGACGTTCTCCAGGTGTGTAACCCATCTTGTGACTGATAGTCGCATTTAACTTTTTAACACCTCTACAGCCTGTGGATCAGTTACTGAACATGTGTTTTTGACTTCCAGACTACAGTGACTCTTGAGTCGAAACATTTCGATGAATGTGACATGTAAACGATCATAGAGTTGTTTTTGCAGTTACGAATGTATTTTCCAGTTTGCTATTGGTGACAAGTGATATGCAAGGTTATTTTGAAACATATGAAAATGATTTCAAATGGAGATATAAACAACATCTAGGAAGTGACAAAATTAAAAGTATTTCCTTAAAATGGTTTCTTTACACTGGCACGCAATCATAGTATACTCTCAGGGGCATTTTTTTGGACTGACAATCATTCTTGGCTCACTTAATTGTGACCTTTTCACCCGTAGTCATTGTTTTAAGTTACTCACTATGAAGGACTAGCTAAGGATCCTTTAGCTAAGTCTATTCTGAGCGGGCCCACCTACACATCCTGCAGAGGAGGAGTGTGGCATGTGGCCCTCCCAACAACCCAGGACTCTAAACTGCCACTCCTATATTTGCAACCCTAGCTTGGGCCTCAGTGGCGCTTACTCTACATAGACCAACTCAGAGATCCGCGTGCATGCCCTTTATTCTCCCGTCAGTCCGGCATAGAAGTAACGCTTAGAGAGAATATGGTCTATCACCTCACCACGCCTGTGTGTATGTTGTGCCTCAGGTATGGCGGCGGCTTTGCCGAGAACCCTGGGGGAGCTGCAGCTGTATCGGATCCTGCAGAGAGCCAACCTGCTCTACTACTACGAGGCCTTCATCCAGCAGGGCGGCGATGACGTGCAGCAGCTGTGCGAGGCTGGGGAGGAGGAGTTCCTGGAGATCATGGCCCTGGTGGGCATGGCCAGCAAGCCCCTCCACGTGAGGCGTCTACAGAAAGCCCTGCGCGACTGGGTCACCAACCCGGCCCTGTTCAACCAGCCTCTTACATCCCTGCCCGTCTGCAGCATCCCCGTGTACAAGCTCCCCGAGGGCTCCCCCACGCTGCTTAACGCCCAGGACCGTGGCAGCGCCAGTGCCAAAGTGCCCAAAATCATGGCCGCCACCTGTTCAGACCCGGGCAAACTGGAGGTAGCCAGGGACAAGGCGGCAGCAGGTTCTCCCCTGCAGAGTAGCAGCGAAGCCCGCCTCTGGTCCGGCCACAGCAACGACAGCGAGCAGAGCCTGTCCCCCTCCGACCTGGGCTCCCCGTCCTCCCCCAGGGAGGGTCTGGAGGCCCTGGATGCAGCAGCCGTGCAGTCGGTCCTGGAGTGTGTGGAGAGGATGGCGCCTGGCCTGCCAAAGACCGACCCAGCAGAGGTGAAGGAGCAGCTGAAGAGCAACAAAAAGCTGGCCAAGATGATCAGCCACATCTTCGACATGAGCGACGACGACCCGCGCCGGGAGGAGGAGATCCGCAAGTACAGCGCCATCTACGGACGCTTCGACTCCAAGAGGAGGGACGGCAAACACCTGACCCTTCACGAGGTACAGAAAGGGGACCTGCTTTTTGCACGCCTGCCTCAGCTCAGGCCGTACCTCAACACGTGCCATCCTTCCCTGAAACAAGCAGTGCTTTTCAAGTGATAGCTACTGGGTTCAAACCACAAGCAGCCCTTGTAGTAGTGGCTGTGGAGTACTGAATCCTCAGCGCTTAATTTGTTTTCTTTTTCTTCCCCAGCTGACTGTGAATGAGGCAGCGGCCCAGCTATGTATGAGAGATGTGGCTCTGCTGACCCGCAGAGATGAGCTGTTTGGGCTAGCCCGCCAGATCTCCCGAGAGGTCACCTACAAATACACTTACAGAACGAGCAAGTAAGAGGCACCTCCAAAGCAGCCGACACAGCATTCAATGACCTTAGCACTATTAGTAATATAGTCAACACAGTAGTAGTAGTTAGTGTAATTACTTTACAACAGATGCAAGTTGTGAGCAATGGATGATGGGGATTACCTCATTATTACATTTAACATCAATGACTATTACATAAAGTACTATTTCAGTGAAGTACTATTATTACTATGCAGTCATCACTGTTGTCTTGAAATGGCACACAAACTGATGGGAACTGTCCACCTAGATCTCGCTATGGTGACAGAGATGAGCCATCTCCTAAAAGAATTAAAACTGAGGTAAGTTCCAGTTAATTCCTGTATGTTTCATTTTATTTGATTTTTTTTTTACATGCTTCATTGCTAGCTAAGTACAGCATGAAAGTAACCCTCTTTGTGCTGCGCATCCTCTGGGGTGTCGTTTGTGTTCTAACACACTCAGTTCACACAAGGCTTCCTTGAAAGAGGCATTCTCAACTCTTCGCTTGATCGAAAACACATGTAACTCGATCACTTCACTGCTCTGTGGGACTTTGAGAGAATAAGGAAATGTTCTGCTGTGCATATAGAGACACCTGTCAACACACAGGATGTTGAAGACCCATCCCTTACGATGGCCCTCCATAATAACCCATTGTGAGATTGCCCATCCCCTACTGCTTACTCTGAATGAACTACATCTTTCCTGTCCTCTTGAAATTCCCAGGAGAACTTTTTTGATATCCAGGAGGCCCTGCAGGCCATCCACATGCGCCAGGAGATGTTGAGAGAGCAGTTGGCGTGCGCCAAGTCAAAAGGAGAGGAGGTTGTTGGGAGAAACCTGCAGGTAATTGGACAGTCCTGTTTGTCTTTTTAAAAATCACATATAACTCGTCTGCTGCAGCCCATGAAGCTCAATAGACATATATATCCATACTAGTATTCACACATATCAGTTTACATGCCACCTGCTCCATCTGCTGTGAAGATATCCTAATTAGAGACGGGTGGTGGGAGGAGAGAGGTTTATGATAACTCATTATCGAGCCGCTCTCATGTAGCTAGCGATACACATCACTCACATCACACTTGCATTAACCCTGCATCTAAATGTAGGAATGGGGGCATCATGGCTGTGTTCTTCTGTGGTGTAGATGCAGTTGGAGCGTCTGTTGGCCAGGCAGATGGAGATTCTCCATGATGCCGCCGTGCAGGAGCGTCTGCAGGCTCTGGACTGGAGGATACCGGCTGGGGCGCTCAAGTACCTGGGTGATGCGCAGAACACCAACGGCACCTCAGGGGACAAAAGCAGAGAAAACCAAGGTACCGTCATGAAACGGCTCTCCCCTTACTCCCAGACACAGATGCATTCAAACATTTTGGTTTGTGTTTTTTTTTTTACCGCATTTTTCACTTCTAACTTCTCAAAATGAGGGGGAAAATCCTTATTCAGGTTCTCGCTGTTCCTTAGGGACTCATCTCATTTTCATCTTTTTCTGCACTCACCCACTCTTGACAGCTCATTATATCTGTGTTCCCATAATTCCCCCCTCCACCTGTAATTATCAATCCCACGCATGTTTACCTCCGGCCAGTTGCCCAGGGGGTGTCTCTCTCTCTCTCTCCCTCTGTCTGGCTCTCTGTTTTTCTCTCTCTCTCTTTCTCTCTTCCTCCCATTCTTTCTCCCTCGCTCTCCTCATTATTCTTCAAAAGGTATGGTTACGACATGTAAAGCAGGCGCTATTAAAAGCACCTTTATTCAAGTTGAATGAAAGGAGCATGTAATGCTGCAGGCCCTGGGTGCCTGGCGAACACTCACCAAGCAGATGTGTGAGACAATGAGACATAGAAGGTTTTGCGCTGACTGAGCAGCTTAACCTGCTCCGAGTAAAAACAGTGAGAAACGTGACTGTTTATCCTGCTCAGATGTTTGCAATCATGGTCTTTTCTTTTTTTCTTCCAGATGAGAGGCCAATGAACCTGCGGATGGTCAGTCAGAATGTGGCGGAGGGGGAGCTTCCCCTGGGAAAGCAGCTAGCCAACGAGCTCAAACGTCATCATAACCACAGCACAGATGAGACCAAAACACCAGCAACAGGTCAGCACGCGGCTCGCCTCTACACATCTAAGTTGCCATATCTAACAGCCTTGTACCATGCACACCACAGAGATGACAGGATTAGCAATGCACAAATGCACAGACACCCACAGCTTGAGTCAATGAATGAACTATGGCTGTAGCTACATGGAAATGCCTGCTAGCAGATCACCTATTAGCCCACACTGCTGGGTTTCATTTATAGCTTCATGGTTGGAACCTGTCATTTTGTCAAATCACTCTTTGAAACTTGAATCTAGGATTGGCTTTGAAGAAGCCAACCCTAGGAGATGACTTTGTCTCTTCTTTGTCTTGATAACTCCCCAAGACCTTTTCACAGCACACACCCTCACCTTTCTGGCACTGTATCAAATGCACTTTCAGAAAGTTCTTAATTTTTGGCAACATAAATATTGTAACTCTACTAGATATGGTAACATATATCATGACACTCTCTTGATTATTTGTCTTTTCGTTTGTTCATCCCCTAGAAAATGGTACCTCGCAGCGAACGCAGAGTCACTCCGACAGAAAGACCATCAAATCAGAACCGGAAGATTCCTCATAGTGCCTCCCGCCACGCGCCGTCTCCCCTGTTCTACTCAAAATTTTACAGTATGCAGTTAGCCGTCAATAGATACTAAGCAAGCACAGCCACAGTAGAGCCTTAACAACCAATGTTGCCTCGTGAATAGCTTTTATTTTTCTTTAAGTTACTTTAAGATTTTTTGCCAAAGCGTAGAGCATGTTTTCAGTCGTGGGGGAAACTGAGCAGGGTGTCTTGTCTTGAGATATCCTTCATGCTATTACAGGTACTTTATGTATTAATTGACTGTACTGTACATGTTGTCACATGCACGTGAAATATGAGCGGGATCAGTGGGTATGAAAAGAATGCTAAGTTGCATTTTGTATACTTTGTATACCCCAGGGTGTTTTTTACTTGTTTGTCTTTTTTTGGACAGATGATTTACTTTAGTCCTCTGGGGCTGAATCCTAACTTGAGATCCGTGCTCGTACTGTAACTCTTACTTTTGTGTAAATTATGACTTGATACCAATGAGGGATTTGTGGGAACATAACACAGTTAGGATTCAGCCCTCACTTACTAGTTTATGTTTGGTTAAGATTTGGGCAAACTCGAGTTGTCCCTTAAAGGAACAATCATCCAGTTGCTCTCTTGTCTTGTATGTATTTATGAGAGTTAAAGTTGAACTGAGGTTGTAAATGATCTGTTAAGGAGTTCTGGCTCAAGGTCAGTGTTATTCGACTAGGCAAATGGCTAGTTCTGTCTGTTTGCCAGTGACTACACTGATGAATTGCTATTCTTGCTTCACAAACAAAGCAAAAGTCCCAGTCTAGAGCCACTGTAGGCCAGAACCATAGGGCCTGTACATACAGTAGTATAAAATCACAATAATGATAGCCTAATCTGAAAAGCAGGGTTTTTGTCAATTAATGTAATTTGCTGTAGTTTTGGTGTCAATACAGTGTTTATGTATGTAGAGCAAAAGAAAAGAAAAAACACAACAAAAAAAACAAATAAGTGTTGTTGAGAACACCAGTGAAAGTGTCTGGTATCAAATGCTTTATAAGATTTTAATGTTACTTAGCATAGCCTTAGATCTTATCAGTGTTTCACCTGTGACCACCAGTGCATAATTCAAAATGTTGCTGTTAGAATTAGCTACATAGCCAATGGTTGTTAAGTGTTCTTTGTGTGTTGCCATCGAGTGAATTGTGTTCACTCTGTAGGTTCTCTTTCAGGTCAAGAAAGTCCGAAGTAAATGTTCTTCTCACAGCAGTTAGTTTTGTAATAGTGTCATTCACCAAGACTACAAACAATGCAATACCTATGTAAGTAATATGTGTAATGACATAATTTTTGGCCTGCCATTGTTCTGTGCTAGATGACTGTCGTCCACCAGTTCCCACACTGGTTTAGTTAATTGTCACTGTCCTATAATGTTCAGAGATCAACGCATGTCCAGCTGTGTGATAAAAGTCTCAATAGTTGATTCACATTCTTATCACTGTTATTGTAAGTGATAGAGCTAGATTAGGCTTGCCTAGTTATGCACCAGTTTTTTTAAACACTAATATATTTTATTTGTTATACAGCACATAAACATTAAACTTTATTTTTTTGAACTGAGATCTGTTTTCTCTTCAATTTATAATGTATTGTCCTGACTAGTCTGGGGGTAATTATCATCAATGTCACAGTACCTATGGTAGTGGGAACATGTGTTCCGGCAATCAGATAAACTATGAATAGAAGCTGATGAGACCATAGGTCAAGCTGTCTCTCTTAAAAAAGAAACGTTTGAATGTCTGGTTGAACAATTTGCATCAACGTCATATCAACACATTCTGAAACTGGCTGATGACTCACTCTGACGCAGGTCCTTTTCATACCTCCTGTCTCTCTCGCTCACCCTCCCCCTCCTCCCTCTATATCTCTCTTCTTCACACACACACACACACACACACCCATACACACAGATTTTCTCCTGAGAACCGGTCCACTCATCACTGAACACCCACACTTGTAATGCTCACAGTCTCAGCCCTGTATGATGGCCTCTGCCAATGCAAGTCACTGATGTGTTGCCATGGAAACACTGATTGTGGGCGGCACTAGCAGGCGTGTGGGAGGGAGTGGAGCCAGCCGCTAAGCTGTGTGGGAAGGATCTGCTGAACGCACCATCACCCTCATTTAAAAGAGCAGGAAACTGACTGCTTTTGAGAAAACGTGGGCGTTTGAGAATTGTCTCCTTACCCTCCTGCAATTTGTTAAGGATATTGTCTCTTTATCCATGTTTCTCTTTACCTGTCTAACTGTATTCTCACCTGCTATGCCGTGGTGCCACTGGAATATCGATTAATCACTTATCACATCTGCAATATTCTCTTGTTAATCAATAGTATCTGTCAATCGCCATAAATTAAGTTAATATAAGGTATTTCACTCAATTAGAATTTAGAGAACAATCCATGGCAGTGGCCAAAAATGTCCTCTCAACCAAAAGCAATATTTACATGGACCACAAGATGTCAGAATAGAACAAGACATGGTAGAAGCAGAACTAAAATGAATTGGTAAATTGCATTTTTAGACCATTGATGAATTACATCCAGTCGTAATGGTTTATAGTAGCCTACTGACCGATCTATTCAATTATAATTTAATATGTGGTTGTGGTTAATCAGGTTGGTTTCCTTGGATTCAGAATCAGGGAGACCCTGGACATGCAGAGTGAGATGAGTTTCCATCGTGTAGTTTATGATGATCACTACTGACTACAAAATGACATTTCTATTTTTATGTAGAATGTTTTAGGGCGGCTCATTTTGGCTGATAACAAGGAAACTCAGGACTACTATACAAACACAGAATCTTTGCAAAACCAAGTGGATGATCTGATTGTGTTAGGGCCTACCTTGTTGTTTTATACATTGTACAAGTGTCACCCTATATTAATCACACATCAGACGGCCAGTTCATCACAAAAAATGTGTAAAAACGTCTTAACATTTGCAGGTAGAGTAAGCTTTTGATCGCGAACGCTGTCTGACGTCGGGGATTATTTGCAATGGTTTAAATTCGATGTAAATAGGCTTGGATGTAGGCCCAATGCACTGTGAATGATTTGATCAAATAGTTCTACATAATGTGCTTGAACAATACGATATTTGTTGTTAAATTTGACAGTATTTTATATGACAGTATACTATTTTGTAAAGGAAATTACCGACAAAACCAATATTCATGTAGAAGGCGCACTTGGCAAACAGAAAAGCACGCAGCACGCAACCGGCATTTTGAGACCATGATAATCATTGTGAATGATAACAATGTTGGCCAATCAAATGAGGACGTGCAATTGAATAAGCCAATAGGATTCGTTTAGGGCGTGAATGATAGGTTTAGTGCATGGAAAAACATTTCTGACTGGTGAGTCACTGAGGAGGAACGAGAACTCAATCGCTACCACTTCAGAGAGGAAACCGAATTAGGTGCACCGGATTATTGCTTGACATATATTATCTGTTTAGCTAGCTATAAACCGTAACATTTCTGGGCTAGTTAGGTTTGAAATGTTACATTTTCGGTCTTCGGTAGCGCTCAAGGAGTTGTTTCAATCCCATCTGAAGCTCCCTTTAACAGGTATAGTCGGACTCGGGAAAAAATCGTCACCATCCACTGCGTATTGTTTTAGCACCGCTTGTAGAGATGTCAGGTCGGTGACAAACGTCAAGTACCCGTGGAGCGCGCTTGGGGGATGGCGACCTTCGCGCTACACCACAAAGATCCATGGAACTAAAGCTCTGTGTTCCCATAGCGGTACTGGTCCGTTATCCGATGATGTCAGCAAGGATGCCGCTACAGAAAAGTGAGTAACGCGGTGGATGGCAAGATGTTCCAGCCGGCTAGCTAGCTATTGCCAACCAGATAACCTGATTCATAATGTAAGCTGTTGCTTGTTTAGCTGGGCTTAATGTATCAGGATAGTTTTAGCTAGATATTTAGTACTATCGCACATCACCAATGATCTACTTTGTTAACACGGTAAACTAGACTACTCGTACTGTAATACAATGTATTGTAATGTTACTGTAGCTGATGTGATGCCACACACGTTCCTCCCAAGGAATATTGCCTGACTGGCACGGCTTGCCAGAAGGTTTTATTACTTGCTTATAAGGTTACAAGCTAGTTATTGTATCCCTGATACTAACTATCTCCGTTTCGATGGGTGTTACTTTAGTTGTAGAGCGAGGCCTTTTAGGATTACTGAGTTATTAAATTCAGGTGTAGCTCTGTCATACAGTACTCCTACATAAAACGTACCTGTTTCAAATGTATGGCATCACCATGGTGCAGTCATCTTCAAACCAATGTTGTTTCACTTTTGTTCTAGCTCAATGACTTGTGAAGGTCGGATTCATTCATAACCTGTGCTGCATGTGGGGATGTGTTTCGATATAATAGCCTATAGTGGATTCAACCATCTTTATGAGTGGGGACTCTGTTTTCAGTTGTGTTGGTATCTCAAGTAATTTGAACTATTGCTTACATATACATGGAACGTGATATAGGCTGATATCAGTGTTTACAACAAACCATCGGCTTGTTTGAACTGCTATGTTTACAGAGCAGGTAACTGCATATGTTAATGATTGTACCCTATATTTTTGGACTATTGCCCTATCATCATTCAACATCTCTATTTGAGTTGCAGTCTTATGAGTGTAGCTTATCAGTGGTTAATATTTACCCTTTGTTAAGCATGCTGATGAATAAGTGGACAATTAGTGGATGTTGAAAGTTTTGTTGGGATGAAAGAAAAAAAAATGGCTGACTAGTGTGTAACAGCCCTAGAAATCCTGGAATCTCCTTGGGAGTCCTCATTCATGCATATTGTGGCACTAGTTTTCACACAGGGCAGTAAATGTGTCATAAAGCCACACTGATTCCGGAGCGTTCTGCTTTTTTAACTTGATGAGGCAGCAACTGCCTGCTTGCTTAATTAGTCGAGAATGAATGGACTAGGAGCATCAGTAGCCATATAGGCCTACACCGTCCAAGTGCACCTTGTCCTTTTTGACCCTGTTAAGATTTCAACAACCTTTTATAAGGGAAGGATGGTATTTCAAGAGGCCTCTGAAATCTTTTTGGAGGGCAAAATTAAGCTGTGCTGAGAGAGTGGACTTGAATTTATGCTTTGGTATTCACAATTGATTGGACTTAAACAGAGTTGTTTGCCTCCAGCCTTAGTCAGGATAGGATTGGGGAACTGCCAGTTCACTGCGGTGTTGGTAGAGTATGACTCAGAATTTCTTCCTAGTTTTTTTACTCCCCTCCCCCTACACTGCTCTATGCCTTCTACTCAGCCATCAGCCCCTATTCTGTAGCTTTCAAAGACCACACCAAGGGCGTTGTTCTGCAGACACACAGACAGAGTCAACCCCTAACCTACAAAGTCCGGCCTAAACCAGGTTGTTACTCTGAGAGTAAAGGTCAGATGTCTTTCAGCACAAGCCCCTGTGCTGTCTGTTATCGTTGAACCTCTCCGACACCAAGCAACCCTGTACCAGAAACAAATACATGGTAATGATATGCCTCATTGCCCTTCAGCTTCACAGACACCTTCCAGTTGGTTCACAGTCAATTTGCTAAAATTGTTGTCAGCCATCTGAAATAGGTCATAGGCTTATAACCCTTAAGTAAACCGGAAGGGTCCTTCTGGGTGCAAATTCTTGGTAAGTATAAGGCCCCTACATTAGTCAATGTAATGTTTGACTAGGCTTCTACACACAAGGTCCTTACTATCAATCCTACTGAGGCCTCCCAGTGCTTGGGACTACTTGCGAATCTGTGTTGAGAGGAGTCACACCCATGGATTGATTTCTGTGTTGCAACTGCCTGTCAACAGACAATGATTTGTAGCATCTCCACTCAACCAATTCACAGTGACATCTACAAAGCAGAGCAACTGCACTGATGGATTAAGCCAAATAAAGATGTCAAATAAGAGAACTCTATCAAGGAAGAGGCCCTGATGTTTACAGCAGATGTGGGGCCTACATCTTCAGAGCTCTACTTTAGTAACCTGGGAACACTGAGTGTGGCAAAATGTCACTCTTAATGTTTTCCTTTCGACTAGTAAGTTTGACACCTTGCCTTTGTGTTTACGACCAGCCTCTGCCCAACACTCCAGCCATGCTAATCTTAAACCTGGAGATTTGCCAACTTCATACTCGACCTGTCAAGCTGACTTCGTCGCCGCTGCTTACGGTGTGTTCTATTTCAGGGAGAGAGCGGCGTGCCAGATTACTACTTCACCACCCTTGTGATGGTGCTGACTCTCTCTCTCTCTCTCTCTCTCTCTCTCTCTCTCTCTCTCTCTCTCTGTCTCTCTCTCTCAGCCTGTGTAGGTTTAGTCTGGAAGGGAAGGGTTTGTTATTGTTCACAGGCAGGAGCCAACGGGGCCATGGAGCTGTTGTGTGTGTATATGCGTGCAGGGCCAGGGCTACAAAGCCAGCATGCTGACTGTCATGCACACAGCTGACCTCACAAGCCATGGAGAGGGAGGGGGGTGAGAAGGGGCGGGAACGTTGGAAGTGGCAACTGAGGCTTAATTACAGATGCAGGACAAGTCCAGATGTTTGGTTTTCCACCTCCCAGCTCCTGGTGGCAGGATTTTAATGGTCTGAACTTGCCTGGAAGCGAAGAGCCGAAGACGTTTTCCAGATCCTGTGCAGGGTTGCAAAATTCTGGGAATTGTCAAAGTTGGAACTTTTCCATGGGAATAAACTGGAAATTAGCTCAATTGCAGGTTAGCCTATAACAGGGAACATACATGTAGGCTAAAAAACCCATCTTGCAGCATAATGTTTGTTGAAACAACCTAATTTAATTCAAATTCAGTTGAATTTCTACCCTGCACATTCATCAATCACATACACGCAGCTCTACTTACTGCAGGACTATTTAGCCCAGGGGTGGGGTGGATCAGAGGGAACATGTTTACTTTATTCAACATTCATGCTTTTTTGTTGTTCAATGATATAGCCTAATCAATTATAGTTCTACTCACAAATAAATCCTCAAAAATATAATTTTGAATAGGTGTATTAGTTTGCATGCATGTCTGACTATGACCAAACAAAATGTTTGTTATAGGATAGGCTACAATTTGTATACATTATCCAAAATGTTCAATTAATTCTCTAATTATCTTCATTAAGTTTCCAACTTGGAATATTTCCCCATCTTAACTTTCCATGGAAAGTTTTTGTAAATTACCCGGAAATGTCCCTGCCCTAATCCAATGCATTTTCTGTCTAGAATACAGAATACAACTGCATTAGGTTAACCTTTTGTTTTACAGTGTACTACTGCTGAAGGCATGTCAAAATGTTCCCTGTCTTTTAATGGGGCTGCTGTTGAATGTTTAATTAAAGCATTTTGGGGGGATTACCCCAGAGCTGAATGATGAGTCTGTGGGTTTGCCCTTGAACTTTGGTGAAACTAGATGATGTTGATGTATGCATGTTATTTATTGTGTTCTACTGCCAATGTATTCACTGTGCACATTTTCTCTCCCTCTCGTTGATCTGCTTGCTTTGCATTTGTCTGTAAGTATATGTATCCATTTATTTATCCTTTTTTGTTGTCGTTTTATCATAGAAGTAGTTTTCCAGGCTCAGTCCTGCAGCTGTTCTGCTCTTCAAATGTCTTCTCTGAAATGTCCTCCACCCCTCCAAGCACCCGCGCTTGACTTTCCCTACTGACTGGGTTCTGGCGTTCCTCACTAGCAGGCATCAGTCATCCAGAAATGAAGACAACAAAAACCAGACCACACGACAAAAATGCTTTTCTTAAAAATACCTCCAATAGATCCTATCCCGTCTGCAAATCCCACAATAATCATGGCTTTTGCAAAGGCACCAGGTCCCACCTGGTTATTTTCCAATCCATTTTTCTAAGGTCCATAGTTTGGCATCATTTCTGGTTAGCTGATGAAGGGGTGATTCACCTACTAAAGTTCACTTGTGAAACGTTTTGAAGTCCTTTCCAGGGCAGACCAGGGAGCTTGGCTCCGGCTCCACAGCCTGTCTGTGGCGCCGTGCAGGAGTGAGCCTGAGCTCCCATCTCCAGCTTTCACATTAGACTCCTAACCAGAGAGCTTGCTGCAAGCTCGCTATCCTAACTATTAATACCTATCTACTTCTTAACCTGCAGAACTAACCCCTCCTCCCAGTGTAATGACATTAAAGCTGCCGTGCATGATACCAGTCAGTGAACACTTACAATAACTTGACGAGCTCTAATCCGCAACACCTCAACGCTTGACATTGTGACTCGAATGGATCTAGACTAATTAGCGGCCTCGAGGCATTGTCAGACCTGACAGATCAGCCTTGCAAGTAGCAAGGACGATTCCCTCCAAATTGGATTTCCAAATTCACGCAGAACAACACACACTTATAAAGCCCCCCCCCCCCCCCCCCCCCCCGACTGGTACTTTAAGGAGCAGTGCAACCACCTTTTCCTGACGCTGGGGCAATAAAAGAATCAAAGTCACTCACCGCTTCTCCTTCTCAGTATTCTAGCTAGCTTCCCCCTCCCTTCCCCGCCGCAGTTAGCTTCCACCATTAGCTCTCCCTCCCATAGCTGGAGTGGGCAGACCTTGCCTCACCGTCTGTCTGTGTGTGTGCTCTTTCCCAGGAGAAGGAAGGCAGGCATCCTGCCCAGTCTGGAGGATCTGCTGTTCTACACCATCGCTGAGGGCCAGGAAAAAATCCCTGCTCACAAATTCACCACAGTGAGTGTCGCGTCAGGCCTGCGTCACAGGCTTTATGGCTTAGCTTTTATGGTGGTAATTGCTCTTCTGTTTCGACACGGCCACTGCTATTTCGGCCCATAAAATAAATAAGACCAGACAAAAGATGATTCGGATTTCCGTTTGTTTATCATTCTGAATAGGCCTGATGCATACATAAAGAACCCAAGATTTACGATGGAACTATTCCCTAACTATAAATATGACTGTAACTGTTATTGGGAAAGGACAGTACTCACACAGAATGATGTCCTCCAGTGGAACATTGACATTTGACGTCTCAGAACATACCCATAGTCCCTGAGGTGGGACAAAGTGTTAGATGTGGTGGGTGGCATTGATTTAAAGGGGGATGGGAGGTTTCAGCATTTTGTGAACACGATCCAATGTTATCCAGGCACTGAAAGCCACTGGCCTGCGCACCGGTGACCCCCGTCTGAAAGAATGTATGGAGATGCTGAAGGTCACCTTGAAGACCACCTCGGATGGCGCCCTCGACCGCCACCTCTTCAAAAAGTAAGCGTCTGCGGGCACCGCCCAGTAAACCATTGGCAGTGCCGTCGTGGTCAAGTCCCATAATGCACCCATAATGGGCATATTGCTTTGTCGTTGGCTCCTTCATTCAGGCTGGTTTAACTGTTCGTCATCTAAATCATTTACGACCGTTGCGCTCTGCTTCTTTTCTGTGCGTTTGTTTCAAAGAAATTATTCATGACTTCCAGGCCTTTTTAATGGAAGCACACTGTTCTCGCTGAATGGTCGTCAGTCCCGCCTAATCTTGGATGTCCTTGGAACATCTGGCACAAACGTCAGCAAACAAACACACAATCTCCTATCATCACAAAACGCCCAAAGCAGTCAATTTGCTCCGAGTTAGGTTTTTTTGTGTTCTTTTTTCTTTTCACCCCAGCCCCATAACCATAACCCCATCAAGGAGGATATTGTTTAAGCTAGCGTACAGCCCAACCCTAGGACATAGCTGGCATACCCCAGTGACAGCCTGCAGAACGTGTGTGAGGCGAGTCGTGCAGCAGGATCAGGGACAGAAGATGACTCACCAGGGAAGCACATGAACACACCGGGCACAGCAGCTATGACCCAGAGCCAACTCACACCTCCTTTACTTATAGGCAAGAGGAGGCTCATGTCTGGATGCACACTTGGGAGGCATGACAGCTTGCACCTCGTGACTGGTGGATGGTGCTGCCCTGGATAGGAATGTGTTTTGCATGCAAGCAACACGCTTGACTGCGTTCCACAGCAGACCCGTTTGTTTTGACTTAGATTTCAGAGGTCGTGTTTATTCGTTATTATTTAAACTCACCCTGTTGTAACACAACCCATGTTAAAGCCCGTAGAAAATAACCCTGGGTAAAACATGAAAATAATACCATCCTTCACCCTACATAGCCTCCCTGCGCTCACTGTTAATGTTGTCATTTCAATCCGTGACCTTTCCCAAGACGGCGACAGAATGTCGGTCTCGGCCGCGACCCCTTGTCATCAGCTGACGTGTCTGAGCAATGGCTGCTTCCCCCAAACAGGTGCGTCCAGAGCAACATCGTGCTGCTCACTCAGGCCTTCCGGAAGAAGTTTGTCATCCCCGACTTCATGTCCTTCGCCTCTCACGTCGACGAGCTCTACGACAGCGCCAAAAACCTCAAGGGGGGACAGGTGCGTGTGCAGACGGACGGCAGGCGGTCCTAGCATCAATAATACATACAGCGAGTGTGTGATTGAGGGGGTGGGAATGACGACGGTGTGTTTCTGTTGGGCAGGTTGCTGACTACATTCCCCAGCTGTCCAGGTTCAGCCCGGACCTGTGGGCCGTGTCCCTCTGCACTGTGGACGGACAAAGGTAGCTACCAACATGAGGAGTCAGATGGCTGAGCGGTGAGGGAGTCGGGCTAGTAATCAGAAGGTTGCCGGATTGATTCCCCGCTGACATTGTGTCCTTGGGCAAGGCACTTCACCCTACTTGCCTCGGGGGGAATGTCCCTGTACTTACTGTCGCTCTGGATAAGAGCGTCTGCTAAATGACTACATGTAAATGTACCAACATGCCTCCTGGCTTGTTGTTTAATTGTCTATGCGCAGCACGCAACATCGATTTCCCACCTAGCTGTATGCAGTGCGTGCGTAATGGTAATATATATATATATATATATATATATATATATATTACCATTACGCACGCACTGCATATATATATATATATAGTGCAAATCATAAAAAGAACAATTGCTCTGACAAGTTCATTCATTTCATTTGGATTCTTTTCTACTGTCCTTTTTCTAGACACACTGTGGGCGACACCAAAGTCCCCTTCTGCCTGCAGTCGTGCGTCAAGCCCCTGAAGTACGCCATCGCCGTGCACGACCACGGCACAGAGTACGTGCACCGCTTCATCGGGAAGGAGCCCAGCGGCCTGCGCTTCAACAAGCTCTTCCTGAACGAGGAAGGTTCGTTCTGCTGCCCGCTGGTCTCTTCCATCGCTCACAGGGCGAGCCACCTGCCCAGACATCGCTGTGCCCTTAGGACACGTTCTCAAGCGCTTGGCCCTTTTCCATAACGGGAGATAGATGTAGACTAGTACGTCGCAATAGACTTGTTCTCGGGGGTCAGTGTTGAATGGTAGCATACTACTATGTCTCCCCCGGGTTGGGCCCCAGGGGGTCTCCCATGCAAGACGATCCAGCCCACGGTTGCCATGGCAGTGGGATTAAATTTTAATGAGAGGCGCGGCACCGCTGCGGAGCAGCATTCTCGTGCCATCCGTAGGAGCGTGTTGTTGCATCGCGTCACGCCATGAGAATTGACCCACCAGGATGTGGAAAAATCCCTGCCGTAGCCGCCTGGCATCAAAAGCGATTCTCCTCTCCCCTTCTCCCACGTTCGTCTTAATCAAGTCAGAGAGGTTTCCGGTCGGGGTTTTATGTCGTTTCCTGTTCTGCTTTCATTGCATAAGGAGCTTAACGCGCCAGGAGGAAGTGGTGCCCTCTCCAGCAGGACAGGCAGTTCTGTAATCGTAACCTTCCGCGCCCCGCGCCTCATTAGAACCAGGTCCTACCGTCCAGCTGTGTTCCTGGCAGCACTCATCACCTGCTTCATCATCTGCTTTTACAAATGCACATTTCCTCATGCAGAAGGGATTATGTGCTGTGTTTGTCCCTTTAGACCCATCCTCCAGATCTAAAGTCTAACCACAAGTCAAACACGGCTGGGCTTGTGTGTCTCTGCATCCCAGTCCATGTGTGAGACGGCAGCTGAGTATTCCACTTTACGCAGGTCCAAATAACATGACTTTGTCTTCCCTCCCACAGACAAACCTCACAACCCTATGGTTAACGCCGGCGCTATCGTCTGCACGTCTCTCATTAAGGTAAATAACACGTGAAGTTCCCAATGCGTTCCATGTTGTAAAATGAATGAGTGACATTTGAAACTATTCCCTTATGTGTTAAGTTCAGTGCGCAATCCTGCATAAAATAAGACTAGCACCATGCACACCACAACCACTATGTGGTTCTTATGAGTAGTTTAGTATCGAAATGACATTTCCTAATTTCAAAACGGGGGACTTGCCTTAGCCAGATTACCAACTGTACTGTATCCGACGAGATTAAGATGAGAAATAATCATGCTGAAAGGGGATTTGTTTAGTGAAAGCATGGCTGAGCTGCACCTAAGTTCCGCACACAGCTCATACCGTCCAGTGGGGTTAGGCGCATGCATCCGTCTGACCAGCTTAGCCATACAAATGATCTGTTTTAATCACGGAGAACCGCCTTCTCCCCCAGTGAATGACGTGCCGATTGGGTGGGTGGGTGGATGGGTGGGTAAATGGGTGGGTGGATGGGTGGGTGGGTAAATGGGTGGGTGGGTAAATGGGTGGGTGGGTAAATGGGTGGGTGGGTAAATGGGTGGGTGGGTGGGTGGATGGGTGGGTGGGTGGGTGGGTGCACGTTTGAAAAGCAGCGTGCCGCGAGGCGCCCGGTGAGCTTAGCTGTGTCCTTGTTCTGTCTCCACCCCGAGGCAGCAGTCCCTGTAGCCACGCACTGTAGGAGCTCCCCTCTGCTGCTCTCGCTGGGATTACCATGTCCCACCCCCCTACTGCACTGTGTGTCTCTCAAGACAATGCGGGGGCTAAAGGACGCCGATGAAGACTAGGCCAGAGCGGACACGTACGTTGAGTGCATACGGTTTTCTGTAGTGCTCCTGCCGCATAACCACCATGTATCATTATTCACTTGAGAACCCCCCTTCCCCCCGCCCCCCTCCCCAAGTATGTTTCATACTAAACTACCAACATTCACTCTGATACATGCTGAATATTTCATTCGATACAAGAACTCTGTCCGAAGTGATTAGGTCTTCTACACCTTCTTCCTCTGTAGCTTTATCTTTGATCTTTTGAAGTTCATAGAAGATGCTGACAACTGCGTGGCTGCAATTTCCTGGACTGTACCACGCCTACTAAATCAAAAACATGCAAATCATTGGTACATTTGACTATCCAATCGCATTATTGAGTTCAGTTCTGGATACTTAATGCAGATTCCCCCAGGTGAAACACCAGGTGCTTGCAGTGAGTCCAAGCTATATCGCTACTCAGCATCAGGATCACCCATGTTAAATGATTTGACCTTCATGTTATGATTATTACAGACAGGAATAGCAGTCCATAGTCTCTTTCCAACTCAGCAACCACCAGTGTGAATCACAAAACTGGACACAACCAATGAGAGACTTCTGTCTATTCCAGGCACTTTCATTTGAACCCTAGGGACGGCACTAGGCCCATGTCACTGACAAGTTCCATATTCCTAACTGACCACCATGGTAAACGTGTCCAGATAGTTGAGTCTTGGCTTCTCACTCTGCCATAACCACGCCAAGTCCTCTCAGTCTTGAGTTGTCCTATCTGGTTGAATTTCTGAACGGGTTGGTTTCTGAACAGAAAGATGCTGTATGATTATCCTGGCTAATAGCACATAGGGGATGCCAGTACCATACAATTAATAAATACCCAAACACCCAATGGTGTACAGTATTAACTTTCACAAATATTTCTACTA
The DNA here is from genome assembly GCF_054491055.1 of Hypomesus nipponensis. Taxonomy (NCBI): domain Eukaryota; kingdom Metazoa; phylum Chordata; class Actinopteri; order Osmeriformes; family Osmeridae; genus Hypomesus; species Hypomesus nipponensis. Next base: position 8,010,494 of record NC_140372.1, read on the forward strand.
ACTTTTACCTAATGGATGGTTATCTTTGGTGAATTTGTCATTTTCGGGGATGATTTGACAGGGTAATTGTACGGTGTCTTTCTGTGAATGTATTTATCTAATCTTCCTCATAACCTTTTTTAAAGCCAATCACTGTTCAGACTGAAGTAGGCTAGTTACAGGCGGGCATGTAAATCCTCTGATTGGATAAGCCCCCACCTTGTAGTGCACAGTAAAATAAAATAGAGCTTTCAGCATTGGGGAAGAAATGCATGCTGTAATCTCCATTTATGATAACTGTAAAGACAAATGGAAACTTTTGCAATGTATTTTTGAAGGCTCTTTTGTGGTTTATTTGTTGTTGCATATTTTACAGCATTAGGATCTGTGGGAAATTATGACCACTGCAACAGGTCAATGACGTTGGTAATTTTTTCTTTCAATTATTTTTCCCCATTGATCTGGAATTTGTTGCCAGCTTCCGGCCTCGTGGCTGCATACTGTAGTAGTTGCTCCTTGTCACTTGCATTTTTCCAAACTGTTTATACTGTGGATTATAAACAGGACATGAGAGCTGCTCGGATTCCCCCCAAATATGCAGTTTTTTATTTCATAGAACATACCATTATTTATAGATAATGATTTGTGTTTATTGTTTCGATTTGATTTATTTGTATGATTGGAGTCAAAGATGTAAGTTTTGCTTTGTTTGGTTTTGATAGTAGCCTACTAGCAGGCTCCAGTAGGATGAGCTTTCCCTGCTCTGTCAGACTGATCCACCACTCAGGTGTCTCCTGCTCTGCTGAGTGCTCTCATCACACATCTGACCCCATACTCTTCCACACAGCACCAAACACACACTCACTCACAACACCATATTTGCAATAATACCATTTATTGACATTAATAAGTACATCATAAAATAAATGTAAAATTAAAAAGTAAGTTGTGTTTTGGTTTGCAGTTACAGTTTACAGTTAAAATCCCTGCAAACCGTTTAGTGTTTATTTAATATGCAAATTACCCAGTTTGGTTTAACAGACAGCTTTTTTTTCTTCTGTTCTTATTATAACAAATATAATTTTTTATTTTGTAAAGGAGTCTGAATTTTGGATTAACTGTTAATTTCACCTCCTTCATCTCCCAACTAGTTCACTAATTCTAACTCTTTTTGGTGTTATTTGAAATATTGTTACTCCTTAATCATAGTTGTGCTAGATTACTTTACTGAGATGCCCAGTATATCTACCAATATTTTTGTCTATAAACTTAAACCTCCTGTAGTGTAAAATGACTCTAGCAGATCTGTAGATTCTTGATCTTGATAGTCATGAAAAAATAGTGGTAGTTTGACATAGTCACCATTACAATTTTTACCCCGTTCCCTAAATACAGAGATTTTGATCAAACATAATGTATTTAGTTTTATACCTGCATTCTTCTTTTTGTCTTTCAGCAAGGGGCAAGCAATGCGGAAAAGTTTGATTATGTGAGTAGTTTGTGTTTTTTTTTACATGTTGATTGTTTGTTGGATCTAGCTTTAATCTTACTAGACAGAGGAACCTTAGCAGGGTGTGTTGGAATTAGAACCAAGCCCTTCCTTCTAGCACCGTTTGTCTGACCCCCCTCTTGGTTCTTACTAATGTGTTCCAGGTCATGAACTTCATGAATAAACTGGCTGGAAATGAGTATGTGGGTTTCAGCAACGCCACGTAAGTTTATGACCGGAAACTCTTATCGCTGCCACATGGATTAGTACACAGACACTGATTTCTTAGAAACCCTAATCATAACATGAAATCTTAACAACAACACGTTCACGGTGCAGGGAGGAGAGGGGACTATCAGGAACGTACACATAAAAAAAAAATGAACTTTCACTTTGAACCAGAAAAAGTGTCCTTTGAGTCTCCCTTTCTTTGACCACTCCCATTCACCATCCCCAGGTTCCAGTCTGAGAGGGAGTCAGGAGATCGGAACTTTGCCATTGGCTACTACCTGAAGGAGAAGAAGGTGAGCGCTGGGCCCTGCAGGCCAACAGGGGCGTGCTGCTTCCTGCTGCTCTCAACTCCTACAGCTGGAATCTGGAACCTGGAATCATGGCTGCACAGCACACTGTAGTAGCTACTACTTGTAGTAATTGCTGCCGCCGTTTTTCCCCCCAGATAAAAGCTTTGGGAAGATGTTGACAGTATTTGGAGTCAGGTGGCTTAGCGGGTAGAGCGGGTAGAGCAGGTAGAGCATGGGTTAGTAATCTGAAGGTTGCCAGTTCGATTCTCGGCTGGTGCACATGTCGTTGTGTCCTTGGGCAAGGCACTTCACCCTACTTGCCTCGGGGAGAATGTCCCTGTACTTACTGTAAGTCGCTCTGGATAAGAGCGTCTGCTAAATGTAAATTTGATGATTTACAATAGTGGTTTGTGTGTGTGTGTGTGTGTTTTTCTTTTCCAGTGCTTTCCAGAAGGGACAGACATGACCTCCATCCTGGATTTCTACTTCCAGGTGGGTGAGGGCCCACAGGTTTTTGAGATTGTGGGAATTTTTACTCTGTTTTTTTTGGGTGGACGCAAAGTTGTACACGTCTCCACCCCCATACGGGCTTTTATCGATCGGTGTCAAGATAGCGCCGTTCTCGTGGGTGTGATGCCATCTTCTCACACTTGCACATGGTGCCTCGCTGGCACCTTGTGGTGTCATTCACACCCTCGTCAACCACGCAACATTTCTGGATGTATTTTTAGGGGGGCAAATGCAATATAATGCACATAACCCGCATAGCAGGCACACCTTGAGTCATTCAGACCACAATCAGTTTGGAGGCCACAGATATAGTGATTGACCGAGTTTCTTTGTCTCCTTCTTTCCTCCCCGCCCGCCCGCCCGCCCGCCGTCTCCTCCTCCCAGCTGTGCTCCATCGAGGTGACCTGCGAGAGTGCCAGCGTCATGGCGGCGACCCTGGCCAACGGGGGCTTCTGTCCAATCACGGGCGAGCGCGTGCTCAGTCCAGAGTCAGTGCGCAACACCCTCAGCCTCATGCACTCCTGCGGCATGTACGACTTCTCTGGACAGTTCGCGTTCCACGTGAGTTCCACGCTACCAACCCGCTGGATTGACCGTGTGCGTTCATGTATGTTTCGTGATTTGTTTATCTATGCTCTGTCCGGGGTTTTTGTCTGGATTTGTTTCCACCCCGGGTCCCACTTTGCCCTGTCATCTCCCTGCCGTTGTTCCCTGGCTCTGTGCATGCGTGATGCTCCTCTCTGCCCCCTCCAGGTGGGACTACCGGCTAAGTCAGGCGTGGCTGGAGGCATCCTGCTCGTTGTTCCCAATGTGATGGGCGTCATGTGCTGGTCCCCCCCCCTGGATAAGCTGGGCAACAGCGTACGGGGCATACAGTTCTGCACGGTACGTTACGGAACGGAGCTTGTTACTTCTGAGGCGCTGGTATAACATCGTCCAAATGAGTCAGACTGACCCGGCAGTACTCTGTGTTGTAGGATCTGGTGTCCCTCTGCAACTTCCACAACTACGACAACCTGAGGCACTTTGCCAAGAAGCTGGACCCTCGCAGGGAGGGCGGAGACCAGAGGGTAATTACTGGATAAGTCCTTCCCTCCCTCCTCTCTTCACACACCCCAAAGGGCTTTCAGGTCCAAACAAGTCTTGTTACTTATTACCTATAACCTGATTACGCAGTAAGCAACTCTACTTCGTTTTAAGAGCAGTGCTGCCATCTACTGACAGTGCCGCATACATCATGTCACATAAAAGACTGAGTTAGGAAACTCAAGTTTTGATTTGACCATTTATTGCCTTTGGTGTGACTTTGATGTAGGGCTGTATAGGCAGAGACCTGAATAATCAAACTCCTTTGTCACTGGTCACCTAGACATTCGTCTGGGGCAGTCACTACACTCATTTTAAATGGCAGTCACCTTGCAGCACACACCACAACAGTTGTGTACATCTACATATAGTTCTAAACAGGGTTTAATGTCACGTTTGATATGCTTTTGTTTTTTATTTTACGCATCATGTGTTCATATTTTTTTCCTTGTACGATTTATGTTTGACCGGTTTTACACAGTTTGTGCATACCGCAGACTCAAATGTGCTAACATCAAATCAAATCAAATGTTATTTGTATAGCCTTTTTTACAAGAATTGTCACAGAGGGCTTCACATACGCCCATAGAACTGCCCCTCAACCAACCTAAACCCTCAAGGAAGACAAGGAAAAACTCCCAGGAAAACTCATTTGAGAATAAATGGACGAAACCTTGGGAGGAGCAATTCAGTGAGGGATCCCCTCCTCCAGAGACGGTTGGTGAAAGAGTGGTGCAGAACACAGGCTAAACATAGTCATATGTTTGGGTGGGGTGTTGAAACACAGGAAACCAAAGTTTAACTTGAGACAGAGTTGTCAAAATGTCAGTTTATGCAGTGGTAGCCACAGTAGCCACACATTTGTCCCTTTGTCTTGCTAAGGCATCACATAGGGCCTGCTGTTGCCATTGAGTAAACTGGTGATGGTCAAACTTGAATTTGTATGCGAAAAGCAATCTTTCTTTCATATGGCCTGTGTCTATATTTTAGTATGGAAGTTGGGTGTAAATAAGGAGAAGCTAAACCAATCACTTTGAGTTTTGTTTAAGTTACAAACTCTGGTGCTTTAGGCGCCTAGTTTCATGTTATTGTGACTGCCTTTGTTAATGATTTCTCTGAAGGTATGTTTTCTTTCATTATTATTACATCTTACAATTTAGATCATGAACTATCATTTTGCACTTAAAGTTACTGGTTCTATCTCTCACACTACGGTGGTGAATACTTTGAACTAGTTGGATTGACACGGCCATTAACTGTACATAGACATATACACTTTTGGAGTAGGTCAGACTTATGGCCTCTAAGTCACATCAGGTAGGGCTGTTCATGCTCCGAAGCTATACCGTATCCTCTGGGGGTCAGTTTGCACACTGGGATGGTGGATTAACTCCATATCCACAGTAGAGATATAACAAACGATTAGTGAATATGCTAAATTGAAATTGGTGTCCTGATCAAGCACAGAAACGATTTTTGCCGACATCGGAGATAAATGTCATTGACGGTTTAGCGCTCGAGGTTACAGGTAATGGTATATGCACTTTTCAAAGTTGGAGTCAGATATCACGAGTCCAAGTCCCTGCCATCCAATCAGCACCCAGCCAGGGACGAGAAGCCTCGAGCCTCTCTTGCCTTACATTGGTGAAATAGTTCCATCCAAATTGTTTTAATCGGATACAGCTATCAATTTGTAAAAGTAACAAATAGTCAGTGAAGACACACACACACACAGTCCTGAATTAACAGAGCAATAGCAAAGTTCTGCAGGAACAATACTGACAATTCTGTCTGACTGTCTTGTTGCTGCAGCATTGCTCATGCTCTGTTAATGTCATGATAAAAAAAACGAAATAATAATAACGATAACCGTTGCTGTTTCTCAGGTGAAGTCTGTCATCAATCTCCTGTTTGCTGCCTATACTGGAGATGTGTCTGCACTGAGAAGGTAGGATCCTAGTCCTGCTGTGATCCTGTTTTCCCAAATGAGGACAGATGTTGTGTGATGAGTAGCGTTACTGATGCCTCCCGCCCCCCCAGGTTTGCTCTGTCCTCCATGGACATGGAGCAGAGAGACTACGACTCCAGGACGGCCCTTCACGTGGCAGCAGCTGAGGGTAGGTCTCCCTTCTCTGTGTTCTTCACTCCGCATCCTAATCCTCATCAAAGCCGTCTGCGTTCAGGATTTTTTTTTGCTCGCTTTTTTTTCTTTTTCATTATCTGAAAAACACTGTTTTGTGCTCAAGGACATGGTGAGGTGGTGCGTTTTCTACTGGAGGCTTGCAAGGTCAACCCAGTGCCCAGGGACAGGTAGGAAAACAGAGCAGGATTCAAAGGGGTGGGGGTGGGGTTGCTGTCTATTGAGGGTCCTTGTGTTTATGTTCATGCCATTGGAATATGTTCCTGACATTATGTTCATGTTCTTACCAGGTGGGGAAACACACCTATGGATGAAGCGGTGCACTTCGGCCACCATGACGTGGTGACCATCCTAAAGGACTACCACACCAAGTACAGCCCCCAGGAAGTAGACGACAAGGACAAGGAGACCGCAGAGAAGAATCTGGACGGCCTGCTGTGAGGCCACCTCACCCCCCCCCCCCCCCCCCCACAACGACTCTCTTTGTAAGACTTTCTTGTGTGGTTCCTCGTCATGTGTTGATATCTGTACCGTTGATTTTTGTAACATAGTATTGTACGTATTTTCAAGGAAACGAGAAAAAAAAATAAGGAAACCTGGTTTGTTTTTACCCTAATGTTTATTTGATGTTTTTTCTTTTCTCGCTAATGTGGTTGTTTGGTTTGTTTGTTTGGCTTTCTTTTATGTAGTACTGCTCACGTTGTGCAACTCTCCTCCAGTGTTGGCACTATGTGGAATGTATCTCTGCATTCAAGTGCACCAGACATAATCCAGCAATGCAGCAAAGAACCAACACAATTCAGAAGAATTTGGTGAACTGGCGTACCCAGTTTGCAACTCTGATGCCTGGACCACAAGTATACCACATCCATGTCAGTATATGTAATAGTAACTGTAAACAAAAAGGAAAGACCATTACTCATCTGAAGAAGAAAAACATCCCTTAATTCCTGATCTGTCGAGTCTATTTATCTTCATGTATGACAGTGTGTAAACCTTGACATATTTATATGAAGAAAAGAAACTACATTCATGTAGTGTGTACTGTATATTCCTGAGATTACTTTAATATCATAGAGGATATGTAAGTAGGACTTTTAGTGTAAATACTATTTTATCTGGAGTTAAGACGACACACTGAGAGCAAGAGGGGAAGTCTTAGTTGCAGCTGTCGGGCTCTTCTGAAGCAGTGAGATTGACCTGTCTCCAAACAAACACCTCTGATCTTAACATGTTTCAATAGCATTCATATAACTCAAACAATGGTTTATTAGCTTTTATTGTTTGCTATCTGATCGATAGCCATTTTGCACAGACTCCCTAAAATAACAAAATATGTGTTTCTGATTGTCTTTTACGATGCTGTTTTGTTTGTGTAGAGGAACACAAGGGGTTGGATGTAACTTAGTCAGCCAAAGTTTGCGTGTTTGCTCTTCTACATCAACTTTGGATAATTATAACAGGAGCATATCAATTTGATCTGTTAGAGACATCATATTTGTTACAAATGCACCTCTCCTACACCTTTAAAGAAAATCCTGGCACTCAATGACAACAGTGAGCCATGAGCAGGCTATTTTCTCACCTGCTTACATTGCAAATAGAGAACCTGTAGATTGCGCCATTGTTCACAAGAGACTGTAGTCAGTTTTAGAGGACATTGTACACCCCCTGGTCACATTATACATTCTTTTAAAAAGGGTTCGGGCATAGGCCTAGTTATTTTAGCTTTCAGTGCATTACAATTTGGTCTTTATTTGATCACGCCTAGAGGACTTTGGAATGGTGGACATACGATCTTTCCCTCTTCAAGTGGAGATGATGGTTTTTATGTACAAGCTCAACGCCACCAATAACTGAAGAGCACTTTTTAAAAACAGAGCTACGCACATTGATTGTTCTAACTGTTTAGAGTAAGAGTGAAAGGAGAAACGTCTTGTACTTGAAAAGTCTTGCAGTGCATCCAGTTATCGCTTTGTGGAAGCTACTTTGTGTCTGTGTGTTGGTGTGATTGATTATCAAACCAAATCTGGTCTAGAGAACGGTCAAGATCTCACTCAATAGTACAAAACAACTAACCATAATAACAATATGACTTGCATTTGATTCTGTTCACGTAATTTTCCTAAACTATTATTGTATTAGTTGAAACACACTGACTGTATTTATCCTGTAACATCTGTTGAATAGTGCAGGTCAACAAAAACATGAAATACTTTGAATGTATGGTGTTACTGTCATCAGTTAGTTTCTTCTTCCGTGTATATTTGCTTCTGCTCAAGGCAGTGAGTGACTGTGTTGCAAAAAAAAATTAAATATTTATTCACAAATAAAACATTAAATACAGTACAACCTTAAGGGGTTTACAGTGTTTATTTGGTATACGTTTAGACATATAACTTAATATGAGTAAAAAGAAAGTAATGTATAATTTCTGACTGGCGACCACAGTATAAGAGCTCACAATCCAAACATATTCTCCTCCATAAATCCCTTTTTTTATGAAGAGCCTAGCCTGATGTTGTCATACTCTACTGAAAATGAGTCTGAAACCGCTCCGTTGGGCTGTGAGTATGGGGAGTGTTTCAACCGAACTCGTAAAAAAAATGCCTCTTCGCTCAATTGGATATACCTACAACCAATCAGAGCCACGTAGTGGCCGACAGGGCAGGCGTTAGCTGTAGGCAACTTAGGCAGCCGCCTAGGGCGCCATGAAGAGGTGGGCGCCAAATACCGAAGTGCGTCCATTAATTAACCGTCCCGGGGGTGGGGGGGGTGCTGTTGAAACATTTTGCCTAGGGCGGCAAAGTACTTTAACGATGGATCGTAGCAACGATCGAGCAAAAAACGAAACCATCAATATTTCTTACGTGCGTTCCCCTAACATGCTCGTAAGGAGTAGGCTAATCTATGCGCTTTCAAGAGCCACAGATTTTCTAGAGACACTTTAGCTCTGATGTCTTTGGGAACGGCCCGTAAAAGTAAGATTCGTCGTACGATGGATTCTTCAATCAATTTAGGCTTACGCACCCATTATTGGTGTATAGATATTTTCACTGAAGCTGTACAATTTTAAACATGCAAGAAAGAGTGAATGTTATTCAGGTCATATGGTGTTGAGACATTCCAGTAAATGAATGCATTTGATCAATTCTTTTGAGGGCACAGTTGGCGTTATGTCCGTCTTCCTATTCAGCATACATCTAGACATGCACACAGAAGAGAGAACGTTAGCGCTGGATCTAGAAACAAGAACAGCAAGGGTGAAATCTTAAAAGAGTGCCAAACTTGTGAAGCATTTGCCAAGGAGGAAAGCAATGAGTCATTAAATGTACCGTATAGTCTTCATGAAGATCACGGGTCTGAGCCATGCGGTATGATTGAGAAAAAGGCCAATAGTAAGTACAAGGGAAAGGCAAGACAGCATAGCAAGAGCAACTATGGAATACATACACACAATGATAGTTGGCAGCATAGGTATAGAGAACTGATAGTGAACAAGACTTACCACTGCATCGATTTGTGTTGTGCTTACAATCTGCGACAATTCCCCATAAACCTCAGGTGACATGGGCATCATGTTGTCGTGAAGCTGAGATGGGGGACTAAACACGTACAGAAGACCAGGAATGAATCGATTTAAAGTGTTTAAGATGTTAAGGCAGATTGTGAAGATACCATAACTTACACTTCTGAGATAGATATGAGTTCGGTCTTCATGTAGCCTGAAACAGAGGGAGACTCCACATCCATTGGCTCTGATGCTGGAAAACACACATGTTGGCCAAGCAAAATATCTTAAGACATGATCCTTCACCAGTGGACAGGCTTATGAGACTATCTGGACTTTTCTTGGAACTATAAAACCAATAAATAAATCATATGTTTTACAGAAATAACCTACATTGTATGCCTAAGCATCCAATACCTAAAATAAAGTATGGAAATAAAGTCCCCTAAGGCTATCCTGCACGTGCTATCCTGCCTGTTGATGAGGAGGGCCAGCCAGCCTACCCTCAGCCCTGGCGTAGAACTTCCCGAAAGCCTTGTCCTTGGGGATGTTCGGGTAGAGGAACCGCAGCGGGTTCTCCGGGATGTTCTCCGCAGCCATCACCTTGTACTTGCGGATGATGTCCGGAAGAGACACGGCTGTGAGCTCCTTCTTAGTGTAGGGCTCCACAGCATGGAAGACAGGCTTATCTGTGTTCAAACACACACAAGGTGTGGGATTCAATATCGACGGCATTCAGTTAGAATACGAAACATTACCAAAAGGAATCTGTCATCATCATTCGGATCCAGTATTGAGGGACTTGTATTTGGTATGTGTGTGTTGTTTGTGGCGTATTTTGCTGGGGGAGGGGGTCTGTCTCACAGTTGACGTCATGGTCCACCCAGGTGAAGGTGATGGCTCCCTCTCTGCTGCTCTCACTGAAGCGCAGCAGGAAGGTACCGGGACATTTGTCGCTAAGCATGGCTTTCTCTCGCTCCTTGCTGACAAAGCCCACGATACAGCTGGTTGAGAAAGACAAAAAACAATTGAGTCAGAGAGAGAGAGAGAGAGAGAGAGAGAGAGAGAGAGAGAGAAGATAAGAGTGGTCCTGCACGAGGTCGATCCGGATGGATGATTTACCCATCGTTCCACAGGGAGAGCAGGTGTCTCTTGATGAGATCCAGGATCCCCTCGATCCAAAGCCAGAAAGGAAAGCTCTTCTCACTCACGCTCTGGTACGCCACAAAAACAACAACATTCAGTGGAAAGAATCTCCGGACATTCATACATTTTCTTGGCCGGCAGTAATCCACTTTATCCACTGACCTTACAGAACTTATTCCATGGGATCAGACCCTCTGGATTCCTTGCCGCTTTTGCTCCTGTTTAGCATGTTTGAACATGTAACATGTTAATCCCCCACCCTGGTATTTGGACTCTAAATATCAATGACCTACGCCACACTGTCATGCACAGTTGGTGAAACAAGGCAAGGCACAGGCTTCAACAACATGAAGCAAGCCAGTACAATGAGGAAGAACCATGGCTGGGCACTATCCTAGAAGCCAGAGGTTAAGATGTCCCTTGCCTAGGAGCTTGTCCGCCAGCATGTCCAGCTGCTCCTCGCTGAGTCCCCGCTTGGTGACCGAGGAGAACTGCCAGCTCAGCACCTTGGACAGCTGGCTCCAGGTGGCCGAGGGCGGGCTCAGGAAAAACTTCAGGTTCTGTACCATGCAGAACAAAACCACAATGACCAAGATGTGTGTGCTGGTATGCGTGTTGGCACAGGCGTTTGGGTGCTTGGCCTACCTTGGGTTCGGTGGTCAGCATGTTGTACCACAGGATGGAGGCCCAGCCACTGGGCAGCTGGCTCACGTTGGAGATGACCACGATAGGCAAGGAGATGGTCTGGCAGAAGCACAGATCATCAGCTCTCTCATAGCTTGGCTGAGTATTGCAGGGACCTCATGTATGAGACAATGGAGAAAACAAATGCACTACAATACCCAGAATGCACTTACCTGGAGTTTGATATCCAGGCCTGACTGGCTGAGATCAGACTCGAAGCAGATGGAGTGCAGTTCTTCTGTTACAATAAGAGGGCCCTGGAGAAAAAAACACACAGCCGGAAATATTACCATAGTAACCCGTTTATAAGAGCATGGTCAGTAATACCCCACTTGGCACCAGACAGTCTGCTTGTAAGAATCTCTTACCTCGTTTGTTCTGTTGCCAGCTACTTTCTGTTCTTTCAGTTGCTATGGGGAGATCGGAAATAACAGAAAGTACGAACGTCAATTCCTTGGCATATTGAGACAGTACAACAATGCGTATTTTTTTCTCCTTACCAAATGGCGGAATTCTGCAGCCAAACTGCCATTACACTCCTCCATGTTCATGATTTTTGTGTTTGTTCCCAATATGTTGAACTTGCGAAAACTGAGAATGAGGTGATTTGTTATGAATGTTATGCAAAGATCACAAAGATCACATATTATCTGAATATTGTCAATCATTGGTACAAATTATGTCACACATACCCCTTTTTCTCTGTAACATCCCTGGGGGAAATGAAAAGAATGGATTTTTTAGTATTCATAAAGTATTTACTAAGTGTTGGTAAAATGAAGACATGTTTCAACACTTACTTGTCAAACACAGCTTTCACTTTGAGCTGGTAGTTGAACTCCTGCAGTTTCACAAGAAATCTAGACAATCAAGAACGTGAGGCAACATGTTTCATTTTATCCTTGAAACTGTGTCAGTGAAAAATGCAGGTATAGACAAGTTGGATGTCTGTAGCTCAGTGGTACAGAATTTGACAGCAGTTTGACTTGAGAAAAGCATCTGCAGTGATTACATTACACTTACCGGAGCTTCACAGTGAACTGCACTTGTGTTTTCAGCACCAGAGGCCTCTGTGGGTGAGTAGGCATGCAGGGCTGTCTTTCTACCACCAGGGAGCTAAGACACATAATACACAAAGCCTTTTAAGCGAACCAAACATGGACACTTACCACTGTACAGCCCAAATAAAAGAGTTTGAAACAACATATTTCCACACCCTTTCCATTTCCTTCGTCAGTCGTTACAGCAGCGACTGTGAAGCAAGGGCTTTGATTGAGAAACCCTGTTCTACTTTACTGACAGTCGCATCTCCTGGGTTCTTGTTCCATAGTGGAACAGTTAAACAACCATTGATTTTGTACGCTCTGTCAGAAAGAGTCAGGCACGGAACACTGTGCCATGTACGCGTGCTGTTTGGTGGCTCACTGTTCTATGAGGGTCCTGAAGAGCGTCAGGGTGCGTCCCTCTAGGAAGCCCTTCTGCTGGGTGATGGGATCCCTCTCGTAGGTGTACTTCTGCTCCAGCTCCTGAAGCTTCTTCAGCTGCTGCCTCAACTGCTGCAGGCACTCCGCCACCGCCGTGAACCTACGGCGGGAGACAGACAAGACAGAGTAGAGTGAGGAGGAGGCCGGAGGAAGACCCGCTTGGACGGTCTGAGACTGGAAGACAGAGAGCATGTGGGTTCATGTGGCCGTGAGACGGCGATTCTCCCCGAAGGCTTCACCAGTTCTGCAGCTGGTCCAGACAGGCGTTGGGCGAGCCGCCGATGCAGGCGATTTGCTGCCGATGTTTCCATTCTGGGAGCTCCTCGGAGATCAGGTCATTTTGGACCACCTCGATCATGTTCAGAACCTCGGCCAGCTGCTGCACCACTTCCTGAAAAGGGGACATGTCCACCACATCTTTGAGAATGATTTGCTCTTTGTTTTACGAGCTGGAGTTTGTATATGACTACGAAAGATTTGGGAAACTATGGAATTTATTTCAGGTCTGCAGTCTTTATTTGGTGTGAAATAAGCACACTTACCTCTCTCCTGAATTTCAACTCAAAGACCATTTTTCCAATAAGCATCTTTTCCTGCTCTAGCTCCTTTTGAGCTACTCCATTGATTTCATGTTCTGTTAAAAAAAGAAAGGTTAAAAAAACGGACAAAGACATGGACACCCGGTATCAATTAACACACAATACATGTTTACATTCAGAACTAAAAAACAAATAGCCAGAAACTCAAAAACTATACCTCTGTTCTTCAGGGAATTGAGCTTGAAGTCATGATCGTCTTGCAGGTCCTCAAGGGATTTGATATGCTGATCTGTCTCCTACGAGGAAAGAAAATAATTTACATGCCCTCATATTCCAATATAGTAGGCATACACCACGTGCAAAATGCCAAATTACTCACAGTGTATGATTATAGTTATGCCACACACTTATTGATAATTGGTGAATGATGGCTGGCCATACTCCAAGAAATGAAAAAGATAACTTACCTGAACCTTGTTTTTCATGTCCTTAACTTTGTTATCCAGCTTTAGTTTTTCTACTACCATGTTAGATGGGGAGCTTTCCTCATTAGTCTGAAAATGTAAATGTTGTTAGTGGCCGCTGCCCATTAGGTAAAGATGTACAGTGTCAATGAGCAGGCATTTATTCAATGTGGTTGTATTTAGGAGACAGAACCTCAATACTCTTGGCATTTTCTAGGATCTTCTGCTCCTCTTTCAGATTTCTGGATATAATCATGGCCATGTGAACAGGGTCCTCCTGAAACCGGTCCTGTAACAGAGCATTTATCACTCACAGCCACTGTTATCCTTATTGTCAATTTCATCTCATTGTCATCACCTCCCGCAAGATTACTTTCCCAGGTATTGAATGTGGATAAGTAACGGTAAAAAACATTCCTCTGGATGTTCATACTGCTTTGACATTCCTGTTTAATTGTAGCGTTTCTCTGCAAACAAAAGTGATCGAGAAGAAGAACGGAGCTTGACCTACTTGGAGGTTTCTCTTGATCTTGCGAATGTTGTGTTGAAGCAGAAAGTTGTTCTCCAGAGCAAAGCGACTGTGCTGGTCGTCAAGTTGAGCCAGGAGGTCGTGGAAGCGAACAGTTGCCAAGGAGTCTTGAACAGCAACATTGTCCCTATGGGATTGAGATCATTAAACACGGATTAGTAGAGGAAAATTATGTTGACAACTGCAATGTTGTTATAGCCCACATGCCTATAGCCAACACAATGTGTTTCAGACATCCTTAAGTTAACTTTGCTTGTACACGTCATGTTTCCTAAATGAATTTGGATTTAATTAAATGTATGTCCCTGTATTAGATTACCAGTCAATGCTCTCTATCCACTTGCTGAGATATTGTCGTATGTCCATTGGGAAGGAGTCATCGTACAGCTGGTCCACTTGCTCCAGGTACTTTGAGTCCAGTTGCTGTAGCTGGATCCACTGGGCCATCTAGAGACCATACAAAGTAGCTATTAGCTATTAGTGAGACTACATAACATTCTAGTGTCTAGAACCTGAATAGGTTCAGTGTAAGGAATACATGAAAGGCATCTATTAAAAGGTTTGCGTAATACAAATAATAACTGAATTACCAAGCTCACAAAGTTAATAACGTCGATGCAGTTACTGTTATTACGTACTGAAGTTACAGTATAAAACGCACCGTAAAAATTTTTGCTTTGACTACTTACCTTTACATGTAAGAAATGTTCAAATTCTTTATATATTATTATCGCTCAATAACAGTGTATCTAATTCTGTTCGCTTTCTGAAGGTTTCGTACTGTCTCGGTCAAGACGCAAGCTGTCAGGAAACGCACGTTATCCAATAGTATCTTAAGATTCCATAAACAATGCCCTCCCATTTTGGTGGTAGCCAATTAAAATGAAGGCAATTTCGCTGTTCTGACAGTCAAACATCCTCCCATGATGGTCCTTCCTTTTACGAAAATGGGCATCTAAATGTAAGATTATCAATTATTTTTTCTTCTTCCATTAACTGCATTAGATTATTTTTGAATCTTAAATGACTGTATATAAACTCTATACACATAACGGTAAAATATATGCTGAAATACGTCCTTAAACAAATGGGGGGGGGGGGACAACAGCGGATCAGCCAATGTTGACCACGTGTTTTCAGAGAAACTGAAAGCCATCCTCTTGCGTCCTTGACACGCGCACAACACTTCAATGCGCGTTTATACATTTTAAATCTCAATCATAATAGGTTTTGTATACCCATTTTTTGTGCTTGTGTCTAAATGTCGATTATATATTAATACATATTAATAAATTAATACATTGAATCAATGTCACTTGCACATTATTTGTAAATAATTTACAGATGTAGGCCCTATTAACACGTGTCATGGAATCTTTATTTAACAGATGTTTATTTCATTACAAATTCTTGCAGCAGGCCAAAGTATAATTACTTTGCATTCACTCTGCTATGTAATGATTGTCGCCCGGTATGTTGATAAAAAAGTTTGTGAAATGTGCATAGTACAGTGAGTTTATAATCTCACAAACATTTCTAATCACGTGACCCTGCCTCTGAAAACCCTGTGAACCTTAACAAACAGGACATCTGCACTCCCTGCAACCATGTGTCATTGAAGTCAGGGTTTGTAATGTTGTCTTTCAAACAAAAGTCTCAGCAAGAAACTTCCAAATAAGTCTTGGGGGAAGGGTTTACATTCAGTCATTGAGCAGACGTTCTTATTCAGAGCAGTTCATGGCCTTAAAAAGGTCATTTGGTTCATGTTTTTCGAAACAAAAAAAATCTCCACATGCCTCCCACAGCGTTTTATGCAGAGTGGAGTATTTGGTGGAAGATTCACTGTTAGTAGTCTATACTTTCAATATGTTATGGATTTCTAGACTAGGCCTAGACTAAGACAACAACAGCATCCATCACAATTTTATATATTTGTCATATACTAAAGCATCAGTGCACTAATTATTGTTGACTGTGAAGACAAACAATAGACTCACTGACTGAGTCTCATAGACTTCCTGCTAACCTCATTCAACAACAAGGGGTGTTATAAACTGCTGATAAGATTCTGACACCCATTAAGGCCTAGGAGCAACCACAGTGGTCCACCACCATGGAGGAGATCTTGCCGTAGATGATCTGCTCCATGCGGTTAAAGTAGAGCATGTTGATTGGGGACATCTTGGTGGGGGTACAGCAGGGTCCTGCAGTCCCTCTGCGGTGGACCTTGTTCACCAGATGAGTGTGGGGGTACTTCTGCAGGTGCATATACTCACACTCTCCAGAACAGTAGTTGGCCTTGTAGCGTTTTGGGGCAATAATCCAGTCCCAGCCAAAGTCTTCAAAGTCCACAGTAAGGGGGTACCGGCAGCAACGGATTTCTGAGGACTCTTCATCACAATGCAGTTCAGTGTCCCTCCGTGATCGCTTTGTGTTCTCCAGAACCTTTACCTCAATAAAGGGTTGCTGGGAGGGAATAAATGATTTCACGAATTAATATGACAAACAATTCTGTAGGCTATTGCGTTCTGTATGTGTGCAGTATACAGTCAAATCGGCCATAAACAATTTTGTTAAATTTCTGAGTTTGTTGGTTGGCCTAATAGGTTACTTACCAACCCTTCTTCACCATACTCCGCTGAGGTGACCGCTAAATCCTCTCCTTGTGGGTCAATACCTTTGATCTCAATCCCATAATGTGTATCTGACTGACGAAGCCAAACTTCAAGTAAAAGTTTAATATCTAAACTTTGCCATGAACTTGTCCCTTCATCTACGTCGATCTTCATAGATCGAATGCGAACGCGCGTCTTCACCTCTTTTGATGGTTTTAGCTGAGAAATTTGCAAGAAAACGGATGAGACTCGGTCACTCAGTCGCAAGTAAACCCATAATTGCGCGCTTATTATGTTTTTTATTTCAATCTTGGGAGTAAGCGTGAAAAAACAACAAGGTGGCATTCCAGCTAACTGGGCATTGAGGTCATCTAAAAAGAAAGCAAGAAACAGATTTTAGACATAGGCTACAGCTGTGACAATGCATCAACATCTGTGCAGCCTAACACATTTCAGTTTCAGTTGATATCAGTTGAAACAGATCCGGAAAACATGACCAATTAAACCGCGGGAATTGCTCGCGTTTATCTGGATCTAGAGCTGTCAATTACGCATGCCACAAGATGTAGGCCCAGGATGCGTGCTTTTTGCAAAGTGATGATGACTTCCAAAGATACTTACACTTCTTGGCCATGGTTATAATAGTTTCAGTGGCATGGTCTTCATCTTCCACGCGATGGTCGTACTGGTCCAGTAGTTGTGTCAACGGAGGTGCTTTCGGCAGAAGTTGTCTGATCATATCTCGGCTGATGTTTGGGGCTTGTTCGAGCCTAAGTATATTGAGAATCTGGGATTTAATGCTGTGAAGTCTCAAGAGCTTGCTCTGTTCCCTGAACTCGCAAGTTGAGCATTGTTCACCTCCTTGCACGTCAATACCAGGCTGGCGTGTAGTGGTTTTATTAATCTCCATGGCTATTATGGAGACTAAACCAAACAAACTCAGACAAAGCAGAAAACGCATTCTGGCACTTTCCTTGTGTTTGTGGATAGAACAACACAGTTTGTACACAGGGTAATGCAGATCTCTCACAGGACAGTGAGATGTTAATGTAATAAATAATCTCCCCGCCTTTCTGTGTCCACATTTTAATAGGATGGACTAATGGGGAAAAAAAAGGTTGTAGGTTTTAAAGCGATAGAGACAGAATTGTGATAATTCTTTATTGCATTTTATTAAGTAAAATAAAATAATCTCCAAACCCCAGTACTGAGTGCACGGCACGCGATGTTATTGTAGACATATCATATCGGTAGTACACACACACACAATTTAAACTTTATTATTTTACCACCTCATCTATGATATGGTTGAATTTAAACACCTTTTTTGGTAACCGTCTTTGACAGGACATTATGTGTAGTTCTGGCAAAATTACACTAGAGGACAGTACAGACTTTATGTGACTTTTCACTTTACCACTCCCATAAATGTGCTAGTTGTGGCTCACATGTGTAAAGTGTCAATAGAGGTGGTGCAAGAGAATGAAACCAAACAATGTGCATTTCAGAACTGGAACACCATAGACCACTTTCCAAGAGTGGGAGTTTTGGAGGTAAAATATTATACTAGACACATTAGTGTCACAACATAACACTTTCCAAAAATATATATTTGTCAATGATAAGCAGTGCATTTGGATTTGCTATTCTCCTCTCTTTTTCTACACACTAGGTGCCTCTTTGACCTTCACACATTACCTCAAAGTGCACAGTGTAAAGACAGAATACAATAACATGGGATCTGTCCATTCAAGACGAAGATGCTTCTCAAAGGATGACAGCCAAATGAAACCAAATGAGAGCATCAGAGAAACCCACCTTGAGGAGAAACAGCCATTTGTCCACTCAAAAGATCCTGCAGAGAGATCCTGCAGCATGGAAGCTTCTGTCCACACAGAGGTCATACAGAATGAATTTACCTCCCACCAGGCACTACAAGAGTATGCTCACAAGATGTCAGAGGAAATTGTTGCACACGCCCTCCATGTATTTGCTGAGCTGGACAGTTACTACAGAGACATACCGTATATTGAGTTTGATGAGACATGAAAGGTGTGACCCTCGGTCAACTCCAGTCCACCTCTGACAGTTCATTACTAGTTATGTTTGGATTGACAATGAGACCTTTAATAGTTATCTAAAGCTCTACATTTGATCTACCCTCTCTATCAAATGCGTAAGATTTCGCAATTCTAGTCCCAAAACACAAAAAAGGGTATTGTTATTGCTTTGTCAAAATTAAAACATATTTAATATTTCTTGAAGTGCACTGTGGTTCTTTTTCTTAAACGTTGTATTTTTGCTCTCTTAACTAGACTGTGTATGTTCTCTGTTTAATTGAAAATGATAGTAAATGATGTATTGCACATTGGCTCAACAGGCTGACCTGGTCTTTTGAATGTTTGCTGTGCACGCCCAGGGTTGTGAACATCAAAACAAGACTTCCCCAGAAGTATGTGCACAGGTTATGTCAACTTCAGCACCAAGGCTAATGTGCAAATAAGAGAAGCACACAAGTTACTTCAAGGATATGTCTATATTTGAATTTCTGCACACATATACTTTAACTAATTCAAATAATTTTAAATATTTCATATTTTCTTCATAACAATACAATTTTGTATAAGAATGTAGGACATTATTTGGGAATAGTTTTCAAATTTATTTCATACACATTTCTATTACTGCGATGTTAAAATAAAATCTTTTTTTATGTAGATTTTTTATTGTTCTATTTCAATTTACGTTTTTCTTCTTGTTTTGAAAAAAATCTTCTGTGTTCTGGTCAAGGCCACTGTCAGAGGGCTGCAAGAGATAAAATCCAAATTAAATGCAAATAGGATGCAGAAGGATGGCCACTACCTTTAAATGGAAAATAAATGGAAAAAAGAGCAATGTTGATGTGGTAATTGTCAAGAAAACATAAAGTGGCATTGTATGCTCACCTGACTGTGCACAAAACATGAGAATATATCACCTGAACCAGTGTTGAACATGTCTGTGTTCCAAACGTTCCAAACGCGTCTATGAAGAAATAAATATATGGTTTAGATACAGAGATTTCCAGTGGTGTCAGTGGTGTCAGTGAACAAAAGGGAGGTGGCCGAGTACATTCCATTCTCGCTTTTGCTTCCTGGAACAACTTTTCTATTACTAATACTTTTTTTTACTATTACTAATACTTAAAAATTGTATTTCATGCTGCTAAAGCGCGTACAATTAGGCACACATACAATTTTTTTTCTTATATAAAGTTATGAAAAGACATAACTTAATTTAATACTTTGCTCCTTTCACAGTAATCCAAAAGATAAACAATAAGACACTTGTGTAAAAAATATTTGCCGTGTTGTCAACAAAATGAATGAATGGATATTAAACATATACAATTTATGATAATTTGCTTTTATAAACTACACAAATATAAAGTAGCATATTCACTAACACCTTGTTCAGACTTCCAATTATTCCTTTGAGTTACACCTCTCCCTCATCAGTCAGCATTGGCCTTTTTATTGTAATAGGTGGAGCTTAGAAATGGGAGGGTGCATACTGCATTGTTGCATACTGTGCTTAACCACGAGTGCAATCAAAACTCTTGCTTGGTCACATTGAAGATGAAATCTAAACTCTTAAATTGTATTTCCCATGTATTTCCTATGTCAATTGTGAATGATTAATTTGTTAGGCATTTACAGTACTATTAGTAAGACCCATGAGAGACACAATAATATCTCTCAATCAACCTGGGATCTGCAACGGTAACCCCTTCATCCTCTGCCAGGAACCTCGGGGTGACCATGGATGACGAGCTCTCCCCCACAGCCCACATTGCTGCTGTCTCCCGGTTGTGTAGATTCACCCTCTACAACATCTAGAAGATCAGGAGATACCTGTCTGACCATTCCACCCAGCTGCTAGTCCAAGCACTTGTCTTCTTTAAGTTGGACTACTGCAACTTGCTGCTTGCCGGTCTCCCAGCATGCGCAACTTGCCCTCTCCAGAGGATTCAGAACGCAGCAGTCTGCCTGGTCTTCAATCTACCCAGATGCTCCCATGTTATCCCGCTCCTCATCTTCCTCCACTGGCTTCCCATCACGGCCCCCATCAGATTCAAGACCCTGGTACTGACCTTCCGAGCGGTGAACAGGACTGCACCCGACTACATCAAGTCTCTCCTCCAGCCTTACACCCCCACCCGCCACCTGCGGCCTTCTTCTGACAACCGTCTGGTGGTCCCACCGCTTAAGAGCGCCCGGTCCCAACATAAGCTTTTCTCCTGTCTGGCCCCCCAATGGTGGAATCAACTCCCCCACCTCCATCAGAGACACTAACTGTCTCCCCACCTTCGAGAAAAGGCTCAAGATGCACTTGTTCCGGGAGCACAACGGCACTTAGGAATGTTTGGCTGGACCTGATGTTTCCTCCAGGATCACAATGACTCTTATTGCTCTGGTTTGTTAGTTATAACTGATTTACATCTATTGTACTTGCTGTGTAATATGATTTTGTTTCTTGCTTTTTTCCACAGGTACACCCTTGCACTTTTCAAGGTTCATGTTGTTTATTGTATCGTGTTTAACTGCTCTTATGGTTCTTCCCTTTTGGGACTTTAATTTTCACAATGTATGCTTAATAATTTGGTTACCCACAATGTTTGGGGCTATCTCATTGTTATGATCAGTGACCTTCAAGGACATGTCTAGATCTAGATTTTTATCTTGTGGAATAGTTCTACACACATACTTTAAGTTGTAAAATAATTTTAACATTTTTAATTTTGTTAATAAAAATGAAATGTTATATTAGAATGTAGGACATTATTTGGAAATAGTCTGTTGAAATTATTTTCAAATGTTTATTTCATACCCATTTCGATTACTGCCATGTTAAAATACAATATTTTTTTGTCTTGATCTTTTGATTGTTCTATTTTAATTGACGTATTTCTTCTTGTTTTGAGAAAAACCTTTTGTGTTCAGGCCACTTTCAGAGGGCTGCAATAGATAAAATCCAAATTAAATGCAAAAAGACACATTGACTCAGCTGAATGAAAGACTGAGTCTTTTTAAATGATTTCGCCAACTAGGTAGATTTTAAACAAGCCTGGAGAGCTTTCACCATGACTTGTATATCAACTCCATCAAACAAGTTTAGCATATTTATGTACATTGCATGCTTGGCAGTAACTACATAGGCACTGAATATTGAGTCATACTGATGAACTTACCCTCCATGTCAGTGCTAATGATGACCATGACCATGACCGTGACCGTGTCCATGACCGTGACCGCGACCGCGTCCACCTCCACGTCCACATCCATGTCTACGTCCATGTCCATGACGGCCATGTTTGTGGTCACTATCACTTCCACTACCACTACCACTACTACTGCCACTACCACTACCACTGCCACTACCACTACCACTACCACTACCGCTGCCACTGCCACTGCCACCGCAGTGTCTGTGTTTGTGTTTGCGTCTACGCCCTTTTTTTCCACGGCCCTTCCCATGTTTTTTTTTATCAGGGTCAACAGGCATACAAGGCGCAGGCACAACAGGGACTGGCCCACAAGGGCCGGGCCCTCCAGGCATATAAGGCCCAGGACCAGGACCAGGCCCTACAGGCATACAAGGCCCAGGATAAGGACCAGGATACGGACCAGGACCAGGCCCTACAGGCATACAAGGACCAGGATAAGGACCCTGCCCACCAGGCATACAAGGACCAGGATAAGGACCCTGCCCACCAGGCATATAAGGCCCAGGATAAGGACCCTGCCCACCAGGCACACAAGGACCAGGACCACCAGGAGCCCCTTGCCCCCCTTGCCCCCCTTGCCCCCCTTGCCCACATCGATTTAGGTCATATCCAGAGGGATGGCCACTACCTTTAAATGGAAAATAAATGGAAAAAAAGAGCAGTGTTGATGTGGTAATTGTCAAGGAAACATAAAGTATGCTCAACTGAGTGTGCACAAAACATGAGAATATATCACCTGAACCAGAGTTGAACATGTCTGTGTTCCAAACGTTCCAATCGCGTCTATAAAGAAATAAATATATGGTTCAGATACAGAGGTTTCCAGTGGTGTCAGTGGTGTCAGTGAACGAAAAGGAGCTGCCCACGTACATTCCTTTCTCGTTTTTGCTTCCCGGAACAACTATCATAATTTAATATTGTATTTTAAGCTGCTAGAAGGCAGAAACATTGGGCACCAGTACAATATTCTTTTCTTATATGAAATGTTATGAAAGGACAGAGCAAATAATGAAATATACTTTGCTCCTTTCTACTGACACAGTAATCCATAAGATGAAAAAAAATGAGCATGTAAAAAATCTTTGCTGTGTTGTCAACTAAATTAATTAAATGGATATTAAATATATATATTTTATGATAATTTGCTCCCTGCTTAGGTCGTTGCCCCCGCGACCCGATCCCCGGACAAGCGGCAGATGACAACGATAATTTGCTTTTATAAACTACACAAATAGAAAGAAGCATACTCACTAACGCCTTGTTCACACTTGCAATTCTTCCTTAGAGTTACACCTCTCCCTCATCAGTCAGCATTGGCCTTTTTATCATAATAGGTGGAGCTTAGAAATGGGAAGGTGCATACTGCATTGTTGCATACTGTGTTTAACCCCATGAGAGCAATCAAAACCCTTGCTTAGTTCACATTGAAGATTAAATCAAAACTCTTACATTTTATTTCCCATGTCAATTGTGAATGATTAATTTGTAGGCATTTAGAGTACTATTAGTAAGACCCATGAGAGACACAATAATAATAGGAACAACATAATGAAATTGGTTTGGGAAAGATTTTATTGGAATTTCCTTTTGGTGTCATGGACTTCCCCAAAATTTTCAAAATCTTTGGTTTGTTATCCACATAAACTGGAACCAAGACGAGTACAATAAATTCATTTTCAGATGTCTTATCAGTTTTCTGGCAGTGAAGGCATTGGCAGTGTAATGTTTGGCTGGATTTCATTCTCTCCTGTCAGCTGCATCCAGGACTGCAGAAGCACTCTCTCTTGCCTCCAGAAGCAGAGCTGAGGCCTTCTGTTGAGTCTGCTCACAAAACACAAAAGCATTCTTGAAGGAATCTATTATCTCTCCTTGTTCATTTTTTAAGGTATTCATTTAGCAGATGTCTTTATCCAAAGCAGCATACAGTAGATGGGGGGGCTTAACCCTGAAACCTCTTGCTGCAGTGTTCCAGCAGCTACTGAGCAGCAGGTTGTACATTTGTTTTTCAAATGAAATATGACCTAAAGTGATTTGTAATAGAAAATTACTGTCTTTAAGTTGTCTATAATAGTCTTTGGCCTAGAACAGTTATTATTTAGGTCTTCTATAAAGATAGCATAACCTTTTTGTCTAAGGCAGTATTGCTTGAGTTTCCGCTTGCTGACCAAACGTCTAACCAATTAGACTGTTTAACCCTGGTTGTTTTGCCCATTCTCCATGGAGTTCCTCTTTTGAACTGTTAAACATTAACTATTGAACTGATTATGTAACTGTCTGGGGCTACTGTTTAAAAGCTCAGATCATATCATTTCAGATAGCCCTCTACTCCAGACATAATTTATCGTACTGTTTTAGAACTGCTCCTCCTTGCAAGAATAAACAGATAAAGACAAACTTTTCTGACCTCAGACTTTTTATGATAGAATTCCACCACATATCACTTACAGTAGTCTTAAAATAATCATCTTGGATGTCTTTGAGGTTGATTGTGACATTGTAGTAGGCTCCAAAAACAGCTGTTTCCAGGGCTTTGGCTGCCACCTAAACAACACAAGACAGAAGAAAGACAATTTTACAAAGCAAGACATATTTATATACTACTACTTTACTTTATTGCCAGTCATGTTGACCCCCAAAAATATCAGGGCACCTGAGTACAAAAGCAAATTACATGATATTACACCATGTTGTCCCATTATGGTGGCAAAAGACAAGTAAGCATGAAGCACTTGCATTATGCATTGACAACAGCTTCCTTATGTGTTGGAGAGATATTCCCAGATATACCTGCAGGTCTGACTTGCAGGCTACGTTTCCATGGAGAACCATTTCTTTCAGACAAGGCCACAGAAGGTTGACTTGTTGGGCCAGTGACAAGGGGACCCCGACAGCTTTCTTGAGACCCTCTTGCATAGCAGCCTGTCTCCTGGGCCAGGGGTAGAGGAAATGGAGATGGGAGAATCAAGGAGATAAATAAATGTATTAGATTGGTGTGAAACAAAACAAGATGGCCGACAAACAGGTTCTCCTGCTTCTAATCGTGTGTTCACGATCTACGTGTCTACGTCAATGTAATTTTTGCATGAATAGAATCACTGTCACTGAAGCGGTTGTTTGATTTTACACACCCTCTATAGTTATGTTTAGCTGACAACTGTATGTGTCATCTATGGCCCTACAGGCCTGTCACAAGACCATTAATAAAAGGTTTATTTTTCATTTAGCTAAAACCTTTTTTAAACAAAGTTTAAATCACATTCAAAACGTTTCAAGTGTCAAAAGTACAGCAATCACCTTTTGATTTCCTCTTTACTGTTTCTTGGCATTTTGAGCGCTGCCTAAAAAAGAGAAGAATTCAGGTGTGGTACTACAATGGCAAATATGTGATACATGGACAAGTTCTATCACCACCTTTTCCGTTGAAGAATGAAAGAAATGTGACACGCTCTGGTGAAAAGGGTCAGTAGTTGGCCAACTAGTTCCTCCGTTTTTTTACAGATGAAGAAAGTGCAGATTGTAAGTCATTTCAAATGACGTGTCATACATTTAATGTCATACAAAATAGTACAAAATTAAAGAAAGTAAATGTACAAAAAATGATGAGGCCAGACAGAAGTTTTCCCAGGTTTTTCCTGTAGTACCAGTTCTTTCCCTCACCATGTAGCTATTAAAGGCCGTAGAGTCAGAGTCCACCATGACCAGCAGCTCATTCATGGCCTGGTGGAAGGGAGGGATCAGTGTCCTCATCACCCCGTCCAGATCCTCAAACTGCCTCTTCCCATAGGTCATCTGGCCCACCATGGCTCCCAGGGCAGCCCCCTAAAAATAAACAAAGCGCACACTTAGACAACACCCTCCCCTCACACACTCATTTGAACACATTTAAATATAAGACAGGAATAATACAACAACAAATAACAAATTTGTAAAAACATTACATTCAATTAGATACATTTGTAAAACAAATGTAAAACACAAAACTCTATACCTGTAACATACTGTATATACTCTTACACAACACAGACATTTTATTAGTCATATTTGTCTCATGTCTTGTTTTCAGTGTGCGCATATTGTCAGAGGTGTGAGAGTGTTACCATGGCAGCGACAGCGGCAGAGACAGACCCTCCCCCGGGGGCAGCGGTTCTGGCCCCGACACTGCGTACGAACTGCTGTAGCGACAGAGACACCAAACGCTTGTCGTCCTGAGTACTGTTCACCATGTACCTATACACACCACAAAGACCAGTCCATACAATGCAGAGTCAGATGGCTGAGCGGTTAGCGGATCAGGCTATTAATCAGAAGGTTGCCGGTTCAATTCATGTCCCTGTACTTACTGTCGCTCTGGATAAGAGCGTAATGTAAACATATACACACCACAAGGAGCGGTCCATACAATGCCTTCTAAACCAGGAGCTCAGACAGTGAACTGAATGAATAAGAGTAAACATACTCTATTATCCTGTCCTTAGGGTTAAAAGCCCCAAGAGAATCAAGTCCAAGTTTACTGATGACCTTAAGTGGAGAAAATGTTGCACATACAACAAAAAGAAAAAATAGGTGTGAGAAGTAGTAGGAAGGGTAACTATGATATTACAGTACTGACTGTAGAGAACGATGCTGAGATCCAGCTGAATCTACGGTGCATCATTCCCTTTCAAGTAATTCTATCCTCACCAGCCTGACTTTGTGTTCCTCCTCCACTATGAACAGACTGTCTTTCTGGATGTAGAAGTCCGCACAGTCGAGCAAGGCTTTTAGTGGAACAAGGCCTACGATCTGGGAGCCGACCACGGGCAGATTTAGGGCCTGAGCAGACCAAGCACATCAGCTTTACAATAGGTCCAAAATCAGACATTGACCTTGATTACCAACTGTGTCTATGCTCCACCCCTACCTTGGAAATGCTGCAGATCTCCTCGTACACAGTGTGGACGGGTGTCAGCTCGTAATCCAGGATGTTGGTGGACACCTGGGCTATGTTTGATTCCTCCAGGTACCAGCCCATGCCCTGGACCTTCTTCAGAAGACCTGGCTAGAATACACAGATCCACCAAACAGATTCCTATATTTTACAGCGGATGCTGTTCCATCAAATGTAGTTCATGCCTAAACATGAGTGAAGTTAAACGTCTAACACGTTTTCCTATATGTTCCTACAGAAGTCACTTCCACAAACAAATCAATGTGTATCGAGGCTCTGTAAACCAGCCCACCTGATCTTTTCCTCGTCCCTGTTCCCTGATGTCCAGAGCGATCCGATGGGCTTGTTCCTTGGTGCTGAGGAGGTTCACGTTGTAGGCAATGAGGAACTTGCGTGCCCCGGTGACTGTAGCTCCCCAGGAGGGGATGAATGTGGCAGGACCATAGTCAGGGGCCCACTCTGCCATCTTCAGCTACGCACAACACATCCAATCATCCATCCGTTCGTGTGATACACATGAATACATCACTTGGCTTGTTACAGTTGATACAACAGAATCTGATCTGATCAAATGTGATCAGACTGCCATGATATATTTAAATGATATAACAGGTAAATCATATATATCACTGGTATGCTGTGCCTATGACTGCAGCGGTTTACCACACTCTTGTGGTTTATTGCTTCATGTTATCACACACACATCCCTAGGGCATTTACACTATAGTATCAAGGAACACTTGAATATTATTGCAACATTATAGTCTGCAATTAACTGTTGAATAAATACAGAAACTCACTTTCTCAGCCAAGGCCTCATATTCTCCAGCGCGGACAGATGGAAGAGAGGTCCTGTTTTCTTTTCTTGCAGCTTCTCCATACAGGTAGACTGTATTAAAGCATAATGGTACATGAGTCCTAATGATACATTACAATATACCAGCTTGAGTAGAGGCACATTCGTGCATTATAATCATACAAGCTGAAGTATGTTTGAGATTAACAAACCAGGTACATGCAGCACTTCTGTTAACCGCTCGGCAAAGATATTGGCACAGTTGACACAGTCCTCCATAGTGACGTTCTGGACAGGGATGAAAGGGCACACGTCCATGGCTCCTGTCCGCGGATGCTCTCCTAGACAAACAGACTTGTCAGTCCAGATAAACCCCAAGTCATCAATGGTACTATAATCAATGAAAGATTATCAGTGAACAAAACAATGGGGTTTATTACCCTTTGATCAATCCATTTTTATTAATTTTTTTTACACATCAGTTGTAGTCCCACATTGCAAAAGGGTTGGAGTTAAGGTTTCAGTGTAGTTTAAGAACTGGAGCCTTGGTTGTACCCGACACTCGCCCATATCAGTGTACCTGAGTGTTTGGTCATGTCTATGAGAGGGAAGGCAGCCCGGGCGGCGTTCAGCGCCCCCTCCACCACAGCCTCAGGCGAGCCCACAAAGGTGTAGACGGTACGGTTAGTGGAAGACCCTGGGTCCACATCCAGCAGACTGCAGCCATCAGTCGAGGAAATGGCCTCTGCAATGGCATCAATCACCTGCATGCAAGAATCTCTCATGAACTCTCTGATATGTACTGCCCAATTATTAAACATGTAAAGAGTGTACTGTTGTATTTTGTGCACGAATACGAATGTTGACATTTCCAAAGAATTTCAAAATGTTTATATAATTGTGTTCTTGACCACTTTAATCACCTAATGCTGTCATATATTACATACTGCTGTCAAAAACATGTATACAAATGTGTATTCATATTGTAATTTGTTGGCAGCCTGACAGCCCTTTCAGAAGTTGTCTGACCACAGGCTAAAAGTGTTGTTCTAATCACACCACCAGGATTGACAGCTATCACAACTAAAAGTAAATCCAAGATCACGTGTCTCCTACCTGTTTGTTACAGCCCTCCGAGAAGTTAGGCACACACTCTACCAACTTTGCCATAATGTCCAGAGTATCACAGGGTTGTCCAGGATTAGAATCAGACTAACTTCAGGCAAGGATACAACACCTCTGTTCCAGCTGGCACATTTATGTCCACTGGGTTTCTTCCTCTCCAAAATCCACATTTTAAGCATGGCTCCCCCTGAAAAAACTGCTGAATCATTAACCTGTCCCACTGCCCTGTATCTAGGTCGCTTGGCAATGATTCCCTCACTAGTCCAATAATTACCAATAAGGCGGAGGAAGCAGACACATGCAGCACAACACAAATTCCCAACACTTAAATACATAAATTGAGGGAATAAACATGGTATCAATCCAGGTATAGCATAGACAGTTAATGTCCCCTTAAACAAATACATAAAAGGTTTTTGCTTAAAAACGTCACTAGAGAAGCACAAAAAAGTGCTATGTAGGCCTTAGAAAATAAGAAATAAAGAGCCAGTATTGTCATCTTTAAACATGGGTGTATGGTGCATTACCTCTTATTTGTTATGATAGACCTGTGTAAGTTATGCGTAGTATGTGTAGTTCATTCCCTGAAATCACACCAAGTTTTCATCTTACAAAAAACATTGGTTTGTTGGTTAAGATTTGTCAGTGCTTCAGAATGGGATTGTTTGTGATCTGCTGCATCAGTATTCCACAGGATTAAGCAGGCATGCTGAGGCACACAACAGAATCCAGACCCAGCCTAATTAAACTGATCACAGCATTGCACTGCATAACAAAATGTGTCATGACAGTCTATTTGACAGATAAATGTTGATCTTGAAGACATGAAAGAAACATTCTCAATCCAAGAATACACAGAAAGATCATTAGATGAAACAGGACTATGCACCAAAGTCCCACTGTTAAAAGATAAACCGAATTTAATCTGTGAACACATATTGTGTCACCGAAAACATGCCTAGAAGAAGAATGTGGTTAATGTGTACACAGAAAGGACATAGCCTAGTATTGCCAGAAGATTTTGGAACTGAAAACAAACACGCTGGGTGCTGATTGGTTTAGTGACCGCCTCCCTACCAGTGCTGCTGCCTATATGACAGTGCTAAAGTTACTAAGATTTTATTTTATTTTTTCGACCAAACAGGCTATATTTGGTCAAATGCCCTGACTTTTCTCAACCATAACGGATTATATTATTCGTAATAAAACACAGACTAACAAAATTGAATGTAGGTGGCCAGGGGTCAAGACGTCACTACAGGTAAGTATAACAATTATGGCAGAATAAATAATACCCTCAAAGTACACAGCTGTTGAGCAGAAATTTGGAAATCTATGGCTGCTATCTGCTGCCCATTTGTACTAAATGTGTGTGGTGAACGGTTCAACTAGTGTCCCCTGGTGGGTACATGTGGAAAGCGAAATAAAGTGTCACGTGACAACGTGCGAGTTGAAAGTTCAAAGACATTTGCGCTTCTCTCGCCAGTTCCGCTCTCTGTTTTCACAACAGAGACTCTTTTTTTATTTTACAAAACGGCGTGAAATTATTTAAAATAGGTACTCAACAGCCCACCGGAGATCATATCCAAGCGCTGCAGAGAATGCTGGCTACAGGAGCAGTAAGTAAACTAAATATAGCTGCACTAGTGCTGTGTATAATGGCAAGCTTGGTCGATTGCTGGCTAACGTTAGCACAAGGCCAAACGTTGTAGCTAGCTAAC
Organism: Hypomesus nipponensis; assembly: GCF_054491055.1. Taxonomy (NCBI): domain Eukaryota; kingdom Metazoa; phylum Chordata; class Actinopteri; order Osmeriformes; family Osmeridae; genus Hypomesus; species Hypomesus nipponensis. Next base: position 8,041,026 of record NC_140372.1, read on the forward strand.
CAGCTAACCTAACTAGCGAATGGTCGTCTAGCTACCTCACCTACAGTACTCTATTTGATATGCCTAGTCTGCTTTATCTTGAAAAGTAAATCCGTAGTGTAGTAACTACACGTTTGTACAATTGTGAGACGCTTGCCGGTATTTCTAACACGTCTAGTCGTGGAGTGAATGAACTAGCTACTCTTTGTTGCTAGTTAGCTAGTAAGCTAACGTTAGTTGGATGTTGTGCAATCTTAAAGTTAAGTGGCATATAATTGCACTATAGTGTAGAGGCTAATTTGGTTTTTAATCACAATCATTACAGGCTGTAACCACGGCGCTGGCGCAAGTGGATAGGGAAAAGATTTATCAGTGGATAAACGAACTGTCCAGCCCAGAGACCCGCGAGAATGCCCTGCTCGAACTCAGTAAAAAGCGAGAATCTGTCCCAGATTTGGCACCCATGCTGTGGCACTCTTGTGGAACCATAGCTGCACTCCTGCAGGTAAGATCACGTCATCATTGACTCGCTTACTCACTTGCACGTTTCTAACCACTCAAGACTTGAAAATGTGCGAGCTGATCATCAACTCCAAATCACTCTTTTTCACTGTTTATCATATGCAACAGGAGATTGTGAATATCTATCCCTCCATCAACCCCCCAACCCTGACGGCGCACCAGTCCAACCGGGTGTGTAATGCCCTTGCCCTTCTGCAGTGTGTAGCCTCTCATCCAGAAACAAGGTAATATGTTATTGCTGTTGCACCCGCTTCTAATTTTCGGTGCAGCCTCCTGTCAAGTGTATATAAATCCCTAACTGAATTCTTAAAACGTGTTTTTCTCACGTGTTGTTTCTCAGATCAGCGTTCCTCACAGCACACATCCCTCTTTTCTTGTATCCGTTTTTACACACTGTGAGCAAAACGCGGCCTTTTGAATACCTCCGACTCACCAGTCTAGGAGTCATAGGTAACAGAATCAACCTCACAAACGAAAGTCTGTTTATCAAGACAACGCCTTGAAATGGCCCAGTGTTTATACGTCTCCCCGTTTATCTTGAAGGCGCATTGGTAAAAACAGATGAACAGGAGGTGATCAACTTCCTGTTGACGACAGAGATCATTCCACTGTGTCTACGGATTATGGAGTCAGGCAGTGAGCTGTCCAAAACGGTAAGTTTGCTTCTCTGTGAAAAAAAGGCAAAATACCTTGCCAACCTTTGAAAGCACTGTCCTTTAATATGTTTGTATGCTTTACAGGTGGCAACTTTCATACTACAGAAAATTCTCCTGGATGACACGGGACTTGCATATATTTGTCAAACTTACGAACGCTTCTCCCATGTTGCCATGATACTTGTGAGTGTGTAACTTCAATAAATATATCATTTGTGATTGTCTGCACTTCAGCTGTTTGTCTCACTCTCATGTTTATTTCAGGGCAAGATGGTTCTTCAGCTCTCGAAAGAGCCTTCTGCTCGTTTACTGAAGCATGTCGTACGTTGTTATCTACGCCTTTCTGACAACTCCAGGTACTGACAGCCAAAGCTTGTTACACTTGCCTGCTCTTTAGTCTGCTCTTGATTGATTGAAACAAGCATTGATAATCAAAGAGAAAACAACTTCCTCAGTATGGAGGGAACACAGACTTGTTATTATAGTTCGATTGAACTTGATTAGTAATCGAGTGGATTTGGATAATACTGTCTGCACCCCTCTCGCCCTCTCTCGTCTCATCAGCATGAACTGTGTCTCTTTGTGTCTCCTACAGAGCCAGAGAGGCCCTTCGCCAGTGTCTTCCAGACCAGCTCAAAGACACCACTTTTGCCCAGGTTCTGAAAGACGACACCACCACCAAGCGCTGGCTGGCACAGCTGGTCAAAAACTTGCAGGAGGGACAGGTCACAGACCCAAGGGGCATCCCCTTACCACCACAGTAGCTCCTCACATGCCCCAAACATCACCAGCAAGGCTCCCGGCAGCCTGAGAGAAGCCGCCCGTTTGAAATACGGACACAAATAAGGGCACTTGTATTTCGTTTTTGTACAGACTTTAAGTAATGGGAAAAGGAACCTTGAGCCTTGTTGTTCTTTGGCCAATCTACCCAATCTCCAAGTGTGTGGATGCTCTCTTTGTATCAAGAAGTTTTCTTTTTGTTGACTGTCCAATAAAATGTTGAAGCTCGGGATAAAATGCGAAATGTATAAATCGGGTCTTCTTTACGTCGACTATGCTGACAGGTGTCAGTTAAGTACATATCATTAGATTTAGAGATTTAATACAGAAATGTGACCTTGCTGTGAGGTGTCTTCACAAATTATGTACCATTTCTAAATGACATGGAGTCATTTATTGTAAATGGTTCGGACGGTAGCTGTGGTATACTTCACAGAGGACACCAATGGGAGGAACCCCCCATTTTACCTCTGGCTCTGTCTGTGAAATTCAACCCTGGAAACTGAGCTGATGCTGTGTATTATTGATACCACTGAACATGAGCAGGAGACAGAGAGGTAGGTAAAAAAAAAAAAAACATTCTTCAGCAAAACAGGGTTTACAAGGTATACCAAGGTAGAATATAGCAAAAGCCTTATTTGGGCTCCAATGTTAATACGTTTATGCAAATCATCTCAGCCCACAGACCAATATGTCCTTATACAGTGCACCAGCAGGTAAACTGGACAGATAAATGTTTTATGGCCATGGGTTAGTAACATGAGAAGGGACTGTCTCCAAACAGCCAGCTATGGTTTATGCTGGCCTTCAGCCAGAGTGTACTGTCCGGGTCTGGGCTGGGTTTGTGTCGGGGAAGGGATGAAGCACTGAAAGGCTACATTACAGTTGATGCACATTTTTGTATGTCGGTGAAGTGGCTGCTCAATTCTGTTTTGAAGCCAGCGTGTGAAGCACCTACTGAATCTTTGATGAATTAGATGTCCTATTAGGTAAATGACTGATTGACCATTCATGGTATCCTGCCTTGTGTTTTATTGCATCAGGTAATGATTTGGTAAATGTTTTGTTTTTATTAGGTAACACAGGTTTAAAAGTTATGCTAGTTCTGTAGTGGCAATTGTTTATAACACAAATCACAAGTGTATAGATGCATACATTTTAATAATCAAGTTTACTATCAAAGTATTACAATTCATGAGATGAAAAATAATAATCTAATAACAGCATCTAATAATTGACGGTATTGGCTCGCATATGATTGATGATAGATGATTCACATATTGCTTGTGAGGACCTTGCACAAACTCTGTACTGCATTTATATTGTAAAAAAAAGAAAGAAAAGAAAGATGGTTGAAAGAGAGACTGACAATCGGGTGAGCTGAAGGAGGGAGGGCGTGAGTGAATGAGGCACGGAGAGGCGGTGTGCATCAGCCCAGTGCTGTGTTGACTCAGGATCAGTTACCCACCAGGCCTCTCAGCTCTCCAGTAGCACGGCATGTGGAGCACATTGGCTTCAGGCAGATTGGGCCAGGGACGGGGCCAGCCCTCGGGTGAAACACCCGGTCTGTAGAGCTCTACAACAGCAACACGACCTGGACTCAAACATGCTCCTCCATCAGGTGAATGCTTCTCTTAAGTCTCTGCTCCAGCCTTATTGATTGTTCTCCTGGTTCTGTGTCTCTTCTGTCTGAAAAGGCCTCTGTGTGCATTGCGGTAACATTCTGAGAACAACACAAATGAAACCAAACATCAACAAACAACTAATATGGATGTGATTCAGAAGGGTGTGTACTTTTCCAGGGATTTATAAATAAGGCTTGACATGTATCCTCAGAACTCTGCACTTGAGGGCAGATAGATATATGAGTTACAAAGCAAAGCATTATATGCCTAAATATAATGGGTGTGAAATCCATACAAAGATTAGGGAACTGGATAAACAAACTGTAAAATATCGTTTGCAAAGAATAGGGAAACTGCACATTAAGATGACTAGCAATTAAAATGTTCAGAACGCAACTCAGGACGTCTAATGTTATCGATATTATAAGATCAAATATGGAAAGCTTTTCATGAACTTTTTATCAACAAACTCATAGACGCAATGACTGGTCAGGCAAATTATTTTCAAATTCTCAAGGATACATTCATACGTATTCTTTTCATAACTATCTCTCTAGGCTAAACCCAGACTCACTTGTTTTCCTAGTCTCATGCACTAGACAGATATACCACTTTACCTAGACATTATTACATACCTCACACACTGCTGCATCACAACAGTGAAGAACCATTTAGAAGGTAAGGGTTTGAAGCAATATGCACTCAAAACTAGAGAGATTTGAGACTTAGAAGAATCGTGATAAGTAACAGTTTATCATTTTCATTTAACTTAATTTATTATGAACTATTGAGTGAATAGTATTTCAATGTAATAATACATTGTGGCTGTGATTCTCAGGGACAGCGTGTATCTATGTAAGATACTTAGTACTGAGTTATAACTAATTACTTCATGTTGTACTATTGGTGGACATAATACAACTGATGTTAGTTAATGTGTCAGCTGCGGTCAGAAGTGAAAGGAATGCCCAGCCATGTTGTAGAATTAGCAAGATTAATGTCCTAGATTCTTAGAATTCTACAGCTCAAATGTTGCTACAAAGCCGAGCAGAGAAAGAGAGTCCAAAGCTGTAGCCTGGGACAGTGAAAACATGACACTGCAAATTAGAGTTGCACCCACATGCCGGAGCCTAAGCATTCCTCTCAGCTGACTGGCTGCAGCCTAAATAGAGTGAACTCGGGATAAGAATTGAACAAAGGCTCTGTTGATCCAGGGTTGATGTTTGTTGTGGCAGGACCACTGTTTTCCAACACCAGCCATTCTCTGTCATGGACAGTGTATGATGGGTTTACTGCTTGTCCTAGTTTAACACCGCCAATCAGCTTGGCATCACATACTGGAGAACCAAGCTGAAGTTGCTTTGGCAAACTTAGACCTAAATGCAGAAACTACTTGCATGCTTGATTTTTTTCGTTCTGCTCTTTTTTTTAGCTGCCGTGAAACTCACCCAATATTCCCAGATATCAGATGGCGAAAGCGTGAGAAAACAACAAATGGCTTCCACCAGAAGGGGTTTGCGTAAGTTTGCAATCCGTTCGATAAAAGATCAGTCATACTCCCAGTAATGTCTAACTGTCCTAAGACTCATGTGTAAAGCACCTGACACCCTACATTTTCCTACTAAGTGCAGGAATGACCCGCTACAGTATTTATTTAGGCCAGGAGGGCTATCCAAGCTGTTCCAAGACCTGCTAGTCTCACCCCTCTGCTCTCGCTCTGTCTATCTCAGGTATCCAGGGGGATGACAACCTCCAGTCAATGATTGTTGGCACAATTATGAGGAAAATCAAGTCTCGCACCTGGAAGAAACAGCGTCACTTCAAGCTGCAGGAGGACTGCATGACTATCTGGTACCAGTCCAAGAAGACTGGGAATGCCCACTCCACATGTGAGTAGTGAAGGACACTGCAGTATGTAGATGCTGCAGACAGCACAAAGGATCGGTCCCCTTACTGTCTCACGGTTTCTTTTCAATGTTTTGCTCGAACAACCATTTTCTACTGCTGTCCACTTCATAATGTTCTGGCTTCATGCAAACGCTTGTGAATGAGAGTGATCATCTATACGCGTCCATTTTGTAACTAAAGAAAAAGAACTGAGAGTCCTCCTCTGTCTTCCTGTCTCCTCCCTCCAGTCTCTGTGAGTGATGTGGAGGCCGTAAGGGAGGGGCACCAGTCCGAGGTCTTACTCAGCATCGCCGATGAGTTCCCCCCCGACCGCTGTTTCACGTTGGTGTTCCGCGGGCGCCGTGGCAACCTGGACCTGGTGGCAGACTCAGCAGAGGAGGCCCAGTCATGGATCAAAGGGATGAGGAAGCTGATTGAGAACCTGGAGAACATGGGGGAGAGAGAGAAGCTTGACCAGTATCCTCTTCTGTGACTCTCAACACAAGGTTTACCTAAGACCAGAGCCAGGAGTCAATTTACTAACCAGGCCAATGAAGTGATCTGGAATCATAGTCATTTTAGGACCATGGTAGACCGATTTCTGTGACATTCATGATTTCCCTTAAGTAACATGAACAGGTGGATCTGCGATTGGTTCAAGAAGGCTGACAAGAACCACGACGGTAGGATGAACTTCAAGGAGGTGCGAGACTTGCTGAAGATGATGAATGTGGACATGAACGAACAGCATGCCCATCGGCTTTTCACTGTAAGATCCCTGTGTAACATCACGTCAGGTACACAGCTATTATTTCTGAAACCTTGACAAAACCTTTGTGTGACCACACATACATGTTCTGTTTCCAGGGAGCTGACAGGTCCCAGACGGGCACCTTGGAGGACGATGAGTTTGTGCTCTTCTACAAGATGCTTACCCAGAGGGAAGATGTCCTGAGGGTCTTCCAGGACTACTCTGGCGACGGGCAGAAGCTGGCCCTTCAAGACCTGGAGGACTTCCTGCGAGATGAGCAGCTGGAGCGCGAGGAGGTCCGGCAGCACGCCATGGAACTCATCGAGCGCTACGAGCCCTCCGACACAGGTGGGGTCCTCTGCCCTTCGGAGACGTAGCTAGCCTGAACAAACTGTAACAAGCGTGGCGTGGCTCTCACACCAGCGAGTTCAGCTACAGCAGCTTGTGAGTTGTCCGGAAACCTGTTCAATGCTTTACATAACCAAATGAGTCAGCAGAAAGCCATTTTCTAACATGAATAGGTGCAGTATTCGTTGAACGCTCTGTTTTAAGAAATGCTACACAGTACTGGGCACATCACTCGCGTAAACCCGTTCAGGCTTAAAGTCAACGTGCCCTCCATTTTCGTTGTCGTTTCTTGTCAGCCAAGATGCTCGACGCCATGTCCATCGACGGCTTCCTGATGTACCTGTCTTCGGCCGAGGGTGCCATCTTCAACCCGCACCAGCGGGATCTGTACCAGGACATGAGTCAGCCGCTGTGCCACTACTTCATCTCTTCGTCCCACAACACCTACCTGATGGAGGACCAGTTGAGAGGCCAGAGCAGCGTGGAGGGATACATCCGGTAGAATGTCACCTTGCTTCTCCTGGCTGTTATTTACACTCCTTATTCACGAAGAACATATTCCTAATCTCAAGTGACAATACTGTATCAAAGATTTCATGTTGATGGCTCACTGGGGAGAAGTCTTAGTAATGTTTTGGGGAATTGCTGGGTTAGATTTGTTTCGGGTTCACGGTGCTCTCTTGAATGGGATTGACGAACTACCATCCAGGAGTGTTGAATTGAAAAGACTTGGGAAGGCGAGGCAATGATGTTACTTAATGCACTGGTCTTTTTGGTTTGCGGTTCCGGTAGGGCTCTGAAACGAGGATGCCGCTGTGTGGAGGTGGACAGCTGGGATGGCACCAACGGGGAGCCCATTGTGTACCACGGACACACCTTCACCTCCAAGATCCTCTTCAAGGATGTGGTGAACGCCATTGGAAACTATGCCTTCAAGGTCAGGCGTTTCCCTGGGAAACACGTGCGCCGAGACACACTATCTCATTCATTCAATTAGCACCCTCCTTCATAAGCTGCGTTATCCTTTGCTGTTTTGTTGTGACAACACCATCTTGTACTGTCACCACTCCACTTGACATCTCATTATATGTGTATGAGTAGTAGTATCATCTCACGTTATATATTCAGTTCATAGTTGAAAAGTTGAGGCCCATGATGTGAACCAGTTCATTAAAAGAGGGTGTCTTGTAGCAGGTTCACCTGTGTGCCACAGGGGTCTTTGGCTGCATCAGTCTGCCAGTCAGTGAGCATACGACCCCTGTCTGCCTCAGTGGAACCCACTGGTGTATGTCTAGGTATTGCCTTTCCCCAGTGATAATGCTGTTGAATAATTCACTCCCTCCACCCCTTCCTCTCTCCCAGGTATCCGAGTACCCGGTCATCCTGTCCATCGAGAACCACTGCAGTGTTGAGCAACAGCGAGTCATGGCCCAACACCTCAACGACATCCTCGGAGACAAGCTGCTGAAAAGCACGCTGGACGGAAAGATCCCCCCTAGGCTGCCTTCTCCGGAGGTAAGGACGAGCCGCGGCCCCAAAACACCGACCCCTCACCCGGCAGGGCCTTCCGGGGGGTGTCGCGGTGACAGTGACTGCCTCCCGCTCCGTTGGGCAGCCTAATCCTGCAGGATTGACGGAGTAGAGCTGAGCAGAATGACCCTGGAGCCACCTTCACTTTCTCCTCTCTGCTGAGGCCATATGAGATGAACATGCTTCGCTGACACCTTGAATTATTCAAAACCACAATATTGTTCCTTCCCGGTGTGTCGGAGGATATGACAGGTGCTGTTTCAGCACCGCTCCTATTGCCAGGACCTGCCTCGACATCTAACACAACCACAATAGGTACCGTGACTCTGGTGGTCTATGTTAGCATGGCCGGACACAGAGATTTGAAATGATGAATCTTTCTGTAGTACTGTTGAGTACTGTAGCTAAGGCCTGGCAATAGGTTGCATCCAAAAGTTTGGCGAAAGAAAGAAAGGAGCGTTTCCTCAACAGTTTAGTTTCAAATATCCAGTTATTAGTAAAATGTGTGTCCCTGTGCCTCAGGAACTGAAGGGCAAGATTCTGCTCAAGGGGAAGAAGATCGGCGGGCTGGAGGGGGGTCTCAACGGGATGGCCGAGGACTCGCTGACTGGGGAGGTGAGCGACGAGGACGAGGCGGCCGACATCGACGAGGAGCACCTCCACCACGACAGCCTGCGTCGCAGGACCAAGGTGGGACGGGGACCTCTCTGTCTGCCTCTCGGGTTCCGCCTGTCGGATGTTCCACACAGCATGGGAACGAGACGTGTTTCAAACTCATTATCTGTTTTTCTGCATTTCCACATCCACTGGCTCTCATATCCATTTTGCATAACTCGGCAGACTTCATGCCTCACCCACACTATGTGTCTTTGCATTGTCAATTCTGTAGGTGTCTATCACAACATTTGTACTTGATTTAAATATATTGTATATCATTTGGCCTTAGTTTGAATGAATGCCAATTATTATTCCTGTACCAGGCCCAAAATAGTGCTTAAAGTCTGGACTTGGCCACAGTGGAAAATAATTGCATAAATCTCATGAAAGAAACATATGCTGGAGACAGGGACCAGACAGAGGGTGTTTGAGGTGATCTCGTTATCTGAGCATGAGGTGAAGGGAGAGGGGAGGGAACTGAGAGGTGCCACTCTGCCATATGAGAGGGGGAGACAGAGGTGGGGTGAAGGTTGTGAGCAGACTCCTCTAAAATGGGATACTTGATCCTTTGAACACTGCTAAGCGCAGGCAGGGATCTCCTTTGTTACAAAACACTGTGACACCTCTTCATGCATTTGTGTGCCGTGATACAATCAATAGGTACAAATCCATAGGCTTACCGGAAATGATTTTTGACTAGATAATTCCACCCCCCCCCCCTCGATTATTGCACCGGGTACACATTTATAGATCAACAGACACATTTATGTTTATTGATAACCATCTGAGAAGCATGAAATATCACATGGGGCTTGTTTTCACCCCAGCCATCAGAGGTGAACTCAGGCACCCGTCTGCCACAGGCTGCCCAGCGATGCCCCTGGCTCGAGTGACTCAGATGATGGATGTCCTTCAGACAGTATCTCACAGTCTGTTGCTGTTGAGGGCTGGTGCTCTCGGGTTCCACAGCCTGCCAGCTGTGCACTGGGAGCCCTAGTAGAATCGTTAATGATTTTGGCCTTCTGCCGGCATACCTCTGAACCTTACTGTCACCCAACCTATCTGGCAGACCTACTTTGGTTGACAACCTAGGGCAAGTATCACTTACTCCATCTTGGAGATGTTCAGTCCACATGGTGCTTTCACTTGAGGCAACGTGCTTTGAGCTTGCTCAAATGGGTCTGACTGCAACACATTATTTCTAACCTGTGTGCAGATTCTTCGAACTTTTTCCCAAGTAAATATGAATGGAAGACGTCTTTACCACTCCTCTGATCCTTAGAAATCCAAGCAGCGTCTGTCCAAGGAGCTTTCGGACTGCGTGGTGTACTGCAAGAGTGTCCACTTCAGTAGCTTCAAGCATTCCCGCATCCACTCCAAGTTCTACGAAATCTCTTCCTTCACTGAGTCCAAAGCCCGCAAACACCTGAGAGAGGCAGGTGGGGCCTGAGTTCCCGACCCATCCCACACTAAAACCACCAGACTCCTAAACTACACTGTATTTTGTTTTCATAACAGAATCATGGGCAGCATCGCAGATAGATGGAAGTACAGTATGTGTTCAATGATACTGATGTGCAATAACACCTTACTTCCATCCAGGGGCAGATTTTGTACACCACAATTCTCGACAGCTGACACGGGTGTACCCCAGTGGCCTGAGAACAGACTCCTCCAATTTTAATCCACAAGACATGTGGAACGCTGGGTGCCAAATAGGTGAGGTCTAAGTTAGATTTGCGATGACACCCAGGACCATTACAATGCCATTGGGTGAATGTTATTTTAACCAATCTTTTCCTTTATTTTTTTTATGTTGCTCAGTTGCACTGAATTTCCAGACTGCAGGGGTTGAGATGGACCTCAACGATGGACTCTTCAGTCAGAATGGCCACAGTGGCTATGTCCTTAAACCTGACTTCATGAGAGGATCTGGGAGGAGGTTTGACGCTGAGACTCCACAGAGCCGTGATGGCTACCGGCCTCTTAGTCTCTCCATCCAGGTATTGAAAAGGAAAAAATCAATAATGTGACAAAGAAAAAGCTACAGGTCACTTCAACCCCTTTTCCCCCCTCCCCTTTCAGTCTCCGCTTAGTGCAAATGTCTCTCCCATCCTTCCTTTGTGTGTGCTTCCAAGGTGATCAGTGGACAGCAGCTTCCGAAAGTGAATATTAAAGAGGGCTCCATCGTGGACCCGCTGGTGAGAGTGGAGATCCATGGAGTTCCTGTGGACCAGGCTAAGCAAGAGACCAGATACATTGACAATAATGGTAACTGACAGACCCAGTCTCCTCTCAGGAGGAGGGCTTGAGATGGCATCTCCTTCCTGTTTCTCTTCATTCAGTCTGTCTGTTGGAGACTCTTTTTGATTACATAATATGTTCACATCATATTTTACCCATTCCATTTGTATATATTTATATATATTACCTGTTTTTCAGGGTTTAATCCTGTGTGGTATGACACTCTGAGGTTTACCATCCACACTCCTGAACTAGCACTCGTACGCTTTGTGGTGGAGGACTATGACAAGACGTCCAAAAATGACTTTGTTGGACAGTATACCTTGCCTTTTACCTGTATTCAGCAAGGTAGTGTTTCCTCCTGTTAGGAGCTACTGTCACTTTGTGTTGTTATAATTTCACACGAGTAAAATTGTGTTATTGGGAGGATGGTTATAGACTGTATTGTTTTCTCTGTTTTTTTCCTCCAGGTTTTCGTCACATCCACCTCTTGTCCAGGGATGGAACCAGTATTCCTCCGGCCTCCTTGTTTGTGCATGTTAAAATCACTGAGCTTGTATGAGATGGACATGGAGGATTCAAGTTGCTACCTACTATGATGAAATGTGTTACTCAAGGAAAAGTGAGAGAAGGTTGCTATATGCACAGTGGATTGTTAACATTTAAGATCATGCTTCACACTATTCAACTGTGCAATGATAATTGTATTATTACTCAATTTAATATGTTATGGTAATATGTTTAGTATTGTATGATGTTTTATGTATTCAAACTAAACTTAGCCAAATTATTTTATAGTTATTCATATGTTTCAGAAAGTATGAATTTGATTGACTTGATTTGTAATTCATTAACCTAACAATATTTATGGTGTGTATCATCACATGCATTATTGATGTGTGATTAACCTGATTAAGTCTTCAGTATAGTATATCATCAAATGTTTACCAAGCCTGTAGTTGAGAGAAATGATTTGCAATGATATTGTGTAATATTGTGAAGAAGAATGTGCCACTATTTCAATCAGGCTTGTCAGCAGTATTTTCCATAACCCATGGAGTTTTTGTCCAGTTGTACAGTGAGTTGGAATGCAATGCACACTGTGAGGTTCATATCAATCAATTTCAGATTTTAGAGTTGAGTTTTGGTGATCTGGATCAGGATGCCAATGGCTGAACCCCACCTCTGTTTTGAAACATATTCTATTCCAATAGTGTAGCCTTTCCCCCCACAAACAACCCAGGACTAAAATACATACATCAATGCATGGCTTCAGTATAAAGACCAATTAGAGAAATTCCCCAAAATATACCTCGGAGGTCAAGTTATTATGTCTTTTGTAAAGGATGTAAATATGTTCAGCTGGTTTAATGATTGTCTATTTTTTTTTTACACATTCTGTGTCTGTTGCATTTTGTCTATACCTCAGACCTCTTGTAGTAAAAATAAATCATTACTGATTTGCCACAACTGTTTGCAATTAAATACGATTTAAAGTATTTTCACATTTCAATGATTTATGCTTGTAGAAATTCAAGTCTAAGACGTAACAGCCACCGGCTGTTAAATGTGCTTCTCCACATTAGATAAACACATTTACATATCCATAAGTAAGCAGAACTATTCTTTGAACAGGTTTTTGTATCTCGACTGCTTTGGCCAAAACACCGGACATGGATTGCTGGTTGAAATCATTTTAAATAAATCGTGTGAAACACTGTCACATGGCTAGGGCAGACAGGTAGGAGTTATGTGGTTCGTAAGGGTTTTATCCTTTTAAATAGGTCGAATTGTGGTAATTAAGGCAATTCTCTTCGTGTCCTCGGTTCCAAACACGTACAAAGACATATTTCAAAACACTTTATTTTATAAATGTATCAATTGTTATGATCTTACGCTCAGCCCGGCGTCCCATAGAGCTGCCCCAATATAGTAAACGAAGTCCGGTGCTCCACGTTGATGTCGCATGCATTCTGGTAGCTAGCTAGCTTGCTGGGGTGGTTTCAGATTTATTTAGCTAGCTGCTTGTCAAACCTAAAATTAATTATGGTTGGAAAGATAAAGAGAGTTCGCCAAAAGCTTCACCAGGGAGCTGTGAAACTTGACAGTCCAGGGAGTGGTGTCGCGAGGTCCACCTTACTTGATTTGGAAACAGCACCAATCCCTGCGGTTCCAAGTGGTTCTTTTTTTGATGTAAACAAGACCAACCTTGCATCGTCGCACGCCAAAAACGCAAAGACGACACAGGTGCATTAGCAAGTATAGATGTTAACTTACATTAGAAAGTAACGTTTAAAAAAATATTCATAATATAGAGCGAAATGAATAGCAATAGATATGCTCTCACAATTACCTTCTTTTTTTCACAGGCGTCAAGTTCTTTTCCATGTGGAATCTTTGCTGGCACGAAAATAAACCCTGAGGCTCTGGTGCAAACTTTGAAGTTTGAAGAACCTTCCAATGAGACACTTGTGAATAAAGGTACATAGCAGTAGTGGGCCTTTTGGGGGACATGGCTGCCTCTGTTCTCCTACTTTGTTCCATTATTCTCGTCTCCCACTAGGTGGCGTATGAGACCCAGGAATATAATCCATGATATCAGGCAAATTTACATCAATATCTCGTCAAATTGTAATTTAATTCAGAGTATTTGAAGGTTGTAATATGGAATGAACTTCAATAAGACTGAGAGGGAAAAGGTGAAGGCACATCATTAGACCATATGTAAATAATGAAAGAACAATGTACTGTGGTAGAGGTTTTGGGGATGAATCCATGTTTTAAATTGGACAAAGGGTGAACCCCTAATCCCTCAATTATTCTGTTTGTAGGCAAGGCTATTATTTTTTTTGTTTCACACGCATATGCCTTCCTCTTTGAAACTGTGACCTAGTCTCTCAGGCTGCAGAGATCCACCGATCTAAGGCAGAGCAGTGAGCTGCAGTGCTGCAAGAAGCCTTGCTAGACAACGGACTGGAGCTATTTTTAGACTCGCTGCAGTATAAAAAGCTCATGCATGAAATCATGGTTTAGCTGCATCAGTGTTCTCCACTTCCTTTTTGACGTCGAAGCTGGTGTTGTACGGAGGCCCAGCCGCAGCTGGGTTTCTCAGCCTTGCTCCTCGACGAGGGTCGCCTGTCCTGCAGGACTGCTCCACAGCACGTGTACGCTAGCAGCCCAGTGATCTGTAATCTACGCCTAGTTATGGCATCATTTGTTAGGTCAACTGCCTAAGTGGAGCTTGTCTAATGGCGTGGCTCTTTGATTCTTTGTTGGTGCCACAGTGGCAGCTTGCCCAGGTGTGATGCCAGTCTCCGGGGAACATCTCCCATGGCTGATTGAAATAGGTCCACTCCATGCTCCATCTTCTTCTACTACTGTTTTAGCCTAACTAAGAATGCATACGCTCTTCACTAACCAGTCTGATTACGTCATTAAGATGATTTAATTAAAGATAAAAACGACATCGCCCTTTTTTTCCTCTGGCAAGTGTTTTTGATCCCTTAAAAAGGATAAATAAATAAATACTTGTCAGAGCAGGTGGTTGCCATGGTGAGAGGCTGTTTTGCTTGTAGTGCTCTTGCGTTACCCAAAACAGCACCTGCTGTCTGTTTTACAGCCTTCCAAATATGCCCGTACACGGTGCGTTAAACATGGCAGTGATGTTGGAGGATGCTTGCCAGCTTTGGGGTTTTAGTGTGTGGGAAGAGTGGGGAACGCTGTCAGCTGACGTACGTTACACCCAGCAGAGTTGTTTGTGCTCCATTTGCTGAGTGCCTTTTGTAAGAGCAAAGTCCACAGGGGTTTATCCCCCAAATCCAGAGGTAGCCTGTTCCATCGAGCAGCTGTCCGGTTAGCCACTTCCCCTCCCGACTCTAATTATAGAATGAGCCAACAGCAGCCTCTTGTGTCTTTTCACCTCCCCCTCCCTGCCCCTCCCTGCCCCTCATCCACACACACACCCACACACACACACACATACACACATACACTTCCTCGCCCCCGGGTCCTCGTAGCGGAGCACATCAACTCTTATCAGACAGGGTTTTAATTGGATCGTTGTTGCCTAATTACTGACCTTACGACTGGAGCTCTGCCTTTGTACTGGCTGTTTTTTGGCTTTGATCAACGGGATCATCTGCCTGTGCAGATGCAGGTTTCAAACTATGTTTTAGCATGGAATGTTGAAGCAGGGAATGGAAGAAAAGGCGGCTATCCCTTTTCACAACGCTCGTTTCATGAAGGAACTGGCAGGACGCAAGCCAAGGCCTGACACAGAACCAGCCAGCATCCCAAAGAGCTCCCCCCCCCCAATGCTGAGATGGAGTGTTTGTGCCGGCAATGGAGGACTACCAAAGATCCCTCACTGACCCATATTTGTTCGACCCCCCTCCCCCTCACCACCCCCCTCAGCCTTACTCAAGCCCTTTCAAATCCAGTCAGCCAGAGCACACTCACTGTGCTCTGAGTTTGTCCTTGACACCAAATTGAAGCTGGGGGCTCGACTCGGGCCGCAGAGATTTAACCCTTTTCAAGGGCCGGTCAGCCCCCCTGCTCCCCGTGGGACAGAACGTTCAGAGAAAAGATGACCGCAGCACTGTGGTTTGTCGTCCGGCTCTGCTTTGACAAAGAGCACTCTCTGCACTTTAATTGGAGGTATCGGTGTCGGGAGCACAACCAAGCGATGGCTCCTGTTCACCTTTTGGATGGGCTCCCCCTCCCCCCCTCACACTCTTGTCCATCACGCCTCCTGACTGATAGCTGTCAGTGCAGTCAGGCAGGGAGGGGGGGGGGAGAGAGACAGGAAAACGGAATGCAATTCTCCAGCCTCTCATAATTGGCGTTATCCGTTTCACTGATGCTAAGAACCTGATGCTCCCAGAGGGAGCGGGACGGCGGTGAGGGCCCTCTGCCCACCACAAACAGCACGGAGCCCTGCTGGGGAGGTAGGGGGTCGGGTTTCACCCCTATCTGCAGTCGGGAACGCTCCAACACTGCCGCAGAGTGGAGATGCCTATCTGGCCTGTACTCTGCTGCACTGGCAGGACAACACAGTTGTTGTTTGCGCTGCGGCGGGCAGATCAAGATTGGACAGGAGCGGGCAGAGAGAGAGAGGGGGCACCAGGGTCCTGCTGAGGCCCAGAGTGAGGGGGCACCAGGGTCCTGCTGAGGCCCAGAGTGAGGGGGCACCAGGGTCCTGCTGAGGCCCAGAGTGAGGGGGCACCAGGGTCCTGCTGAGGCCCAGAGTGAGGGGGCACCAGGGTCCTGCTGAGGCCCAGAGTGAGGGGGCACCAGGGTCCTGCTGAGGCCCAGAGTGAGGGGGCACCAGGGTCCTGCCGAGGCCCAGAGAGAGGGGGCACCAGGGTCCTGCCGAGGCCCAGAGAGAGGGGGCACCAGGGTCCTGCCGAGGCCCAGAGAGAGGGGGCACCAGGGTCCTGCTGAGGCCCAGAGAGAGGGGGCACCAGGGTCCTGCTGAGGCCCAGAGAGAGGGGGCACCAGGGTCCTGCTGAGGCCCAGAGAGAGGGGGCACCAGGGTCCTGCTGAGGCCCAGAGAGAGGGGGCACCAGGGTCCTGCCGAGGCCCAGAGTGAGGGGGCACCAGGGTCCTGCCGAGGCCCAGAGAGAGGGGGCACCAGGGTCCTGCTGAGGCCCAGAGAGAGGGGGCACCAGGGTCCTGCTGAGGCCCAGACAGAGGGGGCAAGGACTGGGGAAGAATGGGCCCGTGGGTCCACCTCATTGGTTTGACCAACATATGCCCGGTGGATTGGCCTTTGGGCTAATGGAGAATATGGATTGTGATTAGTGGCTGTCGAGTCCTTTACGTTCCCACATCCGTGCCCCCTGGCAGGCTGGACAGTGAGAGGATGGAGAGATGAGCTGTGCTCTTCCTGACGGGGTCTCTAAGGTCCCTGTGGAGGTGTTATTCCCCCCCAAGGGCCCACACTGACCCCGGTGTGTTAGCTAGCTGTGCGGTCGAGGTCCAGCCCAGACCTGTCTCATCACCATGGCAGCGGCAGGAGCGCGCGCAGCTGGGAGGTGGGGAGTGCCCAGCCAGCCAGCCAGCCAGCCAGCCAGAAGCCCAGACAAGCCAACTTTACCCAGCTTCACTGCCCATTCAGACAGCCTCTCTTATTTATAGACTTGCCGTCTTAAAACAACAACAATTATTGTTATGTCTAATATCTCTCAACCATACAATCTGACTTGTCTATCACTAGGCAGTGCTTAAAGTGGAGCTCGTCTCTGTTCATCTCTGTATCAGAACCACCATTAGAACAAAGAAATGCCCTCGCTGTCTCTCTCTCTCTTTCTCTTTCTCTTTCTCTCTCTCTCTCTCTCTCTCTCTCTCTCTCTCTCTCTCTCTCTCTCTCTCTCTCTATCTCTCTCTCTCTCTCTCTCTATCACAATATCTCTCTCTCTCTATCTCTTTCTCTCTCTCTCTCTCTCTCTCTCTCTCTCTCTCTCTCTCTCTCTCTCTCTCTCTCTCTCTCTCTCTCTCTCTCTCTCTATCCCTCTGTCTCTATCTCTCTCTCGGCACCAGCTGGATGTGTGTATGGCATCACGGCTGCTAATCCGGGCGCTACGCCTCTTAAGAGACTGAGGATCTCCTAGGACAGGGGGACCCTGGTGGGAGCAGATAAGATTAGACGTGCTGTGTTACGATTCGTTGCGATCGTTATCGGAGAACAGGTGTGACTGGATCCCCCCCCCATAGGAAGCATGGTGGGGCCCCACCTCTAGCACCCCTCATCGGCATGACGACGACACCGATCGATGACATCATCGATCGGTGATCAGATGAGCTCCCCCCTGCGGCCTGCGCCCGGCACCGCGGGGCTCGTCAAACGCACCCGCGCTCATCAGGATGACACACGGGCTGTTTGTCGGCGGGCTGTTGACTAACCTTTCAACCTTGTGCGTGGCGGGGGACAGCAGTGGATCAATAACAGAAAGCATGCTATTCAGCGCACATACTAGGATGCCATTAGGACGCAGTCTGGATCTTCTCTCTGGAATGTTTAGAGTCAGTCAGCCAGAACTGCCTGGTGACGGTTTCATGTCGGAATCCAGATACTTTGTCTTTCCTTTTTACGCACTGGCGTCAGCCACCAAATGAAAGTACGTCTGGAATCAGACTGGGTGGAAAAAACCGACCCTGATTGACAAAATGTTCCAGGCTGTGGGGGAATGGGAATGGGTAGGGGGTGGGGGACCACGCGCCGGATTCCCTCGTGTGTGACTATCAGGCTGCTCCACTGCCAAGTGTTGGGAGAGACGGCTCATTTGAATATAGCAGTGAGGGTTGGTTCCATGCATACCTGGCTCCCCTGCTGCCCCTGTCACCCTAGCCACCCCCCCCCCAGTCAGACAGGAAGCTGTGCCTAATTCAACTGAGGACCCGACCGCAAGCTGCTGTCACTGTGTCAGTGTCCACATCTCGCTGTGGCGGCGTCGCGTGTTTGTGCGGCTCTCTGCTGTTCTCTACCGGGCGTCAGCGAGCACGAGGGAGACGGCAGCGTAGTCCCCGCGGGACTGTTTCAGGAGATGGCGGAAAGGAGAAGGAGAAATCGTCCCATCCCGCGAGACCTCCCCGACGAGACTCGGCTTGTGGTCTGGAAGCCGTGAGAAGAGGCTCAGGTGCATCCATTCCACCCAGCCCCCCGAGGAGGGGGTTTCCAGGGCCGCCGTACAGGCCTGTCATTGGTTTTCCCTCTCCCACACATGTGTAGATCCAGTGTGACACATTTCTCCGTCTCCTCCAAGGTTACTGGTGCGGTACATTTACATGTCCTGGACTCGCGAGGAGGCTGAACAGCAGGTCTGGGTCCAGGTGGCGTGGGCTGGTGTGTGTCTGGGGGTTATCAGAATGGGACAGACCACACCACAGAGCTCCACGTATGGAACCTGGGGAGGTCAAAGCAATGAATAAAGCTGCAGGCAGGAAGGTGGCCCTAACCTTCTCCTCTCTCCTGGAGGATTAACACGACTGTTTTGCTCCCCCCCCCTCCCCCTGCCATGTACGAGTAGCACGGCTCTCAAGGTGGCCCATCTTGACCTTAAACGGGCAGCTTAGAGCTCTCTGACATGCTAGAAGTAAACAGGACTCTCTTCCTTTTCATTTGTCCACCTCTGTCAAACCTCGTTCACCTCCTTATTCACTCAGAGGTCATTATCTGGGACACAGTAGCTTGCTTACAGGAACTTGCTGTCCAGTGAGACAAAGCGAAGCGTCCGAGCTTTGTGTGCAGGCTAGCTCAGAGTCCCCGTCTGACAACCATTCCTCCAGATGTGGTCGTCGAGGACTGCTGCATGGCTAATTACAAAAACCCATCCCATCAGCACGCTAATAATAGACCGCCGCAACACACTGACGCTTCACTTTCCTAAAGTCGAGGAAGAGGCAATCGATCAGGCTCCGCCCCCTCCGTCGGAGGGTGGAGGCTTGTATAAAGGAGGCAGCGAAGCCCTTTGATCTGCCCTTGTTGAGTCTCATGTTTCTACAGCACCTTTCTGGAAGAGCAGAGAACTTTCGGCTCTACTGAAGCTCCAGGTGTTTTTCTCCCTCTCGTCTCCCCGCCCTCATATCCCATGTGATTGAGAGGGAGATGACCGACACTCTGACCGTACCCCATAAACGCTGTAGGAAGCCTGCGTGGGTGTGATGAGCTCTGCCCCCCACCACACACACACACACACACACCTTCCCTCAGCTCATATCAGAGTGTGTTCATCGCTCAGGAAGGGCTGGGGTGGAAACAAACGGAGACTTTGCTCCCCACACACTCTCCACAACAGCCACACACACACACACCCCCTGCTCAGTCCCAGTGCGCTACAGCCCTGGGGACCTCAAGGTGGTCGTCCTGATAGGAAAACAGTTTCCATCCCTGTGCAGGATGTTTTTCCCGCGAGGGGTGGAAACAGAGACGGTCGGTAGCGTTCCCCTCCCTCTCCATCTGCCTCGGCTCGTCCTGTCACTCTGCACGGGGAGAGACGCCAGTCACATGGGCGCCGTGTCCCCACGGCAACACTTCCTGTCGCCCCCGGTTTCAGCTCATCAAGGGGTCTTTTCAACTGCCTTTTAGAACGCGGTGGCAGTGCGTGCGTGACGCGTTTGATCCCGTGTGTGTCTGTGCTGATTTGTGTGGATGCCTGTGATCCTGGGTTCCTGAGCGTCCGTCCGTGTGTGTGCTCCTGATCCTGTACCGTGAGGTGGGAGCAGGGTAACAGCGCACTTGTCCCCTGTGTGTCTCCAGGCCCAGAGGACAAGAAGCAGCAGTCGAAGAAGGAGAAGATGAAGGAGAGGAGAGATCGCTGGCTGAACAGTGAGTAGCACGCAGCGGCCGCCCGGCCCCACACCACCACAGCCCTCTGAAGAGCTCCGGCCACGGCTTACCATCAGCAACCCCCTGCCTCAGGCTCCACGCCACACACTAACAGCTCTTAAAGTGTCCTTTTGAATTGGGGATGTCAAAGTTCATAGACGACAGAGTGCGAGCAGCCCAAGGTGACATTTTCAAAGGGTTTGTTTGTGCCCTAGGACGGATAGCTCAAGGACAGCGGGTTGTCCGGGCGAAACGACCAAAGGAGCCAGTCTTGTCTCTGTAATTACACCCCCCCCCCCCCCCACCAGCAACACCACCACCTCTTCCTCTATAATTGTGATCACTGGTAACTAAATCTGCTGATCCGATCAATTCCCAAAGAACCCTAGACGTTTCCTCTGTGCATATAATTAGGAGCTAATGGTCCTTTTGACTGTCTCTGAAACCCGAGACAGGCACCATGGTTCGACAGTTTTCGGAATGAACAAGGGTTGTGGGGAATCTTATAGCTTTTTTGTTATGAACACTACTGTATTGTCGGAAAATTGGATGGGGTGGTTTCTGTACTATGCATGCTTAGAGCGTTTGACTGTGTGCATGTTAAGGTCTGTGCCAAGCTTCTAAATATGAACCTGAATCCAGAGTCAAACTATTCTTTGCTGTCGAGCTATATGAGCTGTGAGTCACCTCAGCGCATCCTGCTTATTATCTCATTAACCACAGGAAGAAATGTCTTAAAAATCGTAAAGTTTTAAATGGGCCTACATTTTCACCTGTTCTTGCACTGTTTGCCTGTGTCACTGACATCTGGTTTAGATATCTGCCTCCTCTTTGATCATGATGTTTATCGAGGGCTGTGATGGATTCCGTTCTACTCACTTCCCTTCATAAATTGAAGTCACTTAAAATGGGCATAACTCAACATTAAATCAGAAGCTAACCAAGTCAGGATTTACAGAATGTAGGATTTTCTTTTGTATTTGAACCAGAGAATCCCAAGATGGCACCATGTGAAACCTGGGTGTACACAAACACACAAGCACCACTGGCTTCAAACTAAACTGCCTCTGAAAGTTTGAAAACCACATTAATGATGCGGTAAACACTGTGTCCGTGAGGAACTGAGCCGCCTTCTGTGTTTACCCAGTGTAGATTGTGTGGGATTTCTGCCTGATAATGAGGTTCCCGTTTGGGACCTGTTCTATGTGCCAGGTAAACCAGACTAAAGCCATGCGGAGATGGACGTTATTTCTCCAGGTGTCTGAAGCCGTCTGCTGTCTCTGTGCTGTCTCTGTGCCCTCCCTCCCTCCCTCCCTCCCTCCCAGAGATCAGCTCCATCAAACTGGCGCGGGAGCAGCAGGTGGCGCAGGCCAAGCGGCAGGCCATGCCTGTGGTGGGCGACATGCGGCCCCTGGCGGATGCCCTGCCCCAACTCTCCCAGCTCCTCCCTTCCACCAAGACGTCCACCCGCAGGAAGAACAGAGTGTGAGTAGCCCAAGGTTCGAACACCTGGCCGGGTCACCACTGCTGCTAAAGCCATGGGTGCAGTTCAGAACCTCAGGAACATCAATCGTTGGATTTTTGTCAACTCAGAATTAAGTTCGATTTGAAGGTCAAGTCTGTAAAGATGGTACTGTATGTGTCATGGAAGTATTCAAAATCTAGTTGCAATTGATTCAGGAGCTTATCAATGTCAGGTCATCAAGTGAACTCATAGTATGGATTTTACTACTGCAATTCTAATTAGAATCAGAGTAAATTACAGTCAAAATCAAGTCAATGGATGGTCTGGTCTATCATCCTTAAATATACAGATAGTAACAACATTGTATAACTGGGCCTCTCCAGTTAGATTATATATGGTAGGGCCACTGTTAATAACCAATGACATTGGTGCCATAGGGTGAGCAATGTCTGAGATTGTGTTTGTCTGTGAGTGTTAAAAACACTTAGCTGTCATATGGTCCATCCCTTCTGGCTCCCCTCCACAGTCTCAACTTTGTGTTAACTAAGTGCCTTTCATTCACTGGTATGGGTCATTCTTAGCATTTTAGTCAAACAAATGCGAGACCTTACGTGATGGCATGGCTGCCGGTTTGAAACCGACACCCCTCCCTGACCTTGGCGTTGTGTCGGGGGGGGGGGGGAGCTGGGGTAACAGAGCTCGCTCCAGGACTGACATCCACAGCTCACCCCTCCACTCAGCGGGGGAACCCAGAGTAGCACAGCACTCTAGGGGATGGTTAGGACCAGCACCACGGGGGGGCTCTGGACCTTCACCAGGCTGACCGGGACAGGGTTTGGACCGGGACAGGGTTTTTACACTAAACTGAACACAAAAGAAACCTCAAATCAAGCCCATTTAACAACAGCATTTGACCCGAGCGGTGTACAATTTAAAATAGCCAAACCCATAAAACAACACAGCACAAAGACAAAAGACCAGGATCACAGGCAAAAAGACCAGGATCACAGGCTAAAAGACCAGGATCACAGGCAAAAAGACCAGGATCACAGGCAAAAAGACCAGGATCACAGGCAAAAAGACCAGGATCACAGGCAAAAAGACCAGGATCACAGGCAAAAAGACCAGGATCACAGGCTAAAAAGACAAGACAAAAAGCCGTTGTCTTCAAAAGGTAATACGGCAGGTAAATCAAGTCAGATCGAATCAGAGATATTTTCAATTATCCTGCCACTGCTGGGTTGTGAATGCAACGAGGCACTTTTAGTGGGCTTCCATGGTGAGGAGTGGGGTGGTATTCAGTGCTCTAATCCAGCCCCTGGCTGCAGGCACCGTGTGAGGCTTGCTTTATTGTGATGGGCAGTTTTTCACTTGGGTTATAAATGTCTGGACGGAGCGCGTGCTGACGCCTCATCTCCTCATGCGCAGCAGCGGCCTCAGCCCCTTTACACCTCGCACGAGCAAACACAGGGACGTGCCATGATCTCAAAGGAGATGCATTCGAAAATATGAAAGTCCCATATTAGCTTGAAGAAAAGAAAGAAAGAAAAATCGACCCGGATTCTACACCTAATGATGGTCTTCACACCTTTCTACCATGGTGCTGATCCCTGTGGTTAGTGCTCAGACGTTCAGTCCTGGGTTTCCCCTCAGAGGCCTGGTTGCCAGGCAGTGGGGATCTGCAACACGGGTGCTTACTCGTCTTGCCTGGGAAGTTTGAGGGCACCATCAGTGAAGTCAAGAATAAGTCTAGAGATGACTCATGCTGTAATGCCACATTTGATTAGGTAAATGACTTGTTTGTTTGCTGAATGTCAGATTAGTGGTTCTTGAGGTCACATGAAGTGTTATTAGGTTAGACATTATGGAGATGATTGTTATTTTATGTTGGTACATGAGGAAAGTTCCAAGATCACAATTTCTAACATTTAACCCTTGTGTTCTCCTCGGGTCATTCTGACCCATCAGTCATTGTGACCCACCGTCGTTTGCGACAACTTTACCGCATACAAAAACAAAGTGAAGCATTTTCTTTTAACCGTTGCGCTGTCTCAGACCCCCCACATTACTAAGAAACTAAGAAAATTAATTGTATTTGCTTTTGTATTGGGTAAAATTGGGTAAACACAACGATGGTTCGTTATGAACCTTTTGGTCATGTGACCCGAAGGCAGCACAAGGGCTAAACACCATTTAGAGACAATACACCAGTGGTTCCCAACCCTGGTCCTCAGGGCACCCCTGTCCTGCATGTTTTAGATGTGTCCCTGCTCCAACACACCTGATTCAAATGAATGGTCAAAAGCAGGCTTCTGCAGAGCTGGATGACAACCCATTCATTTGAATCAGGTGTGTTGGAGCAGGGAAACATCTAAAACATGCAGGACAGGGGTGCCCTGAGGACCAGGGTTGGGAACCACAGCAGTACACCATTTAAACAAACATTTTCCATATGTATGTATGTTGCCATCATGTCAATGCATGTGGTTCTTTTCGCATCGACACGCTGTGCTGTTTGTGCGACTGACGGGCAAAGGCTGTGAAACAGGGAAGGTAACCAGAGCCAGGGGCTGGGATGTCACGGTGCTAATACAAGACGTGCTCATTACCCCTGTCTGAGACACCCGAGTGGCTCCCTGTCTGAGGAGATCAGGGGGCGCGCGGCAAAACCAGCTGGGGCGCTTTTCAGCATCAACGACTTGTTTACCTGTGAGATTGACGTCTTTTTTTCCGAGTGAGAGCTAGATGTTGTCGGCTCCCTTCCCCCCCCTCCCTCCCCCCTCCAGACAGTTTGTCAGACACCTTCAGAACAGAGGGGTGTGAGGATGACTGTATGCATGTCTGCAGCAGCCCTTCGACAACTATCATTATTTTTGTACGTTTTTTTTTCTGGATCAAAACTGTATAGCAGAACTAGTCAGCGCGCATCCTCTTTTTGGTTGCCAAAAGTATCGAGTTTACTGCCTCATCCCATCTGTGTTATTACAGGCAACGTAGATATTTATGATATCATTTTTTCCCCCTGCTGAAGTGTTGAACCTGCCTGTGCTGTGGGCCTCCAGAGCTGTGTTCATTACAGCATGTGTGTCTCTGTTTACCTCCTCGGCCCTCTGTTCAGCTGCACGTGTTGCCGTGACCCGAAAAAAACCCTCACCCACAACATAACAATGCTACCCACATAGACACCATGTTTACATCTCTCTCCCTCTGATGGATCGCTCCTTGTGTCTACCTGACCGTCTCATGGATTTGTGCCGATCCTGTACATCCCAGCCCCTGTTTCTGACAAGGGCCATTGCAGGATGTTGCTAATGCTCTGCAAGTGCTGAACTTTGTGTGTGTGTGTGTGTGTGTGTGACTTCACTGACTATTCATCTGTTCATTTAAATGTTTAAACCTGGTCTCCGGTTATGGTCTGCACCCGGGTGCATCATCAACTGTCTCTGGAATAGGGGAACCCTCGCTGCTCTTCCTGAGGTTTCTTCCTTCTTTTGAGTTTTTTGGGACTTCTTTTGTAGGATGGAAATAGGCTCTGATCTGTAAAGCCGTCTGTGACCTTGCTTGTTAAAGGGCCAAACGCATCAGATTTGATTTGAAGAAGGAGAAAAGATGCTGAACATGAAAAAACTGTTCACCCACCTTCACAAAGCATCTCTCTGTGGTAACTTGGGAGATCAAATATACATTTAAATGAAGGGAGGTGTGTTTCAACCCACAAGGGTCATTGTAGGCCGGAGTAGCCGATTGTGGGTCAAGCCCAGTTGGATCTATCATATTTCAGATACATTATGCTTGGTCGAACTGGCAGGTCTGCAGACGTGGGCTCTTAACAGGATTGCAGGCTCAGGTCCTTGAACCCATCTCTGGTTGCTTAGTAGCGTCTTTTAACCTACCCACAGTCCTTTTCAACCCTGGTCATCTCCGGAACTTTCTCTTCCCTGTTCAGGCCTGTGAAGAAGAAGCCAGAACCCACGGACTTCAGCCTGATGAAGGCTTCTCAGAAACGCAAGCTCATGTAAGTCACTCTAACCTCGGGCTAACCCTGCCAAATCTGCCAGCCCTTAGTGTCACGGCCACATCCGTGCGCCCACTGGTGTTTTTGGTTTTGCCCTATCCTAGTGTTCCCTTTCTGATTGTTTTCACCTGTGTCTCGTACAGTTCTCGTTAGTTTCATTGTGTCCACCTGTGTGTCGTTTGGTTCTGTGTATTTAGGTTCCTGTTTTGTGTCCAGTCTTTGTCTTGTCCTTGTTGTTACTACGACCTGTCTGTGTGAGTACCCTATTTATTCCCTGTTTTCGAGAAGAAAGCCCTTTGTTTTCAGTATGGCTGCGTACTCCCTTGCATCTGGGTCCTACCCCTCCTCACAACCTGACACTTAGCAGCTACTATGCCCCCGAGTCTGGCCCCCTTTAAATGCTACAAACATGTATTCAAAGACCTGATTTTGACACATATAACAGCAGGTTATTTGCATCCTTCCCAGGGCCACCAGAGTAAACTGACCAGTCAACCTCTGAACCTGTGTCTTTGTTCTCTTTGTAGCGAGGCCGAGACGAGTCGGTTTAGCGAAGCCGTGAAAGACCTGGCCTCCAACACCAACCCTCTGGCGGCCATCAGTGAACACCTGAGGAAGAGGATGAGGCAGGAGGAGGAGCAGGGACCCAGCTAACTCCTGGAGAGGAGCGGCCCTGGCCTGCAGCACAGCTGGGGCGCGGCTGACTCCTGGAGAGGAGCGGCCCTGCAGCACTGCTGGGGCGTGGCTGACTCCTGGAGTGACCTGCGTGCCACTGCAGCAGAGCAGGTCCCAGAGACATTGCAAAAGCCCCCTGCCTTTATTTAAGGAACTCCCCCGACACCCCACCATCCATTCTGTCATCCTTCCAAATGCCAGATAAAACTGTGTTGGTTGAATTGGTAGTATTCAATGTACACTAGAACGGTAAGACACCAAGGTCGACAAAGGTGCCGTTTCAAAGGATCATATTAATGTGTAGCTGAGGATTCCAGACTGCATTGATGAGCTACCATATTGTCTCTCCTTGAATTTTCTTACTGTATATCTTCCACTTTTCTTAGCAGTAATAAATTGCTGTATATAAAAAACTGTCAGTTTTTTTGCACACTTTGCACACAGGAAATGCTTCAGGTTTCAGGAAAGGGTCTATGCAGCCCATGCTTACGCAAGATAACCCAGGACACCCAACCGCCTTATCTACTTATGACTTCAGGTTTTCTGTCCCTGCACTTCAATGTAATGAGAGAACGCAGATTTTGTCGTCATTCAATGGAAGACGGCTGTGTCTATTGTTGCCAAAATATTTAGTGAATTACTTATTGACTATAAATGCTACTGGCATTTCCTTATGAATATGGAATGCATCTTGTGGCCAAAGTTCCTCTATATAACCATGAAAACTAGGCATGTAATTGATGAAAAGTAACCCAACATGATCTAGGACCCACCAGCCTGGAATCTTCAGCGTGGAAGGAAGAAGCCCAGGAGGAAGTGTGAGAAGGATCCTTCAGATGCTAAGAGAGAATAGACTACAGCTGTGAAAAGGAGGGGGGGGGGGCAGTGTGGAAGAAAGGGCTGTGAAGAGAGAATGGAAAGAAAGGGGCTCCTCTGCTCCCCATCCAGGCTTCAATATGATTCAATTGAATTGAAGGGGGGGGGGGGAAACAATCAATAGCTTCAGCTCAGGCTTGGACCATTAGAGTCCATTAATAATGCATGATAGGGGGGGGAAGATGAGTGTTGGGTGAGAAGTAATCAGAGCTCAGCAGTGCACACCCCTCCACATGTGAAAGGGCATTCTGCCCTCCATATCTGCATAGATAAGAGACAGCCTTACACTCAGGGCTAATGGGAGACATGGGTTTTCCGTTGGGTGTTTACAATGTCTGTTTACAGTGTCCAAATGTTAAACTATCATCTTCCACATACACTGCATCTAATAAGGCATTCCTGATTAGGCTGTTAAACTTCAAAATACCCAGGTATTTCTGCCACAGTGGGAGACTTGTGTATTGGCTCTCCAACTGAAGGCTCAAAAGTGAGCAAGAGCGTGCTGGTGCTGTGGGCCCGGTGATGTGTGAGCAAACGGGTGCGCTTGATCAGTGCTACTGCCACATCTCGCTGCTCCTATTCCAGGCCCAAGCCCTCGGGTCCATGCTGGATGGCCCCTCGCCCTCACACGCTTTCATTCTGTCCCTCCTCCCTCTGTCTGCCTCTCTCTCCCCAACACAAGGATGTCAATAATGGGCATAAAAATATAACTATGGAACACATTGCTGCCAAACCAATCCATTTTGGAGGGTGGAACACATTGTATCTGGCTACATTGGTTATTGACAAGTCTGACTGCTTAGTGGAACAGTGATCTAATTATGCTATCGCAAAGTGTTCAGTGAGGAATTTTCTGATGTTAATCTGGAAAATATATTGTAGTACTGGTAATGCAGCAATTGAATCATAGCATTGTTTGAAAAAAAAAAAAAAAAACTTCTAGAACTCCATCTCCAGAGCAGTTTGTAGATAGCCAAGGCAGAAAAGATGCTTTAGTGTTTTAATCTGATTTTCAATTTGTTGCCCTACTTAGCTCTATTTCTTATGTATGAGTCATAGGTCTGTCTGTGGGCCTATTCTATCATGGTCCTTGTACTACACAGACGCCCACTAGTTACTAATGAGGAGAACAGGCAGCATTATTCAGTCCTGACACAAGGGAGGCTTTGGTAATGAAGGCTTGTTCTTCATCTGCTGCATATGTAGCTGCACCCCCTGACAGAGAGATGCTCCTGTCCCTGGAGTTGACATGATGGCAGATTCCAAGCACATTCTGGCTTGGCAACCCAGTTGTAAGATGCAGTCTTCAGAACGTGGGGAGTGAGTCATTGATGGTTAGGCAGAGGGCACCCTTTTAATAGCATCCCATATAGCAGACACCCATATGAGTGTGCTGTTTGGTGTGGACAGATGTGTATTCCCTGCAGTCTGGGCTTACTACAGGCACATTGGCCAACCTGACAACCAGCTGTCTACAAAAGCAGAGCTGAGTCAGTGTCTTGTAGCAGCAGTGTCTACAACTGTGTCTACAGTGCCTGGGATCAGTCCACACCATGTGAAATGATCTTAGTTCACATATAAACCAATTAACTGTTTATTGATTTGAATTTTGTTGCTTAGATTTCCAAGTTACCGTCCCCATGTTGGCAAACAGCTGACGTGTCTGTGAGTCAACCTTGGAAGTGCTTGGCTGGGAATATCTGAGTGGAATATCTGACCTATAAAAATGTAATGAGTTTCCTCTGAGTCCTAATTTATCCATGTTACAAGGATAGAGAGCAATGCTAAAACAACGCCTGCTATTATTTCCAGATGTTTCAGTTTTGCCTATGAGTTAATTCATTTTTTGTGTGGATTTTATAGATTGTGTGGATCTCTTCTAAAGTACCTTTCCTACTATGTCAAATAAACAATGCCATATGTGTATGTGTGCACATATTGTATAGACATAAATGTGTTCAGAATGGGTTGTGTTTCTAGACGTAGCACCCTGTGACCAGCAGACAGATTTAGTGTTTCTCCAGCAAAAACAAATTTACATTGCTACATAAGCCTACATATTTTCTTTCAGGATTTACAGTTCAGAACAATGCCGTGGGGAACCGTTCATGACTGAGAAGCGAGGATAGAAATCAAGCACACAACGCATCCTAAGTCTTCAATTCATCCATGGTTTAAATATGTAGCCAATAGATTGTTTGCCAATTATGGTGACGTTTGTTTGGTCTGCTGCAGGTTGCCTATCAAAGCAGCACCTGAATCTTGTTAGGACGTTTCACGCTGAGTTGACAAATACACACATTTATAGGTAATAATGTGTACAATAATTGTGTGGGTTACACATGGCAATAAACAGTATGCCTTCAAAATAAGGATGATTATGTCCAATCACAATTTCCTGGTACCTTGTCAACGCGTAATGCGCCAATCTCGCTTCATATACTTGTTTCCACCTCTTTTTTTCTGATCCAATCAGAAAGGGCTGCTTTCGACCATGATGCATTATGATAAATATCGGCGGAGGAACCTTGTTCTAACGATTCCTTACCCAATGAATGCAGTAGTTTTTATTTCGCTCGCTGCGTAGGTTATTTTGGCAAGCAGCTAACCCATTTACCACCATTGTTGGATCTCGTGACATCCTATCCAGCGTACGGAAAGCGACCGCACCGTCAGCTAGAACTGTCAAACGAGTCGTGAGCGCAATACAACGTTGGACAAGAGACAATTCACCAGGTTCTGATAAGAATATACCCTTTCAGCAAACCGATACCGTGAGTACTAATGAATCCGATTTCTCATTGACGTATGAACAGTTATTCTGGGTCTTTCACGATCAGTGGCTCCTTAAATAGCGCCTCAGAAGATATATACATTTCAGGCTGCACCGCCGCATGCTCTTTAATTATCATTTTATTTCGTTTTACCCATTCACCATTCGAGTTGAGCGTATTTCAGACATTATTGCTCCAGTTACTAGTGTGGCTCCGACCTCATGCGCTGTTTCTGTATATTAATTTATTTAATGCAAACATCAGTTGCATATATAATTGTATTCAATTACAGTTTCACACTCAAAAAAACAACACAGAAACCAGTAAGTCTTTGACAATTGCTGTTACATATAGGCTGCTGTTAAAGACATCTGGTCATCCTAGTACAGCCAGGTAAACATAGTTACTCAAAATGTTAATTTCAAGACTACAACGTTTCAAGCCAGATGGTCTTTATTTGGTGTTTATTCTTAGAATCAGCGTCAGGCACCATTTGAAAAATCACCTTTGCACTTTTTAAGATAACTTAAAACAACCTATTCACTTCAGAGGAAGAAGTAAGCTATGTTAACATTTCATTTAATCACACATCACCTCCATGAATGTCAAACAGAGATGTTCAGTCATGTTTGGAGGAAAAACAAAACAATCCATTGACGTGGGCAGTGGAAGTTCAACTAACTAAATAAAGGTAAAACAAATAGTTCTGTGGACAAGAATCAATGCCCTTTCTGTTTGTCATTTTGACGAAATGTGCTTCTGGCAACCAACATGCTTATCGACTATTGGGCGTGTGATGCACGATCAAGGACAGTGATCTGTGCACACTGTCTGATGTGACAAGCAGTTTATTACCTTGTTTTTGTTTTGCAGAATTGATGAAACTTCATAGAAATGTCATAGAGGTCACTCAAAAACACAAAAAGACAACATACTGTCTTTGATGCATTCTGAATGCAGGCCCAAATTGCACTCAATTAACAAACAAAATGTTGTAATAACAAAATGTTACATATGTTTCTGTATCCATTTTTGAGCTTGCGTATGTCAAATCAACACACACAACCCCATGAACCTGCAACACATGATACAGCCACAGCAAGATGTACTAAATCAAATGACCTGGAATGCAGCTAAGTCTGTAGTCTAAAAAATATATAATTTTTGAGTCAATTACTTAAAAACACAGGACACAGTATTGTTATGTTCAGATTGCCACAGGCATTTTCTCTCATCTTCTGCAGATGGCCAAGCAAGTAATTGCATGTACATGTACACAAATAGAACTAAAGAGCAGACTTGAGAAAATGGTTGGTCAAGTGTGTGTTTTGAAAAGGGTTGTAATGGTTACTGCATGGTCGTTACCAGCAATTTTGTAAAAAAAAAAAAGAAGACTGTACTTATGATGTGCTTTAGCCCACAACAAATTCACAGAAAATGCCTAATACAAAGAAAGAAATATACAAATGATTCAATTGTGCACTATGACCCTTTCCAGAGTGTCACCACCTAGATTTGGTTCTTTTTAATCCCCTTTAATGCAGTCCACAGCATCTGATATACAAACGAATGATTGTAGAACCCAGGGATTTAGTGGACAAGGGACTAACAGGGATTAAGAGGCAAAGATGGGCAGTCTGAATGGTAGGTTAAGGATTTAGGAGAGCTAGTGGTGAATGCAGACTAACTAATATGTCTGTCTTGGGGACCTGACGTAAGCCAGTTCCCCCTAATGCAGAGTTGGTCATTGTTTATCTGAGGCTTCTCATTTGAGGACATGTCACTGGACAGCATACTGCTGAAGGATTAAAGATCTTTCACATTCGTCAGCACTGATATGGAAGATTGTGTTAAAGAAAAACAACATAGTGTTATTTCTTTATTGATCTACCAAACGATTCCGTATTTGAACATTAGGAACCTTGCAGCTACAATGTACATCACATTGTAAGAGTGAACACATTGTGAAGGCAGGTTAGTCATTTTCACACCACTCTTAAGATTTATTTAGCTGAAGTCACTGGAGTATTTATAGTGTCGAGGTGACGTCAGGGGTTTGTATTTTGGGTGTGTCAGCCCATTACAACCTTTTCCATTCTCGCTCCGATAGTAGAACAGTGCAGCAAGTGAACAAAACCACGATGAAAAACCTCGCTGCAGAACCACTCTGTCACAGAACCACTCATGCTTAAATGGCGTTTAATAACACGTTTGAAACCTGCGAATCCCTCTCAATAAGTAATGAGAGCTGCTGTTCTTGTGAGCATACTTTGTCAGACATCGGCCACCGACTTGAAATTGAAGGTGAAAAAGTGCTTCCACTGTGGTATTGCAAAGTGACGGATACTGCACCCTGTATTGTACTGTATGAGTGATTCTTATCATGATGTTTGATGGCATCTGGTTGCCCCCCCCCACACCACACACACCCTCCTGAAGTGATCTTGGAAGTGAGAGAGAGGAACGAGGAACACACTGTCTGCAGATGAACGGAAGTTCAAGTTCAGTTCCGAAGAGAGGGAGAAGGGGAATTACGACTGTAATCTGCGCTGGAGGAAACTTGGAAGAGGGAGAAAAAGAGAGCGAGGTAGAGGGAGTGAGAGAGATAGCGACAGGCGTGCAGGGGAGCAGTAGGGATGAGAGTGCAGCTTTTCAAAAATCTCGATGACAGTGTCCCGCTGCTGATACGGGGACAAAAGCAGAGGCCTTATCTCCAGAGCAGTGAGGAGAGCGTCTGATGGCTGAACGCAGGGAGGCCTGTGCTTAGGGAGTCAGATGGCTGAGCGGTGAGGGAGTCAGGCTTGGAATCAGAAGGTTGCCGGATTGATTCCCCGCCATGCCAAATGACGTTGTGTCCTGGGGCAAGGCATTTCACCCTACTAGCTTCGGGGGGAATGTCCCTGTACTTACTGTAAGTCGCTCTGAATAAGAGCGTCTGCTAGATGACTAAATGTAATGTAGTGTTCAGGAGGTTGCCAGCCTCCCCTCCCAGACTGGCACGATCACAGCGTGGCGGTCTAGTCCACGTGTGGATTATGATCCTGCCGTGAAGCCAGTATGTCACAAAAAAAAGACACAACAAGAGGGCATCAGAGAAAAACTCACCATGATGGGTGCTTGAAGGGCCAACATGCCCTGGAATAGCAATGATGACATTAAACCAATTTGCAAACATGTCTTTTTGCATTATTCTGAGCCATTATTTAAAATAGAGTGATTTACCACTCTAGAGGCTGGCCTTCATTAACTTGCTAATAGGGAGAGAAAGCAAGAGAGCTCTCCGTATTGGAGGCAATCACAAAGGCTAATATTAGCTCTGTTGGAGCGCTGTGGGAAGAGAGCCGAACGAGTGGACCGACTGCTGACTTCCACCTCTCTTTCCTTTAAGGCTATATTTCACCTTAGAAAAACATAAATTGAGCAATGACTCCATTCCGATTCAAGTGTCATTCCATCCTGGAGTGGTATTTTGAGTTGAAATGAATCAAGTTGTGTTTCAGGGATCTGAGTGATGACTAGCTTGTTGTTAGAGCGCTGTAGCTTTCTTTGAGTAGGTGTGAACTCCATGCGTCCCCATGGCTTCCAGGGACAGCCTTTGTAACGAGCCCTGACTTGCAGCACCATCCCACCCGAAGAAGGCATAGCTGAAGCTTCAGAGTGAAAGCAGATAAAGATGTATTTTCAAAAACGTGTTAAAATAAAAAAATGATTATTCATTCACCGAATAATAATTCACAGAGAAAGGAAGCTCTGAAGCTACATAGTTTAAGCAGGTCAAGATTTATGAGAAAGAAATCTCTGAGTGTGCGTTTTTGTCGCCTGCACATGGTGGATAAATATCGATAGAATCTAGCTTTTTTTTTTGGTAAGGCTACACGTGCTTGATGCTGTATTCTGTTTCGACGCATCACTGCGCACAGTGTTTCAGTCAGTGCAGATCAGTTCCCATCTGCATGGCTGGTTTTGTTCTTATTTGGAGGTCTTGGAGAGGTCCTGCAAGGTCCGGTTGAGCTCCTGTTGCTGTATTTCAATGATTCATAAGCCAGCTCTTTGATAGAGGCACCGACAGGGTCGAGAGACTCCGAGCTTATTAAACATCTCCCCCAACACTCAGATCCTATCTGCTCAATCATTTATCAGCCCTCCATGTGAGGCCCTATCATCTTTACCTTGCTACCAACGTGCACACGCACATACACACATACAGTGCAGTCTTGCATACACACGCTCACACACCCAGTGAGGCGTTTAAGGCAGGAGGCCAGAGGGAGCATGTGTTCTCCGCAGCGTGTGTGTGTTTGTGTTGTTGATGACAGTAGATTGTGTGGGGGCAAACTGAGGATGTGACTTGGCTGAGCTGCTGACGTCAGTCTTCAGCCCCACCGTTGGAACAGTTCATTGAACATCTCCACATGCTGATTTTGTGAGTCTGTCCCCCATACACTGGGTTAGTCTTATTGATTACAATAACTACTGGGGGCCTTCTAAGCTGTCCTCTCAGTGGAAATATTCCTTATCCTATTAGCTCATGATCCATAGCCATATCAGCGCAGTGGAATTCCTAAAATGGGGTCTTTTAAAATGAGCTGCCTCTTTTCACTGCACTCCTGACTCGTATCTTTCTCGCTCCCTTCATCCCCCCCCCCCCCTCTCTCTCTCTCTCTTTGTCTCTCTCTCTTTTCTACATTGTCCATCTGCATCTTTCTGCGTCTTTCTCTCTTTCTGTTCTCTCTCTTTTTCCGTCTCTCTGTTTCTTTCCCTTCTTTGTCCTCTTCATCGCGTACACACGCTCTGTTGCTGGTACCAGGACGTTATGAAGCACAACAGATGGCTGAGCGGTTAGGGAATCAGGCTATAAATCAGAAGGTTGCCGGTTCGATTCTCGGCAGCCAAATGTCGTTGTGCCCTTGGGCAAGGCACTTTACCCTACTTGCCCCGGGGGGAATGTCCCTGTACTTACTGTAAGTCGCTCTGGATAAGAGCATCTGCTAAATGACTAAATGTAAATGTAAACCCTGCTGTATCCAAGAACCCAATCTACCGTAATATTTTCTACCCTACATACAGTATACGGTATATACTGAATTACGCTCCGCCGTTCTGGAATAGTTCTTCGGGTGTCAACCCAATTTGGCAGTGGTGGGATGTAATTAGGTCACTGGGACCAGTGGAACTGATGTGGTCTGTTCCCGACTTCCCGAGTCCAGCTACCAGCTGCTTAGGCCTGGTTAACACTGTGATACAGCTACTGTCAGTGAGAAAAATAACCATCAGATTTGTACTTTTACTTGTACCCTTATTCAGCTGCGCGTTCTGATATCTGGCCTGTCACACCAGCGTTAGGTTCTGAAGCTGTGGTCCTTGGGCCTGCATTCTCACTTGGGTTCAGCAGGCTAGGAGCCAGAGTCGTTAGCACGCGACATTCCTGGCACCTCTCATTAACGTGGCCCAATTTCAACGGCTTGATTAAAATCGCCAAATACCCATTTAGCTGTGTGAAACGCCCTTGAGCCACCTCGACGTAGCCGCCCTAACCTCCCCATGACCCCTGGTTTGTGTGTGTGTACATAGGCGAGGGGCCAGAGGGGGTCGTCTTCTTCTCAGACCGGTCTGTCCATGACCTGACCTGTGTGTGTGTGTTGTTTTTCTTCTGCAGGGGTGAGCTAGTAACGCAGCAGTGTGAAGCCTAATGAGCCCTGACCCTGATCCATCATCCTGCTCCAGTTCTTCTCCAACACTGTAAGTAGTGAGGTCTAATCTGTAGATTTATGTTGAAGGTTGCTGCCCTCACTGCCCAGATTTGCATGAGAGAGACTGAGATAGCAGGAAGATGGAGCTCTTGGTAGCTAGGAGCAGATCATATATAGTTATATATGCTGTATTAATTATATACAGCGATTTCAGGCTCCCAATTCAGTAGCCTAGTTGTTGTTTTTTGTTGGCCAATGCACGTGCGTACACTAGACATTTTTGGGTGGCATTAGATTGTGTTTGAAGCTTCATTACAAAAGGTTATTGTTCAGCTCATTTTTTCCTAAAAATAATGTCTTACTGGCACATGGAAAAACATACAAACTGGTGTGTGTACTACTGTGCTATGTGTTTCTCATAGCATTGTTCCGGAATGTTCCACAATGACTATACATCAGCTGAGATCGCTTGTTTTAAATCTTTCACAGAAAAACCAAGCTGCAACATCACGGTGATGAGAGATGACACGTTATTCTCAAGGGTTTAAAAAATAAATAAGCACCTATTTTGGCTTTTTCAGCCCCAAGGATTTTCCCAAGAATAAATCGGAGCTTGCTGATTCATTGTTCCTCAAGCTCTTTCATGTGTAAAAATGTAAAGGATCAAGACTGATTTCAATTTTCTCTGGAGTGGCTAAGTCTATGTTTATCAAATGACTAGCCCATAAGGAACGATGAAAGGAAGAAATCCCCTTTCACGTTCAGAGAGGACGAAAATGTGTGTCTTTCATGTGCTGAGTGCTCTGTGCTGTGCTGTAATTCAGGGTTGCTTTGATTAAGACCTTGTCGTAGTCGGATCAATGGCTATAACCTCTTTGATTATGCTTCGGGGAGCTGAAGGTATGCTAATAAAAGCATCTTAATAAGCCTCAGCCAGGTCAAAAATACAATAGAGTTCCGTCCGTCTGTTACCATGCTGTCACTGGCTGGCGTGGAGCACATGGTGGACTACACAGTGTGGGGCTGCAACGCCCCATTCGGACGCCCCTACAGTATCTTATTACTCATTCACCACACATGTGATCATCACATGTGTCATGCGGTGAGGATGCTCTGTGCCTAGCCTACCTACCCAGAGCCAGGTTGGGTATAGCAGTCCCCCCCCACACACACCTTGTGCCCCATCTGTCAAGGTGATCATCTGCTGCTGTGTCAAAGGCCACTCGGCCCACCCCATGGACATTTGGGTAAAGCTGACTCACTACATAACCCCTTCTACCCCTGCCACTGCTGAGTGTGTGTGTGTGTGCCTGCGGGCATGTGTGCATGTCTGTGCGCGTGTGTGTGTGTGTGTGTGTTGTGCGTGGCGATTAGTCACTGGTGCCTTCGGTGGTGTTGTGTCCACAGACACACACACAGTGATGATGAGAAAAGCTGACTCGTCTCCCCCAGCCTCTGGGTGACTCTCCCAGCTGATCTCACCGTGATTAAGAGGCTTCATGCTCTGTCTGGCGGAGGGATTGATCTCCGCTCCTCAATAGCTGCCTCCAGTTGCAGTGAATCTTGTTCATTCAAGCTCCGTACAAGTCATTTCATTCCACTGTTGCTCAATACAATAACCCTGCTTGAAGTAGTGTCGTAATAGATGTCGTTGACAGTTGACAAGAGGCCCACCCTGTCGAGTGTCCCTTCAACAGAAGTGCTGAATGTTCTCGACGGTTCTCTTTGGGAAACAGTTATTGTAGTTCACTGTTCCTCCTTCGTTTACAGAAGGACCATCAGTATTGACAACATAGGTCACTTCTGCGTCTAAGGACTGGGTGTCATCTTGCCTCAGTTACTCAAGGAGACGTTACAGGGTTATTGTTAAAGAAACTGACCAGATTTGCTCAAATGGACTGATCAGTTGATCCGTGCTCTTGTCTGTAGATTTGACCTCTCTCTCTCCTCTGTGATGATTCACTTTCCCGGAATTTGTCCTCTCGTCAATGTCCCACGCTGGTGATGTGGTTTGTGACGGAGCAGCACAACAGCAATGTCACACTTGTGCATCACAACAGCCGGCAGGTCAAAGCAAAGCGGGAGCTCAACATAAAATGCGAGGCGTTGTACAAGCCGACGCCGCGCACGACACATCTGAACCAGGGGGTTGAGGCAAAAACCAGGCCAGCGTCTAAGCCGTGTTCCTATCAAGATTCAGTGTTTCCTCTGCTGCTCTCTGTCACGTTTCATCATGTCTCGAGGTGTAGCAGCCGGGGGTATGCTGTGACAGAGCAGATTGAAACCCCACACGCGCTCGCGTCCCCTCCTGGACTGGCAGTGCGCTCCGTCTGTCTCCCTCCCGGAACGCCCGGGGCTCCGACGGGATTGTCTCTTGCCCCGTCCCGGTGTTTGGCTGCCGCTCTCCCGAGGCGGTGGCGTGGGCCGCGATCGCACAAGGGGAAAAAGCGTCTGCCGAACCCTCGGCCTACCGGTGGCCAGTTCTCAGCTGGCGGGTAGAGGCTTCTGTGGCGTGAGAGGTGCGAGAGAAACCCGCATCACGCCCGCTGACCCCGTCCGTCGGCCGGTAGCCCCTCCCCCCCCAAGGGCGATGGCGGGGGGAGAGAGAGAGGGAATGGGGGAGGGTGTGACTAGAGTGCAGATGCGTCCATTGGAGCCGCGGGCGTCGGGGCAGACGGAGGGACGGAGGGGAGAGGGGGAGCGTCTCAGACCCCGAAGCAGCAGCGTCTCTGGTACAGATGGGCCTCCAGTTGGAGCTTGTAGGTGTTGGAGCTGGGCCGGGCCGGGCCAGAGGAAGGAGGGCAGGTCGCTTGACAGCTGTCCAGCAGGGACGGCTTTTCTGGTGCTTTACCCTCGCCTCCGGCCCTGAATCACACACCGCACATGCTAGGTCAGCTAGCATTTCAGCCACGGTCATCTTTCTGCACATTTGTGTGTTTTCTCTGGACTGTTTGCGCAGCTGTGGGCTCACTAAAGACAGCCCAAGGGTTTCCCCGGTGTCTCATTCTAACAGTCTATGGGTGTGTGCTTATCTAGTCCTTCAGTGAGTGTGCTTGGGTGTACATGTGTGTGGATAAAACAATATGCATATATAAGTGTATACTGTTCAAGTGAAAACAAGCATCTTCCGGCCCGGCCGTCTTATCTCTCACCTCTCCCATGGTGGACTGTCCCATTCGGAGACAACGGCCTTGTTCAGTGGGAAGTCAGGCTCCTTGTCCGTCTTATCAGGCTTCCACACGCACACGGCCTTTCATTTTTTCCCGGGGCTTTTATCTTTATGACCACTACACTGAATAGTTCCCCAGGGCCCGGTTGAATTACACTGATACTGAGGCCGCTCGATGCAGTGTCTCTTTCCCTGTTAGTAAACGTCCGTCTCTATGCAAGTGGCCGTGCCAGCAGAGAGTAATATGCTGAATGTGCGACCGACGGGTTGGCTTGTATTATTGACTGAGGTAAGTAAGCAGTCGGGGGGGGGGGGGGGGAGGGTCCGAGGGGACAGTCTGTTTTCTCAGGACGATGCTGGGAAGAAGCAGAGGAAGTTCAAACTCCTGACTGTGCACACTGCTGATTGGCTGAGTAGAGGTTTTCAGTCCAGGGCCTTTCTGACTACAGCATGAAGAGCTGTGTGTCAGACATCCGCGTAAGACCACCTTAAAGTTCCGGAAAAGAAAGGAACCGCAACAGTTCTCTCTGCAGGACATCGTGATATGAAGTACGAGCCATGTCGCGGTGACCAGTCACACGCGCACATGTACACACGCACACTGTGAAGCCAATAGTGCATCCCTCATCTGGACACATTCATTCGATCTGGATTATTGTCCTTCCCTGCCAATCCCCTGATCAGGTGACATGCAACCTTGTTGTAATCTCCTGCCTGGTCCGGATTTTTTCAACCTCAGAAAGACCATCTGTTCTTTCTATGCCCAACCCCCCACATACAGGATGGCCATGCCGACCTACACTGTAGAGGAATGTGGAGTACACACAGTGTGGTGTGCCAGTTACTGTATGTGCTTTATGGTTCAGTGGGTTCACTATAGCCGAAGCAGGTCTGTAGGTTTGCGACTGCAGTTTCCGATTTTGTTGAAGCATTTAGACGTTGTCTTCTGGACTGTGTTCGTCAAAGTGTCTCCTGAATTAAGTCTGTTGGCGTGAATGTGTGTTTACGTACAACGTTTACAAGAGCACGCTCGTCTGATCTCACCAGACGTAGATGAAGTTGGAGACAGGGCTGTTTGTGTAATCCATGCTTGGTTTCACTGTTTCCCTGCAGGAATGTAGTCGGGCAGGCAGGCTGCCTCAGGTCTGTCCTCCCTGTGTGGTTTTTCCTGGCTGGGTCTCAGAGTATACTTTGGATTTCCATAAGTAACCTGGTGACGGCTCACCCCACTCTCGTTCTGGGCGTGAAAAACAGGCTGTGTTCTGTCAAGTTCAGAGGAGCGAGTGTCTTCCAGGGGCTCCAGACAGAGAGATGAAGCCTCCACCATCGCAGGCCCTTTCCTCCTGAGAGGGAGGGAGCGGGAAAGAAAAATACACGTTGTTTTGGATGCGCAGTGTTACACTGTTGATTATATGTCGTGGAAATTTCAAGCTGTGCCAAAATGCTACCTCCCTGTTGTTGTAGTGAACAAAGGGACCTTGTTCCAAGGTCAGGACATGCAGTCTTCTGTGACGCTCCTTTTTGGCGCATGTGGTTCAGGGTTTCCCGCCGATAATATGTTAGTTAAGGTGGGGTTTGCCGTCAGAGCTGCGGGCTAGTTTGTGCGATAGACTAATGTGACTACTGTGTCCTGCAGAGAAGGGAGACTGGCGTTGGTCACGGTTTGGAATGAAAGGGAGAAAAACAGGACAGAGTAATGCGGCGGATATCGCTATAAATATTTTATTTATCTAGTTTTTCGACTACGTAGTTAGGGCGGCAGGCGTGTGTGGCTTAGGTGGCTGCCTTATCTGCAAAGTGCTGCGGGAAACCCTGTGGTTTGATTTCAAGACCTACAGCAGTATCAGTCTCACAAATACCACCATTACCACACACTTTGCATCTGACCTCCCCCAGAGAACATCAAGATCTTTCTCTCCTCAATCATTTGCATGAAGGCTAGTTCGCTATAGTGTACATTTCCCCCATGTTCCATATGTGGAAGCTACATCTAAATATTCGTGTTAACCAAGCAGAATTGATGAAACTCAATCCCTCAGTATCAATACCAACCACCTGCACCATCGAAGAGCTAGCTTTTTGGTGGTGCAGCTGGTTAAAGTGGTGTTTGTCGAGGTGGGGGTCGCGTTCGGAGGTCAGAAGACCCGGCTTCAAACCTCTGTTTGGGTGAAATTGGGAGGAAGCAATACTCACGGGCAACTTCTGACAGTAGCGTGCCAAATGAGCCCTCCTCACATCTGCTGCGGCTCTGGGTGAGTAGCCTGCTCTCGGAACAGAAGAGGGGGCTCTCATTACTCTCTCCCTGCGTGGTGATGCACAGCCAGATCAAATGATCTGTCTGGCACCAGTAACTGATTACGCTGTCTAAGTATTGATGGGACCTGCATGCAGATGTGTGTGTGTGTGTGTGTGTGTGTGTGTGTGTTAGAGAGATAGAAAGATATAGAGAGGCAGGGAAAGTCTTACTGCTGTCGGTCCTCTTGAACATCTACAAAGCGAAAAAAACTGAATGGCTGCTATGGATGAAAGAGTATCCGTGGCTGTATAATGAATAGGCGGCATGTTTTAAGGGATCACTTGAACCGAAACAATGTATGATAAATTATACCATCCTTTGATTTTGTTCTGTATTTTCGGACTGTGGAAACACTCAACGAGATAACACATAACGTAGGCTCTCAATCACTACAATATTGTGCACATAAATACATGTGTATTATCAGATACACTATATTGCCTTAAGTATTCCCTAAGCTATCCAAATCATTGAATTCAGGTGCACAAAGTAAGGGCCATAAAGACATGGATGAGTGAGTTTGGTGTGGAAGAACTTGACTGGCCTGCACAGAGTCCTGACCTCAACCCCATAGAACACCTTTGGGATGAATCAGAGCAGAGACTGCCAGCCAGGCCCTCTGTTCCAACATCTGTCTGACCTCACAAATGCACTTCTGGAAGAATGGTCTAAAATTCCCATAAACACACTCCTAAACCTTGTGTAAAGCCTTCCTAGAAGAGTTGAAGCTGTTATAGCTGCAAAGGGCGTTTCGAATGAATTTGTACTTGAGGTGCTTTTCCCGCGTAGTGTTCAGTGTCTGGGGTTGAGGGGCTGTTGTGTTGCTGGATGACACGGATCACATGACCATGACAGCTTGTGGGTTTCAGGTTGGAATCCGTTGGACCTTGTGTTCTCAAAGTCTAAGAAAGATATCATCTTTTGCTGTTTTCCTGATTGTTTTAGCTATTTGTCATTTTTTTCTGTCAATTTCTTGACTACTACATAGTTGTTAAATGTGCAAATTATAGATAAATCACTTGACTATATAGTCCTGTATCTCTCAGTAACTTACTATTTTCAACCCTAGTATTTTAGCCTCTGGTTTCCTGTCGAGCAGACCTCACCCAGTAAGGTCACTGTAATTGAGGGCTTGAAAGAAATAACAACACTAACAGGAATGAAGTTCAGAACCATCTGATCTTGAGCGAGTCAAGGGCTCCATCTACAGGTTGTAAGGTGTTACTACATACCTTTACAATGGTCTCCATCAGTAATATAGGCATCAACAGTTACAGTAGTGGAAATGGTTCTGTGTGAGGCAAAAAATACCAGGTTTAGGTTTTCTTGCTGTTTAGAGAAGGTTAGGTGTAAGCTTAGTTACTAGTCAAAGTTTTAACCTCTCTTTATGACTGCACGTTTCAATTGTGTCGCAAAAGATTAGCAAATGATCCTCCTGTTTTGTGTTCTGTTCTTCCCCCAGATCACTGTTGCCATCCAGTTTCCACACATCCAACAGCAGCAGTTAGCACGGTACACTTAGTTTCTTATTCTCTTGGTGCTCATTTTTGAATGGAATTATGGATAACCTCTTCCAACTCTCCTCCACTAGGAGGCAGTGTGACCTATGAAACTCAACAGTACTGTTTTACTCAACAGCATACCTCAAACAGCATAACATCATTTTAAGACATGCCCATGCTATTCAAGCTTAAAAAATGGTGTGATAGCAACATAATTAGTATTCCGGGTTGTTGTGTATCTAGAACTCCCACTGTCTTCATAATATTGAAGACTGCTGTCACTCTATGTAGTTGTAGTTCTACATTGTGTTCACCAGGGGGAGGCAAAGGACCTTTTCAGCAGTTATTTTGGGCATTGCCTTATTATTGATGAACTCAAATTTGTAAGTCAATATAAAATCAGGATTTGACCTGGGTTGTCATTTGTATTTAATTTTGACCAACTCACGTGGTCACCCATAGCTGGTATAGTGCTTTGTTCTGTAGGGCATGTGCTCACAGTCTGTCATCATTGGTTGACGATCTCTCACAAAGACGCCGGAGGGAGCCCAAAAATACATTGTTTTGTTCTCACTTCTCGTTTTCGAAACATAACTTCTGAAAAAACGCATGTATTATTCATGCCATCCTTTGCTCTCTTAAAGGGTTGAGAGGTTTCATAATTCCAGTGGCCAGATTTAGCTGGTGCCTAATAGGAGCCATGGACACTAAGTGGAGACAGGCAGCTACATGGTGCTAAATCTCCCTGCTGCTGGTGCGTGTCGGGACAGTAATTGCCCACTGGATTAGAGAGGCCTTGGGAAGGAGATGGGAGAGGCTGGGTGGTCAGGGGGCTGTGAGGCTGCTTCAACGACAATAGGCTGCTGACTCAGGAAACCAGCCAGTGACGGTCTTTAGTACTCTCGCTCTATTTGAATGTCCAAAATTGTGGGTTGTATTGAGTTTCCCTTGTGCCAGCCTATGTCTGGAGAACGACAGACATAGGCTAGTCCTAAAAGTGCAGCGTCTGTCTCTGTCTGTCTGTCTGTCTGTGGACCAAGTCCCCTACACTTCTGGGTGCTTCCCTCTGTGGTCACACTGACGATCAGAAGACGCAACGCTGTAGCCCGCGCTTCAGTGAGTTTGTGGGTGAAGCGAATCCATCGAAGATGGAGTGTTAAGGGAGAGTATGACCTAGAGGCGGGGCGCTGCTCCCCCGGCCTTGACAAGCTCATTGAACGGACTCCCGCGGGTCAGAAGGTCCCTCACCAGGATTGGCTGGCGCCATGGTGATGCATCGGGCGTCAGTATTAAAGAGTTGACTGGTGAGGCTGATGACAGCTGAGACTGAGAGCGAGCCAGAGAGAGAGAGAGAGAAAGAGAGAGAGAGAGAGAGAGAGAGAGAAATAGAAGAAAAAAAAACAGTCGGAGAGGTTGTGTGTGTGTGTGTAGGAGAGAGACAGGGAGACAGAACCCCATTTACCAGGCTAAGCCCATGCGCCAGACAGCACCATCCTCTCTTTGTACGCTGGAGCGCCCACCCCTCCTCCACGTGCGCGCCTCTCCTCCCCCTCCCCCCTCCTCCTCCCTCGGATAGTAGTGGAGGGAAGAAGGGAGGAGGGTCTGTGCTTGGCAGAGTACTGAGGAAGCGGAGGAAGGGCCAGCACGGAGAGAGAAGCCCCTCCAGACCGAGCAGCCCACGCCACAGCGCCACCCTGCCCCAAGACATGGCCCTTTTTCTGGACAGCTCCCAGAGCGCGGGGGCCTATTACTGCCTCGTCCGCACCAGGTTCAAAAGGAGGCGCAAAAAGCGCTCCGAACGCAAAGGTAGCCCGGGATTACGTTTCTTTTTGGATTGGTAGTTGGGTGTGTGTGTGTGTGTGTGCGACT
Organism: Hypomesus nipponensis; assembly: GCF_054491055.1. Lineage (NCBI taxonomy): Eukaryota > Metazoa > Chordata > Actinopteri > Osmeriformes > Osmeridae > Hypomesus > Hypomesus nipponensis. The sequence continues at coordinate 8,085,661 of NC_140372.1, forward strand.
GAAATTGTTCTTAAGCAAGGTGTGTTTTTATTTGAAGTTTTAATGCATGTGTTCAAGATGGTCAATCAAAGGAACTGTTGATTAAGGACTTGTTAATGAATGAGCTACTACTTATGTTGAACAAAGTTGACGCAAAACATGTTTTAATGTTGCTGACTGCCGGTGGTGTTGATTACATACAATAAGGCAACCTATAATTTCTCTTTAGAAACAAACATTCGGTTGTAACGCTATGAACTGTAATGTAAACACATGGCATCGTGCATGTATTGTAAATGAGACAATACCAGAGTACCCTACTTTAATGAAGTCCCAGACAAGAGTCCCCAAGGCAGCTGTTTGAGCCTCTGGCCAGGTGAACAGATAAGAGGTTCAATTCAGGCAGCTCTCCATGCGTAAAGCATCCTCTTACTAACTATATAATCCAGTCTTTGTCTCTAATCACAGTGGATGAACAGCAGTTGTCATGGTGCTCAATACCGTTCTATCACTCACTGGACGGCCGAGTAACCAGTCATTTATTTTATTTTGTTATTGGTAGACATTTGTAAGTTTGTTTTGTAGAGACATTTGGCACAAAACAAGTTATTTCTGAACAATACACTGTAGTTATTAAATGATAGATGGATGTCACAGTGGGATTACAGTGTAATTGATTCAGTGGGAATTGACAATAACATATCCTATTTAGTATTCAACAACATTTAGCAGGCTTCAAATTATATAAAATGTATTGTAATGGAACATTGACTCCTTATGTTTTGGACTATAGACATTGTTGATTCTCTCAGGGAGCCCCCAGTAATGTCTCTGTGCTGTAGTCATTTCTGTAATATCTCTGCTTCGTTGGGTGCAGACATGATTGTCCGTGGCCGCTAATATTTCAGTAGCTAAATAACTCTGAAGCATACACAGCCCACATTAATGCAAAATGCCTATCTTTGAGAAACACTCAAAAAGTCAATGGGCCAATTATTCTTTTTTCCAATACGCCCCACGAGGAATTACTCGACGTAAGTGTAATCTGTCGAAAAATGGGGTAAACAGTATTACCAAGCCATTTCCATTGTTCATACTTGGCACTTTGGGGAGGGTTGAAAACCTTCATTTCCCACTGTACCACTGTGAACTGGCGTGTTGCGAGATGAAGTGAAGTGTGAGTTTAATCTACTGGGAGCAAAGTGAATTCCAGACAAGGTAAGCGGATGTGTTCTGTGACGCGTGACCGGTGCTAAGGGATGTGTCTGCCAGAGCCGCCGCACATCTCCGTCTGGCAAACAGCCTCCTGTCTGATTGGTGGGCCTGATAGTGGCGTCTCCCCCGGGTCGGGCCTGAGGTGCTGCTGATAACCAAGCCCTGTGAACTCCATGAGCCCCGTCATGCTGCGCTTTGAACCCCCCTTCCTCCACCACTGACCCCCTCAGACAGGTAGCCTCTCCTGCCTCCACCATCACCTCTCCTACCCCAGGCCGCCTGTCATTCAACACCCAGCCCTGGCCCTGCTAATCCCGGGGCCGTGGGGTGTGAAATTCAACATCGTCCCCCCCCCCCCCCCCCCCCCATCTACTCTCCCTGAGATAGAGGAGGGTGCACCTGGCCTGGCCTTGACTGGGGAGAACAGTGATAGTCATCTGTTGTGAGCTGCAGGGGCAGTGAAGCAGGGAGAATGGGCCAAGCAGAGCTGCAGAACGGGCACCTCCGCATCTCTCATCTGACGCTCCTGCTGAGCCCATGGAAAAGAAGAAGAAGATGAAAAAGAAGAAGAGCAGGAAACCGAGAGCGAACCAAGAATAAGGGCCCAAACAGTCCAAATGCCACAGCTGCAGTAGCATGACGGGGTCGAGCTGCACACCTGTGCTCTGGTCCTGCGTGGGTGGCTCCCTGCGTGTGGGAGTGGGCGCGTGTGTCTGTCCTTTCTTTTCAAATTACAAATGCCGTGTCAGTCCCTCTGTCTGTTTGGGAGCAGCCCGTTTGATTACTGAAAAAGAAAGAAGTGTTGTTTGTGTGTGTGTGTGTGTGTGTGTGTGGGGGGGGGGGGGTGACTATGAAACTCTAATTCTAGCTTCTTGTTCACTCTTGTGTTGAGTAACAAAATAAGGAGGCTCCTATCAGGTTGCTGTGAATGCTGGGATGACTCTGTGCCTCCCCTTTGGGATAATGACGTCTAATTACACCGAGGCCACGGTGTTCACCACCCTCCGACCCTCAGTGCCCAGGCCTGAGGGAGGGGGAGGGGGGAATCGTTGTCTTGCTGGGCCAGCACCCCCCTCCCTGAGCATTTCTGTCAGCAGGCAATTTTCAGCCCCTCAGGCCAGGGCGACCTGTGATGGCGTTAAATGAATTTGATCTGGCTGGGTGTGTGCCAGCTGAGCAGCGCTAAGGAAGACGGCCTGCTTCCAACACGGCAGAAAGGAGTCGAGGTGCTGTCTGGGGAGACGGAGAGGACGATCCGGTTCCTCTTTGATACCCGCAAGCATTTTTTCCCCCCCGTTTTTTGATATTTGATGTTGTAGCATCTGCAATTCGTGCATATTAGCATAGTCCTCCTGTATATAAATGGCTGCAGGCCTTCTCCACACAAAGGCACTGTGATATGTCTCACCGAGCCATGACCGTCCATCCTTCGTTCCCTATTCGGCACCTATTATAAATGGCCGATGGGGTTTTCAGAGTTTTCCATTTAGCGCTTACCATGTTTAGAGGTTGCAGGAGATGATCGTCTTCACTGCTGTTGCCTACAGGTTGACGGGCTCCTCCGAACCCTGCCCCCTACCACTCTTAAGACTTCTGGAGGGAGCGTGTGAGAGGGGAACAGGGGACGTATGACCTGCCTGTCATATCAGGCCAGATCGAGGGCGCTCCTCTCTACCCGGGCCCCAGGGGGACCAACCCCTCAGGGAGACCCCCCTCCCTGCGGTGCATAAGTGGGGCTGATTAGCGTGTGGAATTGATACTGCGTTTCCGCTGGCCCCAAGTCTCTCACAGGGCGACTCCATAAACGAGAGCCGTCATATAGATTTCACAGATTCCCTTGAAAAATGGTAAAGGGCTGGCAGTCACTAAACGTCCTTGAAGATCAAGGTGCTTTTTAATTTGCAGCTGTGGCCGTAGACCTACTGGAGAAGAGGATGCTATTCAAGTCTCCCAAAAATATACTTTACCACTTATTAATCAAGTAATTGAAAATACATTTGAAATGCACTCCCTCCTCATCCTCAATGAAATGGGATGATGAAAAGTACATAGCAGTATTTATTTTGTTGAGGTTTTACTGGATTTTATGGTTTCTTGGCTTCAATTTATGCTAAGGGTATTATTTATTTATTTTAGATTTTTAGCTTAAATGTCACATTTCCATTTACTTCTCATTGCACTGAAAGTAAAAGCAGACTCTTAAAGGTATACTCTTAATAGCCACACCATTTGTATCTGACAAGCTGAAAAGGTCAAGCAATAAGCTATTGTTGAATTTCTATGGTGAAATGTCTTCAGTTCACTCTTTCCAGGTTCACTTTTCCAGGCAACATGTACCCAAGTGCCAGTGAGTTAAAATCATAATGGTTGACTTAACGGGTGAATGACAAGTTGTGTAAGATGTAGATCTTTGTGTGTGCAGCCAGATTCTGAGATTTCCTGTCAAATCTAGTCTGTGCATCATTTTTTGGTATGCCATCCCCTCGACATGGCCTATGGATCAGTCACGTCTGGACTGGAGGGCGTCTGGCAGAGGAGGAAAAAGAGGCCGGTTCATTGGGATGGGGGGATAGCACGGGTTTGAGAAACGTAGCGATGCTGCCACCAGGCATGTTCAAGGAAGCTTCCTGTTGCTTCCTTCTCGCCTGCCCCCCTTCTCCTCCCAGATCGACCTGTTTGTGTTGGTGTGCTGAGGAGGGCTCCTGACAGTTGTTTGGAGAATTCCCTCTCGGCTGTGGTTCTGCTCCCGTCACCACAGCCGTCTCCCGAATCCATTTATCATTGTCTCCTCCCCGCCTGGATGCCCCTGTCTGGCAGGGTCCGACTCTGGCCGGCGCACCACGGTCTCCCTCCGCGCGTGGGCTAAGTGATAGAGCCCACCGCTGCATGTTCTGTTCAGCCTGGCCCCAGGTTCAGCCTCAAACTACCTGTTGAAACTTCAAATCCACATATATATCTGGCTTAGCATTAGTGCAGGCATTGTCGAATATTGTTATTATTATCTTTCAATAATAATGATATTCTTATTTTCTCCTTTCTCTGTAGGTGCCGTCGTCAAAGCAATGACAGAAGGTATGTAGGGTTCCTATCCAGCCACTGAGGTCATTTCTCCATAGCTTTGATCGTTCCGAATGAAGGGGACAAAGGTCCTTTTGGGATTTTGTATATGTGTGCAACAGTACATTCATTTGGAGATTCGATGATGCGCCCAGACAGTATAGATACATTTCGGTTCGTTAGTGTCGGCTGATTCTGCACGGGACTCACAGGCTACTGTAGATATCAGTTTTTAATCTCTGTCTCCAACTCTCCAGGGTCCTTCTCAGGAACCTGTTAGCGTGCACACTGGTGCCATGGAGGACATAACATGCACTTCAGTTCGAGATATTATCTCTCATGTTTAGCATACTAGACAAAAAGACAGGATGTCAGATTTTAGTCAACAGCATTCCATCACACGGAAGATGTTATTCATGAAAGCCCAAATACTGGATGTCTGAACTGGACTTCTTAGGACCAAGTCTTTTTTAGCAAGCTATAAAAACCAAGTACGTGAAATAAACATAAAAATTAACAGAAGATGTTTTGGGCTTTAGTTAGTAGTGTATTGTACAGTTGTAGTGTATGCTTGTAATTGGTGGACGCTTGGTGATCAAAATGACTAAAAATAAAATTATGCTAAATATTTTGTTCCTCAACGCTTGTAATAATATGCTTAAATGCTCTCAAGATAATTATGTTTTGAATACGCAACCGTTTAGCATGAATAGCTTTAAGCTTCACTTTAGACTCATGTACTGGATGTGCCACTGATGTATATTGAGCTTTGAACTTGGAACAGAAAGCTACTTCAGAATTGTCAAAGTCTCATTGTCACCCCGTTTGTCAACATGGTACACACAAACAGTCCGAGAACTACATTTGTTGACGTTTCTCTCTCCTCAGTTAATTTCTGCCTCCATTATCTGGAGAATGACAACCTAAGCCTCGGTCTGCCTCCATCCTGCTCACACAAAGGAGGCAGTGAGGCGGCTGCCTGGCTGGCTGATAACATTGTCACTTCTAATGTTTGGAGGAACACAGCTGAGTGGCAGAGTGCTACAAGGCCATTTTCTGCTCACAGGGAAGAGATTAGACAGGCCGAGAGTGAGGCCTGCTACGCCAATCAGTCAGTTAGCGCGAAAAGTCTGCTCTGTGCCTTTTCACCAAGGAAAAGCTGCTTAGCAGGTCCTGGGTTCTAATTGAGTTTGTGTTCTTGAATAAAGATGTTGCCGACCATTCTGTGTCAGAGTCAGGCTTAACCCCAAGCACCTAATACAAGTGGGGTCAAATAGTACATTGGATGTTACTCTAAATGTCATGATAAAAACAAATATGTAAGAAATTCACAGCAGATTTAGATTTGGCCATACATTCCTATATCTTTAAGTGTATATCTTTGCTGGATCTCCTCATGCAATGTCCTTCATTGCAATGTCAAAGATGGATCCCACAAGGAAAGGCCTGACAGCGGCTGGTGAGATATGTCCCACTGCACTGTATGTGACCACTTGGTCAGTCATCCCTGAGGTGATAAACACTTCCTATGCATATATTTCCATACTGTTCATTACCTGCAGCATAATGTATGGCCTAACTGTAGCTGATGGTGGAGGAGAACTGGAGGATGGCTTCACGTAAGATCATGGGCTGATTGAGAATGTCATTTGTTACCTGGAGGTCCCCATCCATCTGTGGCCTGACCACCAGCCTCACCTCACACCCAGCCCACATCTTATCCGGCTGCACAAAGTCATTATGACACTCCAACGGCCGACCATCGCTCATAAATACGGCAGCTGTGATGAAATGAGCCCCTCGGGCCTGTAGTGAGAGGTGTGTGCTGGCCTTCAGTCCTGAAGCTGGCCTACCCTCAGTCCCATTTCTGTCTCAGGACTGTACCTTCGACGTGTCATTTACAGTTATTACATTGACTTGTATTCGTAGCAGCCGCTTTGTGCTTTTCTGCAGGAAATGAATGGAGCACATTACTGCACCTCATTGTTACATCGCTGTTACATTATTCTTATTGTTATATTCACTGATTTCTGTGCTTTAGGCCTAGCTGGCACGTTTACACTGCCGCCCATAGACTTAATGACTGGAAATCTGACTTTCTGAAGGAAGTCATTAAGCATTGACGGCCAGGGAGCAAAGTGTTTTTTCCCCCAGTTTTTGCTTATGAAACAAAGGAAGGTAACAAAGCTGACATTTGGAGAAAAGGAAGGAAGCAAGCAGGCCTCCACATTATCTTCAGTCATGCAAATGTGATGCGGATGTCCCTCTGCTCTCTGTCAGGAAGCTTCACAGATAAAGCACAAGGGCATTCTGGGAATATGACCCTTGGTTGCAAGATCTTGGGCTCAGAAGCACCCCGCTCCCCCTTCCCGCACCATCTCCCTGTCTGTCAGGAAAAGAAGCGGTGATAATTATCAGCCAATTTTTTCCCCTGGGGCATTTATTTATTTATGTCTGTGGATGACATGTAGAGTGGCAGTTCCCTGATTAACCCAACGTGAATAACAGCAGCTCTACGTCCCCTTATCGGTGAGAAGGCCAGCTTCTCAGGAGGGGAAACCGTGGTGTCGGGTGATTTTCAGAATGGTGGGGGGGGGGGGGGGGGGTTGGTGATGGCTCTGTGACAAGAAGCAGATATGGTGGGGGTGATGAGGTGCACACTGGAAGGATGATTTGTAAGAGGAGTTATGAAGCTCTGCTATTAATGACGGTGCTTTTCTGTTAATGACAGCACTACAATTACCATTCTACTAACCCTCCCTTGTCGTATTGACATAAACATTCGAAAACACTTTTTTTTTTTTTACTTTAGAGACTGTCGAACATTTTAACAGGCAATGAGGTAAACAAAAGAATTGGTAACCTCAGAATATAACTGACTGTCAAACATCCCCAGAGTTTGATCTTATACTTCTACACTAGAGTCGTAGTTTCTGATGGCTTTAGAATCTAAGAAAGGTTTATAGAAGGGGAATAGTTTGTAGAAAGTTATTGTGGGCCTCCGTATCTTGTTGAATCTCCCTCTTGAAAGAGAAGTGTTTGGGTCAGTGTATTTCCCTAATAACAAGCTTGTATGCTCCAGCTAGCTGCCTGACTGATTCTGCTGAAGCGGCCTGTTTTCTGGGGTGCGGCTTATCGGATGCATCCACTTCAAAGCATTGTCACCAGGCAAACGTCACTGCCACAGATCAGTTCCACTCTGACACGACTCAAGGAAGTCTTTCATCTGAGAGTGCCAATTACACTTTCCAAATCCGCATGTATATCTGTCAACATTGTATCCATTTCAAAACCCCTGCAATTTTTTGGCGTCGGAATGTTCAAAAAATGTGAAGCTCTGGTACATTTGATTAGTGTACACTGTGTGCAGAGAAACCTTACTACAGTCTATTTTCTTCATCTTATTTGCAGTAGGCAATTGAGGCAATTATCCCTCCCATGAAACACAAAGCTGTCTGGCTAGGCTAGGAGCTGTTTCAGATATGAACTTTGGTGTCCCTTAAAATAATAACATAATAATAGATATATTACTATTAGCTTTTTTCCAGGACTTCTGTTCAGAACATGATTGACATATTTTGCTGCTTGCTCTGACTGCATGTCTCGAAGTGTTCTGGGGGAAATTGAATCACACGTCCTAAAGGTCAATATTTATTAATAATATACAATTATATCACTGATTTCCTCCTCTTCTCTCTTCCCTTAGCCTTACATTGACATTCTCTCAGTCTGCTTGTGTGGTGATATAGTATCTCTGGTTAGCACTCTCCCTCAGGTGGCTCAGCCCGTGGCTATCACCGTCATGCACATTGGTCCCAGACACTTTCCAGACTTCGGTTTGGTAGTTTAAGGCAGCTGATACTCCCTGAACATTCTGTGCCACAGTAAACTGCAAGGCCGGCACAGGTGTATGAGGATTGATCACTTCTGCGATATGAAGAAAAGAAAAAAACAACCTTTGATGGGTTGGATGTATTTCAGTGCTATATTGCTGTGAATGCTCAAATGATCTACATACAGCGTGTGAACCCTAGTGCATGTAAGAGTAGCTGTCGAAAATGAGGGGTAATGGAATGGATATGAAAGTCACAAAAGACTGCTCTGGTTATTATGTCCTGTCAGCATGGGCCAGATTAGTCCCACGGCTGAATATTTATACAGCGGCTTCCAGCTCAATCTTCCACTTAAAGCTCTTTACCCCCTTCCTACCTTCGTCGGAAGATTTAGTTTGGGTGTGTGGCTGGATAAAGCTTCCTTAAAACCACAGACACTGCACAAGGTTCCTCATAGGTGTGTTCAGTGGCAACGGTACAAACCATCAATGTCACAAGTATTGAGTAGTGAGAACTACTCCATGTGTCTGGGTGTTGCTTGTCTGGATCTGTTGATAATAGTCATTTTCGACTCTCACTTGGTAGCCTACATACCGCCTGACTGTGTTTGTGTTTGTCCTCCAGGTCGAGCTGGCTTGCGGCAGCCCCGTAACCAGCCCAGGTTCCACACCATGGCGGGGGACGAGGAAGAGAGCATGAGTGAGTCCCTCTCTCCCCAAACAAAGATTGTTTATTAGCGAAGCACTCTCCAAACAAAATGTGATTGTTCACTAGTGACACCGCACAGTATGAACAAACGAGGGGGCACTTAACAAACGACAGCAATGCTTCGGCAATGTGGATGTCATTGTCATACCGCTGTGAGTAATACGATCTATTTTGGACAAGGATAGAAAGGGGCGCGCAAATGGTGTTTTCTGTTCCTCATTGATGTGTCTAGGATTTTCCTTAAGAAAGAGGCGTCCAGGTATTTTTGGCAGCTCAGGAGGCAGGATCAGTTTAAGCCGCAGGTCAGAAGGGGATCTCCTGCATTATTTTCAGAACCTTTTTAAAGATAGATTCTAAGCTTGACCCCCCTGCTCTTCACCCAGAAGCCCCTAAAGCCCACATTACCCCCCCTCCCCCCCACACACACCTCTCCCCACCTCTCCAGATTCAGAGAGAGGCACTCAATTCCAACTCCAAGCCATCTTAGCCACTTAGGGCTGAATGGAGTTTATGGGAAGAATAGATGTGGAATAAATGTACGTTATCCTGCCGGGCTGAAGTCAGCAGCTACAAGAAAATGCTTCTCTGGCACCTCAAAGCATTCATATTGGAGTTGTTATCTCCACATATTAAAGCCATGAGCATGCAGTGTACAAAAAAAGCCTTGAGAAGCCCAGCTATCGGTTTTGAAACATACCCGATAAATCGGATGAAACATCCTTTGAAAGGGCTGAGAGGCAAAGTCATTTTCAGGCCCATATGGCTGTATCATTCCTTAGTGATGGACAGAGGAAGGGGCAGGCCGTGTTCTCACAGAAGTGAAGCAGATGGCAAACTCAGCACTCTGCTTTTGGCTGCCACTGCTGTACTGTAGGACTATCAAATGGATCCCATTACACACTTTACACTTTATTGTGTGTGTTAGGACGGCCGTAATCCTCCCCAGCTCCCCGTTAACCAGCCCCGGCCCAGACATGGGGACAGGGTGAGAGGGTGTGGATTAGGCCGGACAGCACAGGGAGTGCCAGTGGCATGGGGAGAGATGGTCGTTGTGAAGGTTATCCAAGGGCTTTCTGAGAGACGCTTTCAAGCCAGGCATGGTTTAACTCTGCTGCTCCGGTGGTGTCGCAATGCCCCCTCTCCCCCCCTCCCCCGACAGACACACTCCCCCATCCTCAACAGACCTGATTCCTCTCTTCCTTGTGGAGCTGGGCATTGGTAGCATTGTGTTTCCCATGTGCATGCTTGTTATCTGCTTAATATACTGTAATTGTAAACCCAGACGATTTCTTTAGTTTTCTGTCTGTGTGCTCTCTGCTCCTATTCTCTGAATGACGTACTGTTCTGCACGCGTTAGCCTCCAACTAAACAATCTGTTTGCTTTGGCACATGAACAACTATCAGTCTGTCACTTGCATCATTTTTTTGACACTTTTGGTGTGACACGCTCTGCACTTGAAACACCCTTTTTTTTCCCAGCATCTGTGAATGCTCACTGTATGTCTAATGTGTTTTTTTCTTACTGGAATTAGCTCCCGCTCTGGTTAGATCAACCCTGAAACGGCAGGAATAATTAAAAGCTTTTTTAAATAACATAGACACCTTATGCTAATGTTGTTGTTTCTCTGAATTTCTCATGCACTCCGAAATTATGGGGTGTGATGTTCTCAATTGCCACTCTTCTCTCCAGGCCCCCCCCCCCTAACGTTTACACCTGCATTTTATAAAAGGATCGTTCTTCTATTCCTGAGCGCCGAAAGGAGTAACCTATCGAGCTTTTGCTGGAGGATGTTATAAATGAAAATTTACTCAAAGTTCCATCGGCTTTGTTAACGGGATCTGGTGATATGTGTTCCTTTGACAGCTCTAACACAGTGTCCTAGTATCATTTTGATTTAAAAAACGACACTGGGGTACATTTACAGTGACAGTTCCTGTTCTGAGCTTTGTCCTAACAAATAGGAGAGAGCAAGCAGGAACATGATCTAAGCTGTAGATTGAGGGTACTGAGTCAGGAATGAGCCTTTTTCTATTGTAAATATTTTATTGTTCGGATTGATGGTGGTTTGCAGTGGATAGAAAGACTTAGTTTCTGTCTTTCCTTTCTATTTGTACCTGCTATCATTTACGTAAGAAATTGAAAATTATTGGACTACGTGTTATTCATGTACTGTTCCTTTTTACTGTAAAATGTACTTTAAACAGCGTTAATTCATTTCGTAACGTTAACTCATTGGCAAGGCTAATAAGTATGGTTTATGTATCAGTATTGACCGTATTCATTTAACTTTGCTGAGCTATGCTCTAACCTGATGTATTGAGGAACACACATCACTTGTTCAGTTACAAAGAGAGATAAAGGAATCTCTAAATTTTACATTTACAAGATCCTGCAACGAAGGCGTTGTAAGTTACTCTTTCTGGGCACCGCAGGTTCATGCAGCACTGATGTTAAGGAAAATCGCAACCTGGACAACGTGTCCTCCAAAGAGGGGGCAGGTGAGGCAGCACAGATCCCCAATGGGAGTGCTGGGGGAGGCAGGAAACGGCCCCTAGAGGAGGGCAATAATGGGCATGCTCACTCCAAGTACAGGCCCAAGAAGCGTAAGAAAACGCCAGGGCCCATTCTCCCCAAGAATGCCCTGATGCAGCTGAATGAGATCAAGCCGGGCTTGCAGTACAAGCTGCTCTCCCAGACGGGGCCCGTTCACGCGCCCGTCTTTGTCATGAATGTGGAGGTCAACGGGCAGCAGTTCGAGGGCTCAGGACCCACCAAGAAGAAGGCCAAGCTGAACGCTGCGGAGAAGGCCCTGCGCTCCTTCGTCCAGTTCCCCAATGCCTCGGAGGCGCACATGGCCATGGGGCGGACTCTGACGGTCAACACAGACTTCACCTCCGACCAGGCCGACTTCCCAGACATGCTGTTCAATGGCTTTGAGACGTCGGCCCCGCCGGAGGACTCCTTCTACCTGGGCTCCAACGGCAACGGGTCCCTGAACCCCCTGGGACTGGAGTACCCCGCCCTGCTAGGCGCCCCCAGCTCCAACGGCCTGGCCCAGTCCCCGCTCCCCGTCCCCTCTGCCCTCACCTGCCCCTCTAGCGGCAAGAACCCAGTCATGATCCTCAACGAGCTACGCCCGGGCCTCAAGTACGACTTTGTGTCCGAGAGCGGCGAGAGTCACGCCAAGAACTTTGTCATGTCCGTGACGGTAGACACGCAGAGCTTCCAAGGTTCGGGCCGCAATAAGAAGCTCGCCAAGGCACGAGCCGCCCAGGCCGCTCTCTCCGCTCTCTTTAACATGCAGCTGGACCAGACTCCGTCCCGCCAGCCCATCCCCCGAGAGGGCCTCCAGCTGCACCTGCCGCAGGTAAGACACCTGCTGTCCGTGCAGAACGCCTGGCAGTTTAACGACTTCTCTGTTGTAGGCAGGGCTCTACCAAAGCTTGACCGTTACAAACAGCCACTCACTGGTATATGTGACAAAATCGGCTGGAGTTGTCGGTTAGTTTGATCCTGTAATGCAGTCCAGTGCACTCCACGTTTAAATCCTGTCTCTTTAACTGACGTGGGGTTCTATCAACTGTCACCCCTCATTATCCTATCCGACAGCCTTTAATTGAAAATTGAGAAAGCTTTGAAAGAAAGTGGCATTTATAAGCCTGGGAGTTCACGCTTTGTGTACAGGAAATCTATTTACACATCACTTAATCCCTGCAGTAATCCCCCCTCGCTCTGATAACAAAGAGGGGAAAGTAAACTGTAATCTTAATTAACATCACCACCTGAATGCTATTCAAACATTGCTATTGATCAAACAAAACCAATCCTGTTTGGCTGGTTCTGAACAGATCGGTCAATGAAGCAGGTGATTTGCTGATCTCCCCTAAGCCTTCAGAGACATGTCATTCAGCCCCATGCAAACCCTGCTCAATTTGAAACAGTTTTGCTGATTTGGTTGTAATAAGTAAGACAACCCTTCTAATTTGACCTTGTTTGGCTAAGTTTATCCCTTATGGCCGGCATGTATTATACTGTACAAACTGGATTTATATTTGTTCTCATTGAATCATCGTTTGGCTTCAGGCTATTCTCTTCTTTTCTCTTATTTGTTTTGCATTCTCACATCTTTAAGGCATGTCAGTTCAGATGCCGATGATCAGTGAAACCACTCAATACATGTATCATTCATTCAATTTTTGTGTTCCCTTTTGCCCAAAGATTGCCTAAGTCTATTCAGTCTTGTCTAAAAAGAAGGAATTTGGGATATATAAAAATGCTTGATGTTGGAATAATAGAAACTTGTCTTCAGCACCAAAGCCAGTCCCAGCAGCACGCCCTGGCCTGTGTCCCGGTGTTCAGATGATGTGTGTGATGTTTGACTGGCTGTTTGTCTCAGGTCCTGGCAGACGCTGTCTCCCGTCTGGTGGTTGACAAGTTCAGCGAGCTGACGGAGAACTTCACGTCTCCGCACGCTCGGCGGAAAGTCCTGGCCGGTGTCGTTATGACAACAGGTATTGTTACAGTGGGCTCTTTCTCTGTCAAAAATCCCCCCCTCCTCTCTCCCCCCGCTGCCAGACCCACAATGAAATGGGGCCCATACTGAGACTAAGAGCTCCATTACATCCAATCAGGACTTTAAATTACTCAACATTCATGTATTATTCATGACGCATTTACCTTCTGATACTTCCCACAATTTACAGTTTGTTCGCAAATCCAAATAGGTCTGGTTGAGGATAAGAGGCCGGCCTGTATCCTGCGCTGCCTTTAAACATCTTCCCTTCCACGTCCCTCCCACACAGGCACTGACGTCAAGGAAGCCCAGGTGATCTGCGTCTCCACGGGGACCAAGTGTATAAACGGCGAGTACATGAGCGACCGCGGCCTGGCGCTCAACGATTGCCACGCTGAGATCATCGCTCGCCGCTCTCTCATTAGGTACCTGTACACACAGCTGGAGCACTTCCTCAGGTAAGCTCCTTCCTTCGCCACCCCTACTGCTACAGAAAGGAGTGCATGCCCAGAGGGTTCTCTAATATATATTTAACCGATTGCTGCGAGGGGTTAGTGGGGCTGAGGGGATGGGAACTACTGGTAGGATTTCTGTCATAAAGAACATTGTGTTAAATGTCAAGATAGAAATGTGTGCAGGAGGAGGCTCTGGTTAACCTGAAATGTTTATATTAATATTTTTCAGCCAAAGCTCAATCCTTTTTTTGTAGTCACTAGAACATTAGAATTTTGGTTGGTGGTGTATATTTGCTCTAACCAAGCCCGTGTTTTCAATCGTCTCCGTTCTTTCGTGATGCAGTAGCAGCAGAGAGGAGCACCAGAAGTCCATCTTTGCCAGATGTGACAAACATGGCTTCCGGCTGAAGGAGAATGTCCAGTTCCACCTCTACATCAGCACGTCGCCATGCGGAGACGCCCGCATCTTCTCACCCCACGAGGCAGGAGTGGAGGGTGAGGAAAACCTTCCCCCATACCAACCTCCTCTAGTCGCTAACCTTCCCCCATACCAACCTCCTCTAGTCGCTAACCTTCCCCCATACCAACCTCCTCTAGTCGCTAACCTTCCCCCATACCAACCTCCTCTAGTCGCTAACCTTCCCCCATACCAACCTCCTCTAGTCGCTAACCTTCCCCCATACCAACCTCCTCTAGTCGCTAACCTTCCCCCATACCAACCTCCTCTAGTCGCTAACCTTCCCCCATACCAACCCCCTCTAGTCGCTAACCTTCCCCCATACCAACCTCCTCTAGTCGCTAACCTTCCCCCGTACCAACCTCCTCTAGTCGCTAACCTTCCCCCATACTAACCTCCTCTAGTCGCTAACCTTCCCCCATACCAACCTCCTCTAGTCGCTAACCTTCCCCCTGACTCTCGCATCAACCATCCTGTTTTAGACACCACACCTACACTTCTATCTTATGATAGACTAACAAGTCGAGGAACATTTTTACTGTGACTGTGCGACATTGCATTTCAACTGAATGCAGCCCGGCTGAAGTCTCTTCCATCCCTACAGATCAAGGAGACCGACACCCCAACAGGAAAGCTCGCGGTCAACTGCGGACCAAGATCGAGTCTGGGGAGGGGACCATCCCAGTGAGATCCAGCAACACCATCCAGACCTGGGACGGGGTTCTGCAGGGCGAGCGGCTGCTCACCATGTCCTGTAGCGACAAGATATCCAGGTCTGTATGTCTGGCGGACGTCCATCAGCTACTTCCTCTAACCGTTCCCATCGAAGTGATGTTACGTGTACAGTGCCTCAGACAATAGGATCGTTCAGTGGGAAGCGCTCGATAGATCCCAGGGAGCAAATAGTTCCTGTTTAAGGGAATGCGCTGAACATATAAACAGTCTGATTATGCAATCAATATACAGGGCTTGGGCTGTTTATCACTCTTCAAATTCATGGCAGGGAATAAGGTATAATAGGCCTCGCTGTCGGAGGCTTGCTTTTGTTCAACACCACACTCCACTCCATGGTGATGAGAGGCGCTTTTGCCCTGTGAATGAGACGCTATTTAAATGATTGTGATTGTATGCGCTTTCTTTCTTCCTTCTTTTTTTTTTTGCTGGCTACTGTCTCGCTCTCTCATGTCCCAATCACTCGTGTTTTTCTCCACGAGCAGTCCTCCAGGTGTGATTAGGCCACAAGCTTTGATTAGACCCTTTGATTAATCTCAGCAGAGACTGTGAGCCCTGCTAGGAACCCCCTGGGGCTTGCTACAGCTCCACACTGCCAAAAGGGTTCTCAGAAAACAATATTGTTGATTTTTAGATTTTACTCCAGATTGTGCAGATTATTATTTATTTTCTTTCAATGTGTTTTCGAAAACTCTTTACCCCAAGCCATTTGTTACCTGTTTTTCAGCTTTGCAAGTTTAGAAAGTTCAAGTGGAGTTTTGACTTAGTTCCCGGTACTTCCCGCCCTCACAGAGGCTCCATGGGTTGTCTTGTGACCAGCACTTCTCACACATGTGTTCTCTGAAAAGATTAAGATCCTACTTCCTGTTGTTCTCTCCCCCAGGTGGAACGTGGTTGGCATCCAGGGATCCCTGATGAGCTTCTTTACAGAGCCCATCTACTTCTCCAGCATCATCCTGGGCAGTCTGTACCACGCCGACCACTTGTCCCGTGCCATGTACCAGAGGATTGCCGACATTGAGGACCTCCCACTGCCTTTCAGCCTGAACCGCCCACTCCTCAGCGGTGAGCACTCCTCACTTCCTGTCACCAAAATTGTCTACTTCCTGTCAAGAAACCTACAGACATCCTGTCAAAAAAATCTGCATACATTGTGTCAGGAACAGACAGAGGAGTTAGCCTTCAACAGAATACCTACTGCATTGTACCATTTTCCCCACTCAGATAAAGTAACGTGATTAGTAACAGAGTGTAGGTATATAGCTTCACTTTTGGCATTTAAGTGACTTCTTGGCCTTGGGTCTTCTCGCCGCCTGCTTGCCAAATTAGCTCGTTAGCCGCAGCTGGTACAAGACCAAGTGAAGGTAATTGAGCCTGTAGAAATCAAAGAGCTGTAATATGTCTTTGCAGCACACACCCATACATCAACATTATCTCAGTGTTTACTAATACCACCCATGCCTGTCCTTACAACCCCCATCTCACATTATATTATTATAATAATAAGTTTAGAAAGCGTTAACTTTTTAGATGATTTTTTTTTCTTCCGCAGGCATAAGCAACGCAGAAGCACGGCAGCCAGGGAAAGCTCCGAATTTCAGTGTGAACTGGACTGTGGGGGACCAGGCCCTGGAGGTGATCAACGCCACCACTGGGAAGGATGATCTGGGACGACCATCCAGGCTGTGCAAGTATGCCTTGTTCAACCGCTGGGTCCGCCTTCACTGCAAGGTACCTTGGAATAAGTTGATTTCAGCTCTAAACTTGACATGTATTTACACAGGAAATTTTTTCGGAACCGGAAAACAATGTACAAATCACCATTTGCACATAGTAAAGCGATGCAATATAGCATGATCTCGGTATGTACAATGGATCCGAAATTGAATGTGTTTATTGGTAAACTTGTAATTTCATAGATTTTGTTAAACTGAAACCTCTCTTTTTTTCTGCTTAAGCTCTCAAATACCCTGAGAATTAAAATGGCCAAACCAGGATCATACCACGAAGCCAAACAAGCTGCATTGGAGTACCACGCTGCCAAGCAAGCTCTCATCAAGGCCTTCCACAAAGCAGGACTGGGTGCCTGGGTGAAAAAGCCCATCGAACAGGATCAGTTCTCTCCTGAGTAGCTTGTGTTGTTGAAATTGGCGAAAAGATAGGCATTGAAAACGAACAGCTGTTTGGACCATGCATTCTCTGTAGTCCATCCCTGTAGGGTGTCTGTCTGTCTCTCTGTCTCTCTCTGTCTCTCTCTGTCTGTATCTCTCTGTCTCTGATGTGGTGAGTTTATTGATTGAAACTTGCCTAGACACTGCATATTTAGTAAGTACACCTTCAAACATACCTCTCCAAAATATTCATAACACGTTAATTTTTTAATGTCTTGCCTTGCACTTTTAAGGCAATGTATTCAATTTGCCATTGGGATTTTGTACTGTGAATTTTACAGCATTGCACTGATTAGCACTTGTCAAAATGTGAGACGATTGAAATTGTCCTCACCACAGAAACTTTATTCAAGGCTTTGTTTCTGAATTGTGATATTCCTTTGCTTCTATTCCATGGCATGGAATGATAAAAGAAAGGGTGTTCGTATACCCTGTTCACCTCCGTCAATATTTCACTTGGCCATTTTCCCTACTATCTTTCTGAACCACTACAGAAGAAAGAGATGGAGAATTAGATTTGTTGACATCATTGCTAATGTAATCAAGCCTAATAAGGTTAATTCACTCCTCAGTAGAAGTGCATCTCTCCACCAAAAAGAGTTTCCAGAATCCACCATGGTTCCTTCTGTATATAAAGGAAGAGGTGCATACTGTAATGTCTTTGTGATTCTTAACTTAAGCTCACCAAAGATGATGTCAGCATAAAGTTATGTTTCGTTTTTGTAATGTAATGTTTATTTATAAATGTCATCTATGTTTTTTATTTATTTTAATTACCCAAGTTTACTTTCATCCCCTTTGCCTCCTGCCTTTTTAAAGTGTTACAGGTATTTGTGTATGTAGATATAGTGTAAATAAAAGGAACTATTGTGTTGTTTTGAAGTATGCCCAAAACATGCAAATTATTTGTTTCTTACTCTTGAAAACGATTGTGCTGTTTTATTTCCTTGCTGTTTGAATCTGATTCTATTATGCCAAGCAATCTCAATGTTTAATGTTCGTTCTTTCCTAACACTTTGTTTTAACAATTTCTCCTATTTCTCCTTGTGTGGTAATGTTTCTTTACTTCTTACTCTGTGAGAATCTACTTGACCTCAGTCTGATTTCTATAACATCTTGATGAACATTTTTTTCCACTCAGTCTGAAAAATCCTTTAAAAATGTTTGAATGTCTGCTTATTCTCTTATTCTGAAGATGATACGTGAAAACGCATGTTGACTTGACATGCACTGCAGTAGATCTCTGGTTGTTGGTAACACAAAAATGTTTGAAAACTGTCATATGCGACAGGCGATTCTCGAGAGGGGACCAAACCATTTGAAAGCACTATATTAGAATGTGGGATGTTCTATTTATGCATTCTCTGACCACAGTTGGGAGGGCTGACCACTCCTCTGCTGTTCTGTATGGGTTCATGCACTTTGCATGTTGGCCCTGTTCCATCAAGAATGTGCGGCTAATGCATGAGCTCTCTCTTTCTTTCTCTTCTCTCTAAAGCATGGAAAAAGATATTTCAAACCAGATGAAAAAGCACTATACTGTATTAAAATGAGGAAAGATCTAGAAATGGGGGTATAAATAAATGATAACATAGTCATTTTGTATACAGTTGTCTTTCTTTATCTGATATGTACCTACTTTCAATTAATGAGAAATTCAATCAATGAGAAGCTCTCAACATAAAAATTATTTTCCTACAATTTCATATCATGCAATTGATTACATTTCATTACTATGAGGTCATGGATTAAGAAGAATAATTTCAAAACATATGACACTGTTGTTACATAACTGTATTATTATGACTGCTAGGGACAAACATCTGCATATGACATTGGGAATTGAGAATAGTGGAGTGGCCATGATGTCGACACATCAGTGGACTGCTGCTGTGCTATCTAACCCACCATGTCCTCCATCTCCACAGGAGGTTTTACTGGACTATTACTTTGTGTCCTATCAGCTTCTAGCACCTGTGCAACATGAGAAGCACAGATAATCTGGGCATGGATTACCTTTCCTTTTGGATTTGATATGGGAGCTACCAGACAAACAAATAACCCTTTTTTAATAATCACGTTTTTACACAAGGATTGCTGACAGCTTTCCTAATTCGACGAAGGGAAACAAAAGACAGTCCGGTCCTAGTTCTGCTGAAGCCCTAGGTCTGTTCCCCAGCTGGACCAAAAGTCAAGAGCAACACTTGAAATCGGACCAGTCTGAAGGTGAAGGAGGATTATTGAGTAAAACCTTCCCATGCTTCCTCCGTGTTTTCTCTGCCATTTATATTTCATGAAGTTAAGACTCTTAAAGGCGAAACAGTAAAGGGGTCTCGGTGCCCTCTACATCTCCCTTGTGTCCACTCCTGTATGAATGAATTGCTTCCTACGGGCAACTAAATGAAGTATTAATTAATTAAACTGTTTCATTTCTAACTATTTAAACTGAGTTCATAAGCCTAAACATTTCTGAACTGAGATGGATGTTTGTATAGAGTTGCATTGCTCAGTGCACATGTGGAAAGACCCCCCCCCCTGCCCCCCACACACACTTACACACACTTACACACACACACACACACACCCATACACACGGCTGCCTCGAGTAGTCCATCCATTAGAACATCTCTTCATTTGTCACAGTCCGTTTCCCCTGTGATCAGACCTCATTAGCCATCTAATGGACCTGTGGACCCAGTGTACATACTGTACAGTGCATCACCCCCTCATGAACAGATGTTAGGGAAGCTAACTGAGAATCTGTATCAGCAAAGTTGCTTTGCACAAATTGACAACAAGACAAAATGGACAGGTTACACTGAAAGTCTCAAATGGTGGATGGGCATCCAGTGATCTAGAAAACTCCCATATTCCCCATTTACAGCAGGAAAACATCTAAATACCACCAGTTTACAAACCTTCAGGAGTAGGTGGTCCAGTAACACAGAGACTGTTCCTAGGTTTACTGTCCAAATCACTTTAAATCGACTGTTGGAATTGAGAGCCTTGCCAGTGATGTGTATTGGAATCATATCAATGTAAATCATGCTGGTTTGATTTTTGATCAAATATCATAATACATTTACACCATAAAACAGTTTTTTTTCTCAGAACTGGGCAACAAACGCCTGTTTTCTGGAAGCAAATTGTGAATTGCTGACTTCTGTGTGTTGTTCTCTGGTCAGCAAAAGAGAGTGTAACAGAAGTGCCCAGACCTTAAATGGCACCATTACAAGCTGCTTAGCTGTTTATTCATGAAAGGCTCTGGAGACCTGAGGCACCACAGAGACCAATATTGCCCCAGTCACAGAGGCAGCAGAAACCCTCTGTCATCAGACTCCATGCATCTCACTGGACCACAGTCACACTGGTGAGGAAGCCATATGTCAAAGCACATGTTAATTTAGCCAATGGCTGTATTTGTGTTTAATATACAAGGGGAACATAAAAGACGTGTTTGTCCATTTTCACAAACATTAGAGAACTCTTGGGAGTGTCGTATAGAACTGGGGTTTCCACTCAGACCTAAATGATGTTGCTAGTTTGATTCATGGGTCAATGAATGACTGCCTGTTATAGTTGGGACAAGCTACCTTGGTGCTTTGGATAATGTTGTAGATGTTTTAGACAGCTTTGTCCTCTCCTGTGTGTGCATAGCCAGATTGCTTATTAAACCATCAAAGACAGACATTGTTTGCTCAATGTTTGTATGTACTTTAGTGTATTTATGTTAAATTGACTCCCGAGACAGTTTATTTAACAGCAGGGGGCATTACTATTGTTGTGCAAAGACATGTACTGTATTTAAGCTGTGGAAAGCTTTGTGCCGGTTGAATTTAAACAGGAGGACACGATTGCACCTTACTAACCATGGGAAAATAATACAATAATAAACCTGTATGTTGGTCAATGTAAATGTCATCTTATATTCCAATTATCAGGGTTGCTTTATTTTCCCATTGAAACATGGCATTTCCATCAGAAGGCCACTTGCTTTCAACCTTATGTGGCATTTAGCAGCTTGAGATTACACAAGGTTAATTAACATCTTTTAATAAAATATTTGAATCCAAGAACATATGCACCTCTATCTCATTGAGATTGCCCAAGTAAACAATTTATTATGACTAAATTATGTAACACTAACATAGCTTCAACTCACTCCATAAAATATACATGAATTATTATTTGTAATAATGGAAGCTAACACTTCTTAAAGACAACCAAATATGTTCTTGAATAGGAATAACTCAGCCATGGTGGGTATCCAGAACCACACATAAATCATAACACTTGGGTCAGCAAGATCACCAGTCCTTCAAGGCCTGCATTTCCATTTTAATTTTCTGCTCAGTGGAGTTGATGTATGTGGCTACACAGAGTAGCCAGGTTCTTGCAACCGAGAGATTCCAATGCTGTTATTACGGAGGACTAGACAACCTTCCCTCACTGCTTACGAGTGTTAAACCTTCACCGACGTGTCCCACTGAAGGGGTAAAGCTGAGATTTTGATTTTGTGATTTTGTGTTATACCTTATAACAATGCTCTCAAATGTGAGAAACACCACAAAATGGACAGAACTGCAACAGAATCGTGCAATTGTATAAAATGCAAATAGCAATGTACTGTTTATATTACGCTTGTTTTACTTTTGAAGGAATTGTATAATAAGTCCAGAAATGTTTATTGTTTAAGGAAGACAGTGACTACAAAAAACACTTTTCAATTCATATCACTTCATAATGCACAAGAGTGGAAGTGACAATGGCAGCCAAAATGAGCATGTTAACCTTCTTGATACAATTAGGTTTGCCTTTTCTGTGGTGTGGTTGTCCAATCGTAGAAAACATACGTAAAATGCCACCAACTTGCAAATGTTCAAGAGAAAGTGGTACAATAACCATTATTGCTTTGGTTTTTGGTGGAGGTAATAGTTAAGACTCATTCTTTACAAACACAGACATGGAGAAGCAAAGTCCACCTGAATATTAAATTAACATTTTTACTATATATTGAATGGCGTGTGTTGGATATATCCCCTTGGAGTGTTGCAGATTCTTTCAAATGAGAGTGAATCCACAGTGACATCTTGTGGATAGTGATGCTGACTGCAGCACTTCAACTTTTTGGTCCTGCATCTGCCTGGATAAAACAGCCATTCCAAAGCACATAGCCAGCATAGTGAATCCCGAGCAATGTGGCATATTAACCTATTAATCAGGGTTCCTGCAGGTGTGAGTAAGTCAAATTAAGACCTTTGTAAGGCATTTTAAAGGTCATGACATGCTGTTTTTTGATGCTTGGATTAGCAGAAACAAAACGTATGTTGTCCTTTGGATTTAGTAGTGTCATAAGGGCAATTAAACCATCTTGTACAAATGACTTTGCAGGAACCCCTGTGGCTCAGTGGTGTAAGTATGTGTACCATGGAGTGTAGACTCAGACTGCCAAATACAGTAGCCCTGGTTCAAATCTCACTCAAACCACTCGATAATTAATTTAACTGATATCAGTTAAGTAATCTATGTTATTTCCATATATGTAAAAGAGGGGCCCAGAGGTGTCGTGGGTTGAGAACAAGGGCCTACACCACTATAACCTGGGTTCAAAACCAGCACAGAGCGTAATGTTAAACACATCTGTGGGCCCAGATCCCTGTAACCACAGTGCACTCCCCAACTGTCCAGATTCACAACTGTGAATCTAAGTATTTGTTGTAATTATTATTTTGAAATACTGTAATAAAATAATCTTCTTAAGGGCAACTGTGATAATATCAAGTATAAAGACCGATGAAAACATGCAGAGGAACAACATTGTATTTTATTAAAGCTAGTAAAAACTGTGTACAAAAATATATTTAGTAAAAAAAAAAATCCTAAATTGTAACACTTGATTATTTATTTTCTTCAGAAGCTATCCTCCCATTTCTAGTTTTACTAACACCATAATACTGCAGCCACATAACATCATGACCTCTAAGTCAAAATCTACCATGTTTAGTGTTTAATTTGGAGATCATTTGGTTAAAAACACATATTTTAGTGTTTGTAAATTGATATAAGGCACATAAGTAAGGCACAGGAAGAATATATATATAACAAGTGTAACATTACAGCAATATTAGCACAACACTCAATTCACATGAATCTTCTATCAGGCGAGGTGGTAAGGCAGTAGTGAAAATGATACTATAAGACCATGCCAAAACAATCTTCTACCAGCTGAGAAACTGAGTTAGCATGTGTGTTACTTGAAAGGCTGACTCAAAAAAGGTGGAGTGCAGCCTATTCCAACCCAACACAAAAGGCAGTTAATACCGTAAGCACCTTTTTACTTCTGAGCCTCCTCATGTGGGCTGGTTTTAAACATCAATGAGATTTCAGCACGGTGTGAAAAAACACAATAACTAAGTACAAAGCAGACTTTGATCATTTGGCGCCCTCTAGCTGTTGTAGCAAAGAGTAATATGAATACATACGTTTACAAATAATCCATGCATATTAGGATACAGATATTTAGATTAAGATAAATAGAACTAACATAACATAGACATGTGTTTAGCATAACAAGGTGTATAGTTTGGATAGTAAAACAGACCAGGAAAAAGCTATTCTGATATTCCTCTTAGTGTGGTCCGAGGTCTTTGGCCATTCCATTTCTTCACATGAACCCAGAACTAAAACATAACAGAAGAGCATATGATTTAGTTAAAACACAAACCATGGGTTGAATATATCAACATACAACAAAAGTGACTAGCCTCATGCTGAGAACTAGTTTCTACCTATTGTCATGTAAAATAATAAGTTTCTGAAGCAACAACGGATTCACAGTGATGTCACAAGACAAGTTATCTTGTGTAGGTATGGACTCTACACTGTTGATCACAAGTTGAGAGATAACCCAAGCAAGGGATGCGACTCCTTCCCATTCCCCTCTATTGCCTAGGGATCCAAAATGATTAATGATCAATCTCTACATTTGCATGATAGTCACTGATATGCTAGAGAGAGAGTGGTGTATGGTCAAGATGTTTTAAGAAGCTCTGAAGAGGAGCTAGATGAAGGTCATTGACAGGAAGGGGAGTGGATTACTTTTTGCGGTCCTTGTCCTTCTTAAGGTTGGTGTTGCTGTTGAAGGACTGGCCTTGGAGCAGTTCGGCAGCTGCTTTCTTCTTGCTGAAGGTGTTCATCTCGTCCTCCAGGGACCTCCTCTTCTCATCCAGCTTGGCCTTCTCCTCCTGGTGCAGCCTCTTGAGCTGCTCAAACTTGCCTTGCAACTGAAAATCCAGAAAAAGACACCCCATACAATCAGTGGTTCAATCAGCAGTAAAGATCAACAGTGAAGATCAACCAATAAATATAAACTTGTAGTGTCGAGTGAATCCAAATACTGTTGATGAATAATTGAGCTGCAGAGCACTGTAGTATCTACTGCAGACTGCAGCCCACAGAAAGTGCTTGTTATGTGTTGTTGTAGATTGCTGTGATATAGTAGTAAAATGCAATTACAGTTGCGAGTCAAGAGTGGTTGGTTGGGTGGGGAGGGGAGTGGAGTGGGATTAGGGCGTACCTCTCTCTCTGGGGAGGGGAGTGGGGTGGGATTAGGGCGTACCTCTCTCTCTGGGGAGGGGAGTGGGGTGGGATTAGGGCGTACCTCTCTCTCTGGGGAGGGGAGTGGGGTGGGATTAGGGCGTACCTCTCTTTCTGGGGAGGGGAGTGGGGTGGGATTAGGGCGTACCTCTCTCTCTGGGGAGGGGAGTGGGGTGGGATTAGGGCGTACCTCTCTCTCTGGGGAGGGGAGTGGGGTGGGATTAGGGCATACCTCTCTCTCTGGGGAGGGGAGTGGGGTGGGATTAGGGCGTACCTCTCTCTCTGGGGAGGGAAGTGGGGTGGAAATAGGGCGTACCTCTCTCTCTGCCTCCTTCAGCTCAGTCTCCTTCTCCTTAACTCGCTGGACAAACATCTGCCTCATCTCCTCCTCTCTCCGCTGCAGGTCCCCTAGGAACTCCTGCCGCTTGGCCTCGTAGGTCTCCTGCAGACTGGAGACACATTTGCATCGACATCTCTCCCATTTACTTTGCGTACAGTCTCCTCCCCCACCAAAAAACAAAAAGGCAACTAAACGCCCTCGCTCAAATGTGTGCCGTAATTGGAGCCAGGTCACAGGTGTATATGGTACCTGACTGGTTTGCTTTCCGGGTCGGTGTCTTTGAAGCCCATCTCCTCCAGCTTGCAGCGTCGGTAGAGCTCGTAGTGGCGTGTGTGAGTCTGCTCCCTCAGGTCCTCCATGTTCACACAGATCAGCATCTCCCTCAGCTTCACAAAGTCACAGTGGTTCTCGTTTTCCACTGAGAAACACACACACACACACCTTAGCTCTGGTGACTCGTCTCTCAAAAGACGTTCAAGGTTACGTCCAAAAAAGGGAAAGCCCGGGTCACCTTGCACCACGCCCCAGGGGTACTGGCGAGCTTTCACCATTTTATTTCCAATCTTCACCTCCTCCGTGCTTCCCACTACAGCAAAGGGCAGGATACCCTGAGAACAGCAACCAGATCACAGGTGTGGGGGACAGACAGATGACAGGAAGAAGTGCTTCTCAGTCAATTGTTAGGAAAATAAGAACATGGTCTGCATTGTACAGTGTGTGTGTTTGGGGGTGTTCAGGGCTTACATTCATTGCGGTGTTGATCTTGGAGACGGTCTCGTCGTCCACAGGAAACTGATAGATCTGGACACCATTACTGACCAACTCACTCATGATCTTGATCTTGAACTTGTGGAGCTCACTCTTAGAGATGGTGTCTGCTTTGGCAATGACTGGAATGATGTTGACCTATAACACAGAACCATACCTGGCTCAAAATACTAGGTCTAAATTTGATTTAAAGAAGTCTGATGTTAAGGGACTGCCCTTTCCACATAATTGACCCCTTTTCTCCTATTATCGTACTACTGCTATTACCATGTAGTTCTGTTGGTAATTGTTTGGCCAACTGTCTTTCCTCCGGAAAGAAAAGCAACCATAAAACTAACATCGAGGACAGGTTCCCCCGGTTTCTAAATCCCTGAGTTGAGTCAACCTGTTTGCTATGCCAGACTTGTTCGGTCCTGTTTCAGTTAAATAACTAGACATGAGACTTCTCGTTCCACAGCATTAAACTCCCATATCCAAATATAGGAATGGAGGAACAAAAATGGAAAAGTGCTTTGAGGGCCAGGAATATGCTGTTTAGACAATTTGCTTAGCCTTTTCTCATGTGCATCCTGGCAAATGACTCTGTTCTCTCTGCAGTGACTCAGTCTTTTGAGCCTATAATTAAGCTCAAAACAACCTCAGCTGATGGCCGCGCCAGTGCATAAAGGCGTTGGGCAACGTTCCTCGATAGGCGTGGACGAGGTAAAGACACCAGGGCGTACCGTGACCCGGGGCACGCCAAATCTGGGGACACAATAGAGAGAGAATGCAGGGGTGTGGACTTGAGTCGCAGTTGACTCACTTTGCTGTCCAGCTTCTTCATAGTGACCAGGTCCAGTGATTTGAGCGAGTGTCCTGAGGGGGCGATGAAGTACAGACAGGCGTGGATACGCGAGTCGTGGTAGTTATGCAGGGAGCGCTTAATCTTCAGCTCTTCCTGTAGATACGACTCAAACTGGGTGTCAATGTAGTCCACCACATGCTGATAGCTGGGAAGGGGAGGAAAGAAACGGATCATAAAAAAAGTTATGTCAATGCAGTTGTAAACATAAGTAAAGCAGTCACTGCTAGAATTCAGTATAGACAATTATTTCTAAATGTCTTCATTATGTTTGATTCATAAACAGCAATATCCATTCACATAATTGACTTGACATTGTTATTAAGCGGATGAACATAGATCTTTGTGACACTTGCCTCTCCTGCTTGTTCATCTGGTCTCCAAAGCCCACTGTGTTGACAATGGTCAACTTCAGACGCACGTTGCTCTCTTGCAGATCATAGGTCTGAGCTCTGAGCTTTACCTTCGGCTCGAAGTGGGAAGACTCAAAGTTCTCAAAATTAGTGTTAAACAATGTGTCCATCAGGGTGGATTTACCGATACCCGTTTCACCTGAAAGTAATGACACAAATCACACAAATCTTAAGACGCAACACATTTCAAATTCCGTCAAAGGACAGATATTCTTCAACGAATGACTAAATGGTTAGAATGTAATACATTCCAATACAGCCATGATACTCACCAATACAAAGGATATTGAAGCAGAACCCCTGACATGTTGATTTGTTGACCAACTGATGTGGCAAGCTGTCAAAGCCAACATGACCAGACAATGACAGTGGCCGGGCATTTTTTTCCTGGAACACAAAAAGGCCAATCCTTTGTTATTAAGTAATTCAGGATTACTCGAAATGAAAACGTCAGTTCAGTGGTTTTACCAATCATATCCTGCTGGTCTGCCCTGGGTACTAAGACTTCAATTAAAAGCTCACTAATTAGGATTTATTAAAACCACGTTGAAATGTATCTCCAAAATTGAATATTACACTTTAAATATAGCTAGATGATGTAACCCCCCCCCCCCCCCCCCACACACACACACACACACACACACACACACACAACGAAGCTAGTACGTTTAGTAAGACAACGTTAAGAATAGGGATAAAACCCAATGAAAAGTAAAGGTTGGTTCGCTAATGAAACTTGTTTAACTAGTTTCATTAGCGAACTAGCTACAGTTTTAGAGCAAGGCTGCATACTAGCACAGTATACTTCCTAACTAGCTAGCTAGTTACTACTGTAAAGTGGCTACAGCTAATCTAAATACGTTTTATTCAAAGTCATGACAAAGAAAATAACGAATGAACAAACAAAACTTTACCCCCTGACGAGCAACATCCGATGAAGCCATCTCCATATGATAAAGATGAGCTGAAGAAAAATGTAGCTGTACAAGATAAATAAAGAAACTTAAGATAATTGTGCCTCCATACGAAATTTAAATAGAACTATTTTTCTACAAGTGAAACGTAGCAAACTTTTTAAAGGGTGAAAACATTTGCAGGTACGTGGGGGAAACTGCAAGATATTTCATTGTTTGTTGATCATAAATTTACACAACTATGCATACAAATTTGTATACTAGTGTCTGCTATATTGTTACACAATACCATAATTTGTTTTTTATTAAAATATTATTCTGTGCTTCAAGTGTGTCTCTTACTGAACTGTCACCCCCCATTTACGGAATAGTATGGACCAATTTTCTCGTATTAGGATGGAAACACCCACTTTGAAACTCGTGCCATTTTGGATCAGCCGAAGAATGCCTCTCCTATACACGGAAACAACCAGATGGATCCACAATGGCTTCCCAAGCACTGCAGTATCTTGCAGCCTTGGTTGCTATGCGGCTGTGATCGCTTTGATTATAGAAAAGTGCTACCTAGAACAGTTTGGAACATAACTTGTAATCATTCACACCATCAACTGTTCTATTATTTATTTTTCTTGTTCTATGTGTCGGTGTGCTGCAGACCAAGCACAGTTTATTTAGTGATGCGGGACAGGTCCTCGTTTTACATGTGACTAAGCTATAAGTTAATATCGAAATAGGTCTATTTAGAAATAGGGTGCTATTAAAAGTATATTCAAGCTTACTGTCTATATTTAGTTTTCAGACATCTGATTTGTTAAATCGCATCAATGGCGACTGAATGTACTCAAGAAGCAGTCCTTCAGTTTCTAACGGAGCGAGGGGGTAGAGTGAAAAACCTGGAATTGATTGACTACTTCAAATCTATTTTTCCAAGCAACCCTGAGAAGAGAACTGCTGTTAGGGAATCTTTTAAGGAACACGTGGATAACATTGCATTTGTAAAAATTGAGAATGGAGTGAAATTTGTTTGTTTAAAGAAAAAGTATAGAGGCTCAGTGAAGTTTGTAGAAAATGACTCGCGCAACGGGATACATGTTGGCGTAATGTCAGTTTCGGAACAGAAGAAAACTACTTTGAGAAACGAAAGCCTTCGTTCAAATTTGGATACATCTGAGAGTTCAGTAAACACTGCAATGAGTATCCTGTCATGTGGAAAGGTGCGCAGTTCTGAAACCGCTGTAAACGACGCTGCGCAACAAGAAATCTTACCTGGCTCAGGTTACGGATCTGACAATACAGGTGAGAAACACCCATACGTTCCAGAAATATTTGTGCAAAGACAATCCAGGGAAGGAGTTGTACTGACACGATCTGTTGGCCAAACAGTCGAAAGTAGTGCATTCGATATGGGGAATAAAATTATAAAAGAAGATAAGAAAGCTTCAGCAAAGGCAGTTGATGTTCGGATGTTACCTCCAGAGATTCCTCAAATTTCCGTGATTGAAGCGTCTCCACTACCGGCACCAGAGGATGGATCCATGTTTACAATCCCGGGACAGTCTAGAGAAACTACCCTGGGACAGGTTGACAAGTGGGGCCTACATACAACTAGACATTCTGGAACTCACCCAAAGCATGATGAATCATTATGTATAGCCCAAGGAGGCAAAGATGCCAATGTGGGCAGGACTGAAATTGTGACCAAACGCAGAACCTCAAGAGAATCCCAACGTAGCCTAATGTCCAGTCACCCTTCAGAGGATGGAACAGATGATGTTCAGATGGATTCCTTAACTATGTCGGGTAG
Source organism: Hypomesus nipponensis (assembly GCF_054491055.1). Classification (NCBI taxonomy): domain Eukaryota; kingdom Metazoa; phylum Chordata; class Actinopteri; order Osmeriformes; family Osmeridae; genus Hypomesus; species Hypomesus nipponensis. The sequence goes on from NC_140372.1 coordinate 8,115,458, forward strand.
TGAGGGCAATACTCCAAAGGGGAGCCGTAAAAACTTTATTGAGCGAATGATGAACAGTTCCCCCCATGTTCGACGGAGCATGGCGTTGCGGAACTCTGTTCACCTGTCTACCAGGTACAACGACTGTTCTAGAAGTGACAGTGACTCCGCCTCAGTGGTGTCGTCCACTACAGAGGATGAGGCTACAGCAGTCACACTGGACCCGCTAGAGCATGAATGGATGATGTGTTCGTCAGACGGGCAGTGGGACAGTCTGCAAGAGCTCCTTGTCTGCGAACCCAATCTGATCTTGAAAAAGGATTTTGTGACAGGCTTCACCTGCCTTCACTGGGCGGCAAAGCAGGGCAAACCAGAGCTGCTGGCATTAATTGTCAATTTTGCCAAAAACAACACCGTGCCCATCAACATCAACGCAAAGTCGAGTGCTGGGTACACGCCCCTGCACTTGGCTGCCATGCACAACCATGTTGAGGTGGTGAAGCTGCTCATCGGTGCCTATAACGCTGACGTGGAGGCCAGAGACTACAATGGGAAAAAGGCCTGTCAGTATCTTACCAACGGTGTGGCAGTGGACATTAGAGATATCATTGGGGCATGTGGTGACTCTGAGTCAGAAAACAAAGATCACATAGATGGGGTTCGCTGGAGGCTGTCCAAGGTCCTCCAGTCCAGCCTCATGCCCCTGAAACTGCTGAATCACAGTGAGAATGATTCTGGAGATGGACTCAGCCAAGAAAAGCCTAAACTGCTCCGCAGGAAGTCTTCCCTCAGTAGCATTAGACAGAAGATCCGTTTCCGGTCACGGATTGTTCATAGCACATCGTTCGATGAGGGCAAAGAGTTAGAGGGCTCACTAAGAGGCTCTGTAAAATCCAGATCCAAGACCACTGTGTTTGGATGAGCGTGTGTCCAGAGTCAGTCAAGTATGCTGGTGATCTAATGCCAAACTACGGTGGATTACAGTTTGAGCTGTTTATTTCAAAATCATGTATTTCTTCATTTCTATTTCTCAGTTGGGTATGGCAAGAACGGCAGTGTAGGATATATGAAGGCGACGGATTGCATGCATTGCACTGAATGTGATCTGTTAAGCAACTGGGTAGATTACCATGAATTAGGCCAAACATTTCTGGCCTTATCCTACAGTAAGCCTCTTATCTTTCACAGGCTTCTACACCATGCCTTCACCCTCACCTAAGGCAGCATGAAGCTTTAGTTGGTGCTTGGGTATCTTCATTAGTAGCCTTGACCTTAGTGAATATATCAAGTCAAGCTCATTGCTCAATGGTACTGTGCCTTACATTAGCATTCATGATCTATGACTGTCCTTAACTGGAAGAGCACACACCTACCTGCAAATGTATTATAGCATTTCCTCTCTCAGTTCCAGTGGTAGACCTTAGAAGATTGTAAAAGCTTCTTGACATGAGTCTAATCTGGATTGCTGAGATCGCATAGTTAGATTGAGTCAACTGTGTCTGGTAACTAGGCTTAGGATAGAGTATGCTAATTTTGTTGTTAGTTTAGTTGCACAATGGCATTTAGAAACCCTTGTGAAATACGTGTTTCACATTTGCACTATTGATTTGTAAGGATAGGCATTTTCTGTTTTCGATCACGCCTCAAAACAAGTTCAGGCCACTTATTGTAAAACATTGACTAATTTCTGTTTTGTGTACCTTCATGTCTATGCCTCGTGGTGCAAACACTGCAGTTGGGTTCCAGATCTTGTTTTGGGTTCTCTCTTGACTAGACACAAATATGTTTGCATTGTGTGTCCTGTTTCTGTCAGTAATTATATCCCAACCACTGACTGGACATGGAACAATGTGTGACAATACTTTAGCTTGTTAGTACTTGATGGTGCAGCCAAGGTCTCCTTTAGTCAAACATATCTTTTGAAATGGGTCTAAGATTTTATTTGACCTTATTTGCACCTAAAACCAAGTACTACGTAAATGTTAATATAAAGAAGCTGCAATGGATTCTTGCTGATGGCACTTTTGTTCTGTAAAGATTTACACTGTAGTCTTAGTGTAAAGAGGTAACAATGCTGGCATAACTATTGAACTACAGAAATCTGAACCTGCATAACAGAGTTCCTTGTATATGCTGTAGACTTACCAGACTGGTCCCTTGACATTCCTTTTGAGTTCATTTAAAATGATTTACTCATGCTACATACCTTAATGGTGTTTCTTTTTTTGTACAAATAATCTTGTATGTACGCAATAACAATACATCTTTGTACGCAATAATTGTGTATGAATTAATGGTGTCCTTGTTCTGTATGTCATGGTTTACTAGACAATAAAGGGGTATATTTAGCATGTATACATTCAGATATATTCCTTGTTTTCATTATTTGCATCTACAGCACTGCAGTCATTTGAGGGAGATACTTTTTACGTGTACCACAGGCCACACTATCAAACGTTGCTTTCCTTCCTTGTGCCCTGATGTACTGGGGCTCAAAGGCCGGATTGAGAAATGCTACATCCCTACAGAAGCATTGGTCTCTACGTCTATTTATACGGAAATTTTAACAGCACCAGGTTTGTTTTGGAATACAGAAAGATGAAGGTGCTTGGGTTTGTCCTTGAGCTGTCAGTATGTCCCAGATGTACAGACTTAATCAGACCTGTCAATCTGCACCCGGATGTTGTCCTTTAAATATGCATGTGTCGAAACAAGAACACAAGATCAATTGTTTCAGCTGACCTTGTATATTGGTTTGTACATTTGGACAGGTTGATAACCAGCAGGCCCTTATCGGTATGAGGTCCATTCATTAAGTGCCAATAGCTTGGTGGTAGAGCCCATCACAGACATCCCAGACGTACCACCCAGATGTGCTGTGGAATGTTTCATCTAGAACTGCAAACTGACGTGTTTGATGTTAAAACAGCTGACATGCGTGTGAATCTGGATCACTATGAAACAGCATCCCATCTCTCTCTCTCTCTCTCTCTCTCTCTCTCTCTCTCTCTCTCTCTCTCTCTCTCTCTCTCTCTCTCTCTCTCTCTCTCTCTCTGTCTTTCTCTCGGTCTCTCTCTCACTATCTCTCTCCCTCTGCCCTTTTGAAGTCTGTTTACGCTATAGCTCAAGGCTGATGATCTCACTAAGTCCAGCAAGCAGGGTCAACATGACACACTCCGTCCACATATAGGAAATGTTTACAACTCCAGTTTAAAGCCATGTCTTCGATCTTTCCCAAAATATCTATATCTAAATATCTTTACAGTTTAATATTTCCTTCTGTATTTATTTTATCTAACAAGATTGAATCTTGTTATCAATCTTGGCCTTATTGCCTCTTTGCAGACTGAATGATCTCACATAGAACATTATAAATGTATTTTATGATATATATGTATATCACAATACTTGCAAAATAATTACATACATTATGATACATTTTCAAATGGAGGTGAAGATGAGTTGCGAACTAGACCTCGAGTGTTCTGAAAATGAGCCACTAGATGGTGCTACACATCAGAAATCAAGGGACCAGTCTGCTATCATTGTTCCAAGACTGGGTCGCTTGGAAGCAGTTTAGACTCAATTTCAATTGTGTTGATCAATGTTTTGCTTCAAAAATGTGATTTAGTTTGACAATGATTCATGTCCCCCCTTTTTACTGTGAGATGTCTGTCAGTTGAAGGAGATGAGCTCAGACATACCTCACCATTCAGGAGAGCCATTTAATATCAAAGATGAGATGGGACGTTTTCCTTCTCGGGACGCGAGTGGTTTGCAGAGTGTCGTAAATTCCCTTGATTCATCGTAAATTTCCGGTGGCTTAGCCTTCACAGTGTCAAGGCTAGATCCCTCCTGTGTTAATGAGAGCACTGAATCACTCCCTACTGGGGCCTGCAATGAGATGGGAGCAACCATGAATCAACTGCTCTGACATGGTGTCAACTGCTCTGACATGGTGTCAACTGCTCTGACATGGTGTCAACTGCTCTGACATGGTGTCAACTGCTCTGACATGATGTCAACTGCTCTGACATGGTGTCAACTGCTCTGACATGGTGTCAACTGCTCTGACATGGGGTCAACTGCTCTGACATGGTGTCAACTGCTCTGACATGGTGTCAACTGCTCTGACATGATGTCAACTGCTCTGACATGGTGTCAACTGCTCTGACATGGGGTCAACTGCTCTGACATGGTGTCAACTGCTCTGACATGGTGTCAACTCCTCTGACATGGTGTCAACTGCTCTGACATGGTGTCAACTGCTCTGACATGGGGTCAACTGCTCTGACATGGTGTCAACTGCTCTGACATGGTGTCAACTGCTCTGACATGGTGATGTAGTGTAGACACGGCTAGACACACCAGTCTGTTCCTCTTTCAACTGAGATCAACTGTCCCTGTTGCGTGTTTGATTGAAACCGGACAAAAACAGACTCTAAGGATCTTTCAATATCTTCCATTCCATGGAAAACACACTCACAGTAAAAAATAATGTAATTTTCTTACTAAACGTTGCGTTTCTTTAAATTCCACCAAAAATGTAATTGTGAACCTGTCTGGGTGAGGATAATCATTAGTGTTGACATACTATGCTTTTGGCCGAAGAGTAAGAGAAGGGATACATGCTACAATCCCCCTGTTTTGCAAGGCTTTGACCGGCCTAAAAAATGGTAAGCCTGGACGTGCCTGCTCACCAACACACTATGGCTGTCACACATGATGTATATGTCTATTCCCTGGATAGCAACTAATCCTATTTTCCTGTCTGGGGTGTCATCTTGAAATATCTGCAGAGACACATTCAATTTACCCTGAGAATGCTCAGAGTGGTAGGTGATTTCTAAGAATCATCTTCCACCCAGCAAAGACGCAGACCTTGTATTCAACATGAACATCCCCATTACAGTTCGATTGATGGCAGAATTACACGTCTTATTAACCCCACTTTTACTAAGTACACACTGATCATCATAAATGTATGTTTAGTACACAGACACAGTATGATAAATTGAGTGGATCTGAAGCCGTCCAGTTCATCTCTGGAGAGGTCCTGCAGCATCACATCAGCAAGCATGTGTGTTCTTGAATGAAAGAGTCATCATGCATAAAAAGCAAAGGAGACAATGAGTCATTATCCATAGTATGACAAACCAGGGCACGCATAATGTGGGTGCATTTGATTGTGGAAGCGCAGTGCCATTTAGTCACGGACCATAAATACATAGGCATTTATTACGGTTGTCTCTATAATTGAAGCAATCTCTTCATATTCATTTGTTTTTATGTTGCAACTGACAAAGCATGACGGCTGTCCTTAATAAGGAAATCACATTTTCGTCCTCTCCAGTCTAGCACTTGCCAAACTGATCAACATCCTTCCCCTTCCCTCTCTTTCTCTTCGTCTCCCTTTTTCTTGCTCTGACTCATTCTGTCTTTATCTCTCTCTCTCTGTTTCTTGCTGTCTTTCTCTCACTCTCTGTCTATTTGTTTCTCTCTCTTTCTGTCTCACGCAGTTAAAGTAAGCGCATCCTTGTTATACCCAGAAAAGCATACTTCCATTCTGCTTCACACAGTAGTAAGCAGAGGTCAGTGCTCAAAGCTCAATAGAGTTGGTGGTTGGTGCTGGAAGCTCTTCCCCCCTCTTACACTCAGCGGAAAGGAGGCCATACTATTGGACAAACCAGATGAGACCATGATTAATTGGTGCAGACATCCCAACTTGCAGAGACTCATTTCCGGGAGGTGGCTCCCCCCCCCCCCCCCCCCCGGGACGCTATCCGGTCGCATGAAGTACCCCCTCAACCAGCACGTACATCCCCCCCCCCACCCCCCCGAAACGCTGTCATGACGCGCGATATGCACCTATCTGTACCAGAAATGACAATTTCACAGTCTCTCGCTCGCTCTAAATAAAATATCCCCGATTTCTGGAAGATTGAATAGCATTTGCGGGCGTCATTGAAATGCGGGAGACTCCCGGACCTTCCGGGAGACTTGGGATGTCTGGGTGCAAATAAGCTCTTGACCTTGGAACGCCTCACAGTTATGGTGCGTCACAGCCCACGGATGGATTCCTTGTCATTCTTTCAGCGTACATTCTGTAGAGCTCGTACTAACCCTAATGAATTAAGCTGACATGTGAAGGTGTATTTCCCATGGGTCCTGCTGCATCCCTCACTGTGAGTTACTGTTGGCTCTCAACTATCACATTTTCCAATGGCCTTGAGCTCCTAAACCACACAGTGACCAGGGGCTAAGTGAACTCCATGCCACTCTTCAGGAGATAGCTGGAGGCAAACATAATGGGTGATGTGTTGTTTGAAACAAGTGTATCACCATCCAGAGAGAATGAGAGAGAGCGAGGATAGAGAATAAGATTGACAGACGGAAAAAGAAAAAGAGATAGAGGAACATTTTTGATAGAGAGGGAGAGGCACCATGATATACAATTGTCATGACAGATGTCAGCCCCAGTAGCATCTCACCATACCTCGTGTGCCGTCAGTCAGTCCCCCTCACGCTTATCTGTTTACAGCAGTAGAAGGAGAAACAGATTACACCTCCAAGGGTTCCAACCATGCCCTGTCACTAACTGACCCTGAGTGACCATGACATATAGCTATTAGCCAGCTGAGCAGCTCTGGGACCAGCCCTTATCTATACTGAGGAACGGGTTTGCTGAGAGGACATCAGGGTACAAGGCACCCGATAAGCTTTCTGCAGCAGTACCTCCGCAGTACTGTGACGAGGCAGCAGGGATGCACCATAGCTCATATGCTTCAAACCAACTGTATTTTTTCCAACTTCTGAAGTATAGGTGGACAGTGGTTTCTGGACACATACTGTAGACCTCGACATGTTCGTCTTTACCATTTTGTCATGTCTCTTTGTGTAAAGGAAAGACATTGTCACAAAAAAGACAGTATCTGATTTCTCCCCCTGGTCAGGAGTTAGATAAATATTCTCCCAAGTGTGCACTTCACTGGGTTTGGATTTGTTACTATTTACTTCTTATCCACCACCCATTGTGTTTTAGACATGGCCCACCGAGAGTGTGGATTCTGGTGAGACGTAATTAATTCCTGCACTGCTGTTATAAGACTTAGATGGGAATCAGTATGGCTTTCTATAAGAGTCTTAACAATCCAAAAAATTCAGGGAGCTCTCAATAATACGGCAACAGAAAGGTGAAAAGATTCATTTGTGTAACTTATGAATAAAACATAGGATTCCCATCTTCCTCCATGCTCCAGCTTTGCCTATTCATTGTGCCTCAAGGACTGTTCAAAACCGTCTTGGACTCACTTTAGACTACACTACTGGATATAAGTGGCACACAACTGAATGACAGATTAGGTTAGTCATACATGGCTTTGAAAAAGGCTGATGAATGGCAAACTATTGGTATTACTTGTGCATGGCAACACAAGTGCATGGTCTGAAAGTGAGTCTCCATGCTTGAGGGACCCGGCCTTTCTCAACAGCCTTCATTTCAGCTTTCAAAACCGATTTCCTTTCTATTTTTATCGTTCATACAAACTGATAGCCGATGACAAATCTTGTGAAAGCAGGGAAAAGAAATTAGAACAGAAATTCATTTTATTGTAGATGTTAAGTAGTATGTCCAAACTGAACATCTTTCTTCAATGCTCTCTACTAATAACTAAAATGCCTACAGAATTTATTGTTACACACAAAGCAACAATACTTGGACAGCTTCATTCACAGTGATTGTGGTAAAACATTTTGCGGGTGTGCAATATAATCAAAAAATATAATCACAATTCATCTGATTGACATTTCCATTGATTGATTTGTACATATTGGATGCCCAGGCACCTTTCATCTTTATTCTCATACTTTAACCGGAAATGGTTTGATAGATACATTATACAGTACATTAGCATTTATCAGAAGATCAAAATAAGAGATGCTTGGAGAGCTATTACCTTCTCACAGTCCCAGCATGTGTGTGCAATTCCTAATGCTAATTCAGAAGCATTGCCAGTGGTGTTCATTTACTGACTGTTTTTTGGGGGCCTGAACAGTATTTGGTTTGATCAAATGCACAGATACAAACACAGAACTGAACACCTTACTTAAACTACTTAAACACAAAGCATCATCCTATTTAGTCTGCCTAAGGTGAATTGAACTGTTGCTTCACAGATTTGAGACCATCAGGGTAGAAAACTTCTTCATCTTCCCCTCAGTGTCTGGAAAGTCCCCCACATTATTGTTTCAGATCCAGAATGTAATTGGTTGAGAAAAGCCACTATTGAATATGACAAAATAAAAAACATAGCAGTTTTATTCTAACAAGAAAATTGTACTCACTAGAATATATTGCAGCCGCGGTAAGAACAACATTTCATAGCAAGCATCCTTGTGGACACAATCAGTCAAAAAAGGCAAAGATTGCTACTGTCAAAGAGTAGGATTGTGACGAAAATAATTTCTGGCATAGACAACATAGGATTACATATAAATGTTGCAGCAAGCCAAGTGAAATAATTTAACTGTAATAAGGCTAAAGTATTTATGAGTCCATTGCCATTTCATTGTTAGCCCTTCATAAAAGCACATTGAATTTTTATATCTAAGCTATGAGGCGTTGAGACTTGTGTGGTCTAGCCTGTCAGTGACTACCAGTATAGAAGAAAATGGACGTGGAAAATTTGACCAGTTCAAATATCACTTTCCCAGTTTGTCTCATCGAGGCACTATTTCAGAGGAATTGACATGTTCAATGCATGTCTTTCCCCAATGAGTAGAGGAAAATATGAAGAAAAAGCTTAGTAAAACTTCTACAATGATACAAAACCTATATTCCACCTGTCGCTCTGCTGTAGATGTACTGGCTCATGGCGAATTGTGTGCATACTGAGAAGGCGTCTGTCATCACAACTAGTCTAGCCGGCTTGGAGGAGAGGGACAGAGGTTGAACAAGGAGTGGACGGCAGCGGAGGCGATAATCAGAGCTAATGCTGTGAAGTGGGTGTCGCTGTGTGTGTGTGCCTGTGTTCAGGTAGGATTACAGGCTGAGGTCCCAGTGATGGCTGGTGTTGATCGGCAAAACTGCTCCCTGCTGGTGAGTGAGTATCAGTCTGTGTGTGTGTGTGTGCGTGTGCCTGTGGTAAGGTAATCAAAGGGGGCCTGGTTGCTCAGGCCTGCTGAAGACCCACCAGTGAGCAGCTCCGTTTCCACAGCTCAGCTTGCTTCTCCCCCTCATACGTAATGTCAGCTGACTGGGTCTTCCCCCCATTGTACAAGTAACAGCCTCCCACCCCCTCCAGCTCAGGTGCCGTGGCTGCGTAGATGGCTGTGGACGCCCCCTCTGCTGGTGTCTGTGGGGGACGCACAAAGAAAGAAGCACTTAGAAGGATGAAGGACACATTTGAGTGTTTGAAGTCACGCGGGTGAGCCGAGCTTACACAATACTTGATTCACACTTGACTCAAATGCAGTACATTTTGGGTGGTGCCCCACGGGAATGCAAATGACCATGCCACTTTTCACTATTTACAAAAACCCACCATCATGTCCTTGGCTATTCTGCTTCTTATATTGGACAATGCCCTAGTTTCTCAAACACACACAGCGCTCACTGTCTGTACTGATAAAGAAGAAAGATTTGCCACTCGACCTTCAGATAAAGGCCTTAAAAGGAAATTATAAAAGTGATTTATATCAATGCTGGTATCGGGGTGTCTTATCTTTATAGAATATTAGTGTCAAGGAAATTGAAAGCAGACGTTTATCCTGATTCGTTTCACAATCAAACGCATTCGCTTCTATTCCCCTCTGGGGTACTACTGTTTGAGTCTCATACAATATATTTGATTATGGTTAAGGCATCATCATATCAAGCATGCAAAAAGTTAATAATAAACAATAACACATAACAAGCATTTTGTTTGATCTATTAAGAGGCGCAAAGTAAGATTCCTCTGTGAACCTCTCTCTGTCTAGTCATAAATTAATCTACAGGCTACTCTCCTATTAACTTCTCTTTGATGTGAGGAGGATGTTGAATGTTGAATTACAGCAAAAGCTTGAGATTAGAATAATAATCATTCTAAAAGCCTCCACTGCAATACGGAAAATAGGAATCCTGGAAAATGAGGGTCAAACTTTCCACGCGCATTAACCACTGGCCGGGAATGACAATGAGGGAAGCTTTGGAGAAGCTTAGCAGCTTTTCTAAAACTGGATCCATTTTTGGTGCACTTCCCTTCAATTAATGGCTATCCAAATAACTGGCTTCCACATTTTGGAATATGTTTAGTAAGTGCTTAAGAACTGTACCCTGAAGAGCATTTTGGCCACTGGCCTCTTTGCTGCCTGAGCTGGGCTGCAGAGGTTCTGGTAAAGGTCAGTGTCCACCATTCCTGGGTCCACAGCATTGGCAGTCACATGATCTCCTCCTGCTGTGAGCTTCTCCTGCAGGTGGTAGGTGAAGAGGACCAGGGCAAGTTTACTCTGGGCATAGGCGCCATGTGCACAGTAGCAAGACCTGGGGGACACAGAGACAGTGCATGGGTAGGTTATAGATACCATGCTTTTAAACACAAAATTAACTGATTTTGATGTGAACTGCAACACGTTTTGTCTGAGTGTGGCAACATGAGTGCATTAACCTACTGTGGCTCCCATCCAAGTGTTCTAAAACAGCCTTCAAAAATATAAACTGCTTTCATCAGCGTTTCCAATGCTAACAGTGTTCAGACATTAGTTTTTAAAATGAAAGCAACTCTTTGCAGATGCAGGCCTGTGTTCAAGGTCTGTTCATGTGTGCATTATCACTTTCAAGTCTAACAGACCATGAAATACCATAATGTATTTTTTTTTTTCTTCTTTACATTACACACTGAGATTGTTTTCTCGTTTCACTCTGGACCTCTTCTCCACTCATCTACCAAGATGATGATGCCATCCATCAGGTCTCAAGGCCTGGGGGAAAATACACTGCTACTTTGCCCTTGAGCAAAGAGCTTCTGAACAAAATAACTGCTCACCAGAGTATTACCAATATAAAGTTTGGTAAGTACCGGCATTGAAAGAAAAAAAAAAGCACTGTTGCTTTATATCTTTCCTCTTAACAAATTAACCGGCTAATGTTGCAGCAAGATAGACACACGCAATTCACTACTTACAGTGTTGAGAGTGTCCAATAATGGCAGCAAAGAGAGTGGTTTTAAAGTCTATTTAATGTATAAGGGTAGTGGTCAGCCAAAATGCAATATGTTAGATACAATCACTGCATTTCAATTATAGTCTGCTGTTCCCCTGTGTGCACTTAATTACTCCTCAGCTCAGATTTACAGGCAAGGGATAGATGCCCCAATCACATCTTTTTTGAGACCCTGGGAGGGCATAAACGCACACTAAGAGGATGGCTGTAGGAGGCCTGTGGCCCTCACCTGCCCTGTAGGTCCTCCATGTTGAGCCTGCCTGCGTAATGTGTGGCAGAGGACATGGTGACGATGCGGGAGCAGGCCTTGTGCCGCCCCGACCGCTTCAGTGTGTCGAGCAGAAGGACGGTCAACAGGAAATGACCAAGGTAGTTGAGGCCAAAGTGCAGCTCAAACCCATCCTCGGTTTTTCGCTCCGGAACAAGCATGATGCCCGCTGAAACAAAGTAGAACAAGCATTTTCCCCACTGGTTCTTTCAATCTTTCAAGAAAATATTAAATATGTCAATGTCTGGATGTCTTATATGAGACAGAAAACTACCCGGCAACAACTTCTCTGGCAGTAAATGCTGGGAGATATATAGTGGGTGCCAGTGATGACCTTTCTATATCATTACTCTCTCAATGGGGTGGCACAAATGTCTGCGTCCTTCCCCGTCCATCAGCTAAGTGTGACGGGTGTTTGCTGTGGAGCTGGACAGTGAATTATGAATTCACCCATTGCATTAGAAAGACAACCTGACTTTTCTTGACGGGATGCACATATCCCTAGAGGCCCGTCTCAAAAGAGCTCTTTAGTTCGAACAAATCACCCTCGGGAATTCAACTTGGACAGACTCGTGTTGCACTGTGTTATTTAAAGGCTCAAAAGGGAGAAGAAAAGAAAACAGGCGGAATCTGGGAACAAAATAATCACTGTCTGTGCAGAATGAAATAATACATCAACAACAGCATGCCATGTAGTCTGATTAACAGTAGGCCTACTGTATATGTTCGCGTCTCTTTTTGGTATATTTTCGAAGCTGTTCTCCAACAGGCATTGTGCAGGTATCTCAGTGTGACTGTGTTGGTGACTACTACTGTATTTGGATAAAGAGGCTGGTGTGTACCATTGTTGACAAGAACATGAAGTGGTAGACCCCGATCTTTAAACCTCTGGACAAACTGCCGGATGGACTTCAGGGACGCCAAGTCGAGGAAAAGGAACTCCGCTGTGAACAGAAGACATTATATAAGGGTTGTATAAAAGAAACTATAAAATATGTTCAATGACAGACTACCATAAAAAAAAGATTTCACTCAGTATTGTGTGACAAAAGGAAAGGAACAAACAATAAAAAGGCCACAATTTGGCATGAAACAATTTAGTTCTAGCCTCCAAGGCCAAATTATTACAGTCGGACAACACATAGGTTTAATGAGATAGGGACAAGACAGCTGGGGTCTCCACCGAGAGAGAAAAAGATTGAGCTCGACAACAATGATTTCACTGCTTGTTAAAATTAGCTTTCCACTTCTTCCCTGCTGTCGTTAGGTAAATACATGTATGGAATCAGTCTTCCACCTCTGCAACACTTGCCACAGCTTGTTGCTTTACTGAACCGAGTGTTGAAGCACATAATTAAACCAATTACTGTCCCACAATTACACAAATGACTCTACATTACACTAATCCCGAGAGTCTCCCATCAAGAGCAAGCAGGGTGTCAAGAGCCGCAGGGACTCCAAGCAATCCACAACATGACTGTAGAAAACTATTTTCTTTCTCTACCAACAGAATCCACCATAGTTCAATGGGATTTGGCTGTAGTTCAGTATGTTCACTCGGATCTGACACCAGGTTGCAGTCCAGCTGCAGTAACAGCAGAGAGCCAAACAGACTCCATATAATGATCTGATGAGTCACAGACAACGACAGAGTTTTAATGATCTCGTATCTTTAGAGAGAGACAGCAAAACAAGCTTTGGGCCAATACAGTAGGTTGATAAGGTCACCTAAGAGTCCAACATTTACACACGCTGTTTGGTAAATCATTCGGTTTGAGGCTGATGAGAGGCTGCTGTTGAACCTTGATTTCTGGGGGTAAGCAACAGCAACGATGTGGCTCACCTTTAAGCTGGGATGTACCCTGATCTTTTTAGGATTATTTGTTCACTAAATGAAGTCAGTGAGAATGTCAGGTAAAAGCATTTGCTCAACTACAGCTGAAACATCCGTAGTGATGCATATTTACCAACATAGCAAAGCTATAATGGGGAGAAATATTTGTGGACCTGTAATTATTCCTCCATGTTGTCTCTGGTGCCAGAGCCCTGCATCAGTGCCAGGGACAGCCATCTATTATGAGGGGTGAAGAGCGTCGGTGCCAAAGAGGCAGCTGGGTGAAAACGCCACGGTTGGCATGATGCCATCTGGATATCAAACACAGACATCTCATTCAAAAGAAATCTCTTAAGCGATTCTGTCCTCTCTCTGAATGCCGATCTCTGGTCAGTTGATGCTACAGTGAGCCGTCAGGACTGGAGCCAGGCTTTCGTCTGTCCCTCCCACATAGATGGATGTTCCTCAGGAGAAGGTGGTGATGAGCTAGTACATCTGCAGAGAGGCTAAAGGGCTGAGATTCATCATCATCTGGGGCCGGCCAGGGGAGGGGCATGACGAACATGGGTGATAAAGTTAACAAACGCATCTGTCATCTTGAAAACTGGTGGTGGTGGGGGGGGGGGGTTACCATCTCAAAAAAATTCTCAGGTGGGGGCCACGTTGCCGTGTGGGACACAAATCCAAACCGTCTCAGCTTCTGTCCCTTTCCAAACAGTACCGTGATCACATTGGATACGGCGGTCACAGACCCTAATCTAAAGTAGACCGTCCTGGATAGGTAGGTGAAGGAAATGGAGGCCTGTCTGAACCTGAGGTCTGTGTCTCTGTAGACTGCCCTGCCCTGTGGCTAGCTGGTAATTAACCAAACATGCTCCCACAAGGCACATATTCCCTGTCGCCTCTATACTGTGTAATTCAGATCAACCAAGGTCAGATCAAAAGCTCCATTTAACAGTACCCCAAGTGTCACATTCGAGCAACAGTTTAACACATCATACATTCAACAAAATTCTAATATTTTGATGACGAGCAGAATCAAAGACTCGCTTCGGCAGTTAAAAAAACATCAATAAGGATCACATTTTCTGACTATTATATCAGCTGACCTGGTCCAACCCTTTAAGCACTGTTGAGCAGACACTGTCAGTTGTGTGCACACCCTGCCAAGAAAATCTGGACAATTATGGGCATATCGAGAATCAAATCTCTTCAGTTTAACTTCCCTTTTTCAGGCAACTTGTTGGAGGTGTTAAATACTGCTTGACAGCTTATGCAGAGAGAGGGTTAAACCGAGGGCATCGAGAGGAAATGTGTTGATTTAAAACAAGCGCACTCCTCATTTACACTTCTGACATCGTTACTCCTCACAGCGCGCTGTGCGACATGATGGAACCCGTCCTCTGTAATGTGACCTCTTGTCCCTCTCTCACACACGCTCTGCTGGGTGTGTAAGTGAAAGACAGAAAAGGAGAGGAAGAGAGAGAGCGAACTTCTGGGCATCAGAAGCCTTTTTTCACCAAAACACCCTCTAACATCCCATCAGCATGACAATAAGGCTGGCTGGCAAGCCTTATTGGCTTGCCAGGCTTTCCCTCTTGTGCTCGACAAACACCTCACTGTGTGACTGCTGTGACAAAGGCTTGCTTGTTTGCTCTAGACAGGATGGAGAGGAAGACGAGGATAGAATCAGGAGTGAAACTGTCTCCTCACGCTGTCTTCATATATGCCTCTCAACCCTTGGGAGGACAATGGCACGCCAAAGGGATCTCCCTCTCAGGGTACACAATAGTCCTGTCGTTCACATCTGTTTTGGGTGTATTCATCTACAGTGCAAATCCAGGCCACACGGACCATTGAATAAAAATGAACAAAACAATGACATTCTAATATCGATTATTTGGATGCTGCAGTATTTACGCTCGTAGGAAACATAAGCAACAAGGGAAGTCATCACGGGGAACGGTAGTTGGGAATTTACCTTTGCCTTGGCTGCCCTCCTGGTGGATGCTTTTCACTGCTGCTCGGCCTTCCTCTTCAACATTCCCAGCTGGAGGAGAATGAAATGAGAGAGGCTCCGTGGACACTCATCCACAACACCTCACACACACACACACACACGGCCTGCATGCAGGTGACAGACTATGTTCTGGTGTAAGGCAGTGTCGGGCCCGTTCATTAGGAATGCATTGATAGCTGAGGAGGACACTTGTCACGTAGATTTGGATAAACATGATCGTTGATTGGTATTCCATTGCTTGCTCACAATTTAGAGAAATTGCCTTATATTATTATTAGTTACAGCATGTGTTAATGAGGGATAGGCTACCGCAATAGCAAATACATTTTTTTGTACTTGCTACATCTGCCTTAAATGGTGTTAGATTGGGTGTTTTAGTATGACAACCAAATGGTGTATTGTACAATACCTATAACCACATGCATGCCAAGGCTTGCCAGGTGTCTTGCAGTCTCAAACCCCATTCCTCGGGCACCCCCAGTCACTATGGCAACCCTTCCATTTTGTTTGGGCAAAACTGTGAGGGAGAAAAGGATATGGTCCACATATTGCGTTGCAACACAATGACGACAAGAATCCTTTGGTCTATGTGTATTTTAGTCAAAATCTATGAAAACCTAAATGCATTTCAATAACTGAAAGTTATGCATGCCTGGCCTAAATATTCTGTCATACTTTAATTGTCGTTGATTTACTTGTTTACAAAACTCTCTATTGGAGGATTTATGCACAGTAGATTGCATGTTTGCATTGAGTCACGGGTCAATGCGTCCTTATTGACCTAGAGTTCCTGAATATGCTGGGAGGGACAAACCATTGTCCACGCAACGAGAGTCTATTTTGATGCTCAACAACAGTTCCTGCCTATAAGATAAGATTGAACGACCTTGTACGACCAGAACAGTCAGACTGATGGAAATTAGAGCAGACATCCTGCTTGACCGTGGCAGATGTGCAGGATGCTTTAGATTAAATTAAATACAGCACAAGCATCAATATAAATTCTAACACTGTGAATGTCATACAAACCAACAAGCAGTCAAATGACATAATATACATTTTTTTAAAGGTATTTATTAGAATATTCAATTCAATAGTATGGCTCTACTGTATCACTTCACTTGGCACACATAAGCTTTTGGCATCTGGACAAATCGATAATATTATCGATTTGCAGTGTTTATCTGAGCCCAAAAAAGCCTAAGCACATCAGGATTGAGACAGTAGTTAGACTACGTGAATATCCAGAACATAATAAAAGAACAGCAGCCAGAACTTCTATTGTACTTTTTGTTCTAAATTATAAACACTTTGCTCGATCATAAGTATGTTCCATAATTGCTTGTTTGTGTTCTATCAATTGGCATGCAGAATCACATGATAAAAAAATATGAATTTGCATAGTTTGCGGTCTCAAACAAACACTGAGCTCATGCAATTGGTTCCTGTTCTAGTCTGAAGCTCCACTCTTCCTGATCATCGTCACGAGGCTCCGCCTCATAGTAGCTCCTGGAGTTCTCATACAGAAACACCTGTTGATCTACGAAGGCCGGGGCGAGGCGATTCCTCTTGCCGCACAGAATTGTCCCAGAGGAGCTGAACAGTCTGTGACATGGGACACTGGTGGCAGGAACAGACCAGTACTTTTGGAGCACCTTGGGCAGGGTGGGGAACAAGGCCACATGGTTGGACCACCAGCGTAGAGGGTCCTCATTGAGGCCTAGAACCCTCTGAGATTTAAAATTGCTCAGTTCCTCCACAACCTGAGCATGCAGCTCCTCTTGGTTCTCATCGGTGCCGGACTGGTAGAATATCACAGCTAGCGGGTTACTGTCCGCTATCCTACATGGACTCGCAGTTGCAAGAGCCTGCTTTTTGTCCGGTGGTTCATCGGACGACTGTGGGCGCTCCACAGAGCTAGGCTGCTCGGCCCTCTGTTTCTCCAGCACGGCCTTGGCCTCCTCGATGACCTTGGTGTCGACCTGGGAGCGTTCCTGTAAGGTGAGGAAGGGCAGCCTCTTGTAACGGGGATCCAGGAAAGCAGCCACATTCAGAAACGTGGCCGTCTCAGCCGTCTGTGAATAGGTGCTGGACAACACTCGGGAGATGACCTCTTTAGCCATTCCGATCTCTTTCAGGTCCCGATCGTTCAACTTCAGGGCGGTGTTGAGAAGCATGTGGAGGACAGGTCGCACCATACTGATGGAAGGATATCTACACGAGGTCATCATATCAGCCACAACTTTGAACGGCTGCAGCATTTCGATCATACCCTCGACCATGCTCCATTCAGTGCCCTCGAAACTCAGGTGATGGTTATCACTGTCCTCCACAAGCGCCGAGGTGATAGCGGGCTGTTGTTCTCGGAGGCGCAGCAGCATATGCAGGGTAGACATCCAAGATCGAATCCTGTCGTTGACCAGTTGACACGTGGCCAGTCCGTGCAGCCTTTGCTTTTCTTGAAGGAGACAGATCGCCGTTAAAGACTGATGGAAATAATCCACAAGTTTTCTGCATTTCCCTAAAAAGCCATCCACATGGGGAAGCTGAAAGGCTTCAGCCATTCCTCGATTAACTGTATGACCAAAGCAGGGCATTTGCACTGACAGGTCCAGGAGGGAGCAGGCCTTCACTATATCTAACGAGCCATTAGTAGTGACGCCGCTGACTTTGTGAGTTATCCCCCATTCAACAAAGGCGTCGTACAACGCCCTCGTTATATTTTCAGCTATGTTGTCCTCCTGAACCTCAAATGTTTTAAGGCACTTGCTGCTCGTCGAGAAGACGGACGTCGAGCAGTTTTGGTTCAGGCAGTGCATCGATAGGGAGATGTAGGTCCTATTCTGGGTTTGGCTCTGCCAAAGGTCAGTGGAGACGCCGCAGTTTGCCACGCCGGCAAGAACGCTCAGCACAGCCTCGCGGCTCCGTTGGTACACATGTGGGAGGAATTTATTTGCAATGTCGCTTTTAGTGGGTGGCGAGTATCGGGGATCTGTGGTTTTCAAAAGGGCCTGAAAAGTGGGCTCTTCGACAACAGACACGGGGTACATGCCTTCACAGATAAAGCTGAGGACAGCAGATGTCAAGTCACTGTGTCGTCTGTTCTCATATCCGAGGTTTGGCTTGGGGGTCTCCTGGGGATGCTGCTGATGAAAAGGCCCCTCAGGTTTTCTCTTGGAGTAGGCTGTGGCAAAGGCCTCTCGCATTTGGTCTGTGTTGCTTTTCACAAACTCACAGAATTCATCTGGGTGGTTCTTCTCTAGATGGTATGATAGATTGGAAGTGTTGCCAGAGTAGGCAATTTGAGTCATACAAATGCGGCAGTATATCCTCTTCCAGTGTAGTATACACCCATCTGAATCAGTGTCAAAGCCAAAATACTTCCAGACTTTACTTTTGGCTCGTGGATGTGTAACTAAGTGGAGGTTAGATGACGATGCTCCTGTACTTTTATCCTCCATTGATTCCTTTAACAAGTAGTTCCTTTTAGGTGTGTTCACTCATCTCTGAGTACCTGACAAGGCAGTGAAATAAAGCTATAAGGCAAAAAAGTTGAACTTATTTAAAAAGCTGTAACTAAATGCTATGTCACATAAACTATCTTGGAGTTGTAATAGCTGGCTTTTGACAAATGAAGAGGTTCATCTTGAAAACAAGTTTGAAAACTATCTTTAACTTTCTTTCACTAACATTCTTAGTGTGATTAGACTAGGGGCTAGCTCACAAGGATTAAACCAAAGATTTACGAACACAAAAACTCTCATTGTGTCAGTATTGTTAGGTATGGCAATATTCCCATGGGCAAGAATTCTTCTGAAGGGAGTTTCTGGGCTAAAGGTCATAGATTGCATTCTCCCAAACATATCTGACAATATCTAAGATCACTTCTGAGTCAACTGTAAATAAGTAGTCTATGAATTTAGAAAACAGCAGACTACAAGAGAAGTTTGAATGTATTAATTTAGGAGTGTCAACAAATTCACGCCAAAAAATATAACGCATTATATAGGCCTACTGTCATTTCGTTTCTGACATATTTTACGTTGAACATTTGCAACAGGCGCCAATTGGCCGCAGATTACATCGCATGCATTCATAAATCAACAATCAAGTGATAAAGTAAAACCTAACCTGGTAACGCAAACGATTTGTTGAAAAGCTGATACAGAAGTACTTGAACTCCCACCCAATACAGCCTTATTATCGGTAAAATGAAAGACAGTAGCCACATCATTTGCAACGTCCCGACTCTTCCAGTTCTCTGTGTATCAACTTTTAGATTCCGTGCCGAGGTGCTTGGTCTTTCAAGTTCCTACAGTGTCTAAGGCTTGGTCTTGACAGTTCCGCTAAAGCCACATTACGAGCGAGGCACTCGACTAATGCAGATTGCAGAACATCGAGCTCTAATATCTTAACAAAGAACCTTTCATTGTAACATTCAACCTTTGTCATCGCGTAAACCAGACCCGGATCTGGGAGCTTTGAAAAAAAAAAGTATGCTATATACGGTATAATTAGACCTAGCAGAATTTGATTGAAAAATACTTTTGGTTTAAGTCTTTGCTTAACCCGTTGTGGTCCTTGCCAATATTAATGACTGCTAGTTGAAATAAAAGGAAAAATCCCGGGGCATATCCAAACAGCGTGTAGCTATTTGACATAAACATTGTGGTTCGTGGCTTCATGAGAAGAAATGCTGGTGCGCCCACAATGAACTCCCTAAACTTGATTTCTATACAAATTTGACTGACATGATGTTCTTTCCATCCATGTGTAGCCTATCAAAACATTGACCATAATTTATTATGCATGATGCATTATATAGTCTCCCTTTTAATTGTCTAGCCAATGCTGTAGGCCTATGTGATGTCTTTGTGCGTGGACGTCGAGTAGCCTAACCTAAGGCCTACCTGATTCAATGGCTTTTGGAAAATGTGTTATAACAGGTAAAGTGGAACGGCTTATCTTTAGCGGGTGGTGATTCCACTGTCAGGGATGCACTGTGTCAAATAATCTGATAAACCGTTATCCTTTTTGAAGCAAAGACATGTGTAATTTTACACCAAGCTTCACAATAATTGAAAGTTTGATTCAATAACTTTCCTCACAATTAATCTTAATTTCTATACTAGCTTGATAGCCTATTTAAGCAGTTACTGATGTGGCCTTGCTGATTGCAATTTACAACCCCAGTTTCTTATATTTCTCAATCCAAGTAGGCTATAGCCTATATCTGACTTCAAACTGTAGTCTATTCCTTTATAATTCAAGGGACGCCAAACAAAACAACAGGAAAGATAAACAATGATCTGTTCATTTAAACAAAATAAGGAACGCAACATAAAATATGGTCCTAGATAGGTCGTACATGAGCTCAAATAAAGTAGCCAGAACACACCCATGGTTGAACAAAAAATCAACGTATTTCCATAGTTTAGGACCTTATTAATTTGTTTACATTGATTTAAATCAAAACTGTAGCCTAACTCCAGCAAATGTTAATTAGTAGACCTTGATGCATTGCATGTAGCGTTTTCATCTGACATGGTCCCGCATGCTTTGTAGTTTAACTGCCCTATCCTTTCTGGATAACCACTGGTTGACAATACGATTCGCTGTAGGCTACACGGTCACCCATCACTTTATTAACAATCCAGTTAAAACTTGATTTGGAACAAAGACAAAATGTGTCGAGTTATTCCACAACGAGAGACCATTTGCAAGGGGAGACGCTGCGATACATTCCCATTCAGTTGGATAAACAAAAAACGTGAAGCAAAGATGCTCTGCACTTGGGTAACCAATTGGTTCCCACTTGACTCTCAACGATTTGGGTGTTGTCATTGATAAAACTACCTACACGAATTATGAAATGAAATAAAACTAACATTGGTGGACTTGTGCGCGCAACATGTTGAATATCAAATCAAATTTGTAGCCTATAGACAACATGAGCTATCTTGGCTGCACCTGAAATAGAGTCTACAAAAATGCCCGTTTAACAATCTGTTAATGTCACCCTACACATCGTGCCCACAGTTAGATATGTCAAAGACGCGCGGATGGACTTACCAGGGTCACCCTGGTGTCTCCGTGAAAGCGAACCTTGGGGTATCCTGGTCGTCTCACGAAGCGCACCCAATTATCCGAATCAAATACCATGATCACAATCCACGTCTCGACATATATACCATAGTATTACATAAAGAATGAGCAAAATAGCAAAAATGAATAACGCCACTAAGATCGTCTTGGTCACCGGTGATATCAGAGACTGCATATCTGCAGTAGGCAGAAGACTGCGCGGGCTCTGTTTGCTGTGGCTGTTGGGCTATGAATGAAGTGATGGACACGCTCTGCTCTCCAACAGACTTGGTTTCGGTATCTGCATTGGTGCGTGTCAACTTTGAAAGAATGACTGGCGTGCTCTCAGGCCTGGTTTTCAGTCCCCTCTCTTATCTTAACACATTAAACCCTTCAAAACCACAATCCCACAAGGGCGAAGTGTTTTAAAAATAACGATTTGTTTCAACAAGCTCGCAAATTGATTCCCAATTCCCAATTTGTACTGCATTGTTGAGTGACCTCCACGTCAACATTGCATTAATCTGAATATAAATCACTATTCCATCAAGACCAAAGTGTCACCGCTGACTTGTGCGCATTTGGACATGGAATGTATTTTCCAGATCATTGCATATTTTTCGCTAGATGGCACGCGCGTCCCACACTGAGAACCGTGCTCGGTCCCAACACAAGTCTACGATGCACACACAGATCTACATATAAAAAAGTAATTGAACATGAACCGTGTCCCATCATTTTATAATCTCACAACAACTAAATCTACACGATTGTTCTATTTACAAGCTGAAAACACAGACACAAACACGTCATAAAAAAAAGCAAAATTAGGATGAGATTTTAACATTTATGTTGTATGGGATCGTTTTACCGTGATGTATCGGGTTGAAAGTTCACTTGATTTATCTGTTCAATGGAATTGTCTACCTTTTTTAATGGGTTCGACCACAAACACTGTGGGCTTCAGGAACCACGCCTTTATCATGAACTACCACATTGCCACACCCACAACGTCTCCCGGCCTAGTGGAAACTAAGTCGGCAAGGTTGAGGAAAGTTAAGGACTGTGCATGTGAGCAGCAGACTTTACATATCCTGACCCCAGGAAAACTTTCTTTTCTTGTAAACATTTGAGCGAATGACTTGATCAAAGGAAAACGATTCGAGCAAAAACAATTTACAACAGCAGCCTTTAACGCTGAAGTTTTAAGTAACTTTTTTGCAGCCTTCAGTCGACATGACGTTTTGCTTAAGGATTGCACTGCTTGTAAGTCTTATTATTGGGACACATACACAAGGTAAGACTTTTGTAAGAATATTTGTAAACATATCCAGCGTGGCGCTGTTGTTAACGATGATAAGTGATCATAATTTTAAAGACCTCACAGGTCCATTCGCCATGTCTTGTTTTACCTTGCCTTCTAAGGTGCTAAACCAAAAGACCCACAGATCCATATAATAAGTTAATTTTAACAGTTCTGTTCGGCCTACTTTATTATGTATCCTCATACATTTTAAAAATAACCAACATGCACACATAACCTACATGGCTACAGCAGTAGAACTATATTTAAACAACAGGCGGATGGTCTCAAATTAGTTTAAACCAATCGCAGTTAGGATTCGGAAAATCTAAAGGGTGTGTTCATATTCCAAGTGTGAAACCCCAGTATTCACGTGTTTCTTACCAACTATTTTAAAGATAATGCATAGGCTAATTCTCTGTTGGATAAAGTTCATGCCGACACCTGTGTTGATCATATACCACCCTTAAATTCAAAACGTTCTTAATTCCTCTTTAATTTCAGTGTCTTTTGTGTCAAGAGTCGCAAATTGCATTCTAAAAACATTTTCCGTTTCGTGACTGGCTGTCTTCTGGCCTTCGTTCGCCAGCATTGGGTAAAGCTGACCACAGGCATGCTACACAGAACCAGTCTCAGTGATGTCATGTGATACATAGATTCAGACCACAGACTCAACAGATGAAACCGCGTGTAATATCAGAACTTTGCCCCAATGCGTTCATATTGGAATAATTGCCTCAACATTTAAATACCCCTTAGCTGCCTGCCCTGATTCATGCGTAACTCCATAAGAAATAACAGCAACATTCATTGCCTTTTTTAAATGTGTAGGCTGTTATTTTATGAGGTTCACTAGACTTCTGTTTCATCTTTTCTAGCTATGCTTTGTTCTTTATCAGATGTTGTAAGTTACTTCCTTTAGTCAGAGAGGAAAAACTGTTGGTAAGCCCACAAGAGCCCAAAAGAGTGCTCCAGTTTCAACATGACTCATTCAACCCTAAGTTGTAGTAACAGTTGGCATGGCATTTTTCTAACATTCCTTACCCAAACTCTTCGTAGTAACAGTAGACATTACACATCGTAACAAACACTGAGACCTCATGCAAAGTCCAAACACAGGCTGTATTTGTAATAAGTTAACAGATGGGTTTATCCAAAGCCACTACACTACATGCTATTCAGATGGATGGCACAAAATGTAGTTGAATCTCAGTTAAAGGTTGGCTGTGGTGCTGCTGGCTTTCCAAAGACAAATAGCAAAATCAACAGAATCTATACATTTATGTTAACTGTTAACCTGTGATCGTCATTTCATGACAGATAATTTTATGCAAAATAGCAAGATTTTGAAAAACCTGGTATTAATGATGCTCTTTTTTCTTACAGAGTTGAATCTGTTTGATGCTTTGGAAGGTGAGGTGCCAGATCAGACTGTGTCTGTTTTGGTTACATGTGTTGTGATTTTATTTATTTTGTTAGGGGTGCATCCTGCCTTGTTGCTCAAAGTAATTGCTTCAGAAATTATTAGTCATGGATGACAGGAAAGGTTTAATTATGTTTGCGTTTTATTGGTTACAGATGCTGACTGACCGTAAGCTTTGTCTGTTTTCCTCAGATCCAGCTCCTACTCCTCCAGCAAAGCCCAAAGATACTGGTATGGGACTGTCAATGCTAGGTCTCCATTGATATTAAGAAGCTCCCTGTTACACTAAAGAACATAGGACTCGTAACACCATTCTTTTGCCCACACATTGTGTTGTCCTATTTTGTTACTCAGACACAGTATTATTATTGGCCTACCATATTATTAAGTTCTGCTGTTTACATCGAAAGCATAAAACACTTGATATGTCATGTCAAATACACAAATAATATTTTGATTGATTTTCTTTTTTTCCAGATGGCTTTGATCTTTTGGATGCATTTGGCCCAGGTAAAGCAGCAAATGAGTACATTTAGGTCTAAAACACAGAGGTTTGACCTTCCTGTTTCTTTAATGACTTTGTATTACATGTCAGATTTATTTTTGCTTAATCATAGAAAGAGAAGACAGAGCACAAGGCAATGATTGGGCTTGAGTTTTTAAATGTTCTCCTTTTAGACACTGTGACAAAGAAACCGGTGGCCCCACCCCCTAAAGATGGTGGAGCTGGAGGTGGTGAGTGCATGTTTCCATGGTCTGGAGATGCTCTATCTACATACAGTCACAGGGGGTTTCAGTTGAAGTAGAATTACCATTACTAAAATGCTTTTTCATTTTAGATGACTTCAATATTTTGGACGCCTTTGACACTGGTAACACCTCACACACATTTGTTTTTTATTCATTGTAATTTTGTACTGAATATTTTTGCTGACTAATGCTGGGGACACACCCCAGGATAATCGGGCCAATTTCGGCCCTTCCGACAATCCTAGGTAACATATGTCCCGATTATCTTGATGGTTCCACAGGTTATTTTATCAGATGTTCCCTTGGTGAGGTGTGCTAAGTGACAACACACTGTAGGAGCAAAACGGCTAAATCCTCATGTTTGTGGTCTCTCACAGTTTGAAAGTCTTATAAGATTGAAAAAATCGTATGGTGTGTGTCCCCAGCATTACACGCACAGTGATGTTGCATGGTTAAATAATGTTGGATTCATATACCTTTTTTTGTTGTTGTAAGTACTTAACTTTAAAATGTCTAGTATGGTTGTATGTGTTGTATGACTATCACATATGTCACTAACCGTTACAATCCTAATCTAAACCTGCAACTGTAGATCCAAAGAAACCAGATCCAAAGAAACCGTCTGGAGGTACGTAAAGCATGCGCTCATGAACAGCGACCAACAATTATTTTTGTGTCTAGTATGGTAAAGATACAGACATGGACTGTATCTGAGCCATACATCAGTTCTATACCTTTTGTAGTAAGATCATAACCCCTCTAAAATGTGATCTTAACTCAATTAATTACAATCCCATCAGTACATGAGTCAGATTTCTATTGTAAGACTAGAATATTGAATGCCAGTGATGAGCTTGGATAGGAAGAACAAAGAAGTGAGATGAACTCATGCAGCCCCTTTCTCCCCTGTAAAATTGTTCATTCTTAGGTGGTTTTGATGGCTTTGATCTAGAGGATGCTCTTGGTCCAGGTAAAGTCTTTGCTGGTGACAGGTGACCTAGTGAGGAAATCCTCCAGGGTTCATGGTTCTTGGTGGTTTGGCTCATGGCTTCACTCTGTTGTATCCTGGCATCTCAACTTTAAATTCAACTTTGAGGAATACTTGGTGGCGGCTTTCAGGAATCTACAATATTTGTGATTGTGATTTTAATTCTTCCTGTGCTTCTTACCCGTCAGTTGAGTCTGATTTCTAGCTTGTAGTGAAATATCAGGATACTGAAGTAACTATCATTCATAGACCCAAAGCCTGACAAACCTGCTGTTGTTCCACCTAAAAGTGGAGGCACTGGTAAGTCACAGTTTTCAGATTTAATCAAACCATTGGTCCTTGGTTGATTGGTTAATGAATGATCATACCCTTTCCATCCCATCAACATGACTCAACTGATCTTATAGGAGGGGGCTCCTTTGATGACGGAGACCTGTTTGACATAGGGAATGATGATGGATACAACCCTGATGGAGGCAAATCGGGAGGTAAGACCTTTTTAGTGTTGACAATTACCACAAGCATCTCCATTTCCCTTTCACAGAGCAACACATGAGCGAACTGCTCCTAGGATGTGCATATATATTACATCACATCCAATTACAAAACTTCACAAAAAGTGGCTGAGGGATTAAGGGGAGTCATAAAAAAAAAACAGACTTGATTGATTTGGACCATCAGTATTACCTTTTAATTGCTGTGTAGTCTCTGTTCAAGTATGTGAACTAAGATTCCCATTTCTAATTGGAAAGAGAACCATCATGTTGTTACTATTGAAAAGTCATTTCTGTTCAGTTAACTTATTTTACACCAGAGAATCAAAACACAGCTATTCTCCCTTGAAACCAGAGTATTTCTCTCTCTTACTCACTGAATCTGGAAGAGTATGGAAGTAATTACTTGGGCTTCACAAAGGAAAAATGGGAATGAAAAGATGTTTCCAATTTAATGATTCCCATATGCCTGGTAGTCCAATTTGATTCTGCATGATTCTCTAAAGAGTGTGGAGGCTGAAATTCACTAACCTGTTATCACAGTAACTAGGAATTATTCAGCCCTTAAAGGCCCTTTTCATTATAAGATTTGGTGCAAGATTTGACTGACTAATTTTTTAGCATTGCTCTTGACTGTATCTCCACAACATGTATGTGCATTATATTACCCAGCATGCATCTCCATGCACAAAGAATGGAAGTCAACAAAAATTTGATTAAGACTCCAAGTGTGAATGCCTCATTTATCTCTGTGTTGTTTGAATTTCAGGACGTGCCAGTGACCCTGGCTCCAACCAGGGTAACTGTTTATGAAATTATAAATGTGTTTGTTTTATAATAGAAATTAAGTACTGGTGATAAGATGTACAATCAATTGTTTTAAATGATGTACAAGGATATCTATCTGATTTTGCAGGAGGTGGTGCAGATCAGCCTCAAGGTAAATTGAGTCATTTTGTCTACTGTTCTGTTGAATGGCATTCTTGTCCTTTCCTATGTTTTTAATACTGCTCCCATTATAGCCATAATGTCAAAGGGCAGAACAGTGAGTGCTACTACTATGTGTATCACTTGTTTCAGTTGACATTTGTTTTTTTAATCTTTTACTAAAACTAGAATAACATAAAACATGCAAAATTAAGTTCAACTCTGACATCTGAAAGTAGCTACCAGGGCCACTGCAGACATTGTGGAACATGGCCTAGCCCTTCCTAGATAACGTTCTGTGCCAATGGTGTCAGTCATCTTTCCTATTCCGTGTGCTTTGTTCTAAAGATAATCATTGGGGTTGTGCCTTCAGTGCTTTGTGTCTGGTGATATTGGTGTATGAAGTGGTTTTTGGTCTGATGATGAGCAAAGAGGCTAAAATAAGACTATTTTTATGAAGAAATTAGATAATGGCTCGATATGGACTCTTTGGGAAATGGCATCGGTTTGCATATGGATTTGAACGCTGACTGGCTTTAGTGGGCTGTCCTAAAATCTAGCTGTAATTGTGTGTCATTGCAGATCTAGATCATCTGTGGGGCCAGTTCCTGAAGCTTCTAGATGCTAACATGCCAGCGGAGGTCCAAGTTTGGATAGACAACTTGAAACGTGTAGTGAAACCCCTGTTAGAGAGAGCCAATGAACTGTTTGAAGTGGGCCAGTGAGTCTTGATGGCTCTATGGAAGCCAGCCTCCTGGCCTTTTCCGTTTGCTCCTTGGGTAGGACTGTGTAGGGTGTATAGTTTTCTTGGGATCTAGGCTTTTGAGTTTCTTTTGAAACCCAGAACAAACTGTACAACTGTGCGTTCTTCTGTTATACAAATGACTTGTCGGATTTGGAAAAGGGTTTGTTTTCTCTTGATGGACTGGGTGAGTCACGCATCACCCAACCGTTGCTTTTTTCTTTTTGAGGTGATTTTTATCATACATGTTTATCACATGTGATTGATTACACTTGAACATGTGTTCCTTCAATGGTTGTTAGAACCATTTATGAGCCATTATTTAAAATATCAGTGAAGCAGGGTTGGGAGTAAAGAGATAAATGGCTCCAAAGTACTCGTACAAGGTCAAGCTGACTGCTGTCAGTCAAATGTCAAACTTAAAAAAAAAAAATGTTTTATTGTCTTCACTATGCTACACACTGTAGTTGTTCATGATCCAATGAAAACTACTATTTTCACTGAAGGAATAATGAGGCTAACCCATGCATAATTGCCAATGTCTGCTGAAGTTGTAAATAATATGCCTCAACATTCCATTTTGATACTGAAGGCAACATAAATGTCTGCCAAATACAGCCAAATATTAAGATACTGTTTCACAATAGTGTTAACACAAGCCTTTTAAAGATGAAATGCTTGAAGATCGACCAGCTGAAGTGACAGAAATGTTGGACAGCTAAGAAGGCCCTTGGGTTCATTTTAATCTGAAAAAACATCCCTTTCCCTGCCATACCTAGCGTTAATTCTCCCTCTGAAGCTACATCAGCCCTTCCCCCTGTCAGCTCTAGTCTGCAGACATTCCTTACGTTACATGAAGTCCAACCACAGGTGAAGGATTTGACACGTTTTGACAAGTGCAGAACACACCTTGACGTACGTTATCTCCACGTGGTGCTAGCTGTAAGCTCCTTGAATCATTTGGGGAAACCCTATCTGCCAAACTGGACTATAGTTTGCCTTATGGAGTTGTTTCATGTTCAGTATATGGTGTTGTTGTTATTGACAATAGAGACATATGTTTGTGGTGGTGAATACATTTGTCTTGCTTGCCAGTCTGTAAAATTCTATCGGGGTACCTTTCTGGATGCTTTTTTCCAAAACACAATTTGGTGTGGTTGGTATAAGATTGGTTTTGGAAGAGCAGTTGTTTGTGCTGTGTTTGAGAACTTGAATGAGCCTGGGTTGTGTGTTGTTCTTCTGGTCTTAATAAAACCTGTTAAACGTTCTGACTGTACTGTGTTTTGATTTATCGTTTGCTCAGTGGATTATGTGTATAAGCACATATTGAGCGGTGATTGGCATATCCTATGCATGGCACTTTGAGAATGTTACACGCCTGTGTGAGAAAGTTATGACTATGAAGGTAGCCTAAAGCTTTCAAATGGCAGTAGCAAGTTACGAGGGATTTTTACAGGCAACGCCCTGTTTTTGCATAGCACTCCCATCACAGGACACTGCCCTGTGACTCACCACGTTTTCAAAATGGTTTCCCACTTTGAAAGTTTGCACTAGTCAGGGCACAATGTTTTCAATCCTGCAAAAAGTGTTTGCTCACTGTGATCCCCTTGTGCATGACTACAGTGTGTTGTTGCCTTTGGCTAGGGTGTAGTCTGTTTTAACAATGGCTAGTGGAACACAGAGGTTTGGTTTGACCTTTTAAAAAAAAAATTATATATATATATGTGGAAATTGTTACCAGTTGTCGCAAGTAATCTGCAGATGTTTTAAAGAACAACTCTAAAATACATGTACGTCTCTGCATAATTCAAGACAGCATTATTTGCCATTTGAAAACGAAGGTTAACTGCCACCTTGTGGAGGGATTTTGCAAGTTAGCCCTGACTTGTGCAAATGGAATAAGCTCAACCTCCCAGCCAATAACCGACAATACCAACCAAATAACCAGCTCTTCTTCCTCTGATGTAGAAGCTGCTCCGGGTCAGATTGCGGGCATAGCGAGTGCAATAGGAATGGCTCTTCTTGGAGCAGCGTCTAGCTACTTTGCCTACCAAAAGAAGAAACTGTGTTTCAAAGTTCAGGGAGGTGAGTATTTGTTTTAATCGTTCTTAATTAAACTGTTATCTATATGCTATAACCTGTTGTATCAATACATTTGCGATACACTTTTTTTTCCTCTCCTCCAAGGTGAAGACCCAGAGCGTGGCAAGACCCATCAAGGTGCTCAGTCTGAACCTCAAGGTAGGCCCGACAGCCAGACAAATACATGCATCTGTAACTTGAATATTACTGGTCAAATTATGTTTGTTTGTTATCATGTTACTGCAGCAGCCAGCTAATTAACTGTGTCTCTGTTTCTTACAGTTCTTAGCAACTTGCTGAGGACATCGTCCTAATTTGCCTTTAGTTGGCACTGAGGAACTGCAACTTCTACAAACCAACGTTGGCTATTTATGGCTTCAGTGACAATCTTTATTTAATTTTTAATTTTGTGTTAGCCTAATGTTTGGAGAATGTTACATTACTTTATGATATTTCTTTAACTGTGTAAACCCCTTGACGTTTATCGCAGCAAGTTTTAAAATCATTTATAAGATTTTGTACTAGCATGCTTTTGTGTTTTACTAACTTGTTTACTACAAAATAAGTATGCATACTTCTCTCATTTGACAGTGCAATTTTTGTAACCACAAAAATACTCTTGTTTGCAGATCGTTGGTAGTATTACATTGTCTAATATTCCACCTGCAGTTTGTTCATTTATGTTGTTTCATTTGTGCACTATAGATGTTTTACCTGTGATTTGCGATACTTATGTTAAATGACACAAGATATCTGAAAGAATATAAAGGGCCTATTTTTGTATTTATAAAAACTGGATTAAAAGTCAGTGGAAGGATTTCTGTACTATGTTATGGTAAGTGTGAATTATGAAATAGATGGATTTTTATTAAATGAATGGAATTATGAATTGGATAGGTAGACTTGTTATTTTGTTGCCTGCCACTTGATAGTGTGGAAAGAGATAGTTTACGCACATGAAACAGCGTTTGGCAAAAGGCCATATCTACTGAGACATGGTTGTGATTTATGTTTGTGTTCATTATACTAGTTTTAGTTTGCAGTTTGTAGGGTTGCTTTAGATTTGATGTTAAAACAGAGTGTGTGATGATGATCTCCGGCTGTAAATACTTCAGGATCATTTCTTATGGTTCATTTACCCCTTTATTTACCAAATGCACTCATTGTTTGTTGGCTTTATGGTAATTATGATGATTTGTTTGTTAGTTTTAATTTAGTACTTAATGTCTGGGGAATTTAGAACTGTAAAGCAATATGATTGTCCAAGATACTGCCAATAAATTTGTTTCTCGATTTATTGTCTCTTCTAATTTTTTTATTTTGTGTTCTTGAATTATAGTTCTGCAGGGATAATGTAGCTCTTACACATTGCTTCTTGTTGTTACACTGACGTATAACAGATGGGTTATCAGTATCCATAGTTTCAGAATGATAGTGTTGTTTGATGTCTTGCACAATACCTTTTTAAACAGGGTTTGCATGTAGTTGAATGACCAATGGACTGACCACATGACCAAAAACTCAAATAGACGGTCTCTGATTTGTTCAAGCCTAACCTATAAAAGCTGGAGATGAATCTTTGTGGCTGTGTGCTTGAGGTTACAGCTCAGGCCACCAATACTGCCTCATACCCTTTGCATTTGAAACGCTTTTGTCGCAGACGTAAAATTTATTTTAATGACAGAAATGGGTTTGACTAGTGTATTAATTTGCATTGTCCCCTTGAGTTGACAGGTATTTGCGTGATTTACACATTTAGTGGACTACCACCATTGAATTACACTATAGTCTTTTTGAGGTTTGGGGAAACAGTTTTTGTCAGTTCCTGTTCTTCAGAGGGAGCTGTGGTTTTTGTCAGCTGGCTTAAAGTTTTACAACACCTTGGATACCAGCCATGTCAGGTATGTGTTGATTCCTGTACTGCTGTATAACCATATGTATCAGAATGTTTTTAGGAACTACTTTTAGGAAATGAGCAAGAGACCACTAACACCCCTTTAAGACGTTAAACAGGAAGTCTGGTGACTAGATTTTTCTGCAATGCATGCACACTCACAATGCATGCACACTCACAATGCATGCACTCACAAAGATGTAGTCCTGAACTGTTCTGTCAGCCGACGAGCTGTTTAATTATAGCAAGCTTACTGACCCACATCGGATGTACGGCATTACCTGCCAGTGCAAAGTATCACAATTGAAATCTGATGCCCCTGGCTGAGCCCAGGAGGCAGCGGTCAAATAAAAGGTTAGACGGCAAGCGAATCACAGATGAAGTCGGAGCCTTTGGGACATCAGTCTGCTGTGGCTCGCCAAGGACTTCATTTCCAGATGACTAACTCCCTTCCTGCCTACCTCCCCTTCCCTCCCTTTCCTGCCCCCTCCTCTTCGCTGCCCCCCTCCCCCCTTCCCCTCCGTCTCTCCAGCTCCAGAGGCCTACGTTACCTTGGCCACCACAGATGCCTACTGCATGGGGGCCATGGCAGTGGGTCGGAGTCTGCGGCGCCACGGGACAACCCGCCAGCTTGTCGCAATGGTCTCACCCAACGTCTCTGTGGAAGCATGGTACAACATTTCTACGACGTCTAGAACGCCGTTAGAACAGTGGATAGTGTCACTTTAAACTGTAATTCATGTGAGTCTGACAATCATACCGATCCTCTTGTCTTACCTCTCACTGTACCTGCCTATCTTAGGTCTACAGCTTTTTACAATGCAATGTACAGGATCAAAGTGTATGGCACTATTGTGAGATCTTTCCTTTCCTTCCTTCCTTCTTTCCTCCTCCTCCCCCTTCCCCCCTCTCTGTAGGCGTGCCCTGGGCCAGGTGTTTGACGAGGTGCTGATGGTGGATGTTCTGGACAGCAGGGACCAGGCTCACCTATCCTGGCTGGGCCGGCCGGAGCTAGGGGTCACCTTCACCAAGCTCCACTGCTGGACCCTCACCCAGTACAGCAAGTGTGTGTTCCTGGACGCAGACACACTCGTGAGTTTACCACATTTCTATTATACTACGCATTTTTTATTATACTATTACATTTAACCTACTTGATAATTAAATAGCATTGGTTGGACTTCCTGTGAGTTATTTGCATATTACAGATATTTGTCTGCTTTGTGATTGATTACATTAACTATTTTATTTGGAATATTAATATGAAGAGATTCAAATCTGTCTTAACCTAAATTAACTTTAGTTGCTTTCATTTTCATGTAAAAAAAAAAAGAATAAATATTTCTGTAACATGTCCTACCTATACCTACATCATTTCTTACATTTCAGTGGTTGAGTTTAGTGTCTCATGAAAAACGTGTATGTTTGAATTGATACTCAACACTGATGTTAGGACTGACCCATGTACTGGGGCGCCTGTAATGCCTGTATTTGCTCTGTAAAGACAAATAACAGAACTGTTTTCATGTTGAGCGGCGGCCATGCTTGAATGTCATGGCCAAGTAAACAACATCATCTCGGGAGGCCACAAGTTCATGTAAAATGTTCAACTGACGAGTTAGAATCCTCGTCCTGCACATCCATAAACATAACAAACCCCAGGCTATAGATATTCAACTGTCAGTCAAATATACTGTTCTCTCCCTCCCTTCCTTTCCTCTCACTCTCTGTCATATGTTTCCCAAATGTATTCATGTATACATTTTCCAAATCATCTCACATCCATTGTACTGGAGACCACTGAATTAAAGATGAGAGGACTTTGCATGGCTTCTGTTTATATTTCCCCCATTGCACCGTGTCTTCCTCGTCCCTCTCCACCTGTAGGTGCTTTGTAACGTGGACGATTTGTTTGAGCGTGAGGACTTCTCCGCTGCACCTGACCCCGGCTGGCCAGACTGCTTCAACTCAGGAGTGTTTGTCTTCAGGCCTTCTATGGACACCCACGCCAGGCTAATGCAACACGCACAACAACATGGAAGCTTTGATGGTCAGACACTAGGACAGTCTGAACTTTAAAATAGTTCATTTTTAACTTGGAGGTGTTGACTGTGATGGCGCTCCAGGCTACATGTTGGATATTCATTGAATTACAAGTAGTTCGTAGATAAACTAGAGCAGTGTCATACTGTATTTATTGGTGATTTTTAGGAGGGGATCAAGGACTCCTTAACACGTTTTTCAGTGACTGGGCTGTTAAAGACATCAGCAAACACCTTTCATTTCTCTACAACCTCAACGCCAATGCTGTCTACACCTACTTACCTGCTTTCAAACAGTGAGTGTCAGTAAACAGCTCACACTTCAGATGACAAGATTTTTGGCAAAATCTTGTGATCTTATGATGAACCTTTGATTCCACACAGGTATGGCCACAAGGCTAAGATAGTCCATTTCCTCGGCTCGGTCAAGCCGTGGCATTTACGCTCAACCTCCCAGATAGATGGAAACACGGGCCCATCCCTCGGTCAGTTTGCCAGCCTGTGGTGGGAGGAATACCTCAACCATACAGTCCCCCTTCTGACCCATACAGAGACCTCGCCTAGTCAACCCAGTCAAGACTCAGGGAAACAGAAAGACGTAAGGTTAAATGTCTCATACAGAATAGACATGTGGATCAGACAATGAGATAACATTTCATGAAAAAAACGTTTAATTTAGCCCTTCATATCAACACTTACACAAACTGCCCAGTAACATAGTATGGCAAAGGCCATACAGAGAACATGCCTCTCAGTCTTGCATAATGTGGTATAGAAGGGAGTATGCTACATTGGAACATCCAAGTAAATATTAGCACTGTGTTGTATGCAAATAGACGTCACATGTTCTTTACCTAATATATGCATCCCACATATGCATTGGCTCGTGTGGCTCTTGCGTTCTGCTTTTGGGAGTGGGGTCACAGTCCAGTGTTTGTTCCCCATACTCCTCCTACCTGTCCAAGGTAGGTCTCATCCCTCAGTCTTGTTTTGCAGAGTCTGGAGAGAGAAGCTGAAGAGTCCTTCGTTGATAACCAGAATATTTCAGACTTGCTGTTCAGAAATCTCTCATTGACCCCAGAGGAGCCCAGTTCACCTGTGAGACTCAAGGAGATGGTGAGTCCGGACCTGCAGCTGTTGCTTTCCATCCCTCTTTTCATGTTGGTGTGATTCTTCATTTGTTTTGTTGCTCATTTTTTCCTTAAAACAGAATAAGGCGTTTTGTTTGTCTGTGAAACTCTTTAAAAGTCCTCCTTTCTCTTGAATGTATAAGCTTACTTGTACATAAAGCTTACTTATGAATTCCTGCTTGCTCAGCAGGAAAACATTTGAGACACACCTTGGTGCATCAAACATGAGCAACCATGACTCACAAAACATATTGTGACAATAGATTTTCTTCTGGGCTCATTGTCAGATACCAGTCTGAGTCACATATGAGTAACGATGTTGTTCAAACAAGCCTGGAATCATACTAAAACTATTTGACTTGAATTACAATATTACAATAAACTTCCACAAAACCTTTTTTACTCAATTCAGAAAAAGCACAAAGTAGTGTCTGACTGTGTTGTTGTCTGTAGGGTAAGTTGTTTTGTTTAACTTCTGCAGCGTACAGAACCACAGGACATGCTGTTGGAGGAGGAGGGAGGAGCGGAAGAGTGGACAGAGACTCAGGAGGAGGGAGGAGCGGAAGAGTGGACAGAGACTCAGGACCCTCCTGAAAGTGAGGAAAGGTCAGAGGTCACCGATAACAACTACAAAGACCCTGAAACAGAGAAGGTACAGTACGATAACCATGTCTTTAACTGGAACAAAAAAATACCACTGTTGACTGTAGTTCCATATTAGCAATCACAAGTGTTCATGATCATAAACATATACAGTTTTACTTTATCGGTTAGACTTTGTGTAATTTCTTCAATCTGCATGACAAAAGCTTTGTATAGTTATTTCTAATATTCTCTGCTGTTGTATAAATGGCACACAAAGCAACAAGACACCAACAGAATCTACCCAAGGCCCTGTTTGTGATTCCCTCTGATCCTCCAGTGTATGCAATGTTTTTTGGTATGCTGACACACTCTAAAGTGTGGTATCTTTTGGGTTGTTTCCTGACATGGTAGACGGAGAAGGAGGACTTGGAACATCGCAGACTGTGGGAGGCAGGACAGGCTGACTACCTGGGGAAAGATGCTTTCGCCAACATCCAGAAGAAACTCGACAAATTTCTGGATTAGCTTGTTATGCCTAAGTCACTTAAGTGTTTTATTGTTAATTACTGCATGCACGCAGTTACCTGTTGGTGTCTGCACAGGCGGTTGTTGTAGCATTATGCAGTCAGGTGTTTGTGCCGAAATGTAGATAATGGCTTATTTGTTTCACACACTAAAAAACGATTATAGCAGACAATAATGTTTTCATTGTGTCCACGACGTGCCAACTCCAATATTTTCCACGAGAGGGCACTGTGGCACTATCCTTTGAACATTTTTCTTATAGTAGTACAACTTCACTCATATAGGCAAGCACCGTGTAGGAGTCAGGCTTCTGCAGTTTAAGCCAGTTGGGACAGAGAATGTGAATTCCTGTGTGCTACACAATTCTGCCAGGAGATAAATTGCCCACAATTACAGTGTGACCGAGTGTGAGGAGGCGGTATACCGACAACAAGTGACCAACAAGGTCAACTCTTAATAAGTTCACTGGACTACACTGTACTTCGATATTCTGAAAGAGTAACATATCTCAAGGACTCGATAGTTAACAGCCTCAGTCATTCTCTTACATAAATATGTTTCACGCCTTCTTCTGTCAGAACACAGAAAACCTTATGGAGAAAATACCTGTTCATAATTGAGTTAGGTAAGTAATCAGTCACACTTTTAATCACATGAGTGGCCCCAGACGTCATTATTTTCACAACTAGTATTCCATAGCACTGACTATACAACAACATGTCTAAATATGCTGACATGGTGACCAATGGTGTTTATTTGGACCATTCTAGTTTGACACCCAGATGTTTCTGAGAATTCCTTGTCTGTTTGGTATAATAACAGTAAAACACGGTTGCTTAGAGGAATACCATTGAAGCTACATGTGTGGGGACTAGTATGAAGTAAAACCTGGATTATATTTCGGTTGTTTCTGTTTGTTCACCGCCTTGAATTATTTTCAATGGAGTGGACATTTATCCCTTGCAGGAGGAGCCCTTGTAATCATTTGCTGGTCCTTTCAAAGATAGAGGACATGTTTTCTATGTTGTATGATATCCTCCCAAAAATAAAGTGCTTCAAGCTGGACCCCTTTTGATCAAGTTATGCTTCATGTAATAGAACACCTATGTTTCGAGGTTGAATAAGTACAAGGGAATGTGTGTGTGCTGTGTGTTGTGTGTATCTATATCCATATGTAGGATTGCATTGCATTGATATAAATGAGATGCAATGTGATAACTGTCATCAAGCCCTAAGCACCTCCATCTGCTTGCGGTTTATTTTAACGCTGACTTTGAACCTTGTGTCATACTGTGTGGCGGAGCTCGCCTGAGCTCTCTGATTCATCTCCACTGTTGCTCTGCTAATTTAATCTATAGGGTAGGATTCAAATAATTCTCCCACAAGTCTAATTGTGGCTGGATTGCACAAGTAATCAGAATCAGATGTGGGTTACTAGGGGTAGAAAGCAGGGGATTTAGACAGGGAGTTATCCAGAGGCTAGTCAGCTGCAGTGGTAAAAACCTACTGAGATTTCTTCCTGCTTTGTGAAATCCCTCACCCTATCGTTTGATTGACACTGTTCAATTTGGCACTTTCTGTACTCTGGCATTTTGGTATGGAGGGCTAGCTATTTTGACGTACTGCTAGTCGTTGAGTATGGTAAAAAACAGAACATGACTTAAAGATCTTAGTCACAGTTGTTGGTTTGTTTTGCAGTCCCAGGTGCTACAGTATGTTTCCCTGTGGCACTGTAGTAATCTTGGCGCCATATGTTCTCTGCAGGGCCCAACACATGGCCTATCATTTGGTCAAGTCACACCTTGATGTGCCACACACCTGGCTGTCTCATGGCATTTAAAGAAATGCTGTTATAAGTCAACCTTGTACTTCACTTAAGTAGACATCATAGATTTATGGATACTACATTTAATAAGAAAGCTATTGGAAGACTATGGTGATTATAGTGTATGATCTTACAAGGAATGAAAACAGAAGAGACTTATTTTCTGCTTTACGGGGAAAATCTTGAACACATGGTGGGCACATGAGCTTTTGATAGGTTGACACACAGGATCTCAACTTTTTTTCAACAACCAGAAACAAGGTGTTGTGTTTTACCCAGAACAACATCATTACAGCTAACTGTGGTTTGTTCTTGATTGGTTTTTGACATCTCTCTAATTATTCTCTACATAATTATTTATGTTTTCTTCAAATAACTTTGTGTTCAGTCGAAATGGTGTCAAAATGGTGTTGATTTCCTCAGAACGTACTGTACCTCCAGACTGTGAACAATTAGTAGCATGTCCTCGTAATTATTTTGATACACCTCGCATTGATCTCTAGGCTTTCGTTCTCCGAACGAAATTGTGTCAAGTCTTGATGAGCACCGTCAAGTGCAGGTAATTGAACCTATTAGAACGTGTCAACGCATCTCTCAACTCATTTTAATCCCCCAGATTCTTCCACAGTTCTTCAAATCTCAAGTGCGTAATCACATCAAAGGATGTTCTCCTTCCTTGTGTGGCACTTCATTAAATGGCTTCATCTGGGTCACTGTTGAATACAAATGATCTGCCGCCTCAAACCCCTCCTCCTTTTTTATGATGTCATCTGCCGCATCTGCACAATAGGACATTAGGTTAACTACTGTGGGGAGGAAACCAGGAATGGAAAGAAACAGTTCATATAAACATCTGTAAACATCCCAGACTGTGGCTCTGCTAGACTGCACTTCTTAATGGTGATGACTTTATGGTAATGGGAATGGAGTGCTTCGCTGCTGCTTAAATGGGACAGCAGGTGCGACCAAGATGTGCTGGAGATGGATCCGTACCTGGAGGAGATAGTGACATCAGACCTCTTTGTTCGAATCCGTCGACAGCCGTTATAAGGCCTCTGCCTGCCCACACTGACTGACAAACAGCACACGTCTCTGCAGGCTGTGATCGTTCATACGGATCATGGGGGCGAAGCCTTTGCGAAGAAAAATTGAGATGAGCTGTTTGCGCTCTCTGAATTGGATTTTGGAGAGCTTCAACTGTTCAGGTAACCTCTAATAGCAGAGGTGCTGTACATGGTTATGGAGGGATTCCATAAATGAGGCTGATTACAGTGCTACTTGCTTAGCAATAAAAACATTCAGACTGAAACCAATGAACTGATGGGGGATTTCCCCTAGAATACAGATGTTTCTCCTTTCTGGAAGAGAACACCATGACTGTATAATAACTCCCAGAGCTACAACTGAAGGCTTGACTCCAGAACGACAAATCCCTTCCCTTTCCTGACCTACTTCGTACCCCACATCCTAAGTCCAGTTATTTTCAAAGACTTATCAAAGTGACGTGTTAAGTCGGATACGAGTGATTCATGCAGCCAAGCTACCCTTCACATAAACATTTTAGAAATACTTTGGATTCTCACTTCTTCTGTGATATCCTTCTACCATATTCTACTACTCTTCACAACTCAAATGTCTTTCCGAATAAAACACTTACATCCTTCCACATCTCTATGTGACATCTCTATTTATGCCTGCTGTTGCCATGTAAAAGAAAAAAAGAAAACTAGACACAATATAATTCAAAACGATGTTGAACTTTATTAGAAATATGTGAAATTCCAATGCACCAGAGTCCATTCAAAGACAAATAATTTAAAATCAAGAACATATGATTAATATGAAACACATTTAGACTGGTAGCGGACAACAAAATAAGAATCACAGTTAGTTGAGTAAATTGTTTGTGAATGTTTGTAAATTCTTGCAGTTGTTTTTGGAGCAGGCTTCCATTGCAAAAGGGACCTTGGTCTAATATTACTTTTTGGATAAATAAAAGTGGACAAATCGATGATCCAGCAGAAAGATGGATCATAGAACATATTGCGGATGATGAAAATGAAATTAAATATAATGGCACCATGGCATTCACGGTTGATAGGTCTATAAAACAAGTTTGTTGATCATATACACAAAGTAATAATACATATTTTCCATATCAACAGATAACTTAAAATATTTCCCATTAGCAAATATAAATGTATAAAGCTATGTAAATCTATCTACAGTTTGACATAAGTTGTCATTGTCAGAATAGACAAAAAAAAAGCAGCCCATTTGAAGAGCTCTTTTTACAGTTTTTATAATTGCTACAAATAATAATACTTTAAAGGCTTTGCTCTCAATTCAAAATGGTCTGAAAATGACTTAGCACAATTATGATGATGACTGACATTATCTTGAGTGCTCAATACATTATACAAAGTGACTTTTTAGAAGAAAAAACAATAATGGCTATACCCACTGAAAGCATGTTTATAGCTATGACAGTTCCTCCAACATTTCTGAAAAGGAAGCATAATGGCAGTTATAAGGGCATGTGGTCAATCTTTTTGGTTCAGACCTACTCAGAACACATGAAGATACGTTGTCTTGGTGTCCACCCCTATCACGTTTCTGGCCGAACACTTGTAGAAGCCTGCGTCCCTCTGAGAGGGGTTCTGGATGATCAGAGAGCCTTGAGGGTGCAGGTACTTGTTACCAAAGAGGCGTGGCTGGGCGCTGACTGCCAGCCGCGTTCTGTCCGGCGTCTCCCACGCCACCTCGGCCCTCGGGATGCCCGTCGCCACGCAATTCAGTTGCACGGCAACGCCGCGCCTGGCGTACGTGGTCGGGGGCGGGCCGCTGGTGATGCGGGGCGGGTATGCGATCACAATGACGGACACAGGCAGCAGGGCGCTGCCCAGCTCGTTGGCCGCCCGGCAGACGTAGGAGCCCCTGTCGTAGACGGAGGCCTGCTGGATGGCCAGGGTCCCGTTGGAAAGAACGGCATAGCGTCCTGTCCTCTGGGGCCGCCCCAGGACCACCCCGCTGGGGAGGGTCCACGTGAGCCTGAGAGGGTCCCCGCTAGCCAGGCAATGAAGAAGGAGAGTCTCTCCATTCATTAAGGTGATGGGGGAATTGTACTTGTTGTTGATCTGTGGCGTCCTCCCTGGGGTCAGGGTGACGGTGCGCTCCACCAGCCCTGCGGCGTTGCGCCCCAGGCATCGATACATCCCAGCCTCCGAGACTGAGGGATTACTGATGACAAGAGAGCCATCTGGCCTGTGGAGGAATTTGGCATATTGGGCTCCGCTTGCAAGAGGGGAGCCATGAGGCAAGATCCAGGTGACCTGGGGCATAGCTGCACCTTCAAAGGAGCAGTTCAGAGTCATGGTACTGCCCACGGTCAAAGACAGGCTCTCTGTTTTGGGGCCCCTGAGCTGTGGCCTTTCCACCACGTCATTCACCTCCAGGTGCACCGTCAGCCTGGCCTCCCCTCCCTCGTTGCGGGCGATGCAAGCTAGCTGGGACGAGTCGCTCCTCTTGACCGCGCGGATCTCCAGAGTGCC
The DNA here is from genome assembly GCF_054491055.1 of Hypomesus nipponensis. NCBI lineage: Eukaryota > Metazoa > Chordata > Actinopteri > Osmeriformes > Osmeridae > Hypomesus > Hypomesus nipponensis. Next base: position 8,157,104 of record NC_140372.1, read on the forward strand.
GTTCCGATGGACCGTCATCCTGCTACCGTAGTACGGCGCCGGGAGGATGACGTTCTCCGGCAGGACCCACATGACCCGGGGGACGGGGGTTCCCACGGCAGAGCAGTCCACCAGCTTGCGCTGGTCCCTGACCGCCGTCACTCTCATGGTGTTGGCCACGCCCCTCAGGCCGTTGATGGTTGGAGGGGTGACCAGGACGTCGACCTGGGTGACTTTCCGGTCCTGGCCCGCACTGTTCCGGGCTGTGCAGGTGTAGTTCCCAGCGTCAAAGCGCTGGGCGTTGTGGACCACCAGTGTGCCGTCGTTACGGATCTGGTATTTGTCGGAGGCAGACGGGATGGCCCTGTTTGTTGGGGACATCCAGGAGATGAGAGGGACGGGCTCCCCCTTGGCACTGCACTTCATAGTCACCGTCTCCCCATACAACACCCTGATGACCTCGGGCCGCTTGTCTCTGATGGAAGGGGGTTCGGCCACGACCTTGACGTGCACCTTCATCTCGTCCTTCCCCATCTGGTTCTCAGCGTAGCACGTGTAGTCTCCCCCTTCCCTCATCCCCACGTCGTTGAAGTAAAGCGTTCCGTTGTCGAACACCACGTACCTGCGGCTGCGGCCTCCGGCCCCGTCTGTCTGCTTGAGAGGGTTGACCATGGTTCCGTCCGGCAGGGCCCAGCTGATCTCCGGGTTGGGGTGGCCGGACGCCACGCAGTCCACTTTCAGCTCGCCCCCGTAGAGGACCTCCTGGCTGCTCAGCGACTGCTTGTGTTCGATCCTGGCCGGCCTGGCCAGCACGCTGGCTCTCAGCAGCACGTAGTCGTCCCCCAGTTTGTTACGTGCCACACACAGGTAGTCACCGCCGTCTTTATCGGTCATCGACTGGATGGTCAGGGTTCCGTTGGCGAAGACTTTGATCCTCGGGTCGAAGCTGCGGAAACAATAAACACACGAAGAATGATCACTCGGGTGTACGGTCTACAGAACTCATCCATGAGGCCAGTCTGACTGAGCTCAAAGTAGATTCAGTATGTCAGTGGCACAGCTTGGATTGCTCTTCTGTGTGTTTGGATGCTCTGGGATGCATTACCTGTACTGAGCATCCACCAGCTTCTTAGTGGGCGTCCTCCAGATGATCCTGGGCTCTGGGTCTCCTGTGGCGATGCAGTCCAGATGCAGCTTTCCCCCATAGACCACATCTGTTCTCTGGGGAGAGGAGGAGCTGATCCTGGCCTTGTTGGAGGAGGACATCTTCAGGACGGTCAGGATGATGGTCCTCCTGGAGGCTCCCATGGCGTTACTGGCCACACACTCATACCTCCCAGCGTCCCCCTGGCCCAGGCTGCGCACGTACAGGGTGCCGTTGGGGAACACAAACAGGTTCCGTCCATTCACAAACTGGGAGGGGAGGAGCTGCAGGCCGTCGGGCGTGGTCCAGCGCGTGATGGGGGGCGGGGCTCCCTTGGCGGTGCAGTGGATGTTGGCGGTGCTGCCCTCGGGCAAGGTGGAGTTCTCGCGGAGGGCCTGCTGGATGACAGGAGGCAGAGCAGCCACGTGCAGACGCACAGAGACAGAGTCGGCCCCGGCCACGCTGCTCCCGATGCATTTATAAACCCCCCTGTCGGTGGAGCTGGCTCGGGTTATCCTGAGGGTGCCGTTACTGAGGAGGGACACACGCTGTTGGGGGCCTCCAGCAGGGGGCGCTGCAATGTGGACCCTGTCGGGCAGCACCCACGTCACCCGGGGTGTGGGGTGTCCCTGGACCATGCACTCCAGCTCAATGCTGTCTCCCAGGTTGACCGTGGCGTCGCGGTAGCGAGGCTGAAGCACCCTGGGATGCTGGGCTATGACTGCCAGGTTGACCACCAGCTTGTCTGTGCCATACTGGTTCTGCACAGTGCAGAGGTACTGGCCTCGGTCCAGAGGCTGGGTGTTCCGGATGATAAATGTGCCGTTGGGATGGACCTCAAATCTCTGGACCCGGGTGTTCTGAGCAACACTTGCCCCTGAAAGAATAGAAATTGATTTTTCTTTCATTCATCTGTAATGTGAAATATATGTAAATACAGTATGTTGCCTGTGAAATATTCATTCATGCCTTGAGTTAAAATAAGAAACAGGAAGATATAGTGTGTGCCGTACGTACCAGTGGAGACTTTAGTCCAAGACAGGAAGGGTTTGGGCTCCCCAAGCGCCTCACAGGGCAGCTGTGCGTCCATCTCTGCATTCACAGTGACCATCTGAAAATTAACATTTGTGATGCGGGGTTTCCCTCGGGGTACTGCCACCCCCACACTTCCTGGTTGCTGAGACCCCACCGATGCACCATAGGTCAGGGGTGGTGCCCCTGTCCTCGGGCCCTCCCTGTGAGGCATGGACGAGGACACGCGGGGCTGAGAGGTGCCTGTGCTGGTTGGAAAAATTGTGGTAGTGCTGGTATCAGCCTGGGTGTGGGTGTGTGTCCCTGGCGTTTTAGGCCCTGTGAGTTGACCTCCACCCCTGCCTGAGTCTGACCTGGGGTCAGAATGTATTCTAGTAGTAGGGTGAGTATCAGGGGATCTGTTTGTGTTTACACTGTTGGGCGAGAGAGGGTTAACTTGACCAGGGAGGAGGATTCTCTCACTGTGACTGTCAGGGATGTGGTTGGGACTTTCCAGGGGTCTGGTGGGGGGTCTCGGCCTGGTCCAGTCCCCAGGGGAGGACGTGTGTGGGACGTGGGCCGGAGTCTGAGGCCTAGCTCCGGAGGAGACGACAGCAGACGTCCTCTTCACCGGTGCTGAGGTGACAGATGGAGTTTTGACAGCGTTATTGTTACGGTGATCTCCATCAAAAGCGCCGCTCGACTTCATGGTGACTGTTTGAGTTAGGCCAGGCACTTGATGAGAGCTTTTAGATGTTACAGATTTCTTTGTGGTGAGCTGATCTATCTCATAGGCTTCCTCGTAAAAAGCAGAGTTCGGGGAAGCGCCGTGATCATGCCCGCCCTCCGACCCACTGACTTCCTGCTGAATGGAAGGAGCAGACGAGGAGGAGGGCTGCGGTGGTAACAAGCCATTGATCTCTTCGAACGCCACCTTTTCAGCCCGGTTTGATTCATATTGATGGTTCGATCCGCCCGGCTCTACATCTGGTCTTACTTCCAGTTGAGTGGGAGGATTCTCAGAGGACTTGTCAGAACTTGGCACGGGGCTAAGGTCTCCAGTAATGCCTCCCTTTTGTGTCTCTTCTAAAGGTTTAACTGCAGGAAGAGGCACGCTTGTAAACCTATCCAGAGCAGCAGCCGTGGGCGTACCCCAGGGCTCTCGAGATGCAGCCGGAGAGGTCCCCTGCCTGGGGTGGTGAGCTGGGACGGTCTGTCCTCCTCGTCCACCCTCTGGAGCTCTGGTTGGAAACGCTGGTGCCGCTGATGTGCTGCTGAGTGGTGGTCTGGCACGAGGGAGAAGGGCATCCTTTGTTTCAGGAGACGTGGTGGCGGGTCTCACCGAGGACTCGGAGACCGGGTCACCTCTGGCGTCATACACGGAGACTGTGCTCTCTTTGTGATTCATTCCGGCTGATGACGTCGCTTGGCTTTCCGTTAATGGAGTGGTGGTATTAAATTTGGCTGAAGTGACTCGGGCCTTTTCTGATGCCACTATTTTTAGCCCTGTCGTTGAGGGTGTCTCGGTGGTTGCTAGGAAAGCATCCATAGGTGTGGTCGTGCTATTCTCACTTGCTTGATTCAGCCTTTCCTTTTTCCTGTTTCTTCTCCGGCCTCCGTGCCTTCTCCTGGAGTTAGGGTTTCTGAGGCGTGTTTGCCCCCGGCCTGAAGGCTCCTTCCTCCCTGCCACCCCCGAGGCAGGCTGGGTAGTGGGGGAGGCTGTGGTGAGCATTATCAGGGGATGTGAGATGTCCACCGTGAAATACTTCAGCTGACTCTGTGTGCTACCTCCGGCTGTTGTGGTCTCACCGACAAAGTCTGATACATTGTTTTCGGTTTCAAAGTCATTTTGAACGGTGGTTAACTGTGGGCGAAGGTCCCCACTGTCTACATATTGTTCTAGTTCCTCATTAGAGCTGTTAACAGTGCTGGGTTTGTTCCCATTCTCAGACCCCTCAGATGTTGATGAGATCTCAGACACTGTAACTGCCTCCCCATGTGAGGAAGTTCTTTGATTCCCTCGTAAAGTACCGTCGTATGAAACACTGTTGCTGGCAGTGTTCACATGACGCTGGCTTTGAGTTTGTGGATGTGTAACAGTGTCACTCTGCTGCTGGGGAGCAGATGTAGGCTGTGTGATTCGTGAGCGACTTGTGAGTGTGCGTGGCTGTGTGTATGAGTGTGTGCGCGGGGGAAATGTGGATGTGTACAGCTCCTCCTCTGCCTGGTTTGTATCCTCTGATGATCCCTCTGTGTCGTGAGACACTGTCTGTGTATTATGGGATGTCAGCCGCCCCTGCTGTCTCCTATTGGTGTGAGGAGCTGGGCTGGGTGTTACATTACTCTGACCGTTCCTGTCTCGTATCTTGGCCAAGATGTCAGCCCATTTCTCCGGGTCTATTTTCTTGTTTGACACGTTCGTCCTCCTACGCATCTCCACTGTGCTTTTCTTGTCGCCTACACGCGACCCTGTCACGGGCGATTTTCTCGGCACAGCCGGCCGGCGCCAAGAGTTTCTGAAGGGATGCCCGCCACGCCTGCCCAAGCCAGGATCTCTCCGTCGAGTCATGAGGTCCACCCGGCTCGTGGGCGCCTCTCCCTGGGTGTCCTCCTCCCCGGATGCCTCCTCCCCCTCCTCCACGGGGACTTTTATTTTGGTATTGACCCCTGAGGCAGACTGAGGCCTAGTGGGAAACTTCCTCAGTGGTCGAAACCCCGCCCTCCTTGTGAGGTTCACCTTCGTAGCCAGAGAATCGGCGCCGTGTTGATTTATGGCCACACACTTGTAATATCCACTGTCTGACGGTTGACTCTTTGGGATTCTCAGTGTTCCGTTGGAATAGACAAGCGCTCGAGAGGAGTTAGCTCTGAAATTCACGATGCTGCCGTCTGGCAGGATCCAGCTGATCTCAGCATCGGGAGAGCCAGATGCCACACAAGGCAGGGTGACAGGATCTCCTGTGAAGCCCTCCACGGATGAGCTTCCACCCTCGCCCCCTGGAGGTGGACTGGAGGATTCCTCCACGGAGAGATAGAAGGGGAGCACACTGAGGTCACCGCGGACCTGGGCGATACAGTAGTAGACGCCTGTGTCTGAATGGCCCACGTTTTTAATGAGCAGCCTACCAGAGCTGGACACAGACACCCTGTTATCTGGGCTGTTGTAAGGGGCCTCCAGCTGGGAGCCGTCTGGCATCATCCATCGGACTACCGGCTCTCCGGAACTCTGTACGTTACAGTCCATTTGGCTGGGGCTGCCCACCATTGCGCTCAGTGCTGCTCTGGTGCTGTTTGTGGACTCTATCAAGACCCATGTCCTGGCCTGTCTCCTCACCAGCTCGGCCTCCACGGTTGGGGAAAGGTGGGTGGAGAGGATCAGCTTGACGCTCCTCCCTGTGGACTGAGGCCTGTTCAACTGCAGGTCCATGTAGGTCTGCATCAGCCAGGCAGGCTTAGCTACCACATTAGCCTTTACCCCTGTGTAATAGAGGGCGTCTTTCTCCAAGTCCTGCCTGTACCTATAGCTGGGCTCCGGCTCCTTAGTCAGCATGATCTCCCTCTGCAGGTGGGCAGGCACGTCGCTGTAGTAGGCGATGAGCCTCCACAAGCGCTCGTAGTTGTCCCTGTCTATGGGACACTCGACGTCCACTGAGAGGGTGACGTTGGCGGACAGCTGAAGAGGGTTCACCTGGCTCCAGCTCATCCTCGTGGTCTCTCTCGGTTCACCCACAGCGCACTCCAGATCCACTTTGTTCCCGTGCTCATCCGAAAGGCCCAGGGTGATGTTACCAAACTTCTCTTTGAACTCCTCCGGGGTCATGACCTCGCTCTCGGTGTCCTCCGGGAGGGTGGGTCGCTGGGGGGTGGTGATGACTGGGCTGCTGCACGACAGGCTGTCCAGACCCTGGATCTCCTTGCTCCTCAGGTGCTTGGGGGAGGAGCACATTGGGCACAGTTGACCCCCAGCATAAGCCCTGTCCTTCTTACACTTCAGCACACCTGAGAGACAACAGGAAACACAGAAAAAACCTTCTAGTCACGAGTTACTTTTAAACTGTGCGTCCTGGAAGTTCACCTGAAAAATACCACGTCAGAAACATCTTGAAATAAGCTCAACCATATGATATGGTGCAGCTTAGTCTGATACAACATCCGTTTCTGAACAGAACACACACACAAGGCATTTCCCCATCATCGTTCTGACAACCGAAGCTCAAACATCACCTGGTGTGTTCTTGTCCCAGTTCAGGAACCACTTCATCCTGCAGTCACAGGTCCAGGGGTTGTCCTGCAGGTAGAGGTTCTCCAGGTGAGGCATGCCATCCAGCATGCTCTGGGGCAGCGAGGTCAGCCCGTTATCAGACAAGTACAGGTGTCTGAGGGTGGACATGTGGAAGTGGTCCATCATGGAGAAGGTGGCGAAGGTGGAAGGGTGGAGCTGCTGTAGACGGTTGCCCTCCAGCTGGAGCAGACGGAGGGAGGTTAGACCCTGGAAGGCGTCCGGGTGGATGAACTCCAGGCGGTTGTGGTCCAGGTGGAGTCTGGCCAGGCTCCACAGCCCGTGGAACGTCTCCCGGCTAATCTCCTCCAGCTTGTTATAGCTCATCTTCAACATCTGATAAGAAGTGGAGATGATTAAGCCTTAACATATCAATTTCAATGGGGTTATGCTGATCAGATATTACTGTAGAGTGGCTTGGGATCATATGGGATGGTAAGAGAGAATCACGTCATCTTTAATCAGCTGTGGGATTAGGGTACCTGTAAGGAGATCAGATCCCTGAATGCTTGGTTGGGAATACTGTGGAGATTGTTTCCATGAATCATGAGTAGCTCCAGTTTCCTCAGTCCAGCCAGGGAAGTCTCAGTCATCTTGCTGATGGTATTAAACCTATGCAAACAAAATTAAGCTATCGATTATCTTGGCCTGTCGTGAACTTGCTTAAACACAAATCAATTAAATGAAAGACTCATGGCACTTTTAGACATTGTTGATGTTGATTGAACAGCAAATGATGTAAGGTTTCCAATGATCTCTCTTCCAACAGGATGATGCTTACCCCAGGTTGATGCGCTCCACCTGTCTGTGTATGCCAGCTGGCACAGCGAGCAGGGAGCGGAAGGTGCAGTGCAACTCAGTGGGCAGGGGGCAGGAGCAGGGTCGCGGGCATGGCAGGAAGGCAGCGGGCAGGGGCAGCACCACTGAGAGCAGGAGGATGAAAAGGGCAGGACGATCCATCTTCTGCGGTGCCGGGGCCACTCTCTGCTCCTCCAATCAAAGCAGCTGGTATGGGGGTCACACTGGTTACACACCCACACCCTTGGAGTTAAAGCCACAGTAAACAAGATTAGTCACAAAGATTAGACAGTTTACCAATTGTTCAGAAGGTAGCCTACTGTATGCACCTTGCAGAAATGCAACAGTTCGATATTTCAAGTTAAAAGTTTAAATATTTGAAGGCTTTTAATATCCTAAATTCGTTATTTTGCGTCTCATACACTTAGCAGCTAAACAAATATTGCATGTTTTACAAATATACCATCCATCAATAGGCTAGCCTTGTCAACAACGTTTGTCTACAAGTTCCATTAATCTAATTTAATAAACAAATTATATAATATGAACGATATTGCTATTATTAAATACACTTTTAGTAATGAAACACAAAAATCACAGCATTTAAAAAAATAAACCGTTAGTAGGCTATTAGCAGAGCTAAGTTTCGAAGGCTAATTCATTGAATATTGAATATATCAGCGTCTATTCTACTCTTCAATCAATGAACTTTTCATGCATCCTCAAATGTACTTTTGGATAAGTGCGCTCCAGCACAAAGACTACTCCACTTTGACTGAATGGTGCTGGTAAAAAGCTAAGATCTTAGCCTACCTTAAAATCTTTATTTTGAGCGAGACTCTCTGTGGCCCATTCAAACATGACTTTGCTGTGTCTACGGATGCGGCTGCTCCCTATAGACGCATTAATCCCCACAGTTGAAGAAAACGAGTTAGTTTGTCCAAAACGAGAAAGACAACGGCAAAGTATTTCTAAATGCACCAAAGTATTTCTAAAAACAAAATACTATAATAGTTTCAGATGTCCAGGTTATTATTCCAATAAAATATTCAGGTTTACTGTGCATATGTCAGCATTCACAAAAACTGCGGGGTGATGCGCTCTCGACCGACTGTAAGCAGTGACGGGCTAACAGTTTCCACCATACAGACTTCTGGAGCGCGGAGTTGAGGAGGGGCGACAGAAAAGAAAGAGACGACAACTTAAGTGAAGAGCAGTTCCATGGCTACAGGCGTAGCTCTTTGTTCATTGCGGTGTGGACTATTTACACCTTATTTTCACGCACTGTGAAGTTTCCAATTAAACCCAACGTCAAATACATCACCAAAAGACTCCATTAGCGACACTTTAATTCATATTGTAGCTGGGAACCATTAGACATTAAATCAAACTGCAAATTGTCAGAATAGCCTACAGGTTATGTCGCACAGTCTACAATATCCTTTAAATAACTTTATGAACTGACAAAGTAAACTGGCCTCTGCTGCAAAACCCTGCAGTTGCAGAGTCATATGAGAGACTAAGTGAAGGGCCTGCAGCAACCCAAGGTAAAGGTTATGTTGGGTTCAAAGCCCTGTCATTTACACACATACACACTTACACTCACACAAACATACACACTGTCAGAAGAGGCACCAGTGTGTTGTGTGCAAGCATTCCATTTACTGAAGTTTGTCAGCTCGGGCCTCTACAGTAAATCCAAACAGCTCTTGATCTTGGTAGTCTTTTAGAGACTGTCTCACCTTGATCCTGGAGTCAAGATAGAGGCCTTGAGACTCCATGCTGACTTGTGTACAGTACACACTATGTGTAATGATGTCAAGTCTGGAATGGGATGGGTTCAGAGGTCACATAGGGTCAGTGAGCAGAGGGGCCAGTGTGTGTGCTCTGATAGGCCACCTGAGAGGTTACATCCATCACCTTGTCACTTCAAGCCAATGGCACAGCTGCACCAAAAGCACACGTAGGTGAGGTCGTTTGCAATGTGCAAGGAGAAGACCTAGAATAGAAAATCGAGCCACAATACCTGGCTACATTTTAATATATTTATTGTTTACTAAGTTTGGTGTTCAAAGGTTTTAATTGCAGCAAACCAACTGCCTGCCATGATCAAATTATAATTCAAGGAACACAGCATAGTTCAGTCCTTTAGTGCAATGCTATTGTAAACAAAGCAAATCTAGGAAATACTTGAATTAATTGCCAGTACAATATTGTTCTCCCTTGAGAAGAAATGTATGTACTTCTGTTGCCAAGTGTGTAAATATTTTACTATGAATTATGGCTATGTACTTGCATTGCCTTTGTGTAAATTACATGAGTGTCATCTCCAGAACTCCATCTTAAATTATATCCGCTTCTAATGTAAACAGAGAAGATTACAAAACATGTTTCATGTGACATTTTAATTCTGTGCGGTGCATAAACAAAGACGGCTACCCAGTATTTTTGGTAGACTGAAGAAACCTTGTGGAGAAGTCCTGCTTTGTGTAGTTAAATCTGTTTGTTTTAGTGATTAAAGAATGAAATGATTATTTTACAATGAAAACATTATTTTAATTGTGTTTATAGTGTTTGATCATTAAAATACAAATTCTTCCTCAGGCTTTCTTGGTCTGTGTTGATGAGAAGCTTTACCGCAGGCCTCTCAAGTAAATGTTTTAACAACATAAACCCTGAGACTTAATCTATAAACTCCTAAATGAAGCTTTAGAGTTGTCCCATTGTACCCCTACAAAGATTTAGATTTAGGTCAATCTATAACTTTGATGAAGAAAAACACATTCAGCTTAAAATATTAACCCACTGCATTGGCATTAGTATACCTATGGCAAACTGGCCTTTGACACGTGTCTCGTCTTTCCACAGGATTTCATGTCAATGAAATTCACTCTCTAAGTATGACCTGGTCATCTGCTTTCACGTCTCTCCATACATCCATAAAAAAGGGAGAAATTATTTACCGCACAGCAGTGCTATACAAACACGGGTCCAGCCTTAGGGCTGCAGGGGTCAAACAAACCAGCCCTCACTCATAAAGTATGACTGTTTTTAATGTGCTTTGAATATACTCCTCACAGAATCCAGACAGACTGGGTATCAATGGAGTGGAAGGACGAGACCTTGTGGAATCCTCCCAGTGGTCCTTGCAGGGGATGCAGCCATCCTGTGAATAAGCAGGCTCACTGTACCCAGCAAGGCACCATGACGCCCCAGAAAATAAACCAGGCTGCAGCGCTGCTTCACTCTGACATATGGGCCTCGTATGTGTCGAAGTTACACTTTCCTAATGATCATTGAAGCTAACTTTGGTTTCTCTGCGTCTGTGGAAAAGGCCTGTTACTGTCGCAGCCTCTTAAACGTGCAATTTTGGAGTGAGATTTTTGTTACATAAACCTCACGGGGGAGGGCTCAAGCTTTGAGAAGCCACAAGAAATCCAGAACATCTGCAGATATCTTTTGTTCCAAATTGTTGACAAGGCAACAGAGGGGAAAAGGATCATTACGCCATCCCTCTTGTCTTTGAGTAATTCAGAGGGAGTACGTGAAAGCAAGGTGAAACAGGGTCCCCCGTGATTTAAAGACTGTGGCTAACATTCTTCAGACACAGACACCTGACTCAAACTGCAGAATCAGCTTAAAGAAGTTGCATGGTTCAAGAGAGAATTTGCATGATGAATATAATTTTTGTGTAGCATAGGATGTGTGCAGGTCGGTAGACCACGGAAAAAATACCCTGTTAACCTGCCATGCCGAGCAGACTGCTAAATCATTTAAATCACCCTTTTTATGTAATGGAAAATTCACAGTGACCTCATCTTGTTTTCTGGTGTAACTTCACCTGGTTAACATGTGTTACCTTGTATCCAACAGCAAGGCAGAACTGATTTGCTTCCCTGACACATTCCTGTTTGGAGGTTATGACCCTAATATTAGAGAACTGAACCAATGACCTTTAGTTGTATTGGGTTTGACACATGTCAGTCAAGTCTTAGAGGAACAGGAAAAGTTTGTGTAACCTGTCAGTTGTAAAAATGGACAAGCTAATTTAGCTTTTTCTTGGAACTTGCCCCAGACTTTACATTGCTCATTTCCCATTAATAATGGATAGTAAGTTGAACATCTTTGTACCATCTATAGTGGTACTGTAAATTAAGTATTACCACATTATTTTGATAAAAAAATCGACCAATTACAGTATTATCTTAATTTTAGGTTTAAGATCATTTCTGTCGACTGTGACATTAGATTCTTCAAATTGATTGATGGTGTATTCACAGACTAATTTGATTTCCTGAGTGCCTTGCAACCATTGAATATGTTCCTCATTTGACCCATTCCCTCCAAACAGACAATGGTTGGGTTTCCACTGCCTCTGTCTCTAGCCTGCAGCCTGAGACAATCAACTAACCCAACACCACTTTCCCCTCCTCAAGACAGACAGACATCTGTTTCTATGATCCCACCCACCAACCACCCAACAGAGTAATAATAAACACCTCTCTCTCTATTTAATAGAAACCAATATCAACTGTATCTATTTATTTAAGAATGATGAGCTATTATACGTCAATTAAGATGATATAACACACCTAAAATCAGGAAGATGAATAGAGGCTACTATATCACGTTTTGCTATGTGTTATGAAAACATCCCAGAAGAAGTTCCTCCTTGCGGTTTTGTCTAGCTGACAGGTTTGTAGGTCAGTCCCAAAGCTGGGAGATATTCTCTTCCTCTTTCGTCTTTCCCCCACTGGCCCACAGCCCTGCCTCCCTACTGAGCAGGCTGGGGGCGGATGGTGGAGCGTAAACAGCTCTCCCTGCCTGCTGCGCACCAGCTGGGGCTCGGCCCCGGTTCGAGACGCCGAGCGGAAAACCACTGTCCCGTCATAAAGGCCACAATCACCACCTGAGGCTGTGGGTCGCCTCCCTCCCTTCTCCCCGCCCTCCAACACCCCCACCCCAGGTGTTGCAGGCAGTTCCATCCCAGCGGTCTTTATTGCAACAAGGGAGCAATATTTCTTCTGAAAATCAGACCCATGGCTGACATTTCCATATACAGTACATTGAACATGAGAAGGATACACATGTATTTGGACGCCGCTTAAAATCTATTACTCACTGAGATTCATGGCATCTAAATTGGGAAATAATACTATCTGTTCACTTTGATATACTGGTTTTCCAATTGGTAAACACATTTAAACAGTGTTGGTTCAGTCTTCTTTGCATTTTATTTCCCCTAATAGCACCTGTCGTTGAAGTGCTGAATCCCATCCCAATGAATTATCCAACCTCATTGTATTCACAATACTTATCTCTATTTGTATTCAAATGTCATTTTGCACGGCTAAGCTACACTTCCCTTTGGTGAGGTCCTGAGTAACTGTTGCTAATCTCCTGGGTAGCAGGACCTCTCTCCCCCAAGCCAGGACTTAGCCCTCCCAGGCCAGGACCTAGCCCTCCAGGTCAGGACCTAGCCCTCCCAGGCCAGGACCTAGCTCTCCCAGGGGCCATTTGTCAGCAACAGGGAGGGATACCGGTCTCCTGAGGCTTAACATTCTGTTACCATGCAGACTGAACCACATCACACCCCCACAAAACCACATGCGGTTCTCTTCTCTTCTTAGGTTGTTTTGAAGGACCCTCTCATGAATAATCTAAAAGTTTCCTTGAGGTGGAGGTGCACTTGTCTCGTATCTAGTGCTGAGGATATGAGCCACTTCAAGCTTCAAACCCCCAGCATCTGACTGGATCATGACTCTGGAGAGGTTTGGTGTGGACATTCTTGCTGGTTCAGAGGTTTCGGTCAGAATAAAGGGCAAGCCAGCTCCTTGTTTCCTCGTCAGGCTAGTTCCCCTAGTGAAGAACATGTGGCTGCGTGATCGTTTTTCACTGCTAATGAATCGTCAGGGCCTGTAGAGGTGGGAGCCACACCTGAGCAAATGAATAACAAAGCTGATGAAGACCATCTGTTGAACGCCATTTTGATGCATAGCTCTCATTCCTGCTCTCTTCGCATCTGACACAAGAAGTATAGGGACTTCATTAATAATGGCTTTGACTGGGAAAAAAAGCATATCAAGAATATCAACTTTCTAGAGCAAATAGGGAGATTGCCAAGATTACACAAGTGGAAAAGGTGGAACATATTGTATGGAGAAAGAGTCTTATGAGGAAGCTGGCCCATTGAAGAGGAGAAGGGAAACATTATTGAAATGGCCCAAAGCCACTATAAATATGGTAAAGGCTCCTGAAGTACCAAAACCAAAGCAAACCCTTGATCGTGGAAGACAGCCAGTGGAACATTACGTAATGGGTATTTGTAACATTAGGCATGACAGAGACAGTACAGTGCATGCCTAATTAATCCTCCAGCTGGGCAGATATGGGGAAGAGTCAGATCCTGGAGATATTGTACCACAGAGCTAACAGCCTAAAGCGCTTGGCCGCTAAGGATATTAGACCCTTGCCAAGTTGTGCATTAGTCTGGTGGTTACTGAGGATTCGTGGCATGTTAATGGGATGTTTATGGCTATTTGCAATGCTAAAGCAATGTTGCGTTGCGTTGGTTCAAAAAAATAAAAAATACATTGAAATAGTATTTAAATGTGTAAGTGTAAATGCTACAGGCTGCTTGGAGAGAAAAGAGTACAAGTGGACATGTGCTTACATAACTGTCTGAATTGATGCATGCACTTTATCATGACAAAATATGAGATTCCAAGAGGAGGCAGATGGAATAGTAGCCCAGTGCATTGGGATTTTAACGGATGCATCTTCTAAAAAGAAACATATGGATACCTTTCGAAGAACACACACTGAAGAAGGGTGGATGACCATATGGAAAGAGGATTGCGGGGCCACCGCCAGAGAGGGGGAGGGAGAGAGAGGAAGAAAGAGTGAAAGAGAAAGAGAGAGATGCAGGAAATACTCTGCACAGCTGAATAGTCTTGCTGTAATGGACTTTCTACTTTGGAAACTTTGCCAATATCGAATTCTTCGTTTTTTCCTCAATCTATGATAGTTCCAATAAGATGTTTCTGTGATATACACTCTAGTGAGCTAACATTATTAATTTGGAAACAAACTAGCCAGCAATGCCTAACAGGCCTGGCCCTGTGTGTTCTTGTTTCACTGAAATATTCCATTAAATCGACTGGAGTTACATCAACTCAAACTCAACCAGCAAAAAATCTCTCCCTCCTTGAAGTTTAATCAGCACTGATAAGATATCTTGAGACACACTTCAAAGGCACAGGGACTGAGGGAGCGTCAAACAGCATAGGCTTCACGGCGGCAAAACAGCCAGCCAGTAACAACTGGGTGATGACAGGGAGAAGCGTTGGACAAAAAAAAACAAGAATCAGTCGGCCTGGACTCACAACAATGAGTTTTGAGTTCTCATACTGCATGTAATGAGTGACACTGCTGCTTTCCATGATAATCTCATTTTTGCTTTCTAGTCTAGAGTACATTTTCATATATTCATGATTCATAAATGATAGAGGGTGGACGAGCAGATGCTGTGATTCTGAGCATGATTTCAATATCCCAAGTGACTGTGCAACCGTAAAGAGAATGAAATCTGTTTGACAATCCTGTCTCAACTTGCTCCCGAACTTCTTATGGAGAAAAAAAACTAGTCACATTAAACTATTAAATTATACAGGGCTGAGTGCCATTAATCTGAATTTATCTATGAAAGTTCAGAGGTGACCAACGCCCGGTGAAAAAGACTGTGAGACATTGTGGTGGGGAAGAGCCTGTGTTCGGACCTGCCTCTGCCAGGATGAGGATCCACTTTCCTCTTGTCTTACAGCCATCAGTCTGTGTTAAATATTTCCTTTATCTGTGCCAAAAATATGTCTTCAGGAGATAAACCCCAATCATGCAGCACAGTTTAGTGTATACGAGCGCCAAAGCATCAGCAGAATGTTCATTCAGTGTCAATAGGTTAAAAGGCGAAACTGGATTAGCTTGCAATGTGCATGACGAAACGATTAAACCTTTTCTAAAGTGCTGCCTGAGTCAAACTAATGAAAATAATCAATCAGCTGTACAGAAGTTCTACAATATGTGGGAACACGTGAGGTATTTTGCGGATGTGAATGATAAGAGTTCCAGATGAAGCAGTGCAGTATGGGCCGTCACTTGAGGACTGATTCCAAACTTAGGGACAGAGCTTTGTGAAACGCTCAATCACCTCCAGCTGTTCAGCTGCTGTGTTGATGGATGATGTGTGTGACACATATGTATCCATTTACTTGTGGAAGAGTTTGAGCAAAATAGTTCAAACATGCACTTCTCTCTATCACACACACACACCTCTCAATTTAAAAGAATGTTTTTGTATGTCATCCTTTAATGTTACTATGGAACCAGACCAAAATATTTATGGTCACATACATGTAGGCCCTACTTGCAGTTTTTTCACATTTTAACCTAACATGGAATAACAAACAAAACCAACATTGATGTGCATATTATTTGAGGTGAAACAAAACAGCACAGTTGAATACGATCTTTCAAAAATGACACTGCTTGTGAGGTTTAGAGATAGTCATGCAACACATGAGATGGAATTTCCGCATGTGTATGTGTGTGCATGAGATCCCTCCCTTCATCCCAGGACATGAACCCTGCTGGCTAGCGGCCTGCCCCAGTCTCCCTCTCCCCCTCAAATCAAAGTGATCCATGCTTCGTGCCAGTGCCAAGTCCCTTCTAATTAGGATCATTGGCTGGGTTCGTCACAAGTCGACTGAGTCGAAGATATTCTTGTTCAGTAAACAGCCGTGTTTTCTACTTCAAGCCTTGCAAACCCACTGTTCTCCAATATGGCAACATTCAGAGTGAGAAACTTGGTCTGCGGTCAAATTAGTTGGGTGAACATGGTAGGTCGAGGTGGGCAAATGAGATGTTGTTAGCGCCTCTTGGGAGGGGTGGGGTACATCACAACTCTGAACTGATGACAGGCAACATCTCCCATGTCCCAAAACGTACTTTAAGTGCTGCTGGAAGCATCTCAGCTTCTCATTAAGGGGTTGCAGCATTGGTTAAAAGGCGATGGCTTGTTGTTTGACTGGGGTGGGGCACCTACTTTCAACAAGGAGTGAAGGGGTTAACTGTCAGTCATGTTTTCGGGTCTGCCAAAATTGTTGATGATAGAAAGGTGTTACTCCAATTTACAATATCCTTCACTTAAAGGCATTTCAACTAGATTGGGATTAACCTAGTCGTTTTTTTTCTGGCTACAGGGCATAATTACATGAATATCAGGTTAAATTGCAGAGAAAAACTGCACAGAAAGAGGCTGCTTTCTGTGTTTGTTAAGTAGTTAATTAAATCTGAACCATTCTGAAACAAAATTGCAATCCAGGGGCAAACAACGACAGCAAAATGAGCTTTTTGTGCACTTATCTAAAGCATTACAATGTAAACCCTATCCATCTGTTATTGTTACACCTCTCCCTTCCCTTCACCACAAGCTCATCAACAACAGACGCACGCGTGCACAAGACTTTCCATACACACACCAAACACACAGGAGACGGCCCAGGGGGGTGGATGTGCTATTCCCTGTGGAGGACTGGTGTGTGTGCTGTGCTCTTGAACACAACCCACCACCGCAGCACATTCCCTGCTTTCCTCCGATGCACTGTGGAGGGCAGACAGAGTGAGCCTCTAAGGATCTGAGGCAGGTCATAAGGGATTCATTAGCTCAACTATTAGGGCTGCGCTGGTCCTCGTCTCCAGAGCAGCCCTGGATGTCATCACACAGCAGGTCACAAGCAGGGGCTCCAGACTAAATATGAGTCACTTTCCATTGTAAACATAATGGCGCTCTCTGCAAATAAGGCCGATTCATGTTACCTCCATATGAGCAAATTATACCGTTAGATTCATTTGAGAATTTACTTCTTTGGGAGGAAATTAAGGCATGAAATCAATTATCTCACCCGCAGTCCGAAGACATTATGAACCTAAATATGCAGACTGGGATGAATTTTAAAGTGAGGTTGGCAATTATTTTTATTGATATAACAGCTAAAATGTATTGTCATTTGAGAGCACACAGCTAGCAAGAGGCATACTTCAGCACCGGCATCTTGTTTGCATACAAATATCTATCAATATGGACATGAGGAGAAAATGCAATCGGAAATATACTGCAGTCAGCTGAAAAGAGGTGTTTATTTCAGGTTGTGTGCCTTTTCTATCTGTACCTCAACATGTTGATAGAGTAGCAATACATGTTGACATTTTTGTTGTTGTTGCAAGTTCCATAGTTAAGTCAATAATCAGTAGGGGGTATGTAAAGGGATTCTTGACCAGTACAAAACTTTATAGGATTATACCAATGCAACCAAAAAATCCATTAGAAAATATAAAAAGGCCAGGGCAAAGGCAAAGGCTTAGAATTATAAAGTAAATTCCTTGGAGAACCACACAGAACTAAAGTGATAAAAAATAACAAACAATACACACACTGTGCAAAATTACACCATTTGACTGGACAAACAATCGAGAGACTGAATGTTCCACTTTTTCCTTTCCTTCAGAACCTATAAAACACGAAAAACATCAGGCTTGTCAAGGCATTGTAAAGGAGTAGTGTCCTCTGGGAAATACTTCCCCTAAAATGGACCACTATAAAGTTGAAGTTACAAGTATTGTTAGAACAAGGGGGGACAATAGCTATCGTTATAGTAATTGTATCTTGCAATAAGATATGTCCTGTTCAACAGAGAGGAAAACTAACAAACACTTTGGGGGTTTGCTGTTCGGAAGTGACTTCCTACACACTGGTCTGAGACTACAGACACCGACTCGGGGTGTACAAAAAACAGTTTAACATCTGTATTCACAACTTGTATACTACATGGACACGACCTACAATGAGTGACCTACTAATGCATATACAGGTTCCCTCAGGGCTAGTGGACAGTGTGCTATTAGGATAACAGGAGGGAAGACAATGAGGAGACAGCAGGGAAACTGCTGCAGGCTCCTGCTCTTGACACTAACTAGCTCTACATACACTAACAGTCAAATGTTCAATGCCACATCTCTACAGTACATACAGTAGATGCAGTGCTTTTATCATAAATAGCTGACAAAAGAGCCGCCAGATTGCACGTCGAAATAAAAGACGCGTCATGTTCGTCAAACCTTATTGTAAGGCACCTTTTCACAAGTGCTTCTGGCCTCGTCAGACGTGGGTAGCTGACTGATAAGAAGACTGGCCAGTCAACAGTTACAAAGTTTGTCATGCACATTAACACATCCTGTAGAATCTGGTAAGCTACCTTGCAGGATAAAATCACGTAATGACATCTATATACATTTTAAATATCGATTAAGTTATCCTTTTTGGATTGCACGCAGCGTTGAGTTGCAAAAGTTCCAAATACAACAGTTTTAACCCAACAGAATTTAGTAACCATAATGCTGTAAAAAGAAAAAAACCCTGATTGTTTAGTTTTTAAACATAATCTTCGGTAACAGTATCCTTTGGTTGAAAAGGGACCATCTCTTTCGTAACTTTTTTGCATAATCTAAGAAGGCTCAGAGACACAACAGAAATCCCAACTGAGGTTTCTGTTCAAGAGAAATAATAACGGGTCATCATGAGGCGACAGTTCTCGCTACATTTGATGCTTTCGATATTTTGTATTCAATGCATCAGGTGTTTGAAGTTCTTTTCAGGTTAGCCTTTTTTCTCCAGCATCAGGGTCTGGGACAACTGCTCCATAGCCCCTCTCTGGTAAATATCTCACACCTCAAGTCCAGTGCAAATTAGAAGTTCTTGAAGATCTCTAAATCCTTCTCAGGCACGGGTGCGTCTTTCTTCCATTCCTCCTCGGGGTAGGCATCAAAGTTGGACGTGTCACCCTCGTGGGTCACCTTGGGAACGATAGGAGGCTGACAGAGAAGAATGGGAGGTGTAAATGTTACTTGTCGAGGGGAAAAAAGGTATTGTTTTTACGCTACACTGCTTTAGGACCAAATTATGTGCTGCAGGGACTAACCTTGAGTTTTCTCAGGGGCACTGCCTCCCAGTCGACAGTCTTGAACCACCTGTGTTTCTTCACATCATCTGCTCCATTCTGAAAGAGAAGAAATCACTTTGCATTTCAGAATAAACACACACAACTGCAAAGTTTGATGTCGTTTTAGTCCTTCTCATTGTGAAATCCTCTCATTGAACTTGTATCTTTCATCTGTATACAGAAAGAAACACACAGCTAGATAAATCATCTGGAGGGTGGAAACTCCCCCCCACCCACCAAGACAAAAAAACAGACTCAATGCATAAATCAATAACACCATGACAAGGATTATGTCAATTAAATGATGCTACTTAGCGGAATTTGTCTCATTGGGAAGGTTTTTTTTTTATGCTCTCAGCATGCTTGCAGTGTAATTCAAAACACTAGGATGTCCTGCAGCCTGACGATCAATGGCAGCGGCACAGGCTCCTTCTCATTGGTGAATCATAACATGGCAGACGACAACAAAGCCCACGCCGGATAAACACTGCATTCTTCATCCCTCTAGTCCCATCTGAAGTGGATCACTGGTGAAGCCAAGCCTGTGGGAATCCGGAGGGACTCGCCACACACGGCGGAGCCATTTATCACGTTTCGTGTCGACTTCTGAAAGCGTTTAGGACTGGGGGGGGGGGGGAAGCTAACAGTTCATCTGCTTATCGTTCGAATGGAACCCAGAGCAAACACATCATACATGTGAAAAGGAGATCCTGTCACGTCACAGAAACTTCACGTTATGCTGAGAGGCCGTTATTGCCATGTCCAGACTCCATGCTGCTGTGTGGAGACAAGTACAGAATTCTTCACCCACAGACTGGTAGGTCAGAACCCTTCAACTGTCCATCCTGTCGTGGCTAACAAAAAGGAGGTTCTTGGAAGCGACAGTGTCTTTTCCCATACCCGCGACCCGACGTACGGCACTAGCACGTGGTGTCTGAATAACTTCAGAATTGACTTTACTAGCGGTGAACTCACCCTCCTGCCCTACTCTTTTTCAGGGTCAAGCTCTCTCGACATCAGCTACTCTTATGCATCCTACTAATTGAAAACAAATGCAAACATCCAGTCCCTCCCAAGGCCGTCTTTGCTATTTAGTCTGTGATGTCAAACGGCCAGAACTTCTCCATAACCTGCTAAGAGTGGAAAGAAAACAAAGCAAAACCTCTCAGAGGCCAGGGGGTGATGAGTCAGGCTTATCGACTCACCTTCATATTGCCTAGCCGTCTGGCCTTGTCGATGACGAGGAACTTCTTGATGAGGTCCCTGGAACATAAAACAGAGCACGCACAAATGCAAAAAAAAAAAAAAAGATACGGTGAGCTTATGGAACTTTATCAAAACCTTAAGTCATTTCCCAAACCTGTCAGCAAGATAAATGATTCACGTTAGTGCTAGCTGACCCTCGATGGCCTGTAAAGGTGTCATGGGTGAACGCGCGGTGCATCACAACAACGTTCTCTGACGCTTTTTTAATTGATGAAGACGTGGAAAAAGACTTCCCGAAAGCTGTAAAGGGTGCTGGTGCGGACACAGCGTAAACAGGGGAGGACATGGGTGATTCACAGGGCTTTTAAAATGACACACTGTAACTTTTCCGAATGCAACACATCATGACAAGAGCAAAGGCTTTCCATAAAGGTGCCATTCCTCACGGGGAATGAGCTGTCTGTGGTCTCATAAATACACCCTTCCAATATTGACAATGAACATCTTTCTCAGGTTCATTTCTGTGTCCGTGCTCTCCGTCACCACTTCTGGTGTCTGATATACAGGAAATAGCCTTTACTCCTAGAAGTCGTCGATATCCCAGGACACTGTTTGTGTTTTAGTGTGTGAATGATATGAATGCATTTGGCTCTATGCTGTGGTCTGGGGCGCACATTACACATTACACTCTGCACACCCAGCACTACCGCTTAGGACAGTCCTGCTCTTGCTGATAGATGAGACAAAAAAAAAAACAGGATATAGGTGCTGGAAATATATACTGTATGTGTAAACTCAGTGGGCTGACCACAAGATTGATGACTGAGAAGTGTGAGTCTCTATTCAGTGTTAGCAGTGTGTGTGTGTGTGTGTGTGTGTTCTCCCGGGCCAGTGTCAGGCTGGATTGAGTGCACACAAGCCCTCCCTTAAGCCTGTAATCTCCCACATTCTTTTGCCGCCCCCCCCCCCCCCCCCCCCCACCCCCAGCTGTCGTAATGGCCAGTGGGATGGTTGGCGAACAAGTACTAATCAGCTGGGTGTGTCATTAGTGACCACACGTCCACCTACCTCCTTCAGCGCCTCCAGGGAGCTAACTGCCCCGGTAGTCAGAAAGAACAAGGAGTGACACTCGAGTTGGTGAACACACACACAACAAGACATAGACAAACTCACAACACGCGCTGGGTCAGGGTGAGGTAAACGCATGACGGCACACGACATGACAAAGGGTCCGACGTTTCATTTCCCCTGAGCTTACTTGACGTAGAAATCCAGATGTCGAGGGAACTCCAGCTTTCCGGACAGGATTTTCTGGTAGATGCCAAAGGGATTGTCGTCAAAAAATGGCGGGTAACTGCAAGAAAGAAAACAAAAAAACACAAACAAAAAAAGAGTGAAGGCGAGCATAAAAAAATATATCTATGCTCTCAACTTTTTCCAAATATTTGGATCAATTGGCAAAGTGAAGCTTTTCCGAACCATATCACCATGTAAGCTGACACACAGGAATTGGAGGGTGTTACGGTGTAGGATACACAGTTTGGTCTGGGCCTAAACAGCTGGACCTCCCTCTGCGGGTCACTTCCTCTCCATGTTCACCCAAACGCATTCCGGTCGCAAGCGCGCGTGTGTGTGTAAGACGCGGTGGCACAGGGGCCTGTGTCTGCGCTCCACTCTGTCGACTCTCCGGGTTTGGCTGAGTGCTTTCCCAGCTCTTCACTCCTTTCCCACTGGCCTGGACAAGCCATTACCCCAGCCGTTACATAATAGACCAGCCTAAATGCATTACGCATGGAGCAGACAGGCGGATAATCGGACCAGTTTGTCACAAGAGCTGCCAGTGCCTGGCCCAGTCAGAAGGGACTCAGGGTGGGATGGGGGTCTGGGGGCTTGGGTGAGAACTGCCGAATCAGAGAATTTCACGCACGGACCCATGAGCAAAATGTGTCACAGCTCCATGGGGGGATGGGGGTGCTGGATTGGACTGGGGAAAACGGGGGTCGTTTTTTTTCCGACACTGACAGATAAGACGCAGCCTCAGATCCGCCTCGCGTCACCAGCATGGCAGCCTGCTCCAGTCCACGGTGTCACCCATCAAAGACGGCTAACAGCAGGAAGAAAGGAACCAGCGCGTCGCCCGGCAGGCTCTGGCCCTGGCGTTTGGTGGAAGTCCCAAACAGTCCTTTCCTCTGTGACATGTAATGACTTTAGCATGCCTGGGAGAGGCCTGAGGAGATACAGGAGTCTGTGAATGTGGGGAGCAGATTCTGGCTGGACGTATGGGGGGGGGGGGGGGGAGTGGGGGGATTAGAGCACAGCCAAGCATAGTGATGAATCAGCAGGGAGCTGTCCAGTTGGAGCCTCCTGTGCTTGGCGGAGGCTAGCCAGGCAGGGAGGGAGGAGGGAGGGAGGTGGGGGTGAGGGTGGGGCTGGGGAGGAGAGAGGGAGGTGAGGGGCCCATTCCTGCTTCCTCCACACATACAGGTAGACTAAGATGAACGGAGAGACGACCGCTTTTTGCGTTTCGTAACAGGAATGAGAGGATTTATGCAATACCTGAGGTGGGGCCAATATTCCACTGGGGGATAGGGAGGGGTGGGGAGGAGGGGTCAGTTCTTTCAAAAGATTTAATCAACTAGCACAATATGAATAAGCTACACGGCGAACTGTACCTTGAGCTAAGGTAATCCCAGTAAGGTTTGCCTACACAGTAGTAGGCTGGGCATGAGTGGCAAAGCACACACACACGCCCAGAGGGTTTCCATGACTTTAATTACGCAGAGAGATCTTCCCCTCCAGACAAGATTATCGACAGGAACACCATGCGTGGAGGTTACAGGTGACCTTGCCCCCCCTTCCCTCTTCCCTCTTCCCACCCGCCCCAGGAGTCAGGAACCGGGGGAGGATGTTTTTCAACCCTTCACTTTATGGTGGGGGTGGGGGCTGGCGGGGCCGAGTGGTCCTTAACTTTCTGAAGTCCCCGCTACATTCTTTAAGCGCGGCAGCCCTGGGACCTTTGACAGAAAGCGGCCGGAGAAGGAGAGCGTTGTCCTGAAGGGAGCCTTTGTCTTCTGGAGCAGGGAGCTCCTCCCAGGACGACTCGAGCTAACCGCCGGGGCCCCAAAACATCCCTGTCAGGAGTCCTCACTTCAAAAGGCAGCCTGATGAAGGCTGGAGGAGGTCACATTTTTCCTCCCTATTTGAAGGCCACTAAAACCTTCAACGAGTGCGTTAAGGAGGGCTGAGCGGAGGAGCCGGGGCCCAGGTGCAGGATGGGAAGGCCACTGACGAGCTTCACCATTGGTTTTCCATCCAATCAAATCACACTTTGTTTGTATAGCCCTGTTTATTTGACAAGCAATGGCCCCAAGAGGTCTTGCCCACAAATCACCAACGATAACCAAACTGCCTCTCAGAGAAAAATCAATGGTCATACGGTTCCAACCCAAGGATTTAAGTTACTACTTGTTACTGTAACTGATTTAAGATTTTTTTTTCCCCTTGCTCCAAATATGCACAACGCACAAACAGCTGCCAAAAGGTGGAAGATGACTTGTTCAAATGATGTTAAGCCTGGCCTGTGTCTCAACAGGATTCAGCAACATGGTGATGAGGAGGCCATGATGGCTGACATTGCTCATCTAATAACGGTCTGTTTGGGGATGACTGGTGGACACGGACATTATGGACAGTAACACATTAAAGACTTTTTCCATCCATCTGCACTGGGCGACTGGCAGGCCTTAGGGTTCCTGGGTAGAGAACACAGTACAAACTATGGTACCAAGTATACCAAGTATTGTACCAATTAGCTCAGAGCAGCAGTTTGTAATGATACTGACTTCCCACACCAAACAGCAGACATCAAACCCCCAGGTTGCCTCAGCAGTACTCTGTAACCTTTCTTTAATCACTCAGGCCTCCAGCCTCACAGCTCACACTGTCTACTCTGGGGATTTTGGCCCATTGAGGATGGAAATCCATTATGTCAACTATAGCTGGTCTACATAGCAACACACTGCCCCTGCAAACACTACCCACACACTGCAAACAGTACTGGTCTGAGACACTACTCCTTCTCTTGAATCCTAACCATTGTCAACAAACAGTGTCTCCCATGCTCCCTTCCCCAAACTCTTGCCTCTGTCAGTCCAGTGGAGGATATCGCCCCCTGGTGTGTGGGTCAGGAACACCACGGTAGACAGGGACTCACCCGGCCAGCATTTCAAAGATGAGGATTCCCAGGGCCCACCAGTCCACTGCCCGGCCGTGACCTTTGCTCTGGATGACTTCAGGGGCCAGGTACTCCGGGGTGCCACACAGGGTCCATGTCCTGGGGAAGGGAGGAACAGGAGGAGAGGAAGAGAAAGGAACAAGTGTTGAGAGGTGAGTCGGAAAAGGGGAGAGTGAATGAAAAAGGTGGGTAACAGATGGAAGCAGAGCGAGAGAGAGAGAGATAGTGAGAGAGAGAGAGAGAGAGAGAGAGAGAGAGATAGTGAGAGAGAAA
Source organism: Hypomesus nipponensis (assembly GCF_054491055.1). Taxonomy (NCBI): domain Eukaryota; kingdom Metazoa; phylum Chordata; class Actinopteri; order Osmeriformes; family Osmeridae; genus Hypomesus; species Hypomesus nipponensis. The sequence continues at coordinate 8,182,081 of NC_140372.1, forward strand.
GAAACAGAGAGAAAGGGAGGGAGGGAAATGAAAACAGAAAAAGACACGATTGTTTACCAAGTAATAAATTGTGTCAGGCAAGGCACACAGTTTGACTGTCTTTCTACACAGTGACTGCTCACGCGCTAGACGGAGAAGTGATGCACACGCCTCAAGAACGCACCGAAACGCACAGAAACTAATGGAGCGGGAAGAGGGAGACAAAGATAAGCCTTCATATAGCCTGTACACTGGTATCACCTTGTGATACATCCAACATCACCCCTCCCGCAGCCCCATCCACCACACACACACACACACACAGCTAGACACACACGCGCGCACTAGGTCAGGGAGTTTCTGTTGGCTGTGGCCACAGTGGTCATTCCAAGCCTGGCCTTCCTTCCCCTGAGGAAGCCACTCTGTGTGCTGTCTCTGAGGTGTCTGCACATTCCACACATGCGGGCTGCACTCCCAAAGGTATAGCTCTCGCTACACAGGGGAAAGACAACCCTGCTGTGGTAAAGTGATCTCCCGCCGGGGGGGGGGGGGGGTGGGGTGGGCGGTCACGCATGAACGCTCGCTTGAAGCAGGAGCTCTGGAGTAGCAGCCACGGACTGGACAATAGGAAGGTCTGAAGGACAAACAGATGGGTCTTTAGTGGTTATTTGACACCACGGACTGGGTGACATCATGTTCAGGGGAAAGCAGACAGCTGATGTTTGCTTGTGGCTATAAAAGCGACGAGAGAACCCAGGACCCTCTGTGTTTCCTCCCCGACGTCCAAGTGCTGCCTACTCACTCACAGGGCTCCGTTTCTGTCCGCCTCGGACTATCACCTGGATAATGACCCTTGTGGTCAGTTGCCTAGGAGATGGCCATTTGTATGCAAATGAGTGTCTGTTGAGAGGCAGGGCTCGAGGTCCCTGGGGTGTTTATCTCCACACTTTGAAATACGGAGCGGACGGGGGGCCAGGACAAAGCCTCGCCGCCAGGAAAATGCCAGCCGCATTAGAATCCCGACATGTCGCACAACGAGGCTGTCTCCCCCCCCCCCCGCGGAGGCAGCTCACCTCAGACCAGACCTGGAGAGGGACGCTTCCACAGCCAGGGGGCGCTGTGGCAACACCGCCAGCGGGGGACGGCACCTTTTCTCCAGAATGCAAACACAATGGAGCGCCGGTGGCTAGCCGGTTGTCTTCCTACTGCATTCAAGGCAGTCTTATTGCCCTCCCTTTAAATAAGTAGGTCACTCGCACATCAGAGAGATATCTACTCCAAATCTATTTTCCTCTCTGGGCCCGGGGAAAATGTAATCTTAGTCCATTATGTTTACATGTCAGGGGGGTCATGTTGTGCTCCGGCTACTCTCTGGAAAACACTGCAGCATACTGCACTGCACACGCACAAAAGCGTTTGAAATCCAGTACAGCTTTTCCAATTTCAGCTAAGGTCACCAGAGACTTGCTCCCAGTCATTCTGATTCAAAACAGCAATCTGATACGTGCATTTGTTTTGCAACAGAATCACAATTTAGGATTTTTTCCAGATATAGGCTTCCCTCTTGTTTCCCCTTTAGGAAGGAATGTGTAATGAGAATTTCACGGGCGCCTAATCCCAACAGTGATCAAATGGAGGGGGCAAACATCGTCCATATTCTGTCTGTCGGAGTGAGAGGAGAATAGTCTGGGGCTCGCATGACCATGAATGACAACACTACGGGTATCGACCAGTCGCCAGACCTGACCTGTCTCTAAAGTAAACAAATACGACCTCTGCGAGATCCGGGGAGAGCGCACCTGTCGGACAGTTTCTTGGCGAAGCCGAAGTCCGTCAGGCGGATATGTCCCTCTCCGTCCAGCAGGATGTTCTCCGGCTTCAGGTCCCGGTAGACGATCTCCTTGGAGTGGAGGTATTCAATGGCGCAGACGATCTCGCTGGTGTAGAACATGCCGGCCGCGTTGCTGAAGCGCCCCCGGCTCCGGAGGTAGCTGAACAGTTCGCCGCCAGGCACGTAGTCCATCAGCATGTAGAGGAAACGCTCATCGTGGTGGGTCCAGAACCTTGGAAGCCAACACACACACACACACATAATCACCATGTCTACACACACATAAACATGACATGCGTACACACACACACACAACCTCTCTCTGTCAAATATGAACAAGACGACTGTTCAATAAAAGACTAATATTTGTAGGGAAGCCGCGTTGACATGTTGGGACGGAAAACGAGTGCAAGAGTTTCCTCAGTTTACCTCGGGCATATTGAAAAACACTATGGCATGCCAGGCCTGAAGGATACACTGGGTATGGGGCTGAAAACCTTATCAGTCTGTCAGCTACATTAGCAGTGAGCTGCAGGTTGTTGCTAGGGTTAGGGGGGTGGGGGTGTTGGGTAGGGAAGAGGCCACTCACAGTCTGATGAGGAAGGGGTGGTTGACCTCGGTCAGGACCTCCTTCTCGTTGTGGACGTGCTGCTCCTGCTTGAGGCGGATCACGTCGGGGATCTTCATCTGCTTGAGGGCGTAAAACGCCCTGCTTTTCTTGTCCTTCACGAGGAACACTCGACCAAACGTGCCCGTGCCTGGTGGGGAAGAACACAGCGGGGCAGCCATCACTGGTGTCCTGGCCACCTTCCTTACATGGCCGCTGATTGGAATCAGACAGGCTAAACACTCGCTGCCATGCATTACGGACCGGACAGAATGAAAGGCAGAGTTCAGTCCATCTCTGTAATGAACAAGGCACAGCTGACTGCCCCAGAAGAGGGTTAAGGATAAATTCAAGGCCAGTGTGACACTAAAGTACTGGTCCAGAACATCATTTTCTTTTTAAATATTGTCTGTGTTATATCTGTACACGGGAGGAATCCAGTGGTATTTTGTGTCGTCACGTTTCATTTTCAGAACTGAGAATGGGGCCTGCTTTAATACTTTCGGTCGAATCATGTTTTACTTCACAACTGTGTCCAGACATTAAGATTTAGAATCAAACCATAGGACAAGAACATACCACATAAGAAACTTATTATTAACTGTATTATTTTGAAAACGGTGACCAAGCTTGAAACTTGAAACCTGTAGTCAATCTGACTCAGAGCCCTGATGGGGCAACCGTCTAATGGAATTCTGGCTTCTCACGTGTTTGCTCTCCCACCTACAACGGACCTTTGTCTGACAAAGATCTGCGTCTCCATGGAAATCTACTGGCAGCTGTAAACAAAGGTGAAGCCTGTCGCTGTCTCTGTCATTACTCGATGAGAGCAACAGCCAGGTATGAGCTGTGCTCTACACCTCGAGCGAGGGTTGGACTGGATTGAAGCCAAACAAAATCCTTCTTCCCATGAAAGGCTGCAGTATGTTGAAGACTATTTCTCAACAAGGTGAAAAATAAATATGGAAAAAAACAAAATAGACAATAACAAAAATCTCAAATCAAATAAACCAAAATACAGGGAGGTTTTTTAATTCAGTTTGTGTATCTGATGACAACAAGTGGTGTGAGACAGAAAAGGCCATTTGATTTAATCTAAACATGTGATCCAGGTTTTCAGTAGCCTAAGTGGGTAAACCTGTAACCCTGTAAACCTAGATCTGCCGTACAAGAGCGAAGGCTTGGGTCCACAAAACCACAAGCACTGGATTTGTAACGCTTCAATTCCAGGCGCTAACAGCCAGGTTCCTTTTGGTGGGCTTAGATCACAAAATTGTTCACATTTGCAGGGAGCTTGAAAAAAATAGGCTACAACGCTAAATGCTAAATATTTGATCAAGGTCTAGATTCAGTATGACAGGAGCATAGCTTGCTACCCCGTGCATTAGGATGCAGCGACTACCTGGATGCAGCAACTTTCCCCTGATCCTATCCCAAAATATTTCATGCATCTGGGCTAAATGTCACAGGAAGATGAATTGCCTAATCATTTCAATGACTATTAAACAACCCCAGTGGGAAGATTAGAGCTTTAACTGATTTGTTGTAGGCAGTATGCCTAAATCCCTCTCATCAGACAAAAGGCTTTGCAAATTGGATTTTTATACTGTGCTTGTAAGCTTTATGCTTTCCACAACAGCATGGAAATGGTATCATCCACAGTGCACACTTAACTTAGGCTACTATTCCACCATCTTTAGACCTCACATCTGGAGCAACTGTAGGCTAACTGTGTGTGGATGACGTCTCAACTGACCTTAGATGTACTAAAACAAGTCAGATGATGGGGTTATAGACATAAATAGCTGAAATATTAACTGTCATAACAAAAGATCCAACTTGTTGGAGTAAACCTTTGCCGATTTCCTCAGCACGTTGTTTTGTAGCTCTCTGGTCGGGGAAGCCTTCCCTATCACCCTCACCACAGACTGGACTACACCCATGACATGATGCCAAAAAGGCTCTTTCAGGCACAAGCCCTTACAAGTGAGTGGAAAAGCTTCTTGTTCATTACAAGTTCACTCCCATCCTAATAGCAACTTCACAGTAAATTATTCAGTCAAAGTTATGATAGGCAGAAGCAAAACAACTCAAAAGGCCAGTAAGTTGACACTATCAGCACAAAAAAAAATAGTTTAAGAGGGTTGCTGGAGAGGCACAGAAGGCTGGGGTCTTTTCCAGTGGGTGTATGGTGGTTTTACTGCAGTTGTACTTTGTATTTAATTGAGCTAAAGCCATGTAATGTCTGGGTCTTTGAACTATGGATTCTGTACATGTGAAGTCTCAAGTCAAATCAATAAATCAACATAACCATGGTAACCAAGAAGGAAAGTTAACTTTGTAGCTAGGAAATGTCCTGTAGGTATCTGTTTAATATGTTTAATTAATAAGCTACTGTCTGTGTGTGGATATAGTGTCTGTGCTTACATTGGTCCCTCTAGACTGATCATTGATTAAGATGCTGACAATCTTAGTTACGTTAAGACATTTTGGGAGTAGAATATCATGTTTTGCTGTAGGTAGGCTATCGTTAACAGCAGTGTGATATGATAACCAGGCCCTATATTATAGGTGGAATATTTACAAAGTACCTACATTCTGACCACTGATGCAGAGGAAATGTGACCATAACCACCTAGCCTAATAACCATAGCTTATTTTACATTACGTAACCATATTGCAGGTGGAATGCTCACAATACTTAACAAACATGACACCTTGAGAAATACACAAAGGCCTGAAGTCAATGGGTTTAATGGCCTACCTTGTCATGTGTGGGAAAAATAATGACATTATATTATATAAATTAGACCAATTGGCTACCCTTGGATGTAGAAGTTTGAATATTTCACAGGAGAATAGTCACTATAACAAGTGCATTACTGAACTTCTTGGATTAGATACAATAAACATTTACATTTGGGTAACATAACATAATGAGACTTAGGCCACAGGCTAAATATTAGATGGATTCTTCAATAACTATTCTCCTCGTCTATAGTAAAATCAATCTACCTATATTGGTTCTGCATAATCCTTCATGCCATCCTCTTCCACACCTTAAACTCAGATTAAAGTGAGTTCACACAACCATAGCCTTCTCTCTCAATCAATCTGATATCAAGGGAAAAGATCATAAGTTACAACCTTATTGAATGAGTAACATAAGGCTATGGATACATTTCTTGAAATCTGTGAGCACTGTAGCTCCAGCTGTTCCACATTCCTAGGACATTCCCTAAGCAATTGTGTCAATTTTGGGTGTGGACTGAGAACTCCTAAAAACTAGTTTGCATGTCCTTATAAGAACCATATAGGCCCCTATAGAACCTACGGAACCAACAAACTAATCAGTCCAAAATGGCAGACCATTGGGTAGTGTGTGACTAGTGTAGATATAACTTAATCCATCTTTCAAAATGTCATGAAGGAAAGCACTAAAAGGCCAGTTATGGGAATGTCCTGTGGGATCGTTTCTTTTCCAGCAGTTTCATTTCCAGCAGCCAAAAACGGATTGAGGATCAAATAGTACATCAAATTCCAGAACCTGCTTGTGAACCAGCAACTGTGTGAGCTTGACCTACAACCTGTCTTTGAAGTGAAATGGACTGTTTGTGTGGTGTTGTGGCAAGCTTACCAACTGTGGCTATGGTGTCCAGGTCATCGAGAGTGTATGTCCTGTTGTTCAATGACAGTGATGCTGCTCCTGCTATTAATATGGGACTGCTCGCGCTGGTCCTTGCACTCTCTTTGGAGTTGCTTTCATTATTTAGTCCAACCTTTGCCTTTAAAGATGCCATTTCCATCGGCATTAAATTCCCCGTAGCAAACAACTAGCAAGAAAACTATTGAAAAACCACTCTGTTCAACATAAAGGCGACTAATTCATAATGTAAAAGAGGAAGCTATCATCTTCTTTGTTTGGAAAATGACCCAATAACAAGTCGTATCCGTGCAGAATGTGGCATAGCTAGCTAGCACTGCCGCAAGTGCAGATTGGCAAAGTTAGCACGCTAGCTACAGTAGATAGCTTTCCACTTTTGCTGGTTAGCAAACTGATGCTCCATTTATCTGAAACAATGTTGCAACAGCAATCTAGCTAGATGATTATAATACACTACTTCAAGACAATAGACGCTGGCTAGCTGGCTATCAAACGTGCCGAGTAGCAGCTCAGACAGCAGCAGCTCAGATGCCACGTCTAGCTTTTGACTGAGAATGAATGAATAATTGCTCTTGCTTGATAGTTATGTTATTAACCTAGCTGGTTAAATGCTTGTTTGAACGACCATGTGTGGATTTAGAACAGGGTCGATAAGATTATCAATAAACCTTAAATAGGCTATTAATTCTACCTTTTCCCGAGACCGACCGAGCCTCACCCGTCCTCATCAACAAGGGAGAGACGTGCTGCAGTGTGTTGACAAAAAAATCACCAATGAGAATCAACCTATCCTGGAGAGCCGGCCAATGGTTTAGAAAAGGCGGAGCTATATTTGACATAAGGGGCCTGGTAACTTTTGCCCTCTTAGTATGTCCAATAAATATACCCCCCACTACCCTTTATCCTTATCCCTCTATACTGCTACATAATACTGCCTATGGCACAAACCATGAGAGAAAAGCATCACTGAAAATATTCAATAAAGCCAGCTCCACGAGTACCCAATCAAAAGGTTTTGGCTACTGTGTAACCCCATTATGTAGGGACTGTACTTAAAAAAGAATAATAATGTATGTCTACTCTATTTTTGTTTATCCTACATTTGCAAACCACATTATTGTCTCCCCATCATCACCACGATCGATACATATTTCAAAGTAATGTAAGAAAAGGTATGTTCTGTACATTGTTGCAACTTTGCGATGATATGACTAGACTCATAACATCTCCTTGAAGATTGACTGTAATCATATATTACACGTCTTGATGAGGTGATTAGTAACATTTCAAATACTGGACTCAAGCAGATATCTCATCCCACAGAACAGTGTTCACAACCAATGTTGACATTACCAAAAACCCAAATACTTCTCACAAGGGCCGCATTATAATAACTAACAATATAACCGCAAACACACCTGTATAAACACAGCTGAATTACTAATAAGCTTAACAAAATCTCCTTCCTAATCTGCTGGGAATTCCTGCACAGCAGAAGCAGTGGTGAGCAATAGAAGCCCTTCTCGTTATCACCACAATATTAACACAAAACATTTGTAAAACAAAAAGTATCTTTGAAAGTCCAGCATTCCCACTTGTGTGAGGCAAATGAACTGTATTACTGTACAGTAGATGGGGACAGGGAGAGCCTTCTTAATTGGAAAAGGAAACTCAAGACAAGCAAACCATCTTAGAACCTATTCTCAAAATACCTACCACAGAGCAGCTGTGTCTGGTCATCAAATTACGTCACTAGAGCCTCACTAATGCATAGTGAGGCACCCAAAGGAACACCAATGGGATCGAGTGACTGAGTGCTCAAGTTGACGAGTAGAGTAGCACACCGATGGAGCATGACTGAAATAAAAGAGTCATTTATGTCTTGGAACTGGGAAAGTGTGACTCCGTTGGTTTAAAATGGAGATTGAGAAAATGGTCTGTGCATGTCCCGGTTGTTGTTGGGAGGTCTGCACATTTGTAGATTGGTTAGAGCCTGTGTGAGATGACAACTATTGATACGGACTGAAAATCTGAACAGCCAAGAAAATGATATGGAAATAATGTTTTTTTCACTCACACTTAGACCAATGAGCTAAATGGAATCATAGGAAAGTATGCAAGTAAATATGTGAGTATTTAGATATACTCAAATGTGACCCTATTTCTGTACAAAACAATTATTCAAGCATTCAAATATAAAATGAGTCATTCACAATCACATTGTGTGCCGTACCTTTTTGCTTGTCAGGAAAAGTCTTTTGTGCTGCATGAACAGCATAAAAGCAATGCTTCCATTTACACCTGAAGTGTGAAATCCATTGGGATAGTCTTAGAGGTTAACATTTGCACTCAGGTCTCCATGCTGTGAAGCTATTTGGCAGGGCACCACAGTACTAGTGATGCATGTCTAAGACCATCTGTTAAATCTAAGTGGAAGCAGACATAAAGATCTGATCAAATGCATTAAATTGCATTATGTTCTATCATTACATTCAAAATTATAAATCCAGACATCCTGTAGTATTTACTCAAAGACATGTTTTCAATGGGATAAGTATATAGGTCATCTGGCAAAGTGAGTCTGGTTGTAAGGTGTTGCAACCTAGCCTTGGCTGTTACTAGACTAAAGTCTTTCTTTTATCGGTTGTTTATTTTGGAATATCTGTGTGCTCCTTGGGTAGCTAGTTTTATAACACTTTGACACAAAAACCATCAGGACCGTTTAACACTCTCAACTGAGGCTATCATTACATTGACTGCCTACTCATGAATCATAGAGGCCTTAATTTAAAGAAATTTACCATGTCTCTTAAGGGGTTTCTGCTCTTTCAGTGGCACTAGTCTGTGACACACATCAACCCCATTACCCCGTAGTCATTGTTATCACTGTGGACACTGGTGCCACGAAACAGCAGAAATCCCCTTACTCACAGAATAAACGCACATCACTTTGATGGATAAAGTGTTTTTTAGAGACAGAATACACATTTCAATTATTTTGGGAGTGGGGTGGGAATAATGGTCTTCTATAATTCCTGAGGGGAAGGGGAAAGCATAAGAGCATGAAACAAGACCGCGTGAACAATATTTTCTGTACAAGGCATGTCAATGTGGTTGCACTTATGTGCTAGCAAATATGGCGTAGACTGCTGGCCATCTCCCATAGTAAAAGGTCAGAGGAGTTATATTTGCTGTGATTCATAATGTCCTGATGTGACTACATTCCTATGACAATGTTTTAAGTACAACAATCCCTCTTTCTCAGATCCAAATCCCTCATAGTCAACTGACTGTCATTTGCCTCCTCAAACTTTGTGTGTTAGGGCTGAGTGTCTGGAATTTCATTGCTGGCCATCTGTTTTGTTAATGCTGTTACCCCCTTATTTTGACAGAAATCACGTACAAAGTTGATCTTGTTGATTAAATTCTGTATGTATCATCTTATTGACAGATATATTCCCACACATATTCATCAATGGATTTAAACTGCACATGGTGACTCGAAATACATCCAACTCACTGAGTACATGAGTCTATTGTGAACATTATCATGCATCATTCTCCCTAATTTTCACATAAGCTTGAATAGGTCACTGAGCAAGGTAGTGAGGATAAATATTTGGTCTGGGTCTGAAGCTCCATGCTTACCCAAACAATACCTGGTGACTTCACTGTTGAAACAATGAGACTCCTATCTTGTTCAGAAGTGCTAAACCTTTTTAAGACTTTATTTTAGTATTTTATGGTTTAGGCCATGGACATACGTTGATTTGAATTCCTCTTTTAATATTAAATGATCAGTCATCTGAAAATAAAGAGTTATTATACTTATACTCTACTTACATGATCATGATATAACATTGTGATAATCAAATGTAGACAGACAACTCTATTTTCCAATCTTTTTTAAAAAAGAAAACCAATTAAATAATCTGATTTGGAATCATCTGATTTGGAATCATCTCATTTGGGCTGCTGTACCCCTCCAGTCCCAGTACTGCCAGTGAGTCTGTATGTTGGTGGAGCCTTGACCCAGTGCATCCGACTGCAGATATACACAGTGACAGAGACACAAACATACATGTGGCATCTGGGAATGACATAGTTAGGCTCCTGTTATCCTCAGACCCTTTTCACAGGAGCCAGTTTTGGAGAAACTACTGCTACACTTTGCATAGGCCATGTGTTGTTTTTAAGTAAGCATTTTTTAGATAAGGAGATTCATTTCTCGTGTATGTCATGTATTTGTGTATGGGCCATTGTGCCTGAAATAAACATTAAATAAAAAAAATAAAAAAAACATACCTGGGCTCTGACAGCATCACTGCTCTCAAGAATTAAAATTGCAGCTTGGTACACGATGGTACCGATGTCTCTCTTGCTCTTACACCTCCATATGCAGACGCTGCATGGCAACATTGCCATCAGACAAAGAAAGAGAGAGAGAGAGAGAGAGAGAGAGAGAGAGAGAGAGAGAGAGAGAGAGAGAGAGAGAGAGAGAGAGAGAGAGAGAGAGAGAGAGAGAGAGAGAGAGAGAGAGAGAGAGAGAGAGAGTTGACATGGTGAAGGACACAGCTGAGATGAATGGATGTTGATGTAAACATGTGACTTAGCACCTAACAGGTCTATTTTACCCTTTGCTCAAGAAACACTCAGGCAAATACAAACATACACACAAACACAAACAGACATTCCACCTGCATCTTGGGAAATTATTTCTAGAACAAACCTAAATTACACCTTGAGGATTCAGGCTTGTATAGACTCACATAGACCAGAATGAGTTTTAAGGGGAAAAAAACAAGCAAACAGTATTGAAATGCTTTGTTGGTTCCATGGACAGCCATGTTCTTCAGTGCACCCCCTGAGCAGACAACCCCTTGAGACTGGCATTACAGATAAGCCAGAGTATTTGATGGGAAAACGGTCTTCCAGCCTTTATCAATCTCAAACAGAGAGATTTTTTCGCTCCATTATTTTGCCATTCACACTGATAAGAGGTGGAGCCCAAAGTGGCGTGAAAGGCTTCGTCCACCAAGAGAAAATCTAAATGGGACAGAAAGGGTTAGTGGGAGCAGGAAAAACATGATCTCTGTATTCTGTCTGGACCTGCACACCGTTCAGTTTCATCTTTGTCCCAAATGTCCTTGCCAGTCAAGTGTGAGGCATGGTATCGATGCGTAGATGTCATCAGCAAGGTGAAAAACATTGAGGTGCCACAATTAAACTGTCATCCAGATCCATGGTCGTTCCTTTCTAGGGAAGATCCATGTTTACTGTGGTCGTGTTTACAAGGTTGTGGTGGAGGAGGATCCTACCATGTCCATTCACTGATCAGTCCCTGTTCCAGCTCAAGGGCTCGGATCTCACACACTCAAGATGCTGCAATGGGATTTACAGGGTTTTTTTTGCAGGCTGGACATGACACAATTGCCAAGCCTGTAGAACAGCTTTTTCAAGTAATGAGGTGATTATTTTGTTCACACTGGTACCATTCCTCTCCTGAGCCTCTACGTGAGAAAGAGATCCGAACTTGACAGGAGAGCGAAGGATTAAGATATCCAAGAGTCAGAGAAAAAATGGTTGTAGACGTGCAGCTCAATACAGAATCTTGTCAGGGAGTGTGGAATATAAGTAAGATACCAAGTGCCTCCGAAGTATGTTTTATATCCACTACCCTGTCACGTCTAGACAAAAACAACTTGATGTATGTGTGGCCAAGTTGAAGTATCATTGTACTCAGTGGTCATCCTATCATTGTAAAAAAAAATTAAGCCATTTCTCAAGGTGCGGAAGAAAATCAGTTTCAGAAAAATAAAAAATGGTTTGGTCCCCTGAAACATGTTTATTGAAATCTTCTAGTACTTATGTGCTTACATCTAAATCTCATCAAATAAACACCAGTCTTATTCACACAGTGGGAGTATCTGTCACTGTTTTCACCCCTCTCTCTCTCTCTCTCTCTCTGACTCTCTCTCTCTCTCTCTCTCTCTCTCTCTCTCTCTCTCTCTCTCTCTCTCTCTCTCTCTCTCTCTCTCTCTCTCTCTCTCTCTCTCTCTCTCTCTCTCGCTCTCTCTCTCTCTCTCTCTCTCTCTCTCTCTCTCTCTCTCTCTCTCTTCTCTTTCAGTTTTTGACAAAACATGTTCATCTAGTCTATTAGAGGTTAGATCTGAGAATTGGAGTACATAATGTGATGAAGTCTCCTTACATAACAGCTCCTGCAAAAACCCTTTGGCTATGGTTGAACTGTGTGTGCTTCGCAAATCTCCTTTTGTCGGAGGCTTTACCCTACACGGTCCTGCAATGAAACACTTCCCTCAACTCCCAGGTGGGGGTGCTGTGGAACTTTCACTGCTTTCATTGAAGCATCACACCATGTTGATTTTACTCTGTGCTTATGGTTTATATTAAACATTAAACATTTAAGTGAAGGAGGAGAGAGGATGGAAATGGGAGTGTGAAAGAGCAAGCAATGAGAGATAGACAGAGTGAAAGAGAGAGGGACTTCTATTTATTTTTCCCCTTCATATGTAGGAGTGATCATGCATACTATACCGAATCAGTGCTATGTAAGGTGTTCTGAGTTGATGCAAAATCTAAAACATATCCGGACTGGAGAATATTTTTACGAGAACTGGCATTCATGTTGTACTGTATATACAACATACATCACTGCCAATGAATGTCAGAATCATCATATCTACTTACAAACTTCAAGAAATATGTTTTTTGGGAACTTTTCCCAACGATCTACAGTAAAATGCCAATACTTTTTGATGGAATATCATTGCCATCATAGCAGCTGTAGAATGGGTTAGAACAAGTGAGACTGACATTTTTTGTGATGTAATAGAGTGTTAGAGCGAAATGTCAGTGAAGGTGAATGCAGCCAGGATCAACACAGTGTTGCCTCTGAGCCATTTAGCCCTTTTCCCTATCATGACCTTGTCGGCTGACTGCAAGTCTACACGACTGTCCAAGGGGTTATGCCTTCTTAGGTAGGGCTCCGGCCGTGTCTGTCGGAGACAGATTCTGCCTCCTGTCAGACTCAGGAGGTGACGTCGTTGGGCTGTTTGGACTGAAACCTGGCAGGAGAACTTGGAAGAGTTCATGTCACTGCACGGAGAGATTAGGGACCATATTCAATCAACCTTAGGAAAGACTCTTCATCACTGAAGAAAATTCACTGGATAGGAGATGTTTAGAGGACTGGGGACACAAACACAGCGTTGGTGCTATCTCCTTGTTGTAAAACTGCAGTGCAGTTCTCTAATAATGACATTAAACAAGAGATAATGCCACTTGACATGAACAGCCAATTAAGATTTGCTGAAGCGCAGAGAGGACTCATGCCTTTCACAACAAATATGTGACAAAAGTGGTATTCTCTAGTCTCTGATAACCCTGCTTTAATTATACAATTACAAGGCCGTCTTACCACCCCTACCTCTTTGGTGCGTTTAAAGCAGCCTACACAGTCAAGGCCATTTGTTCAGTATAACGACAGCTTTGAACTTGCGGGAAATAATATGCAAAAATATCCTTTGAAGTAGAGCAAAGTGCGCTTATTAAACAATTAGCATAGTTATTCTGGTCATAATCAGCTGGAGACTAGAATCGGCAAGAGAGTTTAAATAAAGTCTTTTTGGAAAATTCCTCAACTGCATTTTTGATACCTGATTGCATGCCCTGGAGCAAAACACATTGATTTCTGTGTTCCTAAACTTCCCCTCGAGGAGGATTGATTAGTCCCTTTAGATGTGCCTGTGGATGAAGTCATATTGGATGAGACATGAACAGGAATATTCTTCCTGTTGTTCTTCCACATGCAAAGTAAACACAGTTTACTTACTAAAGGCAATGTCCACTCACAGACATCACAGAGGGGGTAGTGCTGAATCCATCCTAGCCAGACTGTGACTGACACTCCAAAGTGCAGTTGGTTTACAGCAAGTATTCAGACCAGTTCTATATAAGAAAACATTCTCCATCTGTTACGTTAAACCTAGTGCTTACTTGATTAACTTCTAACCAACTTATCACTAATTGTACTTTAAGCACAGGATTAGCTCCCTGATGACTGGTAACTAAATGACTCCAGTTCAGTGAGTGGTGGCTTCTCCTGTACAGCTGGGATGTGATGGGGACATGAAAATGTATGTATTAGTGGTTGTTGACAAGTGTGTGTACGATGCATTGCTCAGTAAATGGTCCGTTTAAAGTGGGTGGAATGTCTCTACTTTGGTAGACCCTCCGTATACAGCTGCACTAGTGTTGTATAGTATCTCCGCAATGTCAGGTAAAATCACGGAGTCTAAGTTCAATCTATCATACATATTTCCTCAAGTGCTGGGTTTCTTTCAGTTGCTCTAATGGAGGGGAAATACAAATTGCAGACTGGTCTTGACAGTCAGCCATTACTCGAAAAATGCTATTGCAGATGCAGAGGTGAGAGATGACAGAGGCAGGTATTCTGGACTGCTTTTAGGCTAAGTACACATTCCCTTGCTCCACAGGGTATCTCAAGAAGTCGTTGATCATTTGAAAAAACATCACAACTGATTAGTGCACAAAAAACAAACAAAAGAATGCCCATCTGTCAAGGAAAAACATTCAATTGGCTGAGCTTCAGATGAATACATACATGATGGGTTGATGTGAGAAAATAGTCAAGATACAAACTATTACTGTTGTGAAAGAACGCTCAAGATTATTTTTTGGTGTTAACATTTTATCAAGATAACCTTGGGACATCTTATATGACCTGAGTCAGAGTAACACAAGCACCAATTACAACTTGATTTCGGCCCGTCTGCAAAGTAATTATGATATTCTGTTCAAAGGTTGTTGACAAGTGCTTTATACACAATGCACCCCAATGCAGGCAGATTATTTTGACAAAAGCTGCTTGATATCGAGGTTGAAGTTCAGGGCTTAATGGCAGCTTAAATCAACTTTTTTGGAATCCTTTTTTGGAAGTAATCACTTTGACCATGTAAGGCAGACAAACGTTTATACAGGAATTCAATAGGACTTGCAATGTGAAATGTTTGTTTTATTTTTACTTAAAACATACTTAAATACCTGATGTGCTGGGTTTGACATCAAAGAAACATATTGTTTCCAAAAGACACTTATATTTTCACTCTGGTCCAGTATCTGTGAGAGCTAATTTTAAACTGCAGTTCACAGCTTAGCTATTTGTGAATGATTAACCTCATTAAGATAATTTCTTATCAAACCATATGTTCTGTAACTGATATTATGATTCTTCTCATCAGACTATGCACTAAAATGATGGTGATGCATTGGCTATGGCAAATATAGCACAAGCTTGTAAGAACATTCATCCTTTCTGTACGCTAGGAAACCACTTGGCACTGCAGTAATCAGGGTATGTGCAACTGTGCAGGGACTTGCACAGAGAAAGAGAAAGAAACCGAGAGAGATGTTCCTTCAATTATTGATTACAGCCATTACCAAACCTCCGCTGGGTTATTTTTGAACCAACATGGGATAAACAGCTTCCAGAAGGACCCACAACACTCTGTTGCTGTGTCTCACAGACATTAGCATTGTAGATGCGCCCCTAGGGAACAAACAAACACCTGTCTGCTGATGTATTAGCAGCTTTAAACAAAAAAAAAATCTTTTTTTAGATTACTAAAGTGTAATGTCTTTCACTTGGGGGCATGCAACAGCGTGCCAGGAAGACACATTTCCTTTTCATGGGTTTAATTTAACAGGAGTTATTCTGCAAGAAGCTTGGCTGTTGTCCATTTGGTGACACAAACAAATAATTTCAAAAATATAAATGTGTCTCATCTTTTATTTAACTGTTTTGGTCCGTAGCAGTACTGTACTACTCAAAACAAGCAATTGATTGGAGCAAATGATATTTTCAACTCAAAATAGATTGAGATTCCAGACACTTTTACTGAGGTTTTAAACCCAGCATGCCAATTTATCACCTGTTTTACTTTACAATTGCCAGTGAGGAGATGTCCAAGGGGATTGTATCTATGTAAATGTACAGCACAGAGGGGAGTTATCCCATTCACCACAGGACAGAGACTGATTGTAATATGCTACTGCTCAATTGGAGTTAAGTGGTTTAGCAAAAGGCAGACTGCATACTACAAGGCTCCTGGGTAAAGAGTGAGAGTGAAAGAGAGAATGTGGGAGGAATAACAGAGATCGAGAAAGAAAGAGAAAGGGGTTGTTTGAGAATTCAATCTCCTTTTGGAATATGCTTAGGACAGTTAAACAGTTAAGTCAAAAACAAAGATTCAGTGAAGCACACACAGGAACTATCACTAACCAAGCCCTCAAGTCTGAAACCTTATTGTCCAAATCCATGTCTATCCCTCTGTGATGTCCAGACACGACATTCAGGTGGCATTGTTATCTCTTTGACAATGCCTTTCCCATCAGTGAAATCTGTCCTTTCCCTCTGCCAGAGCACCTAGTGGGATCTCTACTGTCTGCCCAGCCAAACCACCCCACAGCACCCCATCAAAACACCACAGTACTGCCTGAACAGACCAAAGAAGAAAAGGTCAAATCCTTGGAGTGTCTCTAGCCTGAGGCACCCCTCATGCTCCTTTCACATCTATAAATGATTGATAACATCTTGATCATCAAAGGCAAAGAAACGGATATGTTTTCAGAGAGAAATATAGTCTGTGTGATGCAGGGTCCAACCATGAACAACGTTCCCTTCCACTGCATGTTGCGCTTATGGGGAATTACAAGGGTTTTTCTATATTGATGGTGAGATCACACTCAGTTCTATAATTAGGTCCAACAGCTCATATTAAGGAAATTGAACCAATTGCCATGGAGACAGAGGTTCTGGCATGTACTTGTTTTTCTAGTTCACGTAAGATCATACAATCTCCTGCTTCTGGACTTCTGTCGTACAGTGTCTCTGGAGTTGTCGTTTATGAACACCAACTGCACCAACATGAACACCAACTGCACCAACACCAACTCCCCTCTAATGAACAGCGGACAGTTAGATGCTCTTTCAGATGGTTTCTGGTTGAATGTGTATTCCACACCCCCAACCCCCCGTCACCACCCTTCTACACCAACCAAAAGTAATTTCTTTGAGCCATTACCCCCTCTCCCTTGTGTCTGTGTGGACCTGATGTCTGGCAGTATGTGCTTAATCTGCTGGATGTGAGACATTAACTCACGCAAAGTCCCTCAGGACCCTGATATTCCCTCACCCCTGACCGAGGAACACAAGTAAACACTGCACTGCTGCTCACGCCTTTGTCAGCCTAGGGCACTTTGTGCCTGTGTGCATGTCGGTGTGCAGTTTCTATACGTGTCTGTGTGTACGATATCGCACAGTACTCTAAGAAGTATATGTTGTGCTGCACTAGCATGTGTGTTTCTAGTGTGTGAGTGTGTGTGAAGAATGGGGTGTTGGGGGGAGGGGCTGAGGGTGTTCTTCCATCAATGATGGACCTACACTTCTTGTCACGGATGCCGATTGTAGTTGACAGCTGCTTCCAGCCTGGTGTGTTAACTGGCCGAAGGAACAGAGCGAGAAAAATAGACTTATGCCCTTCAACCTTGTCTAACGACCAGGGTCGCCATGATTTGACAACCTAAAGTCAGACGCACAGCATGAAAGAGTACATCAATAGAATACGCTAGACAAGACTCTGCATTTAACACCCTCCCCAAGGCCTTCATAATCCTGGTTGTCTGAGATGAGCTTTTGCAATTGAGACATGCAATAACTCTTTCAGAACGTTTCTAAATTGTTTAAGGCATTTGTATAATTATTGTGTGTTACACAATAAATGAGGTGCAACATTATTGG